>NC_079289.1:53677500-54877500 GCF_023638135.1 Falco biarmicus
ATAAATGTTCCCCCCAAAACAGAATAATTTCCCTCTGGTATATGCAGCCAAGGCTTCACTTTACATATTTGAATCTGTTCCAGTAACAAATCTAAATGTTTTGTATATTTTCTCTTAACCCTTATTCTGTCTGTAATGTGGAAGGTCTTAATCTTGTAAAGATTTTCACAAGGCTCTTCACATTATGAACTACTGTAGGGATGTTACTGGAGCAGCTCACAAAGAATAAAGCTCATCTTATGCAAATCTTTCATAAACAAAGACATCGTTTTAGTACCCCTACCTTCTACATGCTGCAAATGACTGCTGCTTTTTATAAACATGTTTTCAGGAAGGAGCTATATTATATTGAAATGGTAATTAACACTTAATCTCATTTAATTAGGAATTAAAGTGAAAAGGCTATTATACATATCTGCATTAAATCAAATGAGTTCATAATGATAAGTACTATTACAACACATGACTAATGAAGGCAAAATTAGAAGAAAGAACAAAATTCTGATGAAATTTTATTTCTACTTTCAAAGCAAATGGAAGACGCCTTATAGAAGTTTTGTATCTCCATTACTAATATTAGTGCAGAACTGATAAGAAGTATTCAGCTATTATTCTGGAGCAGAAAGGTGACGGAGTAAAGCAGCTTTTCTTCTCTCACAAAATATGTCCCAGTCTCCAAATCCTCCAGTTTCTAAAAACTCTCCAGTCCCCTGATGTATATGTGATTTTGTAGAGATAAAGTTCAGTCAGGGCATGTCTGCCTAAAGCTCACTTAGTGTCAAAGAGCTATTCAGTCTGTCTGCTTTTCCAGGTGAGCTAACACTGTTAATTCCCCCTTTTTAGCAAAAAGCTAATTGTGTCACCCAGGCGTGATCAGACCTGCTTGTTCTGAGGCAATGGATGCTTGCCTCTTGAAGAGAAAAGCACTGAAATGCAGGTTTAGGAAAGCAGACACCTACTATGTGGTAGTGTTTTGGAAAAAATAGTGTCATGGTAAAAATGCTGTTCCACAAGGTGTTAAAACCTGAGTTTTCCCCCTAAGTTTGAGGATGTTTGAAGATACATAGCAGCATAGTGACCTGGAGCTCCCAACAGCACTCCTTTGAATGCAATTTACATTCGATGAATATTTAATAAAGAGCAAAAACATTCTCAGCTGTGAAACAGATTCTTAGACTGTTTTGACCACCCAAACATCTGATCAATGTGCTGCACAATACCTGCCATGTTCTTCTGTATTCGTTTTGCCTTTTCTTTGAGTTTATGATACTTGGTTACAGCAAAGGCTTTGATTCAGTGCCAGGTTAAAAACAGCACAGAACTGATTTTTTTCACTTTCAGGAGGAATGCCTTAAGGAACTAGACCATTATATGAAAGGTGGGCAGTGCTGCCACTGTGCTGCTTTATTATATTGCTCTATTTGACATCCCTCTTCAGAAGAGGACTTATCCTGTACATGCCTAAGGACCATTCTGACATATCTATGTTCTCAGTAGTCAATGGAGAGTGGATGCCCAAGTTACAATTACTCTCTGCTTTTAGAGATACCTTCTTCCTTTCTTGGACATTGCAGGGAATTTAGGTGGTTATTTTAGGTACAATGGATCACCCCTATTTGGGAACACATCTGACGTTTTAGTTAGGCAATGAGCATAATGACTTCAACTAGTCAACCAAAACTGGGTTCCAAGACTTCTTGAAGTTAAAGTAATAGAGATGTTATACTGTGTTTATGCCAAGAGGTATACATGTTTAAATAAAATTGCAATTTTAATAGAATCTCACTGTAATCACAGCTACAAAGTTACTGCTGCAAGATTTCTATGAAATAGAGAGAAAGTACTTAAACAAGCTAAAGAGCAATTGGGAGATCTATATACAGACAGGATAGAATCAGTAGAATTATTGAGCTATATTTGGAAAACCTTGAGTTTTCCAGGTTATAAACCTGTATTTCTGTCTGTGTGCCTGTTTGGTGTGGGTGATACTGTTATGCGTATTTTAGCTGCCAGGTGACAACATGCTCCGAAATGGCTGTTGTCCTTTTCAAAATGGAGGTTTACATTAATCTGTCTTTTCTAAGCATTTTGCTCTTTCAACCGTTGTTCCTGTCAGTTCTGTTTTCATTAGGGCAAGTTCAGATTAAATAAAGCCAATGTATCCATCTTAACAGTTGCAAAATTCTTTCATAAAAAGATCCTGGAAAAGATTCTGAAAGGAGATTAGGATTTTCTATTTAGATTTAACACACTTAATTATTTTATATTTAACAATCAAATTGGTCAAACCATTTAAGAATTAAAACAGCTGTGCTTGTTAATGTTAGTACAGCTTTAGGTTCTACTTCTAAAAGTATTTTTCAAGCCACCAGCAGAAAACAGTGTTGTGGCACAGCACATTATTAATCAGTCTTTCAGTTCCTAATACTGTTAGTTTGCTACGGATGCTACTTTTGAAATAAGTAATATTAGAGCTGATTTTTTTTAATATAATTACTGTTTTTTAAATGTGCAGTTGCTATTCCTGTGAATTTTACAGCATCAGTAATTTTCTCTTTGTGCTTTGGGCAGGTTATGCTGTTTTACTTACTCCTTAAAGGTAAAAATAAAACAGAAGTATTTTAACTCATTCTGGATTAATTAATATAGTTATGCACATGTGTAGAGGAATGAAGCTGGGTTAATTAGCATTGATAACATACAGCTGTGGGCTGGCTGCAGGGGCGGCGGGTTGGCTGATGTAGATAAGGTGCAGCTGTGGCTGGCTCCTGTTAAGAGGTTGGGCAGCCGAGGGAAGAGAGAGGAGGAAGCAGCAGGGAGGAGAGAGTGAGCGCGCCCTGGGTGAGGAGAGACCAGGAGAAGGCAGCAGAGGGACTGGCACTAAGAGTGTGGTGGCATGTGGTGGTAAAAGACCTTGTTGCAGCTTGATAGTTTTGCTGGTGCTGCGACACACATGCAAATAGCAACTAAAAGCATTTGCACCCAAACGCTTCCTTGGCAAACTACTATGCCGTAGCCATCATAAACGGGCTTTCAAACTCACACGTATACCATTAGAGTACTATATTCAACAAGTGCCGGGCTACAGAGCTGTACGTACACCTGCCCTGGCTCGGCCCGGGACAGGGTTAATTCCCTCCCCGGTGCGGGCGCGCGCGGCCGGGGACGCTCCGGTTTCGGGGGGGGGGGACACGGGCACGGCGCGGGGGCAGGGCCGGGCCAGCGGGCCCCAGCCGGCCACGGGGACGGGCCGTGCCACGGGGCGAAGTGCTCGGGGTGTAACGGGGGGCTGCCCGGGGCTGCCGGTCGCTGCGGGGGGGCGGGGGGCGGTCGTGGCGCGTGTCACCGGGTCTCGCGGCTCCCTGCCCTTGGGACGGAGCGCCTCTCCCCCTTCCCTCCTTCTCGTTGTGACTGTTACTGTCGTTATGATTGTTGTGCTTTTGCTTTTATTTTACCTCATCGCTTAAACTGCTCTGGTCGCCACCCCCG
This sequence comes from Falco biarmicus, assembly GCF_023638135.1. Taxonomy (NCBI): domain Eukaryota; kingdom Metazoa; phylum Chordata; class Aves; order Falconiformes; family Falconidae; genus Falco; species Falco biarmicus. The sequence continues at coordinate 53,680,990 of NC_079289.1, forward strand.
CGTTCCCACCCGTTCCCACCCTCACCCCCCCCCACCCCCACACCCCCCGCTCTCCGCCCGCCCCGGCTGCGGGGCAGCCGCGCTGCGAGGCGCTGCGCTACCGCCGGGTGGCGCCGTGGCGGTGCCTTAGAGTGCATTTCTTTGACGGGCTATCAAAATAATTATATTCCATTGGAAATCAATGATCAGAATCAACACAAGTAAAATGCCCTCTACAGAGTCAAAGGCAGTTACTATTTTCACTTCTGAAATTCATCTTGCTCAGCGTTAGACTGCTTATGGCACGTGCCCTCAATCACTGACACGGAACCTCTGCACAGACTTACCGCTTGGAAGTGTTAGATGAGAAGCTGGATAAGAATAGCTTTCCTTGAACGGATGGCATAGCAGTGCCTTCTGAATATAAGCATATCAATTTTGAAAGGACAAAGCTGTGATCTAAAAATGGCATTGGTAAGAATCAGGGGAGAAAACTCACTTGCCATGTATTTCTCAAAATGGGCAACCACAAAGGGAAGACTACAGAATGTGGATCTTCTTTGGCTTCTGTCACTTCATTCATTCAAAATAACTGTAACAATCACACATTAAGACACGGGAGAATTTCCTGTGCCTGTGAATTTCTAGATGATGTAGTTGCTCTTACACTAGTCCTGAAAATTATGGCATAAGGGACAAGCCAGATCCTGGACCAGGAGTTGAATGTCATTGACACCAATTGGTCTACAGTGAGTGGGGTCAGTTTATAAAATGACCCTTAACTGATCCCTGAAAAGCATAAGCATAATATAAAATGTATATTTAGGTGCTGGGGGGGGAGTGGTGCACTTGTTCTTATTTAAATCCAGTTCTGTCCTAGCTACTGTATAGACTTTAGCTCATTTAATACCTTTGTTGTAACTAGTTTGGTACAAAGATTAAGATGTTATTTAACATTTACACACATAGCTTCATAGCTTATTGGAAGTAATCACTCATTACTTCACCAGCACACATGCAGGTTTTAAAATCACAGCTGGGATACCATTCTCCAATATTACAGGTTATCCAAGCTATGTCCTTCATATCCTTTTAAACATTTCTTTCCACTCCTTGGTTTTCTCTCTTCATTCTAACACAAAAGCTCAGTTATCTCAAGGGACTGGTCCTGGAATATAGAATCATTTGTTTTCAAATGGCCTTCTTGCAGTTCAGTGATCTGTGTTAAACAAGCCAGTGGCTGAAATTCAATTCCTGCAGCACAATTGCTCCACAAAAAGTAAAACTATCATCAATTTCATTGGAGGGATTAGGCATATATTTACAGCCAGTGTTAGCACTGAGATATCTTTCTGTTAAGCAACTTGCAATGCTATTTCCTCTTTGTATTACTCTTTCAATACGTGGAGTACTACAGCCATGAATATTGCCAACCTGTCAACCTACAAAAGCATCACATTAGCTTTTTAGTTATTACATGTCAGATATTAATTATCAGACAGCCCCTGATCAACATTGGTATGCACAAAACCAAGAGAGAACATAAAGAATGCCATCAGGCTCATTGCTGTGTTTTTATTAACAAAACTACTTTTAGCATTATCCCTCTATTCCAAAGACAACCCAGGTCCCTCCTTCAGAGCCAGCTATAAGTCTTCAGGGGTGTTGTAACTGCTGCACCCCTTGCTGGAGTTTCCACAGGCTGTTCCTCTGGCATAGCCAAGGTTTACAGTCTTTTTTACGACCCTGGGCCCTAAGGACACTACTGGAGTGGTTCAGTCATCTCACCAGTTTTTTGATATCGCTGTCTTCATGCATTTGGCTGCCTAGCTAGCTGCCACTCCGGAAGAGTGTGGGGTCTCCTGCAAGGCCACACCTTATCTGTCAGCTCCCTGTGGATTTCTTGGATACCTTAGACGTTTAGAAAAGCATTCAAAATAACCACTTTAAGTAGTAGAATCTCATCTTATCTGACTCTTCGTTATCATTTGAAGTGTTTGAAAAAGTGATTTTTAGTTGGTGCTTTCTTTGTTATCTCTCTGCTTTTATGTTAATCTTGAAGTGAGTTTTTTGCTGTGGGGTTCAGCTTGGTTTTGGTTTCTAAACAGCAAACAAAACCTCCTGAAAGCTGTGATAAAAAGGGATGGATACTGTGCTGGCATTATAATGTCAGAATTCCAGACATAATCACTGTCTACATTTTTCTTTCTGCTTAGTTTTAAGTTAGCTGGTCTGTACACTTCCTGAATGCTTGTGTTACGTAATCTAGGAATGTACCAACAGTTCAAAGTTTATTTGGCTTCAGTGATGAATTATATATCTTGGAGGCAATTTATCATATATGGGCTTAAAGATGTCTAGTTTTTTTTGTTGACAGGATACAAAGCATAAAACATGCAATGAAAAATTGCTTCAATTTGACTTTTGAACTATTCTGTCAAAATACTTTATCACTCAGGTATTGGGACTAGCTTTGCTGTGAATTAGCCCCTCCTTTCTCTCTTCTCCATCTTGAAGTCTCATAATGTGAAAGGGTGAATGTTTACATTCGCATTAGTCATCATCGAAGAAAGGATCAAAAGCTTAATATAATATACAGTGTGAGATCCATCAGGGTGCCAAGTGCTGTTTTAGGAATGTTAAAAGGAAATAATTTTCAATTGCTTAAGTGCAGGATAGAAGCAATTCAATAACTAAATAACACTAGGTAGCTGAAAGCACATTTGACTTGTGTTCTTGCCAGTTACTCAACTTAGTGGTTGTGTTTGACAGACACAAAATCATGTATATATCACTCATTAATATACATATCTATGTAACATGAGTTGGTTTTTTTGGGTTTTTTTTCTTTTTTTTCTGATGATTCAAAGTGCAATTAACATAAGTAACACAGGCATTTTATTTTTCATACTTCTGTGAATATAATTGAAAGTCAGATATTGCAAACTATATTGTCCAAGGCCCAATTGTTTTAAATTTCTTTCTCAGTTATGGTACTGCAAACTAAATACTGATAAACTGCTGAATATAAAATCTTCTTGGTTTTATAGCAGAATTACAAAAAAAGTACTTGAGTTACTAGGGTTGGAGGAATACAACAGGAGTGTAACAAGGCCTTCTGAGAATATCTGCATTCTGTGATTCCAATTTTTAGGAACTTTGAAGAACCCAGGAAGAGTGTAATAAGTTCACTGTGTGTAAAAGTCTAGGAGATCCAAATCTATAATAATTGTCGTTGCAGAATTCTCATTGAAGTCAGTCTAGTTTGGAACTCTTATCAAAAGCAAAATTAAGCCTCAGTTCCTCTCTGTTTTCTACTCTATAGTTCCTTTTTCCTTATTCAACACAAGTACAAGTATTAAATTTAGACATTTTAAGGGAAAGGCAAGTTAAAAGGTTTAGCTCCTGCAGAGGTTTGTTACATGCAAATATCATTATATTTGAATATCAGGATCCTTATTTAGCAGTCTAGAAACAGAGGAGCTGTTCAGAATGCTTACTACAAACTGAAGCATTATGAGTGCTGCAGGATGACAGCGTAAGGGAGCACACATTCATACCACTTGTTAACAAGGACTGCCTGTCCCTAGGACTTAAGCTGGTCAGTGAAGAGAATCAGTCCCAATGTCAGCAAAGCAGATTTTTCTAACATAATTACTTTTATGTAAAGCAAAATATTTTAATGTGATTAAAATTACGGGGATGCTACACAACTCCAGCGTAACTTTCCTCAAATTGAAGGCAGTGTCTTAGAAACCCACTGCCCCCAGTGCTGTAGCATACCATTACATTACATCAAGAGGACATGTATTGATGATAACTTGTGCAGTAACCTGGAAAAGACAGGATATTGAGACTTTTTGTGGAAGGTCTGTAAATAAAATGCTTCATGAATTGAATAGTATTACTTTTTATCACCCTGTTAACTTGTTTGGCTATAGTGTTTGTTCCTTGCTTACTGTGGGATGCCGCACAACCTTCTTGTATTAAGGATTTGTCATCTTTTCCTCTTCTGGGAGGAGGAATTTTTTTACTGATTTTTTTAAAGCTTCTCAGGAAGGCTGAGTTTACACCAGTAAAATAAAAAGGACTCAGACATGGCCTTAGCAATGACACACAATTGTCCCCACTTTTGAGTATTAGCACAGGCCGTGGCATATTTTTGGCCCATGCAGACTATGATTTTCCAGATTAACACATGGGCAGGTTTGGGGCTATCTGTTAGAACTGATCCTAATAGGCAATTTGAATGCTCTCCCCTGTCTGGGGAGGGAAAGAAAACGTAAGCATGATGTATGTATATGAGCTGTATGGGTATGGGCACACCATGTCAGTTGGCCCCAGAAACACTTCCTAGACCATATTAATAACTAGAATAAATTTAAATTTTCAGCACCATGTTACACAGTATAAAGTATTATTTGTATTATATTGAAAATTAAAAGCAGTTGTTGCATAATCTGTGATAAATTTCCATGTCAGCATTTTATTAATGTTTGCATAGTAATTCTTTATTTAAAATCAGTTATAATAAAAGATAACGAATAAAAAGAACTACAGCTGCACCAGTGGTATTATTCCTGCAAGTAAGCTATGCAATTATTTAGTCTCCTTGTTCTCTTAGGAGTTTGTTTGCAAACAGATGCTGATTTCTATGAATATATACACAATACATTTACTGCACACAATACATTTACTGCACACAATACATTTACTGACTAGGTGAAGCCAAGTACGATTTATGTCTTCACTAGTGTGGTGTGCATTAGCACATAAAAATATGAGTAGTGGTTTGTATTAAAAATTATCAAGGATATATTACAACAAAAAGAATCTCTGCATTGAAGAGCAGTGTCATTGTAGCAATGGTTTACTGCCCTTATGTTGTTCAACAGTATGCTGATACAAATGCAAATGCACTGATGTGTGTTATGAAAGCCGTGTCCTTCTACCCTTCAGTTAAACCTGTGATCCTGTTTCCAGTTTATAGAGATAAATTTGTGGTATCACTAATTTCAGAGTCTAGGGGTGGAATTTAAAATCTTACTCTAGAAGGAATAAACTGAAAGAGATGTTCTGTATGTATCCTTTTGCAATACTCTATTCTTTAGTAGTCATGAAATGTTAAATTGAATTTAAAATGTGCGGGGTTGAACTCAAAAGCAGGAATTGAGCATGAAAGGATGAAAGTTTCTAATTTTTACTTGATAGAAGTGATATTTGGTGCCTCATTTGCTAAGGAGCTAATGTGCTACTCTGCATTTCCATCTTCAGTTAAAGTATTGATGACCATTAAAAAAAATATTTTCTGATTCAGCTCTCCTAATTTCAATCCACTAATTGGGATAAATCAAAAGAGGGAGACTGTTTTTCATAGGACAGCTCAACCAAAGGGCATGCTTAATAAACCTATTTATGTTGGATCTCCCCATTCTGAAAATATCGGAGAACATGGAATAGAAACCAACAAAATTATGTATGATTTGGTAGTAGGAATATCCTTCTAATTCTATGGATACATTTAAAAAGTGATGTAAAAGTGAAATGTCTATTATATTCTGTAATGGAGGAATCCTTATTCCAGCAAGTTCTAAGTAGCACGCTATTACATAATTTTATTTGCCCTGTAAACAATAGTTATCCTTGTATTACTTTCTCAATATTGCAAATCATTTTCTGGGAGGGTTTTATAAAGTTGGAAAGTTTACAGGAAGGATTTCCTCCAGCCAATGTATCTAGCAAGAGAATCACTGTTTTCGGTGCCTGGATTTCATCATTTACACTTAAACTGATAAGCAACTTCAGTAGGGCTTTAGGACCTAGGGGATTAACTGTGACTAGAAATGCGCCTCTTCTTGCTTAGGTTTTTGTTTACTTTTCTATAAGGCTTGTTAAGGAGCTTGAATGCACACTAATCCTTCAGTATCTACTTTTGACAATTCCTGTCACGTAATTAGAAGGATGAATATAATAAGTGGTGTCACTGGCACCTCCCATGAATTACAATCTGTTCCTCCTCTGCTACTCTGAAAGAAAAATCCTGAAAAACTTAAATGAATTCATACTAAGGAAGTTAAATGCTTTATAATCTGAATCAATTTTCCTGTTTCAGGCACGAAGTGGTTCCCATTATTTTTCTGGTTTGATAAGATTCATAAATGTATGTACTTTTAATGAGACTGCAAACAAATTTGAGAATTGGAGATTGTGACTTTAAAAAATATCATTTAGCCAGTCTTTGCTAACCAGAAGTTGTCATATAATCTTGTCCTTCCTTGTGCTATGTAGTACACTATAGCAAACATTTAACAATATATACTTGACTTGAAGAAATTCATGTTTTGTACAGACAGTTTTAGGGCCCTAGTAATCAAGAAACTGCACAAATTGCATGATGGAACTATAGAACAATTGCCTTTACAGCTAGTCTTGTTTTGTTGAAACTATGGCTGCTGCAGTTTCATAGATGTAATGGCATATATGACAGCAACATGCCACACTTCAGTAAATATTCTCTGTATAAAACTGAGTAACAGATAAGTTACTTGACCTATCAAGTAAATACAGAAAAAACACATACAGTATAAAGGAGTTGCAAAGTATTTATAAAAATATGCACAGGCCATCACCTGTGCCTCACAAGTTACACAGCAAATCATAAAGGCTGTTGACAAATGTACTTAATCTACCAGAGTATGAAAAAATGCAAAATTCATTCATTAGCAGATCCTAAGAGCAATTGACAGTTGTCCTTCTCTAAGTGATACTTCTGCCATTTCTTTCTGAGAGAACTGAAAGAATGTTCATAGCTAATCACATGTTTTATCCATAGATCTCTTTTCCAGAATAAATGTGTTGGTTATTTAGGGGATTTACCTTGTGTCCATGGTGCTGCTCATACCCATCTTTTTTTTTCTAGTCTGAGTGAAGTATGAAAGCAAATGATTAATACTTACAATGACTTCAGGCCTTAGTAAGATACTATTAGGAGAATTAAGATTTTGGTGATGGGAGGTGAGAGCTGGTCCAAGGACCTGTAAGAATTATGTACCTATCTTGTATCAAGGGTTCATTTCCCTTTTTTCTGTGGATTTTTATATTTTATTCTTTACTTTCTGGCATGTGTACCTCCAATTTTATTGCTTTGGATAATTAACAGTGGAGTACAACTTTGGAAAGATAGTCATGAGCTTACCAGTTCTTACATCACACTTACTTAGTTGCCTTCTATAAACATCTCACCTTGTAGTGGAAGTTTGTCTTCCCCAGCAAAGAAAATGTCAACATTCTCCATACGTTCTTTACTACCATTCCCAGATTCTGCAATAAGCATGGAAAATGCATCATCAGTATCTTTTCTGTGTTCTCAGCAGCTCACCAAATCTTTTTGTGCAAGCCTCACCATTCTGTGTGCACTAAAATTGTGAAAAATAAACAGATAAACAGGTGTCTGTACTTTCAGGGGAAAAAAACCCCCAGCAGAAATGGTATTCTTTAATAAGGAATTAAGTTCTCATTTTTAATAGGACAAATGATGCATACTAACCTGAAATATGTGACGACCAGGTAACAACTAACCCTGTCAATCTGAGAGGAATATGTGGTGCATTTTAAAGCACAGCAAAAACTCTTACGCATCATCCATCAAAAGTTACTTCTAATTTATTCAGTAGGATGCCATGGTTAATAAAAACCAAATTATTTTTTAATATCGTACAGCTTTGAGAAGTGCCTAAAGCCTCAGCAGAGATACTCGCCTGATAATACAAAGTTCATGGTTTATTCAACCACAGCAGCTGTTGTAAACCCTATCTTGTCATTTATTTTTCAGCTCTTGAAAAAGATTTATAATCTGATTTTAAATGCAACACATATTTAGCCCTCAGATCTGTAGCAAAAACAGTCACAGTGACACCTTACTAGACCCAGAAAAAGAAGGGGGAAAATGTCTTCATGGTAATAAAGAAACAAAGTGAAAATAACTGGATTTTATTTTTTCTTTTTAATTTTTAAATATGTCTTCTAAAATCTTCAGTAAAAAAAAAAAGAGGGAAAAAAATCCTCATGTCTTCCTTTTTCTCTAGTTAGAATTACTTTTTTTGGCAGTCTGGGGCAGGCAAATAACATCAGAAAAGTCTAGACCATGCAGTGATGCAATTATGCTTCTCATCATTCAATCGGATTGAATAAGGATACCCTTTTCTCTAAATGGCATGGTTCTAAATTTTTAAGTTTTAGAAGCTGCCACCAGATTGTGCCTTTTGTCTAAAAGATCCACACCTCAATTACTACCAATCTATCTCTTGTTTTCTGAGAATTATATGCCATTTCCTGATGTTTTCCCAGGTGCAACCATTCCACAAATATATGAGGCAAATCCATGTCCATAACTCCATACTTAAGCTGCTTTTTGAACTATTTCTAGAGGTTTTCTGCCACTGTAACAGTTTCCTTGCTGTTAACAAGCCAGGTTTGTGTTATTGTTGAATATCTGACTCCAACCTAAATCCATCTGGTTCCTGCATATATATGAGAGTTCCACTTCTGCTATAGAATCAGTTTCATAGTGGCTTCTCCAGGATTTAAAGCATATTGAGATATTACCAAAATGGTTTATTTTACTTGTTGCTGTAAAGTGCTGAACAATATGTTTAACAAGGATTTTCTCTGTCCCTTTAAGCGACCGAGAGATGTGTTCAAAATCGCAATGATTTGGAATGCATGCTGGCATTCATTAGAAAAAACAGAGGAGGATTTTAAATAGATATTTTAAATAGATGTTTTTCATCTTCTCTGATGCTTTTGGAAAATTTTAAAGGTGCTTTAAGGAGTAAAGAAACATCCTCTAAGACCGTTTTAAGAGGGCAGCCTTTCTTAAATCTATAAGGAAAGATTTAGTTGGAGAACAAAGATGCCTTATCTGAAATAATAAATGTTTGTGCATGACTAATGTTATAGGTCAAAATTTGGAACCAGCAAAACAAGTAGTATACTATGAGCAGTCATTACAGTACTTATGCATATCCATCACTGTGTACTGCATGATGCATAATTTATCATCCTTTGAAGTCTTGGCACTATGGTTTTAAAAGACCAGACACACCAATTTAAAAATAATAAACTTTTATATATTTATCGACTGATTTATTGCACTAAAACATTAGGTTGAGTCTAAGTACATGAAAAGGCTAACAGGCAGAAAGAAGCTCCTTTTTACAGGAAGCAGTATGTCCAACGTGTAGGAACAGCAGTGCTCTTTACAGATTGCTCTTCATGTAGAAGCCTCTGTCCCAGTGACACCTCAGCAGGCTGGTCCTCAGCTCCTCAGAGCCCTGCTCTGCCCATCCACCCACAGCCCATGTCCCAGCCTGGCCTTAGCCTCGCCCTGTCCCCACGGAGGTGACCAAAGCCCAGGGCTGGGACTGCCCCCGTGCCCCTTGGCTGCGCTGCTCCTGGCTGAGGTGGTGGGACAGGTCCTGGCTGCCAGCCTCTGCCCTAATACCCCATTGGGACCCCTCACTGCTTCCACCACTCAGCAAGCAGCCAGCACAAAAGGTGCCTGACAGAATAAGAATTACCCTGACAGAGGGTAATCTCTGTTTTAGACTACAGATTGTAATTAGAGGATTCATAAACCTGCAAAACAGAGCTAAATAAGTACGGAATTTTTATGTTTGTATTTAAAAATATAAATGTCTAGAAAATCATTATATCAAAACTTCCCCAAAACATGCTTTTTGCTAATGTAACTAGATACACTACTATAGAAAAGCTGCATGAATACTGACAGTAACTGTCAAATTTAGCTTGGATTCAGTAACAAAAGACATGCATAAAATAAAAGTATTTTTGAAAAGAATAAGAACATTCTTAAATATCCTTTCCATGTCTACCACAAGCTAAAAATGTATCATTTTCATCTCTGTCCCTAATCACTCACTCTAAGGCAAACCTCAGATCCATCCTTGCAAGTGGCTCACCTCCTTCCTCAGGCTAACAAAAAGTTGGTACACACCAAAACTTACTCTTTGAATATGCACAGTCACACTTCTGCATCTTCCTGTGCATCTCTAAAAGTGCTGTGGTTTAATTAATACTCATTATTTGAGCGTTTGGCTTCTGCGGAGCAGCCGCTCAATAAACAAATAAGTTACTGGGTTTTGTATTAATTTTCAAGAGTCAGAGGTTCAGTAGGTTGAAAGAGTAACACACAGCATACATAATAATTGCTCACTATGATTCTGAATTGGATACTTGCATTGAAGCTTTAAAAAAGTTATTTAAGGCATCTAGGTAAATTGCCGACTTTCCCAAGTCACTGGAGATTCTAGTTATGTTGCAGTACTATGAAAATCAGATCACAACTTAGGAGCTCAGGTATGAATATACAAGCGAAAATCATAGATTGCACTCACAAAAAACTACTGTCGCCTTCCTTCACTGTTTTAAAATTAGAAATATTTTCAGAAAGTTATTGAACTATTTTATCAACCATGACCAAATTAGACAATTTGGTGCTGGCTCCTCAGGTTATTCAATGGATGAAGTTATGACCATTTTAGTTACAGTATTTTCTTCAGCCTATTAACAAATGTAAATCAAAGTTGCTGATTAAAATAAATATGTAACACCATAGATTGTCTTTCATTCATTGGCTTCAGCTACTTCACAAATATTTGTTGTCAAATTACTTTTTTATCCTGATTTGGACAAATTAAGCAGATTTACTGTCTGTCTATATGAAGCAGTTTTTCTTGTGTCTAGAAATTCTTACAATTCTTTTCTGAACCTACATATATTTTCAGTATTTTTCACTTGTGCAGCCAGAATACGTTCACCAGGAGCAGAGAAAGCGACAATGGCACCTTCTTAGTGTTTTTTTCCTCCAATATTATGTTTGCACATTTATACGTTACTTAAAGCACCTGAATAAGAACTTTCTGAAGTAATTATTGACAATGTTCACAACCCAACAGAGTTTTCTATTTTGCAAACGTGATCGTCATGCTTATTAGATCTTGCAGATCAATTTCTATGTTAAATCTTACCTTTAGAAGGTTAGATTAAGTAAGCATAATGCTTGTAGCTTTCCTCTGAACCTCTGAATGAAAACAACAGAGGAGTCACAGGGAATTAGGATGTGCTATCTATGTAGACAGCAAGAAGTAGTACACTTCTTTCTGTATGAAATAATTTAAATATGATACTTGGCTTCTACGGGAGATATTAATAAAACCTGTTCCAAAAATCACTTTGGCAAAGATTAGTCAGTATTAGGGTTCTAACACTAGGATTATAATGTGTGCAACACAGGATTAAAATTCTAATAATCTCAGTCCTTCAATTGACGATGTGTGGAAGCCTACTACCTCCGGTAGATTTCATTATATGCACAGTATCAGGACCTGAAATGTTAAAGTTAGCTGGAGCCATAATCAGTTGATGCTTCAGAGATGCAGTTACTCCCCAGATCCCTAAAGTGTCAAAGAAGTCTGTGTTTCACAGGTTTCTTATTCTCTTTCCTTCTGTACAGAATAATGAGGGAAGTAACAATGAAATCAGCCACACTCTTCAGTGAAAAAGAAAGATGCACTTTCTGATGGATTCTGCTCTTATCATCTTCCCAAAACAATTGTGGCCTTAGATGTTCTCCAATTTTGAAATCATTATCGAAGCTTAGGGCATATAAGTATTAGTTCTTACCTCTTGCTTGTCCAGTTTTGATTATATGACAGTATCATACAAGACATCTTTTCCAGTGTCTTAATCAGCACACACATATAGCTGATTTCAGTGCTATCTTTCAGTTTTTTTCTCAGGAGAGCTATTCTGCATTTTTCACACTTTTTCCTAAGGCATTCTGTATTGTTCTTCTATTGTATACGTTATCTCCCTCATTATCTGATAAGTATTTTTTATATACATTTTATGTCACTTTTCTTCCTGTAAACGTTTTTTTAATTTTTTATTACCAAGTAACATGTTTGTGTGCTAGATCCTAACTCTTTTTTTCCCTTCCTCTGAGGCCATTGATTCACTATGGTTGTTTTTTGGCTGAGTTTTTGTTGTTTGTTGGTTGGGGGTTTTTTGGGTGGGCAGGGGAAGAGAGAAATTTTTTCAAAATTATCAGTTCCTGGCTGGAAGTGATTAGTAAATGCAAAAGAGAAAATCAAAACTTAAGTCAGATTTTACATATCTACTATATTTTCCCCGGATGTATAGATGTATTTTTGCTGTATTGCTTTAAAAAGAATGAATCTCCATGTCATGTTCCATGTTAATCAGTATATAATTCCATTTCTGTCCTCACTAAATTCTCACCATCTTTTTTTCAGGATTGCTCTGCTTCATGAATATCGCAGGATAATTTTCCCTATTTTAAAATTCTTTATTGTTATCGCAGGTTTTCTTACTATTCAGCTTTTGATGTCCATGAATCCCACAAACTCTGAGGACCTAGGGGCCCCCCAGAATAAGGCCGTAAATTTACTGAGTTTAGGCCCACTTTTATAGCCAGTGGAGGGGGAAACAGGGAGAGAGAACTAAGACCAGTCCTGTTCATTTAAAACTGAAGAGCCTATGTGTGTCTGTGCCTCTTTCTGCTGGCTGTGTGTGGTGAGCTGGCCTTGGCTGGATTCCAGGTGCCCACCAAGCCTCTCTGTCACTCCCCCTACTCAACTGGACAGGGAGACAAAAGTACAATTAAAGGCTCGTGGGTTGAGATAGTGACAGAGAAATCATTCACCAACTACTGTCATGGGCAAAGCATTCTCAAGTCAGGGAAATTAATGTAATTTATTTCCCATCAAATCAGAGTATGGTAATGAGAAATAAAACCCAAATCTTAAAAACATCTTCCCCCCACTCCTCTCTTCTTCCCAGGCTCAACCTCGCTCCCAGTTTTCCTTATCTTCTCCCTCCGAGCAGCACAGGGGGATGGGGAATGGGGGCTGTGGTCAGTCCATCACACATTGTCTCTGCTGCTCCTTCCTCCTCACACTCCTCCCCTGCCCCTGTGTGGGGTGCCTCCCACAGGAGAGAGTCCTCCATGAACTTCTCCAACATGAGGCCATCCCAGAGGCTGCAGTTCTTCAGGAACTGCTCCAGCGTCAGTCCTTTCCATAGCGTGCGGTCCATCAGGAACAGACTGCTCTAGTATGGGTCCCTCCCAGAGTCACAGGTCCTACCAGCAAACCTGCTCAAGCCTGGGCTCTCCATGGGGTCACAGCTTCCACCTGCTCCAGTGTGGGGTCCTCCATGGGCTGCAGATGGATGGGTATCTGCTCCACCACTAACCTCCATGGGCTGCAGGGGGACAGCCTGCCTCAACGTGGTCTTCACTACAGCCTGCAGGGAACTCTGTTCTGGCACATCTGGAGCACCTCCTCCTCATCCTTCTTCACTGACTTTGGTGTCTGCAGAGTTTTTCCTCTCACATATTCTCACTCCTCTCTCCCTTCTGGCTGCCGTTGCACAGTAGTTTTTACGCTTTCTTAAATATGTAATCACAGAGGTGTTACCACCATCGCCGATGGGCTCAGCTTTTGCCAGCGGTGGGTCCGTCTTGGAGCCAGCTGTCGTTGGCTCTGTCAGACATAGGGGAGTCTTCTGGCATCTTCTTACAGAAGCTGCCCTGTAACCCCTGCCACTACCAAAACCTTGCCATGCAAACCCAATACACTATGGAGGAAAACCACACAGCTTAACTAGAATGTCAGGTTACATACATAATTTAAATGCCTGAATTTAGATAGGCTAAAGGCTAGTCAACACAATTACTTCTACATGAAAATTACACTGATAATAGAATTGTGAGGGGTAAAGCCAAAGAATATCAATATTTACTTCAAGATTTCATTAAAGAAAAAAAATTATTTCTCTTGCATAGAAATTCACTTTTCAGTCACTTTTATCAAAACATACCACTAGAATCATGATTCTCATAACCTTATCATTAAAACCTTCCTTGATCTTCTGCAATAAAAAATTCTTAAATGCCATTAGAAGTAGTATTTATAGTGAAATGTACACATATTACATTACTATGCCTGGGTACTGTTCCAGAAATTATAGGCCATGTAGGCAGGATCTATCCACAGTTATAATTATAAATGTGAGAGAGAGAACCAGTCAGGTTCTTTACCACAAGCAAGATTACTATGTTTTTCCCCTTTATAGTCAGTGTAAAGCAGCTGGCTGACTTCCTTTCCTTTTAGATTGGTTGCTGTCTTACAATATCTGTTATCTTTATGCTGTACACATTTTCATAATGTTACCATGTAATATAGTCCATTTTAGCTTTGCAGCCATATTGTTTCTTTCACTGTAATTTTATGCCAAGAGGGAAAGAGTCATTTAAAACTTACAGTCACTGAAGAGACTGTTGTATAGGTAACTAATGAAACAAACTTGGATTCTCCTTGGGCTCTCTGTATAAGTGAAGTAAATTAAGGTTCAGTGATCGGTCATCTGTAAATATAGGGTCAACTGTTGTTTGAGACCCCTTTAGAAGACTCTGAGATACCTGTAAGGATCATGCACGATGCTTAATTAACATAGCCTGTTGAATGAATATGTATGATTTTTCCAACAAATGTAATCCATAAACATATTTGTGGACTATATAATTTTGTTTGATTGAAACATACTGCATGTATGTTAGGTGGAATGATCCCCCATGCATCCAGCACTGCAATAAAGAATGCCTGATTCCTAATGGTACATTGGTGTTGCGTTTTCTGTTCCTGATTTTGGTAACAACAACTTTGGTGAGGTTAAGGCTAGATAACACATGTAGAAATGAGAACAAAAGTAAGACATAAAGATGTAAAAGCCTTTCCTAGGATATTAGGGGTGGGAGAGAGATTTATTTTTTTTGTTTGATCATTGAGTCCTTAAAGACAATGGTGATTTCAGTATTTAATTATTCATTTCATTTTAAAAAGAAACAAACACTGATCTCAGCAAGAAAGAAAAGTCCCCCTGCAGCTTTTCCAATTATTTGATACAATAATTTTACCATGACCCCTAATGATTCTAATTTCCAGTCTTTTAAATCATCTACCAAATAAAAAATGACATGTGGTGGCCCAGGAAGAACAAGGAGAAACAAGTTCCTTTCTGTTGCCAAAGAGAACTGTACCATGAAAGTTTCAATTTTCATTCTAATCTTTTTTAACTAGAACAGCTGAAAAAACCCCTATATTCCAGTTTCATATTATACAAACACAATTCTGATAAGCCAAAAGATAATTTTACATTATTTCAAGCACTCAACAGAAAAAACATAAACATGCAAGTTAATAATTATGACCTAAGGCCAGAACGGCACAACACAGGGCCCAAACAAAACCCAGGATCAAATGCTGCATGATGCAGATACGATGA
The DNA here is from genome assembly GCF_023638135.1 of Falco biarmicus. Taxonomy (NCBI): domain Eukaryota; kingdom Metazoa; phylum Chordata; class Aves; order Falconiformes; family Falconidae; genus Falco; species Falco biarmicus. The sequence goes on from NC_079289.1 coordinate 53,696,356, forward strand.
ATCTCTTCTAGACTGCATTAGCCCTGTAAAGCAAGTGGGTGAGCCACACTGAATCCGTCAGTTTTTGGTTGTTAAAGTCAGAGTTGCCTCAAGTCATATCCAAGTTCCTTCTTCCATTAGGAAATCCAATTAATTTAATACTAAATGGCTAACAAGCTGACCAAGTGTTCCTGTCTGTTTTTATTATATTGAATGGAGCATCAATGACTTTCACAAAAGTTAAAAAATACTTACTGTGAGTAGCAAGTGAGAGAGAGGGTATGCACTCTTCCAGATGAGATGCAAAAGCAAAATACTTGATATTAGTAAATTTAATTCCTTCAGACTTTGTGAATACAATTTAGTTCCAGATTATAGGCATCTTAAAATTGGGTTATGACCAATAGTCAGCTAAATACATCTTTAGATTTCATTCACTAGGTTGACTAGGGACTTGATGTACTTCCATTCACATGAGCATTTAGTGCCTGTTCATATACTCTGGGGAGCAAAAGACACATATGTACAGCTGGCAGATGCAACACAGATACAAAAGTCTGGAAAGTATCCTACTTTGGAACTGAATCCTGTTCTGGGCATCTACAGTCTGAAGTTGATCTGAAACCCTTAGTGCTTGTTCCATTTGCATAAACATAGGCATCTAGATTAATTTCATACATCTAAGGTATCCAAGACATCCACACAAGGCTGACAGGTACGCTTTGACCTAAGGGAGTGCAAAGCCTTTCTGGGCAAGCAGAGAAGCAGGGGTGAGTGGCACCAGGCACATGATTACATCCATTGGCAAAATGAGATCTTATGAAAGTGCCATGGGAACATTGCTAATAACAGCTGGCAGGATTCACCTGAATTTTAGGCAGCTTAAATTCAGTCAATGAATATTATACCAGGTAACTGTCATAGATTCTGGAACATTTTCTATAGCAATGGCATTGTGCTAATTGAATTCTAATTCACTAAACTACAACCTATATGCCTCAAAAATCTCTGGGTGTTCTATTCAATACAACTGTTTTTCAGTTCCTTGCCTGAAGTGTTAAATATTTATCTTGCATACCTTACTTAGCTGCAGATATCACATTACTGTAGATTGAATTTCAGTAATTGACTACATTATTTCTATATAGCCTTTATATCTCAAAGGGATGCTGTGAAACATAATTAATGTGTTTGAAATATTTGGAAAAAATCAAATGGAAACCAATAGAGAAAACTAGAAAAAAATTAAAAACCAGTTGAGAAAAATAGGTGGATAACAGGTATAAGACTGGCATAAGTACAAATAGTCTTACCATAAATAACTGTAACAAATGTCCAAACAGACACCTGTGAAATAAGAAGTTTTATTTTCATTCCTTTTGGATTAAATGCAGAAAAGACATTCTTAATTAAAATGATGGGTGTCCATAGTAAGCTTTCCATGCTTTCCATCGGTGTAACTAAACTGGTTTAAAAACCATCTACAAGAAACCAGTATAAATTTCATTTGCAACAAAGGTCCCTGGTATAACACTTCTGAATTGCAGTGTTACATTCTTTCCCAGCTTCTCCTCAACAATAACAAATAAAAAACCCTCTCAATAATAGCAAAGAATCACAGAATCATTTTTAAAATTCAAATTTAATTTATCGGATTTGAAGTTCAGTGGTATTTAATACAAATGGAAGAGTGGTTTGGCATTACTTAGGCAAAAATAAGATGTCAAAATCAATAGAAAACAGTGAGTGGTAAGGGATATATGTGCATAATTAGACATCCTCACTTCCTTGTGAGGTTTCAGAATATGTAAGGCTGTAAGAATAAGGACAAAGGGAGACAGAAGCATTACTGTAATAAATTAAAGTATTTCCCTGACTATTCAAATGACAGTAAGGAATCCTTTCCCTTGTAATCCTTTGGATTTCAGAAGCCTATGGAATACTGAGGATAAGTTAATACAGAACACCAAAAGGACTCAAATATAGCATAGTACAGTGAAAAACAACAAGGTGTAAAAAGAGGTGAACTCTTAGCTTGATGGTCTATATCCAACCCTTTTTCACTGTGGCCTGCCTTCTCTGTAAAACTGACTCTCCCTTGTTGGTGTGTTCTCCTCCCTAATGCCGGTACGAGTTTTCTCTCCTCACTTAGATTTTGTTCTGCACTCATTCTACCCAGGCTTTCTGCCTAGTCTATACCACACAGTTTCTTAAGGGTTTTGCTCTAATACCTAGATTTATTTCCATGGATTTCTTCTCTTTCTGTTGATCTCTGCAGAGAGACTGCTGTCATGCAGAACAAGTGGAAATAGCAGGAGGAAATAATAGGAAATTTCACAGGAAAAAATGAAACTGTCTCCTGTAACGTGATCTAATCCTGCTCTCTGTAGCCTCAGTCTATATAGAAAGAAGAAAAAAATCTTACTGCTGCAAAATATCCAAGGGAAAATCAAGCACAACTTACACTTGATTATGTAACTCCTTTCATTAAGAATCTCGTGTACATTATGTATTCTAATGTAAGTGTATATATTTGCAAATAAATTAATCAACACAGAAGAAAATTTTAAGGAGTAGAAAATAAAACTTGCACTACCATGGAGCCATGAGTAACACCAAGTATTTCCAAGACTCCATATCTCTGTGTTTAAAATATACGTAAAAGGTTTAGGTTCATTTATTATTTTTAAAAAACCCAAACCCTCACTGATTTGAACTACATGATGCTCTCAAAAGGAAATTTACTTTTCAGTAATTATCTTGGAAGTATTTCATTATAATTGGCAAAGTTATTGCTAGAGTGTTGTATCTTGCTCCAAGACAACTTCTTTAACAGTCATCTTAAAAGTAGGTTTCCATGGCTCCCATTTCCCCAAAATAAAAGCAGCTAGTCAAATAGCATTCAAAGAGCACTCTGTCTCAAAGCTAATTGCTAACATGGAAAATTGCTTTGAATAGTTCTAAGCTTCATACTGTCAATCAGTTCACAAGTTTTCTCACATTTAAGTTTATATTTATTGCTTTTTTTTTCTGTAGGCTTAACACCAAATGTCAAGAAAAATCAATGGGACAAAATCAACTTGAAAATATAGATAGACAATTTCCAGTGCAGTAAAAAGTAGTCATGTATGCATACCTGAGAGCAGAATTTGGATCACTGAAAAAACCACCAACATTATGAATTTGTACAGACAATAGAAAGTAAAGCAGAAGCTTTCATTCCTTTTCCATATTCCACTCATTAAGGTAATATTTTTAATAAGAGTACAGAACTGTGATGAAATTAACATTTTCAGTAAATACTGTATTGTTCTATGCTTTTCAAAGCATGTTTGTTGCTGGTATGTGCTATAGATATAGACAACCTAAACATTCGATCTGAAACAGTAAAGTAATTCTATTATTCTTATGGCTAAGTACTCAGGTGTCAAGAAGTGCAGTCTGTTTATTGTGCCACTGATTTCATATGAAAATGGTTGAAATGGAAGAGTGCATTGGCAGGTGTAATTATACAGGATTGATGAGGGAATTAGAGAGGAAAGTAAGGACCATTCAACTGCATTTAGAACATAGAACATTGCCTGTGAAGCTGGCCAGAATGGCTTAGATGAAAAAGTTGTCTGCTATGTATTATTTCTTCATAAAATAGATGAATTCTGCTATGACATGGAATTTTATTACTCCCAGACACAGACTATACAAAGAAAATAGGATTATTTTAAAATGTGCTTTAATTTCTGTAGGAGTCTCTGACATTTCATCTACCTGTTCCTTACATTCTGCAATATTTAAGTGCAGATCTGTTTACAAACCTTTGGTGTACTTTTCCATACATTATTCTCCTGCTCTATAATTAACCTTTTGTTTAGCAATAGCAATTATAATTAAATTAGCATGCTGAACTATATAATATTTCATGCTAAGCCTGCAACTGTTGACTTAATTTCAGTTTTAATATAGCCAAGGTACTGAAATAGATTTTCCCCCATATCATCTTATTAAAATAATTATAAGCGTCTTTTAAAAAGTACAATCTTAATGAACTTAAATTAAATTTTAATTTGAACAACTGATTTTGTCATTAATATTACAGATGTTGAGGCTCACCATGAAACATCAAACATTTAAGGAATTAAATGAAACACGATTTTAATTAATTCCTACATACTGAGATGATATGCAACTGATTCTGCTTTAAAACATCTGTTAAATAAACTTTATTTTTTGTTTAATCCCTTATAATTTCTTGTTGTTCTTTATTTTTCCCTTGTAGCTTTCTTGACACTTACCTTTTTCACAGAACTGTTCAAATGTCTGTTATTGTGTCCCATAAGTGTCCAGCAAGTTTATCTGCTAAATATTCTGTTCTGCTGCATTAGATAACGGTTCTTATTTCTTACAGGAGTCTTTAGTTCAAATCTGTTTTATTTTATATCATCTCAGCTGTCATTCACAACTTCTGTCCTCCAGAGTCACCTACTTCTACGTACATGTTTGTTCCCATTCCGATTTTGTGAATGCAATATCTGGTTTGAATGAGCCCATTAATTCATTTTCTTTTTTTTTCTTTTTTTTTAATATAATTGTATATCCCACCCACAGGGTGACACTATAATCCTTTCAAGCATCAGTCTGGCTGTCACATAGCAGGAAACTAAGAAATATGCGGGCTTACTCTTAATTACTAATTATGTATTCCCAAAATGGAACCTTCTTCTGGTGTGTAATAATGTTGTCAGCTTTCCAATTCTCGAAGCCAATCCAAGTCATCCCACAGCTACCTACTTTGTTCTTCCTGTCATGATAAATTTCTTACATTTAAGCTTCTCGTTTAGCTGAACCTTCGCTGAGACCAATTCTTGCTTACTGACATGAAGCATGGAATTCATCTGACTAAATAGCAAGAAACACATTTTGAGAGGGTGATTCATCTCATATTAGTGTAGAAATCTGGAATAGGTTAGATGACTCATATTCTGTTTCTCCCATTCAATACAAAGGGACAACACATGTTACTTGAATTACTTGAAAGTATCCTGCTTTGGCTAATTCCACAGTAATATTTATCTGCTGGAAACTTTTCCACTGTGTGATAGGTTGACCACAGCCAGCAGCTGAGCACCCAGACAGCCACTTGCTCACTTCTCCCACACCTCCAGCAGGATGGGAGAGGGATAGGAACCTACCTGTTCACCAATAGCCAAAACACCAACATATAACACTGTTTTAGTCAGAAATCCAAAACACAGCGCCATGCTGGCTGCTCCAATGAAAGTTAACTTCACCTCAGCCAGACCCACTACACACAGCTATCGCCATAAAAAACCCCATAAAATGCTTTGGCCCTTATTTCCAGTCACAGTAGTTTAAACTGTAGTGAGGTTGAAGGAAAATATCCTACAACTAAATTTCTTTTTCTATGGAGAAAGCAAGGAATGGCTTTTGCCCTGTCTATTTCATGTTGTATGCCCTCTCCCTTACAGACCTTGCTTATGCCCTTCCTTCTACTAGCAAAAACTGGTTTTAAGCAAAGTAACTACTATTCTCATCTCCTCTACCCTTCCCTGCATCAAACGTCAAAGGCAGTAATGACCAGGCAGCTTTCATACTGAAAACCAAAGCAAACCTTTAGCACTTCAAATATAAACAGTCGTTACAGAGTTCTTTTTAACTGGGTATGTTTTCCATATCAACTAATCTATAAACCAGGTACAAAATTAAAATTGAGTTATAAATCTTAGAAATTAAAAGCATACATAACATCTGCCTATAGATGAAACTTTTCAGACTTGTACTTTCTCTATTCACTGTGCACTGTTCTCTGAAGGCACTTACTAAAGGATCTCTGTGCCAGAAACAAACACAGCGCTCTAAAATGATATTGTGCTCTACAGAAATTTTGCAGTAAAAATGTAGCCTACTTTGGGGATAGTAGTCTAATTGTATAAAACCAAACTGAGCTCTGTAATTCCCTTTTCTAGCTCTTCAAATCTTCAGTGGACTCAATGATCAGCCTAAAATAAACAAACCAAAAATGTCTTTTCAGTAGTTTTTCCATCTCTCTGCGAAAGTTTCCCATCTAACTTCTTGGAATATAAATTATCCCCACACACACACACCTTTTTTTTCTTTAAGATTTATTGGGCTATATTGCTACATGCCTTATTTTTAGACATCTAGTTGTCTAATGGAGTTTGTTTTGATACATCCAAACTAAACATTCAGGCTTTGTAGCCAGTGCATAAAAAGAGTGAATCAGTTAAGAAAGCAACAAGAACCTGCATGCTGCGAGACTCACCTAGATGGAATTCATCTGTTTATGCCCAAGCTATCCACACATTATAATCACTGGAGAGAAACAGTTATGTCCAGAGACTAATTCACCTGTCCTGTTGCAGCTTTTTGTCTTACGAGGAGATGAATCACCCCCTAAAGGTGACAGTTTCTCTCTTTTTAATATAAAGGTTGATGGGAATGACCAACTAGCTTTTAGACAGCGCATCAATACAAAAGACTCTCAGGCTTAAGAATAAACCTTACAGTATGTTCCATCTATAGTCAGAATTCACAGCTTTAAGAGCAGGAGAACAATTCATATCTCAATCACTTCTTCTAAAAGGTGACTTATTTCTTCTGAAATTTTGCAGGAGCAGCTAGAAGTAAGATTTTAATTCCATTCCTTATCCTTGCCTTTTCATTTATGTACACACACAAGCACACGTACATAGTGATCTTTGATTAAATATATAATCTACCATAAAAACAAGGGCTTGAACCTGGAAATCACACTCTAGTTGCTTCATGAAAATGCTTCATGAAAAGTAAAATAACGTTGCCAAGATGCATCACAATAGAATATATTATGATGTCATGGGGTGCTCTGCTGGATAAAGTAGGTTCAACCAATGATGGCTCAAACAGGAAATTGCACTCCAGGCTCTGCAATTTTACCTCCAAGTATTCCTTTAGCTGTGGCACATTTTGTACCAAACAGACGAGTAGCCCAGAACAAAGCACAAATCTGAATGTAAAAAAGACTGTGTTGGATGCTTCTTTATTTGTTCCTGTTACTGGAGTCTCCACTTGGCTCTTTTCACTGTCTCTCATCAAAAACCTGTTTTATTACCATCTGAGAACACAGAACAGACTTGGCAGACAAGATATGCAAAGGAGCAGGCTGTAGATATTACAGTAGAGGCGCACCTATTCTGCAGTGTTAGAAGTAAAATGTTTCTGGCACACTGACATTCTGATATTAAAGATCTCTCTGTTCTGTAACAATAAACATTTTCAGAATCAGTCAGCAGCTAATGGGATTTGGGATGCAGGATTTAGCAGTTTTGGATTAGGAAAATATGGAAAGATAGTTAGATACATAAATCCCGTTCAAGTGCCCATGTAGATCTACCCAATAGGCATTTTTTTTAATATTTAACACACAGAGGCAATTGGCTTTGGTCTGTATTGAGTAGCAGTTTATCCATTTCCATCAAAAATCCTCCACAAAAGGACTAATTCCTTTTGAAGACAAGCACAGTAACCATTCTGCCAAATGCTGACTGACAGCCAAGCTGCCCAGGGTCAGTTTCTAAGCACCCTTTCTAAAACATTTAAACAACTCAAGCCTCCACCTAGACACCCAGGAAATTACCAACATGAGCACAAAGTCATGCTAACATAGAAAAATTCATTGAGACTTAGAGCATACATATCAAAGACAGACACTGGTTCAGTTCCTGGACCAGTACCATATTCTGCTCCAGACCAAAACTGGTTGTTGGAGAAGAACCACATTCCCCCTGCCTTGATTCTTTCCTTCCTCACCTAAGGTAGTCACTGGACCTGGAGTATGAGGGACTGTTCCTCTTTCCATTCAAAGACATCAGGGGCAAGCCTCCCCTCCTCCAGCCAGGCCCACACTTTCCATACACCATAGGATTTACACATACCTCACTGAAAAATATCAACATATACTTTTGAATACTTCATGCTACCACTTTTGGTTGATCTATTCATCAATACATATTAAATGTCATCCTTAAATCAAACAGTTTGCTCCAGATATACTATTAAATATTATCTAGAATTGTACAGTGGTCCTGTAGCTCCAGTGACTTGATGCAATTCTTCTTGATTTACATCAGAATGACTAAAATTAAAGTCAGTGTAGGATACCAGAAGTTTTAAAGGCCAGGAGGACAAAATCCTGTTATGGGCAAGTTCTTCAAAAATTAAATGAGCAACATTGTTTAGAGGAAATTCCCTTACTAGCTACTTTTAAGAATAACTATACAATATAGATAACTAGGACTGCTGCTTGTAGAAAAACTTTAATTTAAAATAAAATTTCACACTAATTTTCTGCAGTTTGAGCTAAGAACCATTACAAAAAAGAAATTCTGCTTTTTAGCTAGTATAAGTCATCATGGTCCATTAATATCAGTACAGATAATTCTGTATAGATAGCCTGATCTATACCAGTTAAGAATTTTAATTTGTTTTTTTCTCTTTTCATTGGAGTGGATTGGTAGTTTGAGTATATTTGAGGTCACTACCTAGCACTGCCTTGTTTTCTCTCTGAAGATGAGTTGTACTGTACAATGCAATTATGCTGATAAAAATGTGACATCAGATAGCCCTTTGGGGAAATTGCTTTGTCATGTCACCCAGATTTAATTAGGTAAAACTAAAAGAGAGGAGGGGGGGAAGTTTAGCTGACAATGAATGTCAGTTATGTATTTCTAAGATTAAGACTCCCTGTGACTTGGTACCAAAAAAATAAGTCATCTTACAATTGATTATGATTCACTTTTAAGAAAACTTCTCATTTTTTCAGTGTAATTAACTGAATAATGAAAAAATATGAATCAATTCCATGATGAAAGTGTTTTTGCACCTCTCACAGACTCTTTTTGTTATGCAGTATAGCTACCATTTCTGGGTTTTAGTTGCCTTCCCCTTCCCACCCCCCCACCCCCTACTCCCCCTCCCCGGTTTGTTTTTTTAATAATGATTTAGATAGTACACACAGCATCTACAAAGATAAGTGGTTAGTGTCCTTTTTTGTCCTCATGGAAAAAGGATACCACTGAGACCATTGCAGTTCAGAACAATAGTATATTTGCTTAACTTTGGTTTCACATAACAGCCTGATTGAATTAACTTATTAACACTGAGATTCAGTGTAGATAATTTTTTAGTGAGGATAGCTATAGTCAAAAGAAAGAAAAAAAATAAGAATCCTTACACAGTGATGTGCTCTGAGCTGACTACTGCAATTCAGGGACAGGATCCCAAATGTACAATGTGTGGTTCTCTGAAAAGATCAGTCTAGTGTCCAGTAGCAATCAAAAATTCAACTGAATTTTAGGAGTTTTTAGGAAAGATGACGGATAACAAAGAAAAAAAAAAAGCCACTACAAAGTCATGCTGCATGTGGATCTTTAATACTTTGTACAGCTCTTGTCCATCCATTTCAAAAAGGATGTAATCAAATAATGTTCAGAGAGGAGCAAAGGGATCATCAAAGAAGAATTTGGAAGAACTTGGAACTAAGAATCTTTAGACTGGAAAAGGAAAAAACAGAGAGAGAAAGAGATGATGTTGATGATGATGAAATCTGTGAAGTCATGAATAGCACAAAGAAGGTGAACATTGAGTGACTGTTCATTGTATTGACTTTTCAAGAAGTAGAAGTACCTTTGACCTGGCTCTGCTATGTTGTGATCTCATGCAGAATCTTGAGCCTTTCCACATGAGAAAGAAAAACAGAAACAAAAACATGAACAAAAAATCTCAAAGAAGGTGGTCTTAATTTCTAGGCAAAACTAATTTCACAGTAGAGCTACTGGCTCTAATAATTAAATTTTACTTATTTGAGAGCTGTACTTCTTGAGTTCATTCAAACACATGTGAAAATCTTACCTTTTCATATGAGCCTATCGAATCAAGATCAGAGATTTTAGATACTGCAGGAATATGAAGATCTAATCCATTAGAATTAAACTTTGGTAGAAATTATTTGCAAGATCTTTCCTCTCTACAATCTGTCCCTCCATTTCTGAAGGAAATAAAATTGTTCTCTTTCAGTCAAACATTGTGAGCATAACAGATTTTCATATTACCTGATTTGGCATAAGGTGCCAAAAGTTAGAGCATAGTAGAGGAACAGTAAGGGAAGAACACTCTGGAAGAGCAAATTCTGGAAAATAAATAATAGGATAGTAAGTGTTTTGCCTGCAAAAACTGTTTTTTCTCTTACTATTTCTTTACAAGCAGTACTTAGTGTCATGATTATACTTCCTAGCTCAGTCTTCCATGCCACTAGGCCAGATGCTGACAGAATTCAGGTTTACTTAAATCACAGTAATGTAACAGTTTCATTTTCCAATATAAAATAGCTTTTCAAAAACATGTTTTATGTTTTATGACTGCTATATGAGCTGTGAGACCCTTTAAGAAATACTTCTTTTCACTGAAGTCTGTTCAATGTGGAAAAAATAATTAAATAAGACTTACTAATGTAAGTCATTAAACTGAATGGTTTCTGCCATAAGCTATGGTAGTTGCTAGATCGATAATGCAGCAACAGCCATTCTCTTGGCCTCAAAACTGCAAGATAAACATTTTGCAGAGGGGCTGTATTACAGAAAGCCTCTCCTCATATTAAAAGTCTTGTGTTTTTTTGTTTGTCGGAGCAATTTGCCTGTGCTGGGTACCCCATGGACTTCACATAAATAAAGTTCATAAAAATTGAAGTGGATGTTTAACATACTATTTAAGAACATACCCTCATTTTGAAACATAATTTTTTTTTTTAATTCCTATGGGAATCTATTCTTGTAACTAAGCTAGAGATGACCATTTTCATTAGCTATTTCCTTCATTATATTACAACTTTTTCTAGGGAATAGACAATAAATTATTATGAATTGTATGTAAACAATGTGTATATGACCATTTATAAAATGTGGTACATCAACTGTTTTAAAAATGCTACCTATATACCTACAGGAGTTTGCCCCTTTTCTGTCACCACCAACGTTATCTAGTGAATCATTTCTGTTACTTTTAAAACTTGTGTGAATTTATTAGCTTTGCATTTGGATAATACTGACGAGATTTGCTAAAGTAGTGGCTGTTTTGTAAGCTTTCCTTGCAAATCTCACCAGCACTAGTCCATTCAGAGTGGCAGCTACAGAGGCTTGTTCATGTGCTCAGCTTCTAGGCTGTCCTCTCTATCTAAAAATGAAAGCAAATCAGAGATTTAAACATCCGCATAGCAAAGAATCCTGTTGACTTGATGTAATCTTTGAAGCTAAATGCATAATTGGGAGGAATGAGCCATGTGTCAATTTAACTGAATTTTATTGATCAGTCTTGTAGACTAACTTGTGTTATGCAGTTTTGGCAAGTGTGTGAAGTTTCTTTGTGACTGAATGGAGGCATGCTGTTTCTCTGCTCTTCCCACATTCTTCACAGGTTTAAATGGTTTAGGTTGATAACTTCAGGTTTGGGTAATCCAGGGGTCTGTCTCTTCTGCTAAATCAAATATGCTCAAGCCTGGAATGCTGATCAGATCCACACAGCATTTACAAACTAGGTCAGTCTTTGCTCTGTGCTGGGATGCTCCAGTGACTCTCCTGTCTCCAGGTAGGGCACATTCTGGAGAAAGTTCATCCCACACACAATGCTTCAAAAAGGGCAGCTTGGAGAAGACTGTCCAGTTTTAATTACCGTCAATAGCTCACCAATGCTGCTTCAAAAAGCTTTCTGCCTGCAGATTCCCTGTGTGCCTTAATGCCATACCATATGGTGATGTTTAGTAATTGAATCCAGCCCTTCTTAACTTCAGGAGTGGATTTCAGCTTACTTAAATGTAGGTGGCTATGTTTCTATTATACTCAGTATAATAAGTACGTTAAGTACAGTAAGTAAAATTCAGGCAAATTTTTCATACCTTAATATAGACTTTCATTATCTGAATATCCTTCTGGACTCATGATTGTATTGATGAGGGGCTCCATTTCCATTTCTTAAGCATGGGAATCTAACACTTTATGAAATACTTGAAGGTATCCAAAACATCTGCCCAGGGCTGACAGATGTAAGACAGGGCCTATAGGAAACTGATACCTGCAGGTGGGCCCAGCTCAGTAGGGCCCATGGTTGGGCAGGGCAGGGCTGTGGGAAGCTGGGGATCAGCTGTTATGGCATCACTGGGACAGGGGATGATGGCCCCTGGGGGTGACATGGGGTCCTGAGCCATAGGCAGGGTGGGGAATCCCCAGTGGGGGCTGGGCTAACACAGTGCAGCCTGGTGGTACCCTCCAAGTCCTGACAAACTGAATCTTCATCACCAAGTGATGGTGAATTGAATACCATGCTAGATGTTTCCAGTTAGGTAACAGCCAATGACAAGAACTTCTTAAGAATAAATTTTGGATGTGGTAAACACATTTGAATTCAGTTATTTCTATTTTGCACAAATTTAAATAAGGAACCAGTTTAAGAGGAGATCTAATGGGAAAAACTACAGAGTGAAAAAGAGATAATAGTTCAAGGTTGTAATAGTATGAGATTCCCATCAAAAACATGAGAGAGGAATCAGGATATCTAATTCAAGAAAGACTGAGACTGCTAAAGATGACACAATCAAATAAACCAGAGGAACAAGACTTTAGACAGCTAATTCTGAACAAAATGTCAAAGCACAAAACTTCTGATATTTGACCACACATAAATAACTGAAGCCTATATCTCAGTGTAAATTAGCTGTAAGGTGTATGCATTTCAATCGGTAGAATTAAGGATATTTAAAAAAAAAAGAATATCTAGAAAACAATTATATAATCTCCTTATTAATATAATACTCTATTAATATAACAGACTCACATAGACTGTTCATTGGAAAGTCAAAGAGATTTGCTGATGTGAGATTGCATATGCCTAGACCCAGATGATAAAATTTTCAGATGCATGTATCCAAGATTTCCTACACATTTATTTTTCAAAAGCATTAAAATTACTAAAAATTTCAGAGGAACCAAAAAAGATAATTTCAGACAAATTACCTGGAAGCTCCCTTTTATGAGTAACTCTCTTACTCAATAACAGACCCACAGTGTTAGTAGTTTTCCATTAACACGTTATTCAAAGTCTAAACACATTCTTGAGGTGCTGTACGAGTTACTCTGTGACAGCCAAAAAAACTAGATCTTTTTCAGGCATCCACAGACATGACAGAGTTAAGCAAGCAGTGAATTGCATATTTTACACAAATACCCACTGTGCATATCTGAAGATAATTTATGGTTCAGAGAATACACCAGATGAATTTGAAAGGATCTGGAAGCAATTTCTAAAACACACCATGAGGGGATTCACTTAATTCTAGATCCAACACTTAACTGCCAGCATACGGCTTAACAACTTGTGCAACCCATACAGGTGCTGACTGTCTGAGATAAAGCAATTTATTCTTCATTCATTTATGTCTTACTATTTCTTTTACCTTTCAATGTGTACATGGAGAAGTATTTAGCATGATCCAAAAAAGATACCAGTAAGAATTACTGCCCTTATCATGCCAAGACTTATTTGTGGCAGTAGTGGGTTAGTTGCTGGCTAGACAAAATGAATACTAAGAAACATCACTGTATAAATTGGAAGTTTAAAAACGCTTACTTCAATATGAACTATTATGGCAGCTGTGGTTATTCTAGCTTATTTCTAGGTACAGTACCCTGACTTCTAAGAGGACTCTTTATTCCTGAAAATATTAGTGTAAATTTTAAATTTGAGTGTTTTCTATGCTTCTTTCTGGTTGGGTTCATACAGTGTCTATTTAATTTACAATGTATGTTTTCCACTAATTCTAGTACACTCGAAATGGCTATAAAATTGTATGTATTATACATTTCTTTTTCATTCAGTAATATTCTTCCATGTTACCTGAAGTCATTGTGACCCTCGAAAACTCAGACTACAGACCCTGAAGAACTTATTTTCTTATAAGCAATGCTGTTGACATGGGGGGAAAAAAATCATGTCATTTTTGCAGAATCATATTCAGGTATACTGTGCGCAGGAAAGCACTGTGTATTTCTGTTACTGTGTCACAGCAAGAGCACAGTCTCATCTCAGGGCTGATGGGAAGGGAACTGTAGTTTGCCTTAGTTTTGCTTGCTCTCCTGTTGATCTTTTCTGCATAGATGCTTAAACATGTAAGATTACTTGTTTCTGTGGGGATGAACCTTTGTAAAATACAGCTATAGAGCTTTCTTCAAGCCTTATTCAGTGAGCAGTGAACTTCAGTTAGGTAACTCCAGCTCTTTTCCAGGTGCGGACAAGTAAAATGTGGGAGGTCTCAACTATTTGGTTATTATTCTCTATCAGAACCTGCTCTTTCACACATTAACTCTTTTAATTTCAGTGGAACCCATCAAACATAACATGTATTTTTCTTATAATTAATGTTAAACTATTAAATTGCACATTGATTTTTTAAAAGGCAAAATAAAGGAAGTAACAACTTAGTTTTCCAGACCTTGGCTATGCCATGGAGATTTCATATTGTCAATATTTTTACTTACCGTTCTCCTGTCTCCTTCATCAACCTGAATATATTCTCTTCTGATTTTATCAGATTACCAAGTGACAGATTTTTATACCCCAGAAAATTTCTTCTCAGAAACAGCATGAAGTTTAGCTGGGAGCAGAAGTTCAAGCTCTGTTATCTCTTTGATAAAGCCTTCCTTGATCTGCTTAAAGTCACTCCTCCAAGTCTCTGCCCTGAGGTTAAGATCTACAAACTAAAAACCCCATTTTACTGAGATGATTTCTTTCACTTCTGACTCCCTATAAATCCTCTTGTGGCACTGGTATTGATTAGCTTGTCAATAAGTATTTTACCTGACTATTGTTTGCAGCCTAATTGCCAATAAATGCACGTGAAAAGATATTACACAACAGAATGGAATTCCTTTTATATTTAGACCTACGAGTATGAAGTTTCTCATCAACTTCAGCCTCAAAGGCCAAAAATATTAAACTAGCCAGTACAGTATGTCATTTTAGCAAAATTTTAATCAGGACAGATAAGTAATTGGGGGGTGGGGGATAGATGTAGATACAGGATGCTAGCACAGAAACAAATAAATATGAATATTTTCTAGATGTAAAAACATTTAAAACCTTTTTTTCCCCTATAGAAATATGGATAGATATTACAGTGGTATCCCAAATCTGACATCTAGAATTGATTTTTGAAATCTGAGTGGAGCTTAACATAGATCTTGCTATGACAGCTTTTCTTTAGCAAGCTAATGATAATCAAAACATTAGGGTTTTTCCCAGGTTTTGCAGGATTTAAAGTATATTTCTTTCATCACTTTTACAAATTCCACATTTACTATGCATCATATTTCCAGGTGAGATTTTTCTTAAGTGATGAATTTTTAGGGATTTGAGGGTCTCTCAAAAACCAGACTAGAGTTGTAGACCAGAAACTGGCTGTCACAGAAACTGTGTGGTGATTGTCTCTAGTCTTTATCAACAGCTAATAAAGACATTTAAACTAATGTCTTTTATATCTTGTAACTATGTAGTACAACTCATATCAAGATTTCAGTATATAAAGTATACAAACATGATAAACTGACAGCAGTCTTCTCCACCTTGGTAATACATAATGCTCATAATGTATTAGAAATTTGTTGTAGTCCAGTCAATTACCAGGACTATCAACAATTTTTATCTGTAATCAGGATGGGAGATAGATTTACTACTAATCCCTAACTGACATTTGCAGTAGAGTGATAATGTCACTTTTGAAAGATAAGAAGTGGTAGTGAATAATCTTTCAAGAAAGCTGTCAGAGATAATATTCAGGCTTAGTTATGAGAATCTGTAGGAAGGAGGTTTTAATCTGTGTATACCATGATACATGAATTTTCAAATCCAAATCTCATTCAATGAAATACTACATAAGACAAATTTTATTTTAGTTTGGTTTAGTTTATTTTTTAATAGAGACAAGGTACCAGACTCAAGAACTCTGTCACTGTTCTGACTACTTGCTAGTTGGATAAAATAAAATATGAAACTTGGAGCTGATGTAAGGTAGCTATGAGCTTGATTCTAAACTGTTGGTGCATAAAGTGTAGAATAAACTATTCTCTTTCTACTCAAGTTTGACTGGTGCAAAGAGTAATTTCAGGCTAAAATAGCAAAAAGCGGTACCTTCCATTCCTCAATATAGAAAAAAAGAGTATCTTAAAAAAACAAGTTGCAAACCATCTTTTCAGCAACCCCACAGCAATCATTGAGCATCACTGTTTTCTTCTACTCTTAATAATCACCATGGTCCATTATGTGCAGAAGCAATGTAGCATGCTGCTCTTAAAGAGATGTTTCCCAGTGCCTGATCTTAAACATATGTTTTTGAACATGTAGCTGGACACTGGAGTATGTCTAAACATCAAGATATACCAGAAAATTTGTAACCCAAATGAAAAACAACCAGGGTTTTTTATTGTTTTCTTAAAGAAAATTAATATTTCTGGGGATTTCTTTTTTCCCTTTAATCTGTCAGCTCTGGCAATTTATTCTAGTATATGAAGTTAAGATGGGTTAATTGTCTTATACATAACACTGTCATTATTTTTCCTCTTCTTGTACCATTAAACACTTTTATCAAACTACATTCTAATGTAACTATGTTTGGTTTACTACCGCAGAATTGTGAAAGTATAGTTTTGACAAAATTGCTGAGAATAATAAATGTCTCAAATTTTTCCAGCACCTTCAACATTTCACTTAGATTTTCTTTTAGACTCAGGACCCAATTTCCCAGTCAGCAGCAAAAGCCTACCTTAATAGTTCAGTTTGGTTTAGTTTAGTTCAGTTGTGAAAGAACTTCTGCGAACAGGTTCCTTTTTATGCAACATAATAAATACAGTTGACAATATCTTCAGGTTCAGCAATGTCTCTTTGAAGCTGATCCATGATCTTCTGCCTCCAATAGGTTTTAGTGTTTTCAGAAACATCATCACCACTGCAGAGTTATCCATGTTGTAGTCTGCCATTTGTTTGAGTCTACAAAAATAATTTTCCCATCCATTTAAATTTAAATGTTGTAGTATTCACTCTTTGGTGTAGTCTTGCAAGCAAAACTTCTTGAGTATTTATGCAGTTAAAACTTGCAACACCACCCCTGCAACTGAGCTTATGCCATTGAGAGTCCCATGGCTGTAAGTTTTTCAACTTAGTAGTATGTATGATGATAAAAATAGTGGCTTTGAAGTCCCCAGTTGGAACATTTGTGTATAGCTGGTACCACAATATCAACATATGCCTTGAAACATGAAAAAGCTCAAGTTCAGGGAAACAAGACAATTTTACAGGAAGATATTTGTGAGAAGGTGTGTGATTTTTTTTTTTACAGTACTTCATGTGCTATTGCACATGTATGTACGATCATAACAGTCTGTAGGTCCTTTATTTAAATTATTTTGGTGTACCTAATGGATCAGATAGGTGGTGCTTTATGATTTTATAAATTTTAAGTATAAAATGCTCTTTTTAGGCAACGGGAGCAAAACTTACCCAACTGACTAAAAAGGTGCCGATAAATCATCATGGTCAGTGAAATGGATTATTCAGCCAACTGTGGCAAGTTACCTCAGAGTTTTGCTCTGTGTTGCAGCAAACGTTTTTCCAATACAGTGATATTCTATTAAAGTTCTCAATGTTAGGCAATTTTTTTTCTTTAATGAAGACCATCCAATCAATTGGCACATTTTTAAAAGGTTTGAAGAAAAACAAATCAAGATTTCAAGGCAGATTTAGTACTTCTGCTACTAGGTAAGCAACTTTTAATGTCTATACTACTGTGCTGCTGGCTTCACACTAGTCTTAAAAACCAATCTTTTAGATTTATTAGAAACTTATCTCTGAATTTCTTTCCTATGCATCCTGAAGAAAACATGCTTTTCATGGAAAGCTGCAACATGTTTCATATATGCTAAAGCACAGATGATTTGCAAAACAACACATTCATACATAATAGATTAAGTAAATTACTTGTGTACAGGACACAAAAAATAAAGAGCTTTAAAAAAGCTCTCACAAAAATTTTAGGTTTTTAAACTCTTTGTTAGAAACTGCAGTCTGGGATGTATTTCAGCTCCAGACTGAGAAGCCACAGTCAGGATTTTAAAGGATGTAGCTGAATCCCATGCTTGGAGTCTTCACTCAAGGACAGCATTTGGGGGAGTTTCTTTAGATTATAGGTGTAGAATTTTGATTTGTACCCTTCTATATAGCTTTTCATAGGGTGTAGCTATAGATCTGATTTTAGTACTATCTCTGTAAGTCTCCATCAAAAATTCCTGATGTCTGCAAGGAAGGGCTGATATGTATAAAATTGTGCAATAAGTACATAAATAAGCTTACATGTATGCCTTGGCTTTGCAAATTTATGTAAATTTTTGCAAATCTACTCTAAGCAAAGCTAAAGGTGATACTTGAAGGGAAACAACCTAATTTGGTTGCTTTAACATCTGCAAAAACATTCAAAAGTTTTTTCACCAACATACAGAATTTAGTGCTGCTTTACAGCATAGTTTGAATCCAGCAAAGTAATCTAAGGAGATAGTGTTATTAGAGACAGAACCAGAATACTTACAGAAATGCTGTTCATCCACACCTACAACTACTTTGCACTACTGAAACAGATGATTCCATCCAACTTTACTACATCACACCAATATCCTTCCTTACCTTCCGAAAATATTATTAAAAGTGCCTGCCAGCAACTCCATCTCTTTCACAGTGGAGCATCCTCAGTTTGAAACAGCCCACTGATTGATTATGGTAATCTACTACAGGCTGAGAGCAGTTAGTAAATCTCAAGTCATTACATCATATTTACCGTGTGGTTTTAATTTTATTTTTGCATTTCTTATTAGCCCTACATTCATTTTTCAAGTTCACCACAACAAAAAAATAGAGCATGGGTTAAAAAACATCTGTAGCTTTTCTATATGGAATACATGAAAGGAAACATATACATAGTATAATAGTAGTTGCAGTATTCTTGACTAGGCATTCATCAAATTCAAGGAACATCAAGCTTTTAGCTACCCAAATGATTACATCAAAAAGATGGAACATACAAACTGCAAATTAATCTTATACTTTATTAAACATACTGAAGTATAAAAGACGTGCGTCAGCAGCCAGATGTGGGTGCCCTCATTTTTGTCACATATATCTTCACTCCACAGAAGTCACTTAGCAGTAGTGGTGTATTGACCTACCAGACAAAATTATTCAGAATGTACCTACTCAGCATTACCCATCCCTTGATAGGTGCAAACGTGCAGCAATGCAAACCCAAGTTTCATAGACGTAGAAAATGTGGGACAGAGACACTACACAATAGTATCAAACTTGTTTTGATCCCCTGTAGCTCTGCTACCCAGGTAACAGAAGATTATCAGCATCACTCTGCAGTCTCTTCACTCCACATTGCACTTGTAACGCACAGCCCGAGTGTGTCCCAATATAATTGTTCCAGGGTGAGGTTTGGTGTTTGCAGTTGCAACACTGACAAAGCCTGATCACAATGAGACTTCAGAGTATTTGCAAGTAATAATAGAGAAACGTAGTTCACAAAAGATTTTGCCTTTTTTCTCCCTGTGTTTTAAATTATTTATATTAGATAAAATATGTTTCATTTCAGCAATATTCCCTTAGCCTAGGATAGACTGCCTTCTCCTTAATGTGCCAACTATTTTAGGTTATTGATTCTTCGTGTGTGTAGAACTCGGGTGAAATTTGCTAGAAATTACCTAAATTTAGATACCTAAATAAGAATGTCTACATATAGGCACTCACAGTAATCAGTGGAGATCCATGGTTCAATTCAGTTGTTTCAACATGGACCCTTAGTCCCATCTGGGATGCATTGAGAGGTCCAAGACGTCTGCACAAACCTGGCAGGTCAAGCAGAGAGTTTATGGGGGTTCCCAGTCTTCTGGGTGGCAGCTGGAGGCCAGCTGAGCTACTTGATGTGTCTCCAATGGCACCAAATGCCATGCATAAGCAACTGAATCCCACCCTAAAAGCAGTAAAATGGAAACTGGTCGGGGTGACCATCTTGAGAGAAAGGGTCCCAAGGGAGCTGCATGAGCACAGGGCTTTAGCATCATCTGGATAGCTCGCTACCAGTCACCCTTCCTGACTCCTGGCTACTTCTGCAAATGAACACAAGCTACCCATAGAAAGTTTGTCACACAAAATCCCTTTCTAGATCTCAAAATTCTCAGCTATTGAGATAGCATGCAGATGCACCTTGCTTTCACAGGGAGGAAATCTGTGCAGGCAGGCCAGAGAGGACCCCAGCACCATCCTCGTGCTGGGGTGCCAGGGACAACGAGGGGTCTCGGAGCCTGTACTCACTCCAGCTGGCATGTGCAGCCTGGGTGCTAGTAAGGGAATGCACAGAACCTCCACTGTCATCATAGACATCCTCTGCAGCACTTACAACAGTACGTACTGGTAAATACAGTATGTTGTACAGATTATGGATACAACTTTTAGGTATTGTTATGACAACATTCACAACACAATTATAAAAGAATCACATATTTATTTGGGAGAAAAAAAAATGCATATTTATTGGCAATCAGAATGATACCTAAAGGATGATGCTGATCTCTAAACGTTTATATAACATGTATCACCTTTTTTTGTAAATCCGCAGGTGGACATTAAGAAATAACTGCAGTCCTCAACAATGCAGATAGAAGACTAAGCAGTATTGTTAAATTCCAGCTATGAAATGAAAGCGTATGTGTCATGTTAAGAAGGGGGGTTACTTGAACCTTGTATATTTGGTCAGCCTGTCAATTTCCCAAGAAAGATGAGACCGTTGTGTCCGACCAGCCTGCCCGCTACCTGCATTTTGACAGCCCACTGTATTGGGGGGTGATTCAGGGACCCCCGCTGGCAGTGTCACTGAGTCACATCCCTTACAACAATTACTCAAATCTCCAGAGGCTTATAAAAAATGAACTTCATCTGAAGTTTTTTATTATATAAAAATGCAAGTTTGTGACAGAGTGAGGTTCGAAGACTGCCAGTGACAGAGTAATACACTGACTGCAAAACAAGCCCAAAACAAACACTTCATAACAGCCATCAAGAGTTAGTCATAGAATGAAGTGCTTACCCAACAGGTGTCCCTATGGGGGAGAAGGTGGGTTCAGCCCGTCCACTGGTCCCACAAGTTATGATGGAGTCTTCCTTAACTTCTTCCCACTTTTTATACTTCATGGCACTTTCATATTAATTTATCATACACAGGACAGGTTCCAAGTTTCTCACTTCTAGTGTAAATTAGTGCACATCCTCAGATAGCACTGCTGAAGTTTTTCACTTAGTTACACATGCTCCCCAAGTGGGGTTTTGGTCCCTTGCAGGGGGGCTGTTTGAGTTGGAGGTCATGATCTCCCACTACCACAATTTCCTTTGTCCTACTTTTGACCAATTTTCTGTTGATATATGGGGGTTGTAACACCTTACCAGCTTGTCTCCTCCTCACTTGAATGCTCCTTTCTTAGTGAACCGTGTTCTTTTCACCATCTGTTCTTGGTCACTCATCCTTCCCAAGGCTGACTCTTGATTAGAAGTCACTTCATTTGTAGAGACTGGGTCAGCTTGACCTAAATTTGTGTTAAACACTGAATCAGTGTGTGGTAATTTGGCAGTTCAGACAACAGTTGCCCCCTCTTGGACTTATTTCAGTCCAGGATTAGTCCATTGTCTTTACATTTAGGTGGGGCTTGAGTGACTCCAGTCATACATACATATTGTTACGGATTGGTATCACGTGCCCAGTGAGGTGTGGTGGTACCTTGGAGGCAGGTAACTTTGGGGTGGAGGTGTGCATTGGTATTACAGTGAGATTATTTCATCTGAGGAAAGTAATTTGCCCACAGTGGTCGGCTCAGCAGTGGGCATCTTCTCATATATTCTTCATGTGACAACTGCTATGCAGCTTATCAGACCATCAGGTTCCCATTCCTGCAGGGAGCCCAACAGAGCCTGGCCATGGGGTCTCCACTCCACTCCACCCCCTTACTCCTACCAGCATGAGCTGAGCTGGCAGGGTGTGTTGCTTAGGGAGCCCTGGTAAAGTAGATTCCCTGCATGCCAACCATCCTGAAAGTGATAGCTGCATTTTACACTAAAAAGATTTCTGTAATACTATGCTTCTATTAGGTCACAGTTTTCTCTGATTCCCCCTACCCCCCCCCCCCCCCCCCGCCCCCCAAGTAATTTTCCCACAATATATGTAAGGAATCAAGTAGCTACTATAATCAAGTAGACAATAAGTGGTGTTCAGAGTTGTTAATATTTTTATATACATGCAGGGGCATGCTGACGGTATGCTCAGGAACAATGAATTTTCTGTCAGACAAAGATATTTTAAAAGGTATATGTATGGAAATATTGTTTAAAAAAAATCTCTTATGAGTCTAAACGTATTAACTGTGTAGCAACAGAAGAGAGAAGACATGAAATAACAGACCACAGAATATATTCAATAGATTTTAGTAAACATTTTTTTATTGAAATTTTACTTTGAGCCCTTTATGAATAATACAAGATTAACAAAAAGTAACATAAACAACTGGAACAACTGAAAAAACTGCAATTTTTGTTGACTACCTCTCAGCAAAACAGAATTTTTCTTCAGTATTTCTTTTTTTTTTTCCTTAGAGCAGCATACATAAATCACAGCATTCTTTATTGCCATTGAGAATGAATGGGATAAATCCATAATTTGGAAAAAAAACAAAACAAAACAAAACAAATGTGCTGTTTAAGTTCTTTATATTTATTCTCTGCAAGATAGTGTCTTATTTTATAAAGACAAAATCTGCTTCACGGTTTCTAAGTTCCCAGCGTATACTTTAAAAAAACAGAAAAAACTACCCTGTTCTTTCCATATATTCTAGAAACTTTTCAGAGACACAATTCAAAATCTGTTGGGGTTTTTTTGGTAAATTTTAATTTGGCCTTGTAAATAAGAAAAGTTTTCTGGGATTTTTTGCTTGGTAGCTTTGAAATATTGGTCAAAGGATATTTGTTATGCCTTATAGCACTGGACGAAGTTTTTTTTTTTCATAGTATTTGTCCAAATAGAGGTGATCCTATGAAACTGCGTGAAGCTTTGCAATACCATTTAAATTTCAAATTATTTTCAAGGACCGTCTAATATTGAAAACTTTGGAGTTCTATATTAAACTATCTGCTGGGGAATTGCCCTCAAAGAATACAACATAGAATTATGCAGTTGTCTTTCAATTTTTGTCATTGGTTCACACACAATGTTACACTTTACAAACCTCAATCAAATAGATCTGCAAAAGGAAGCTGTAGTGAATGGAAATCACTGTGAATCTAACGGTTTACACACTGACACAAAAGAAAGAGGGGAAAAACATACATGCACAGTTTTGTCTTTTTATTTGGGGACTTAATCCAGCTTTCATTGAAACCTGTAGGAATTTTTCCATAGTCTTCTGAGACTTTGGAAGAAAGTTTATTATATCTGCCTTTGATATTTGTAGTATTCATAGCATGCTAGTATCCAGGACTCACATTTTCATAATTGCACAAAATCTAGTTTTTGAAACCGGGGGAAATACCCACAGATTTAGATGCAGTTTCTTATGAATGAGGATGTCAGAATTTTGTCCTTGGTATTTTACAAGCTAAAAGCCCTAGTGTGGAGGGGTTTTATTTCTTTCTATGATTATTCCTTAAATAAAATAGAAGAGCCTGTGATGGTCTTGTCAGTAGACAGACAAGGATAAATACTCTGTTCAAAGTCTAAGAATGAGAAAATAAAGTGTAAAACTAAAATCTGTCTAAACTACCTATTACCTACAGCCAATGTGAGCTTGACAAGAACAAATCTCTGTTAGATGAGTAGAATCTTAAACACTAATTAATTCACAGTTATGAATTAAAAGATAAAATTTATTAACTTTTTTTGTTCTCTGATGCATATCCTATTGCACTACAGAAATAGCATTCTGCTAAAAATGCTATTTACCATTCAAGATCTGGGTATTTCAAATAATGAATTCTCAGAAGGAAATTGCATAGTCCTCTTATGTGTATTAACGTTCTAACATATGTGTAATCTCTCCTATTAGCACTACTTCTACCAAAGATGCAAAACAATGATTAGTAGTGGAGCATTTCCCAATAACGCAGGCATTAGAAAGGAGCTAAAACCAAGAAGGAAACCACTTTGGTATTTAAATGTCCCGTTGTGATTGAATGCATGGCTCAGAAAAGCTAGGCCACCAATTTGTTCATCCCACACACTTTTATTTCCTTGTTAACTAATTGCCCTGAACAGCTTTGCTGCTGGTAAATGTTAATTACATAGTGATGGCTCCATGACTTACTTCTAGCAGTATACACAAATTTAAAATCCCTGCTCTCTCAAGAATAGCTCCTGAATTCTTTTTTTTTTTTTCTTTTTTCATGGAAATGCATTGCCAGTCCAGTTCATTCTTCTTAACTCATAAATAAGTCTGCAGTCCTGGGATTTCTGTGTGCATTATTGAATTTTAGCCTAAATCAAATGCTCCACAAATATTATCTGGTTAATTTTCATAGTCTTTGCATTCTTTAGTATGAAACAACAATAGAGGTTTTCTTTGCTTTTCTTTTTGAATACCCTTTGAGCCTGTCATGTTATTGTCCATGCTTATAAAGGAACTTAGGCACCTACATTTTTTGTTGGCTTTAGCCCTTTAACCAGAATTTAAGCACAGTTATAATGTGATCATAATGTGATTTAAATCCTCAGACCCTTAGCTAAACCTTCAGGTATCTAATTCTATATTAAAGATGCTCAAACCCAGCCTTTTTTCTCTGTAAACCTGCAGTCTTCACATATATTTCTTTTGTAAGATTTGTTGTTCTCCATAAATTGAGTCTATTTCTAAATTTCCCCAAGAAGCTCAATCTGGAAGGTATTATACTCAATCCAGCATGCTGTAGACAGTGTTTAAATTGCTTTACCACTTCAAAGGATTGATGTTTCTGCCTCCCATTTCCTAGGAGCTTGCCTCAGCTGTCAGGCATTCAGGCTTAGTGGGATAGCTGATTGTACTGGTTTGGGCTGGGATAGAGTTAATTTTCTTCATAATAGCTTGTACAGTGCTATGTTTTGGATTTGTGATTGCAATAACGTTGATACCATACCAATATTTTAGCTATTGCAGAACAGTACTTACACAACATCAAGACCTTTTCTGCTTCTCATGCTACTCCACCAGGGAGCAGGCTGGGGGTGCATAGGACATTGGGAGGGGACACAGCTGGGACAGCTGGCCCCAACTGATCAAAGGGATGTCCAATACCATATGGCGTCATGCTCAGCAATAAAAACTGGGTGGGAAGAAGGAGGAAAGGGAGATCTGTCTTGTCAGGCAATCGTTATGTGTGATGGAGCCCTGCTTTCCTAAGGGTGGCTGAACACCTGCCTGCCAATGGGAAGCAGTGAATGAATTCTGTGTTTTGCCTTGCTTGCATGCACAGCTTTTGCTTTCTCTGTTCAATTGTCTTTATCTCAACCCACGTGCGTTCACACTTTTACCCTTCTGTTTCTGTCCCCCATCACGCTGGGGAAGAGTGGGTAAGCAGCTGTGTGATGTTTAGTTGCTGGCTGGGGTTAAAGGACAACATCCATTTTGTGTACAAGTGATGATCTATTGAGCTAAAAGGCAACTGAAATTAAATACAAGACTGCTACTTTCACCAAGAATATGGACTATGGACTTGTGTGGAAAACTGCATCTAGATTTCTGTCCCCTCTCCCAAGACCTTTGAAGTATGTTTGGGAGTAGGGAATTCAGTTTGGTGCTTCTTGCTAAATGGGTAGCAGAGTGATAACAGAAAGCCTTGGAGCCTCCAGAAAAGATGGACCTCTCTGTGAAACCAATTGATTGGATGTATCAGAATGCATACCTGCTCTGTTATAGTTTAAGATAAATGTTGTTAAACTGAAAACACCAATTATTTATGTTTGATAGTAAATTACATCAGGAGGGAAGGTAAGGTATTCGGCAGAAAAGATTACCCTACACAGTGCCAGAAACTGCACTGATATCTTATGGGTGCCAGAAAGGCAAATCAGAAAGGGCCAACACAAAATGCCTCTGTTTTGCAGACAGGAGTGAGCTGGGATCTTGCAGAACACTTTTTTCCACTTCAGAGAGCTGCATACAGCAAACATTCTTTTAGGTGCCCAACAGATCAGCAGACATTGGCACATAAATATTAAGTAAACTAAGCAGAACAAGGAACCATTCTCTGGCCCTTAGACCCGGTGGCATGGGATGACCACCTCCACACAGCATAGAACTTGACTACCAATATTTTCTAGGCCTCACATGGTGCATTGCTGGCAATGAGAGCTGGTTGTTACTTTTAATCTATTCTTATCAGTTAAAAATCTCAGGAAAAAATTCCACAGCTGACTCTGAGATTCCATAATACATACACTGAAGATCTGCAGCATAACGTAAAAATGTGGGTGGGAGCTTGCGCATTCAAAGCCTGCTGAGATAGTGCTAGAGAACTGAACAGAGCAGAGGGACCCAGCACAGAGCAGTGTTGTCCATAATGCCTTTTGGGAGTGTTCCTTGATACCTACTCTCTTCAGTTTGGGCTCAGACAAAATTTGAGAGAATGCTGTCTGGCACAGCCAAAACTGTACCAGTGGTGATACTGAGAATTAAGTAGACCACATGTTAGTGCTGAAGACCATCCTCTGGCCCCATTTGATTTTTTTAACATAGACATAGGCAGCAAGGGTTTGGTTAAAATCGCAACAAGAAGTTAGTGAGAACTGCCCTATCTCAACTAGGAAAGACAATAAAGTTCTTCTGCCAAAGTTAATACAATTCTTGCCAATTCAGTGAAGTTTTCAGGCTAAACCAGAGGCTTGGTAGTATTCATGGGACATAGCCAGAAGGACAGATTGGGTACATAGAGGTAGCTAGTGTAGGCATCAGCATGCTGGCCTTTCCTTGCAGTGTGTAAAGTGCATAGTTGTTTCAATGCAAAGAGGTCTCACAGGCCTAAGATATTCTCTTCCCCTCATTCTCATGATGGTATCCTCAACCTTGCAATCTTTTATGTATACTCTGTGTGTGAAAAGAGATTTGTCTGGATCAGAGACTCAGATCCACCCTCTGTAAGTGTGGTAAACTTATCCCATATAAATTCCTGCAGCAGTAAAACAAAAGTAAGGTGCAAAAGTTTTTCAGGGAGACTGTAAGCTCCATCTGCATTTAAAGTAACTGTGGGGATTAGCTGGATGTTCCCTTCACTGCAAACCAAATGGACAGAATTGAATATATCTCCTATGCAGGTTCTAACATGCAGTGTTTGAAAAGGCAATAGATCTTTTGAGCTTCCAAAGCTTTTAGGACTGACACAACAAATTCGTAAAGAGCTGATCTACAGCTCTAATATATGTTGATTCATCACATGCTAGACTGGCAGCTGCAGTAGAAATGGCCTTTGATTTTAGTTGCTCTGTTAGGTTTTTTGGGAGATGGGAGATCTGATGACATAGTATTATTACTAGTTTTTTACCCCTCTTAAAAGTTCATCCTTATTTTTCAAAGCTTAATGTACAGACTCTGCAGATTCTAAAAGCATTCTTTATCACTAATCAGGTCTTTATCACCAAGTGCTTTTCCCTCTGCAGTAACTGTCCTTGTGATTTGAAAAATTAAGTCTTTGCATTAGCTCAGCTTTAAGTAGTATACAGCACTTTTTTCTCTTTATTTAGTGTTCCCAGAAGACTTCTCATTATTAACTTCTTAACTCAGACTTCTTAGAATGTCTTCCTTTAATATCTCTCTGCATTATCTCAGCTTGCTTTTTAACATTAGCAAATAACACATATTTCAGTAACAGTTTGGCCCTATTGACTAGAATGGCTTCCTTTTCAGATGAGCAACACACCTCTTTTGATTTATTCTTTAAATTTCTCTCATCCTCTTCCATAAGTTGTAACATTTACTTTCCTTTGTCCACATTCATACACAGTTCCCCTAGGCTGAGTGTTGTCTTTGTATTTTTCCCTCCTCTGTCAAGGAACTACCCATTTTGTTTTCATTTTCATTTACTTCGTTAAGCACAACTAGTGTTGGCATTTAAAGCACCAGCATACAGCAACAATTAATTATGAACAGTCAATCTGCCTTGCCAAAGGACAGGAGATACTCAGTTAAACCAGAGGAATAGACTATAATGGCAACTAGTACTGCATAAGCAGGTCATCTATACTATTGCTTGAGATCACTTGTGTTAAATCAAACTGATAGCATTTTGAAACAAGCTATTTGGCCTTCCACCTTTTCTGCTATAGCCTCAAAGAAGATGAAAACTATCTACTACCCAGTACTCCTACTATGCCTACCAATAGCTGAGTGCTTAGAAGCACATCACATGGCCCAAAAGTCAAAAAAGTCAATTCCATTTAATAAATACTGATAGGAGCTCTAGCTTTTCACAGAAGCCATACATACTTTCAAAACATCCCTCCATCTTCACCTTCTTCACTCTTTATCATTCCAGATTTCTCGTGACATTGAACCCTGATCTGGTCCCATTTCTTCTAACTATCTTTCCTGCTCATTGACAGCAGTGCCTTCTTAAGACTGCATGAGTAAACTAAATTCCTTCCAAGAAAAGCGGTTTTTGTGAATTTCACAACTGCATTGCCATTTGGCAGTAAGAATGTGAAAACCTTCACTTTATCTAGGAATAATCATTTGCTGTTTCTTGCTTCTCATGAACTGCCACTGCTTTGTTCCATTGGTCTTCAATGTTTAGATCTTGGGATCAATTTAGAACCTCTCCTGGGCCAAATGACAGCTAAATCTAAAGTGATGAAGCACAATATAGAGAGCTAAACCCAGGACCTGGAAGGCAGCCACTATATTGGACTCAGGTTCAACAATGTTCCTTATTTCTTCATTTTTCATCCAAACCTTGAAAGCCAAGCATATGGATAGGTAGCCCTGCTTCAGCAGGAAGGTTGGACCAAGTTACCTCCAGAGATCCCTTCCAACTTCAACCATTCTGTGATTCTGTGATATACCGGTTTGTTAACTCTGGTTTTTGTGGGTTGACTATAAAAAAAAGCTGTCTTAAAGAAAAATCACTGAAAAATAAATGCTCTAGATGACATTGGATGACAAGAAATTGAGGGGTCTGGACTTTTAAAACAAACAATACTTCAGAATAAATTTCTGGAACAGAGATGGATTTCCCCCTAGTTTTCCTTCTGTTGACAATAAATAACTGGTGGGACAGAATTTTACTGGAGCTTTTGAGTGGGCTTTCTGGCCAGTACATAAGCTGCCTATTACAAGTGTCTTCTGTATTGGAAAGCTTTCTGAAAGTGACTGGATTATTTCAGATTCCTTTTTTAAGTTTTATGGGAATTTAAACTTACATCCATCTAGTACAATCAGTACCAGTGTGATGTCCCACAAAGCTTCCAAAATGTGTTATTCAGCTGTGGTAGATTCTAACAAGAAAACTGCAGCAGCAGGCTTTTAAATCAATGCTACTTTGGAAAAGCAGCAAGAGGTCAAAATGACACTTGACATAATATAAATTATGTGGATTTGTTAAACCATTTTTATGAGAGGTCATTCCTCCAGCTGGTTCCTCTTCTATCTCTACAATCAAATTGTACCTAAACTGGGAATAAACCGTAATTTAGATTCATTGCTAGCTGAGAATAATCTGGAATATGTGTAAATGCTGTTAATTTCTGTGCCATTCCTACAAATTCTGTAAAATAAAACAGTAAAAACTGGAAAACTTTAAATGCCTTAGTAATGGGCCTTCTCATTTTGATCCAAACAAAATGTAGGAGTTTTAGGTTAAAATATCAGAATTGTGATTTTACTTTTTCAGATTCTTTTAACCACCCTGTTTCTCTAATACATAGAGATACGCTGTTTTTTTCTTTCCTTCTTTTTTTAACCAGATTATTTCTTTTCATTGTTTCTTCAAACATAAGGAAGATATAGCTGTTGGAGCAGCTATTGTGTATAGACGAAATACATTCAGCCTTTTCAGACAGGTAGCTTATATATAGAAAAAAAGCAAGATTAGAAAAAAACCCAAGGACAAGGAAAGGGAACACATACTAAGTGGCCTTGCATCACACAGAAGAGAGAAATCTCCAAAGCCTGCAGAGTGATACTTCAGAGGAGTAATAAAGCAAACAAGAGTAGAGTGCACAATAATAGAGTGCACAAATGGCTCGAGTAGGTACAAATAAAGATAAATTAATGAAATGTTCTTCTAAAAGAGACTGAATTATAAGTGCTATTCGTATTGCTAGTTATCTCCAAAGAGAGCTTACTGGGAAGGAAAAGTAGCAGTACGGAACACAGAGGATAATATAAGAACTCAGGCTGTTACAATAATGGTTCAGCCAGTTAAGAGAAGTCTGTATGGGGGGGAAGAGTGGAGCTGGCCTATTCTAGGGGTGGCAAAATTCTGAAAACAGCTGAAATTACTCTGAACCTACACAGGGCTACAATGTACTAGCACCAGAAAGTTACAGAGAAGACTTCTTAAATATTACAAAATGTTTTTGAAGTATTTACACTCACTTTTGAGCAAAAATATATGCACTGACAATTACAAAGGAATAAACCAAGATTGCAGTGTATAGGTAGGTATGTACAACATACGTGCTCCTGCCTTCAGATGCACTGTGTTTCTAGGACTCCACTTTTAAAAGATACAGCTGCAATTTTGTGGGTAGCTGGGATGTAACATCTTAAAGAGAGGATGCAGAGAATAGTTCCATACAATACTACATGCATTTTCAGACTCATTTGACCTCAGGAATCAAGCATGCAATAAGGAAGAAGGTGGGTGACTGAATACTTGCCCTCACCCCACACACCTGATATCTTACCACTTGAAGAAGACTGACTTAGGTATGTCCATGCTCCCCAGGGGATTCTTCCACTTACTAATGTCTACTGCTCTGTCCTTGTATCATCTCATCAGTGCTGGGGAAGCAAGTCACCCAAGTTTTCATCTGGAAAAGTCTCCAGCATCATCAGATTTCTAAGAAGGGGTGCTTCATGTATGTGAGGACATATTGACTATCTACAGTGATAAAAGAACAAGACATGATCCCAAGCAAAGTGGAATCAACTGATTCGTATCCACATTGCTTAACTTTAGACCCCTGTAGACAAATTTTGTTTTGGAGAGAGCCAGCCCAGAGCCAGGGAGCAAACTAGCATTTAAGCAACAAGGGTAGTCATGAGTGCACTCCCCGACCACTCCTTATCTAGCAACACACATATACTCTGTGGAGGGTGGATCAGAGAGGTAACCACTTGCTTTATTAACAGTTCACGTAACTGAAGAACACTTGTAAAACACGTCTTTAATGTTTCAGCTGTGCTGTATCACAATGACTTTCCTTTTAAAACCATAATCCCACAACAGCTGTTCTTTCTAGGATTAAACCATGTCTTTTTCCTTCCTTCAGTGTAAACCAGTTTACAACTCCATTTTTTTCAGACCTGTATCACTATGAACTAGTAGAAAAGGAAATCAAAGGTTCTGTATTTGAAGGTACTGAAAAATAAGTTGATTCAAACTAGAGGAACCTGAAGAACTGGATCTCTACACTACCCCCAATCTGACCTGGGTAGTAAATTCTGAAACAGTATAGAATTGCAGTGGCTTTGAAACTTTAAATTGTCAATGTGTAGCTGAAATATAAAACTCTTCCCCACTCAATCGAAGGAAAGAAAGTGTAAAAACAGGCTTTATTTTTTGAGCTTCATCAGGAATTTAAAATGGACAAAAAAGTTCTAACACAGGACTTGTTAGAAGTCATCTACAAGCAGAGCACTTGAAGGAATAAAGTTAACTATAATGTTATAGAGTGTCACAGTCAGTAAGTCAATGTGATCAATATTTAAAGAGACAGTTTGCTTTAGTTCCTTATTTATTCCTAGAAAAAGGCTTTTTAAATTTTATCTGCACTTCACTGATATCCTAGACAAAACTACAATTTGACCTCAGGTATTTAACCCAGCAAATTATTATTTCTGAGCTAGTATATATTTGTCTATGCAGTGCAAAGGGCAATTGTCTCCACTTTTTTCAGTTCCTTCTGATCCTTCAGATGCTTTAATAGGTATCTTTGCTAATCTTTTTCATATTTGCTAACTGAAAAAATATATGTATGTATAAAAGCAATGTTCTAACTTGACAAAAAAGTGGAATTTTGCAGTGTCTTAAAAATATCATGGATTTTATTACCTGTCCATGGAAAATATGAAAGAAAAACAATTCAATTACATCTCTAACCCAGATGAAAGCTGGGGAAGGGGAAAAGAATGTCATACACATTATTAAACAGATTTCATCACTGCAGATTTAATGAAAGATGCACCACACTGAACCCTGGCATTTCATTACTTATAAAAAAACCCAAACATATGCTTAAAGAAAATTAATGAGACTGAGATAGCCAATAATGTTTCAGCTTTAAAAAGTCTAAAGGAATAAAATTACATTTATTCACTTCAGTCATATGTATGTAATAATGGGTTTTAGCAATATTTTTTTAATCTATGCTTAAAAAGAATTCATTTCCCAAAGTGATAAGGACAGTGATTGTTTTCTATCAAGAATGAAAACATAATAAAATGAGAGAGAAATACATAGACCAAAAAAGCAACAGAAACCTCAGCTAGTACTCAGAGAACATATTGCTGGAAAATATATATCAATTTGTTGGCTGCAAAGCAGCTTTCTTGAACAGAAAACTCGGTTAAGAATAGCTGTGAGATAAGGGATGGATTTGTTATACCTGTTGTGATGCATCAATCTGTCCTTTTTTTCTGAGGCAGTATGTAGAACACACAAGTAGAAACTGCTGTTCTATACTCTTAAACAGAGTATTTGGTAAAATTCCTGTTATTTTAAATAAAACAAAGCACCCTCCAACTGAGGACCTGAAATTTCTTTTATGCTCTGTGCTTTAGTTGGCTGCTTCTGTAGTAGATAAGTTCATAGTAAGTCCATAGAAGACAAGTTTTTAGGACATTAGAAAAATACATTGAAAATTATACCAGATAAAAGTCAATGTACAACTGAAGTGTTGACACTTAACAAAAACAAAATGCATTTACCAAAAGCAAGTAAATCACAGATATTCAGAAAGATAACAAGGCTATCACTAATGTATAACAGTAATGGAGAGACAGTTAATTTCTTTGCTCCTGTGCATGAGATATCTGGTCTGAATATTCTCATTATAATACTATATCAAACTATATCAAACTTACTACAGGTACAAGACCAATAAAAAAATAAAACCAACTAAAAGATCTGAAATGATGACAAGATGAAAACAAGATAGATGAAATGTTTCTATTTGGTGACTTTCCAAACAGCAACATACAAAACCATGGTATATTAGATTACGCTGGATTGAATTTGATTGCAATTAAAAATTAAAATTTAAACATATATAAAGGAATGGTAAATGCATCATAATTTTATGTAATTATGGTATCATATTAATGTTTTAAAAATTCTGAATTTGCAATTTTCCTGAAAGCACCTGGAAAGTTGTGATGTGGAAATCAAATATGCAGGGTAGTTCCTGTAATGGCCATTATGTAATGTAAAGTAATGTATGTAAATGCATTTCATATCTAGAGAAATGTATCCTCACAAAACCTTTGTTCTATAACTTGAGAAATGTACAGTATAAGAAAATGAAATCTAGACAATTGGAAGGTAGACTTTCTCTTGAATAAACTGAAGAGAATGGCAAAGAGTTTCAGTGCTTTTAAATTTTATCTTTCTATCAATTAATCAATACTATCAGGGTTATTCTCACTGAAAGCTTTTTAAGAACCTTAAATGACTGAAAGTCTTAGCCTACAGTGCTGGCTCAAGTACAGGTTGTGTCAGAACAAGTACGTAAGATTGCATGACTTTTTGACAACTTTGTTCAGCCGCTGTGGTTTTGTCACTCTTCTGATTCAAATCCAAGATACATTTAAAAACTAACAATAAATTTTTTAGACATAGGATATATTTTTCCAGTGCTTTATTACAATTATTTAATTATTTTTTTTTAATAAAACATGCTTATGTCTTGGTTGTTCAGTCACTGGTGTTTCCTGGATTTCTCTGGCTATTCATTCTCACACTTTATCTTGATCCTATAATAACTTCCCTTTATGTTCATGGAAGACTGTAATGATATGATAAATTATCATGACTGCCCACCCATTATGAAAAATAAATAATGGGAATAATTAATTGCTAATTCTATGGAAAATTTGGGTCCTTAATCATTGACACTTCACCTGGGACAGGCAGTTAATACATAGGCAGTCTTTCCACCTACCAGTAAAGTCTTTTTTTTTTAAAGTTTACCTGCTACTTCAAACATTAGACCAGCAATTTTTCTGCTTTTCTGTACTCAGGAATTAATAGTAATTTTCATTTTATTTGATCTTGTTCCTTGACTAAAGCTTTCTGCTTGTAAATTTTATCTGTATTTTCAGACCCTCTCGATTGTTTGTTACACTTGGTAATGTATCTGACTTCATAATCTGAAGAAAACTGTGGAAACTTGTCAGGACACTCCTTCCTCCTTTGGGAACGTGGGAGAACAACCATGCTCCCTCGAAATAATTCTATCAGAATTACACAGGGTGGTTTCCAGAGTAAATCAATTGTAAGTCAACAATCCTAAAGTTTCCTCCTAAACTACCAAGAGAAACCAGCATAGCCATTTGCCCCCATTTGATCTGCAGTTTCTGTAGCCAGACAATCCACTACATTCCTGTTTCAGTATTTTATTCAATGAACTCATGACTTTTTCATCATTCTTGCCTGCTTACTTCTCTCTTCTTCTTCCTTTTGAGCCTTACCAGTCTTGAATTCTGTTTTGCACAATGTTTCATTTCAACTGAAGAGATGAAAAGCAGTTCCTTCCATACTAAATTATAATGTAGTACTGGATGCACTGTCAGTGAAGATGTCTTCAAATACTTTCATGCTGAGAGCATGCCGAATTCAACTCTCCAGTTCTCACCTTCTCCAAATTTTTCACTAAATTAAGTAATCTGGACTATTATATAAAAATAAATATAATAGACTAGTAAAAAGCTAAGAATACTATCAGAAACTTGTCTTAAAGGAGGAGACTGAAGTTATTGGTCAGATTAGAATATGTTCTTGAGTGCAGCAAAGAGTTCCAGACCTGAATCCAGTCTCACATGGCTCTTAATAGAGTGGTAGTCAGGTAACTCAGAGAGGAAGATGATTTTCAAACATGCCTTTATCTTCACAGTTTTATTGGCTGACATAGCAATCTGTTTTTTATAACACTTCTACCAAAAGGTTGCAAAGGATACAGCTGAATATTTATGTTCTTTATCAGCTCTGAGTCTTGAACTTTCTCTTTATGATGAAGATATCTATTCTTCCACCTTTAATTTTTTCTCGTTTATATCAAAAAGTGCTTTGAGGCATATGCAGTTTCTTTAAAAACCACAAAGCCTAGTGAGAACCACATCTGTCAGGGCTTATATATGCTGCTATACACCATTTATTTAACGTTAATTGTAACCAGCCCATGAGGCACGGCCACTGATTGATGAAATTAATGGTCAGTTGCTGACTGATGCTAAGTGAAGCAGTATGATTCATACATATCTATCCAACTACGATACTAATGAAATGCAGGTCAAAACTGCATTGCCTCTCTACATGCTTAACAAAAATGTATTGTTAACGAGGCAACAAGGGGATGTAAGGGATGGCTGCTTTTACTACCCACCCCTGCATGAGGAGCAGACAGGGTACCTGAAGAGCAGTAAATTGGTCTTTCTCCTCCTTCCAACAAATCTCATTTTTAGCAATGGTACTTGAAGGTAGCCTGCTGAACTAATTTTCTGACTCTGCATCTTCTCTCATCTCCTCCACTGGTCTCTGTACAGAGGACTGGCCATAATTTTGTGGGGGGCAGCTCTCTACTTCTACAGAGATAAGCAATGGCAGTGCAGTTTAGAACACTTACTTTTGCTTCAGTATTTTTAATGCTCAAGTCTGTTTCTTATGAAACAAATAGCATCAAGACATGCCTATAGAGAGCCTGACCACTGGGCTAGAAGGCTTCACTTGCTTATTTTCAAGGGTAAGTAGCAGTCCTATTTGATTCTCTCCCCCTTTGGCTTCCTTATTCCTTATGAGACGTTTCATGCTTGCCATCTTTAATAAGAAAATATTATTGCCATGTTTCATATTGTCGACTTCGCTTTTACCAATCTTCTTCAAAAGTAGGCAAGTAGGCACTTTTATACCACTTTCACCCTTCAAGCCAGCCTTAAAGGAAGTGAGTTCCTGTGCCCTGGTATTGAAATCACATAATCCAGTTGCTGATTTACCACGATCATCTTAAAAGTAGTCAAGCTGCGGGCTCCTAGTACTTGTAGCTGGAGGCAGTTCTAGGTCTTCATTCTTCTCTTCTCATAGTTAGAATCTCCCTAGCCTCCACTCTAAATGTATTAAATGGCAATTTTCAACCGTGTTTCTGAGCCATTCTTTAAGTAAGTTTTTCTCCTTCCCCAGTATGCCTCAGATATAAACAGATAGCAGTCTTCTTTTCAATCTCCACTACACAGGATATGTTCTTTGAATGACTACTTCTTAGATGGCCTCTACATTCTCCTATACCATTCTAGCAGTCTTTCCCTACATGTTTTCCGGTAATGCTTCTTTCCTAAGGACTCGTGACCAGCCTCCTACAGATATAGTTGCATCCTGTATTCTACACTTCCTAAAAAATATCAGTAATACGTCAATTCCATCACTAATATTTTGCCTGATGACATCTGTCTCTCCTACAAATGTTATCTCATTCATATCTGGTCTGGCTACTTCCAGACTGCAGTAGAGGTAAGCTCTGCATGCCCTGCAGTCTTGGATTCCCAACTACAGGGATCAAAAAATTATATGGAAAAACCTATGGTCCTAATCTGAACTTGGCACGTAAACCAGTTCATGGTTGTGTAGTCAGTCTGATAATATATCAGAATGCATTTCAGCACATTGAAGGTTATGGTAAATAATCTTGGGAGCAATAACAAATATCAAATGGTAAACTTATTATTTTATTTTTTTCTGTTGAAAGCTGTGATCAAAAGATAAACCTGAAGCAAATGTTTAAGTACACATCTTTCTTGTACAAGACAAACCCCACTTCCAGAGAAGACCACACGGGATCACAGCATTATCTAGTCAACTTCAATCAGTCTCAACAATTGATACTGAAAGAGTTACAAGCATTATCAATTTAATTTTTATCAGATAATTCTGGAATTTCTATGTGGAAATTAAACCTATTCAGGAAAATGTGTCACTAAATATAAACAAGTTTCAAATACATTTTAAGATTTTGTTTTCAGACTCCAGTGAAGACGGTTAAGGAAGTAATTATTTCTGCCTAACTATCTGTCTCCTGAGGATGAACAGTTGGTGGCATCAATTATTCAATGAATTTCACATTTTTTTCACCTGCAAAAAGATTCTCAGTCTTTCAAGAAGCAGTTTTGATGGACTGAGCAAGACACATGTAAACTATAATTTTTCACTACATTATAATAAAGTGAATGTTTTCTATATGTCACAGTTTAAATTTCATGGGGCATGAAATCTACTTTTGAAATGAAATCTAAAGCCCTTTTCCAAATAGGGAGTCTAATCTCATAGTCAAAAACACTTCATATTTTCTGACATTATTAACCTTGGAGGGCTGCCTGTAAGATGATAACGCTATCTGACATATTAAACCTGAATTTGCTTTATATAATTATGTTACAGAATATTTAAAATAGATAAGGTTGCAAGAAAAATATTAGTGTGCATTTAGAATTATTTTAATTTACTAATAATAAATCTAACTGCCCTTAAGTTTGACATGTTAATGTTAACACAAATACTAACAGATAACTTCTAAAGAAATTATTTTTGGACTAATCATACTGCTTAATGTCAAAAAAGATAACACTTTGCAGTAATGTCAAGGAAGCTGAACATTAAATATACTCACTTGTTATTGAATCTGTAATACATGTTGCATTTTCTGTTTGCAAAGGAAAAAAGAACAAAGATTTTTATCACATTCTAAATAGTTGTAATAGCTCTTGTATTTATATAGCAATCCATAATTAATTTATTCATTATTGTGACACCTAAAATGAGGCTTTTTTTACACTGATTTTAAAAGAAACATATAAACAGAACTGAAGATTTTCACAGGCTTCAACTCTGAGTATCTAAAACCCAGACTAGGAAAAAAATAATGAGAAACCCATAAAACACTTACAAAAAAAGCAATATGTCTTTGGAGGCTATCAGGTCTTGATAAGAATAAAAAAATATTTTGTCTTTGGTTTTGCTTTTGAACATTATACTTGGTGCTATTTCCATTTCAACAGTCTGTTGTATAAGCAGAACAGTAAGATAGATGTATAAAAACAAAGATTACTTTTTATGTCAGCATAGCATTCTCCCTTGATGCAGAACAAATAGTAAAGACTTTGATCCCATGTTATTTAATATCTTACTTTACCATAAAGCAGCCATATATTCAAGGATAAGACAACTTGAGAAAATAAGCATGAAATATCAATTGTGTTCACAGGGGGTTTTTTAGTGGAAAAGTACTGGAAAGTTACCAGCTTTTCTCATGGGTATCAATAAAATGTGCTGCCAGTTGCAGAAAACAGATGTTTAACTGGAAAGGAAGAATAAGCCTGGTAGTTTAGACACTAGGCTGAAATTTAGAAAACCTGGATGCAATTCCTTAATTCAGCACTCCTCTCTCTGCTCATATCCTTGCTAATTTGGTCATGATCTGGTGTCCAGTGACTTCTGCCAGAATGTCCCAAGATTTAGTCTTGGATCAGGTCCTTCGTATTCCAGCTGAAAGAACTGTGCTTTGCTTGTCCTTTTAGTCTTGCAACCTTCGGTTTACCATTTTTTGCAGGTAACACACCTTCCACAGTTTTGTCTAGGATAAAGCTGCACTCAGATCATTGTGTTGGAAACAGGTGCAGCATTCAAAAAAGCTGCTACCATGGAATGGTTTGTATCTCAGGTGTATCTCTTACCATGGGTGTAGTGGGATCCATCCCCATCAGAAGCTGGTAGCTCTCTGTAAAATCTTGTTGAGTTTTATTTCCCTCTTGGACTAAGGGCAGATGGCACATCCTAACACCAATACCAACACCATTACACATCACGGGTGGAAGTGCACCGCAGCACAGGGAGCCCAAATCTCAGCTGGGATTCCCCTGGCTACCCCTGAAGGCACAGAGGTGAACATGCAATGACATAGGCTGAGCAGGAAAAAGTGAGTCGCTTGGTCCTGCTACCCCATTTACTCTGTGATTTAATGCATGAGGTGATTTTTGAGACTTTATTCTGTAACTGTGGTCTTTGACCCTCCTTTTTATAACGAAATTGAATGACAGATTTTTGGTGCTGAAAAAACAAGGTCAGTGACAGCGCTACGGAGTTCCCACACTTCCATGCACCCATGCTGCAGACCTGAGGGGCTGAGTATTGGCTGCCCCAAGCTCATAGAAACAGGCATATGGCAGCATGGGCTAGGCTTGAAAAGAGGCAAACAGGAGAAAGCAGCAATTCCTTTAACCTTGATCATGGTAATTTTGGGGCATTCCAACACGTAACCTTTAAATATCCTCCTTGAGTTAGTATTGTCATAACTTAAGTAATTTATACTGGTTTTATTTTGTATAATACTGTTCTCTTAAACTTCCAGTGTCTTACACATAAGCACTCATGCGCACAAAAACACCCCTACCACAAAACAGTCTTATGAGATCCCCACTAAATAACAAGTACTTGAACTTCTGCCACTTGCAGACACTCATTTGCAGTTACCAGCCATACAAGAGCAGTGCTGAGAGCCCTCTGTGACAACTCCTTACCCCACTTCAGAAAAAAAAAAAAAAAGAAAAAAAATTAACCAAAGCATAAAAGCATTTTTATCAGCTGTTT
The DNA here is from genome assembly GCF_023638135.1 of Falco biarmicus. NCBI lineage: Eukaryota > Metazoa > Chordata > Aves > Falconiformes > Falconidae > Falco > Falco biarmicus. The sequence continues at coordinate 53,736,559 of NC_079289.1, forward strand.
AAACTCCACTGTATTTGACATGAAGTAGGCAAGGACTGTTCACATGATCCCTTGTACCATCTTCAGATATCGAAGTCTAGAAGCATGCAAGGACAGATTCAGAGCAGCTAACTTCAGACTTGAAAAAGTTGCATTCATGTCTGATGCCAGAGACTCCCTTGCTGGGAGAAAGACACGCTTCTAGGCAATTCAAGGGATATACCTTAAACACACCTTAGGAATGGATTACCCTTAGGAAGTACATATCTATCTTACATGGCTGACAGAGGACTTTAGGCTGATTAGCTACATTTAAGCATCTGACTTTCAGATGCTTAAATAAGGACAGATTACGCCAATCCAATTCATCTACAGCTTTAATTGGTGCTATGAATTGCTACAATAGAAACACCTAAGTAGTGTGTTTCTAAGAAACGTTACTTTCCTGCCATTAAGAATCTTAGAGACAAAGGTGTTAACATCCATTAAAGAAAAATATTTTATCTAATATCATCCAAGGTTTATTATGTGAATCCCAGATTCAAAGTCCAGTTATACATGCTGACACAGGACATCCTTTTCCACTGCCAGATAAGGTAATAAAAGACAGCAAGGCACAGAGTAAGGCATAATATCTGCCTGAATGCTGTAAAACCTGCAGGAAATGTAAAATTGTTGTGACTGTGATACATGCTAAAAATGCATGTGGCATGCCACAGGATATCTGTAAAGTACAGTAGCCAAAAATGTTTTGAAGATGTCAGATCAAGGAAAGTACATTCCCATTTTATCGCAAGCATTTTCAAATTAAATTGCTGTCTCACTGTCATGAATATAAAGCTCTGACTTCCTTTGGTTTTCTATATCACTTCATGCAGATTTTCTACAAAATGCTTGAGAGACATAAATGTTTACTGAGTTTAGCCCTATCACAGAAGCTCCAACTGAGCTTTCATGCAGGGTAAAAAAAAGTATTCATTTGAACAGCACTGGTTTTTATCACATTTATTATCTGTTGTCTTTGCTGCTGCAATCAATAAGGTGAATGTCTATGCAAATGAAACATTTTCAGTGCTGAGCTGAGACATATATCTTGCAGGAGGTCACCGTACAATCTTTACCCATCTGATACAGACTGCAGTATTTTGCTGTTGAAATGTAAGGTGTCTCTGAAACTCTTACTTTCATAGACCAGGTTGTTAAATGAAAAAGTAAAATTAAAGCAACCCATAATTTACCATAGTCCAAAAAATTATTTCAATTTAATCTTGGCATAATAGATAATTTCTAACCGGGCATACAAATAATTGCTAAAAACTGCAGTTGTTCAATTTCAAGGGCCTGGTGGAAATGAAAAGGGAAACAAAGGGAGACGGGCATTGCAAAGGAAACAAATAAAGCAAAGATCAAACCTGAGGTTTCTTTCAACCTTCAGAGAGGACTTTCTGAGGAACAGAGAAAGGAAGCACTTCTTGATTTAGGTCTAATAGGATGTGGCTCTGATTCTTCTCTTATGTTATAAGGAGTCAGAAAAACAACTTATTTATATCTTTTATGACCAGACTCTGATGAGGGATCTTGCTTTCATTAGGTATGGTTTATATCTAAAATCCTAGGTTAGTACTGTTTCATACTGTGCTTCTCAATATAAGTTACTCTATAAGTATTAATATTACAGGTTACATAATTTTTATCTGTGTTCTTTGCAGACAAAAACAATCCCACAAATGTCACTAACTTGCCAACTAACCACACCAAGCTAGATCCTCTGCAGGCTCACTCTGCTCCAATGAATTCGTACTGTAACACTTGAGAATAAGATCAGAGCACTTCAAGGTGTTTTTTTCCCCAATATTTCTTGTTTTTCTCTATCATCTAATGGTAGCTTGACAGCTGAAAACTCTTAGATCTTGTACCAGTGGACCTTTATAGCTAGCCAAACTGAAGTAGTATTACTGAATTAATGTATTTTGGAGTGAGTAAAATAGAAAACAAGTTTATAATTATCCCCTATATTCCAGAACAATGCAAAAAAGACAGAATTAAAACTCTACTAAAAGCCAGAGTGCCTTGTATTTTTTATATCCTTGCCTTAGCCAACAACTATAAAGAATTAATTCTGTACCATCTAAAAGTCTCCCTCTCTTAACCAGATCAGGCCTGAAGCTTTGTATGCTTCACACCTGTTTGTACTGAGAGGGGCGCATAGTCTGTTGCTGCATGGTTTTGTAGAGCCTGGCAAAATGAGACTGTGAGCTCAGCTGGGGACTCTGAATGTTCTTAAAAGGTTTTTCACCATGTCGTTGATCATAATCATTGATGACAATAATAACAGACAAAAAGTGATGGCAGTGGAATCTCTATACATACAGGAACTCAGCAAAGCATTACAACGCATTCTGGTAATTTATAATCATTATAACAATGCTAATGATAATTAATAATAACAACAATAGTGATACTAACCAAAATGTTATGTCTAGATGCCACACTTAAAAAAGTTCTATTAATATATTTGCTGAGACTTTGTGCTGGTTTTGGCTGGGGTAGAGTTTATTTTCTTCATAGAATTCAGCAATAACTAAGTCATCCCTGCATTATCAACACTGTTTCCAGCACAAATCCAAAACACAACCTGATTTGTGCTGGAAACAGTGTTGATAATGCAGAGATGATTTAGTTATTGCTGAATTCTATGAAGAAAACTAACTTTATCCCAGCAAAAACCAGCACAGACTTAAAATAAAATTCTTTTTAAACTCCAAATTGTTGGACTTGATGCCTAAGAAGATTTGTGTGTGCTGAAGTCTGCAGCAGCTGCTTAACATTTAATGGATACAAATATCAAGAATTTAAGGGTCCCCTTACCACTCTTATTATAATTTACAGGGCAGTTGAGGGAGATAAGCTGTCACCTGAAAACCCTTATAGAGCACCATTACAGCTTCCAAACTGAAGAGTATTCTGCAGGCATGTGTATCTCTTCTAACTTGTATTTTGCAACCAATTACATCTCGTGCCAAAAGAAAGGGAAGGCAGCTTCTCTCCAATATTGCGATTTCACTTAAGCGTGTTCCTCCCTTCTTGAATAAAGCCTAGAATTTAGAATAAATACATCAAAATTGTACCTTTATACACCTGCCAAAAGCCCAGAAAGACTTTCAATTCCTAAGAGAGACTGCTGCTTCTCATAGTAATGATGATCTTGGTGTGAATGCATCAGATAAGAGCACTATGTAAAAATACTGGCTTCCCTTCTTTCCTTCATCATTCAAAAGGAACGATGAAAAAAAAAAAAGTATTAATACATTTGGCTCAGATTCCTTCCACCTCATTTCAGGCTCCTAAATGCAAGTGGGTAATTTTTCCATGCTGCTTCTGTTGCCAGCAGGGAGGAATTTCCAGAGGCCAATTCGGATTTCTCTTGTGCTGAGTTGCCCTCTGGAAGTGTCTCTCTCTATTGACCATAGGGATCATGCACCCCAACACCCAAACTTGTCCAAATTCAGGACCAATCTGTGTCTTAGTGAGCATAGTTTATTGAATTAAAGCTTTAGTATGCCTACTTTCAAACAAATAAGTATTTAGAATAACAAATTTATATACAGACAAGGAAAACCAAAAGTTTTTTTTAAAAATATCCCCCTAAATCCTTTGTGAATCTTGTGTCATTTTGGTAATTAAGGCCTGACTTCTGAAGAGAGTGAAAACAATCAGAATCCCAGGATAGTCAACAGCAACTGGTGAAAAAAAGGACATATCCTCTTTCTAGCCCATATTCTGCGCTCGTGTTTCAGTTCCTGCCCTGTATCCAATAACTAATTCTAAATATAGGGAGTGTTCCCAGAGCAATACCGGGGCTGGTATTACCTTTCCTAGCAGAAAGCTCTGACTGCAAGACCACAGTCCTTCTTGGGCTGTCTCTCAGTGGTCCATGGCCCACATTTTATCTCTGTCACTGGAACAGCTTCCATTGGGACAGGGAAAAAAATATGCCCATCTCATCCTTGCAGTATCTTATATTTTCTACAACAGTCTGAAGAATGTAAGAAGCTTACCAGTCTCTGCATCCCCTACTCCAATTTTAGAACAGCATTTTTCTCTTGGTGATTCTGAAAGTCTTCCCTGCCCTATCCCTGCCTCTTCCCAGTTCCTACACACACACAGTTTTATTGTTCACATAGCATTGGAAAGAGTTATCTTCAAAGTTGATCTTAATTTTCCTTCTTGTTATTATACCTGTCTTTCCTTATTTCAAACAACTTTTGGATGAGCATATTTTGGTTTTCTTTACGATTTAAAAAAATGTGTCTTTCTGAAAATACACAAGAAACAAGTATTATTCAGACTTACAGTGAGGTCCTGGGGCTTGGATTATATGTGACTTTCAGGTCATGCCTACTGTTGAATTCATTCCACATCCACAACATATAAGTGCAAGCCCACAGCCTACTGTGAATTGCAGAGGAAGCAGGGAGCTGGACAATTTGGGCTCACCCTACCCTTGAATGTAAGTCAAAGACTATTTCTAGCTGCAATTTAGACACATATACACAGTTTGCTGAAGTGACTATACTGACATCCACTCAGTGTAACTGTCCTGCCAGGCAAAACACCAATGCTAGTATGTCTTAACAAAGCAAAGCAAAGGAAAACAAAAGCAAAACAAAAAAAGCCCCAAACCACTATATAAACATCTAAAGCTCTTTCCAAGACCTAATTCAGTATAATAGCCCAGGATGTTCTCAGCTTCACCAGACAATTATCTTCTTGCTTGAAAGATGACCATGAACAAAATGCATCCAAGAATTTAAATACAGTGAGCAAAATTAAATTAGCATGACTGTGCAGAGTCAGTGCAGATGGACTAGATCTACAGGAATCTCAATGTTTAATTTTAAATAAATTGCATAATTGCAATTTATTTTCAAAATCTCAAATTAGTGCTGGCAGTAACATTTTAATATATGAATACAAATGGAGACACAGTTAAACATAGGGCCTAAATGGAATCAGGCAAATAAAAAATGAGAAACCACTGCACAGCAATCCAAAGAAAAAGAAGCAGAATGCAGATTTATATAATGCACCACAATATCTAAATGTATTTAAGCAAGAAAAAATGCAGTCCAAGGACTAAATCAAATCCTTTCTCTTTGGGGACAAACATTAATGCACTTGTATTTGATTTGGTTGATTGTCAGAATTTTTTCCTATCTGGTAAACAACAAAAATCAGCAGACATTTTTTTAAATGTCATGAATTTTTCTGGCCCATATTTTGAATCATCATTACTGAAAAGTGCTAATGGCTGAAGACTACATTTTGTTAGCTTAGTAACAGGCTGGATGATGTCTGAGTTTTAATGAAACCTAGAATTCATAATTGATAAAGAAATAAGATGTTACTTCTGTGCTTTCTTAAGACAAGGTTCTTACAAGTCTCACAAAAGGTGCTGAAATTGAACTCTAGACTACAATCACTATTTTATTTTCTTCTCAAGGCCATTTTATGGTTTACAGAAAGGATCAGCTATTCCACTATTGTTCATGGAAATGTTTGTCCTGTGAAAACCCCAGCACCCCAGTAGTCAGCAGAGTTGCCAATAAACAGAGATGAGGGACAACACCTCAGCCTAAGTGGCTGATGACAGAAGGTTTAGCATTATTATAGACATCATTTCCACTGTGTGGTTTTTGGTTGGTTTTTTTTTTTTTTTCATTCTGTGAGTGAATGAAAAGCCAGGATTGCAATGCCTTCTTGTAATTAAATTTAAAATGTGCTTTAGGTGCTACAAATCCCTAATTCAGCCTTTACAGGACATAAAGACAACTTGACATTCAAAATGTAACCCTTATTTTTCTTTATACAAATTAATTCCTTGCTTCTTATTTTATATACTGATTGTAGGCTCTGAGAATGATTTTTGTTTTGTCTTTACCGTAATGTGCAAAATGGGAATACTGGGACTGCAATTCTTAGATTCTATGATAATACAAATAATTAGCCATAAGAAAAACAGGAAACAAAAAAACTGATTCAGTTATTCCATTTTTCTTATGAGGGATGAACAGGAGATTTTCGTCTTTGTTCATTCGCTAAAGGAGCATAATTAGATGGAGATTCCAGACGCTGTATGGCCCTCTAACGGGAATAACACATACAAATGATCACAGAATTTGCTATTCCTCTCTACTTGGCATTGCAAAACGCTGGTATTTGATGGACAAATACATTTAAATACTATTAATTATTATCAATAATTAGATCACATGGAATAATTTTTAATTTAGATAGAAAGAAGGTTTGGTGAAGAATGAAATCTGTAAAGAGAGGGATAATGTGCTTTTTTACATTTATTTTTAATGTTATTAGAGTAAAATAAAAAACAGATTTGGATAGAATCCAGCATCACTACTTTAACAGATTTTGTTCTCAGTCGCAGGAGAAGAGTTCTCACCCTTTCCATTCACAGTGGTAATTGCTATATAAAGTGGTCAGGCTGTTACCTAAACAAGAAGAGTTTATCACGCATACAAATTCCAGTATATATCCTTGATTCCCAGCAATATCAACCATACAAATGTGTATCGCCCTTGGCTAATCTGACAATACAACTATCTGATAAGCAAGGACAGAAGGAATGATGAAAGAAAAAAAAAAAAAGAAAGAAAATGGGATGTATTTTCCAGATAACATACTTGCTTCCTACAGTAGAATTCTAAAGAATTCTTTGAAGAATATTGGCACAGCAAGACTGCATTAATGAAATATAAATTGTATAGAGAACAGTATAGAAGTTCCTTCCAACTTCCATTGTAATTCTACTGATTCCATTGCAAGCCTATTAAATAAGCATCCACCATTTCTGTATTCAAACACAAATTAAAATTTATATATATGTGCTCTCATGAGAGAGTTGTGTGTCACCCTTTTGCAAAAGACCCAAATGTACAGAAAATACAGCTAACAAAATACTAGAAGTCCTACTACAGGAATTAAAAAATCATCAGATCACTCTAATTACAAGGTATATTTCTTGGAGTGTGCCCTCTCTACTACATATCCCTGTGTGTCTCTGCATTGCTTTAATTGCCAAAAGAAATTCCCTCACACACACACACGCTTGTCTCCTTGGGAGAAGCTGACAGTACAAATATGCAGTGGATGTTAATTATTCAATGCACTACCATAAGGCACTCAGGTATTATGATGATAAGCATAGTGTAAGAGCACATTTAAAAAAAACAGAACTGACACTGCAAGAGTCTGACAAACCTGGAATAAACCGAAAGCAGAAGCAGCAGACAAAATTAATGTTTCTACTAGACAAGTGTTCTTTAACAGATCTTGAAAACCTAGTGTCCGTGCTTCTTTCCTGTCATTCATATTAGCACTAACCCTTATTGTTTTGCAGATTGATTCACTTTTTCTTGGTCTTTCAGAGTACATAACAATTATGTGCCTTTATGAGGTCATCTATGGCTCAACAAGACATACAGTGTCTGCCATGCCTCCATTAGCTGTCACTGAAAATACTTGGGTAATACTTTAATTTGTTCTTTAAAATTCTGCAACTGCAACTCTGTTCTAATCAACTGATGTTCTGTATTGTTGCATAAAGCTACCAGAATAAATTAAATCAGGTTCAGACAACATATTGCATGCTACCTCTAGCACAGTGCTTGTTGTATGTGAAAGCAACAATTCTTTTATCGAAACATTTTTGCTTTTACTTAATTCCAGGAAAATGAAAACATAAGAAACGAACAAATTTGACTTCAAGGTTAATGCAACAGAAATCATTTAATTCTAATCCATTATCATTCTAACATGATTTTTTTTTCAGCATTGTAACAGTTTAGTTGTACTTAAAACAGAATTGTTTAGGAAAAAATAAGATTTTTAACATGCAGATTCTCGTAAACACTAACTGATTTTTTACAAAAAAAACCCCAAACCCTCCTGTTTAGATACTGACAAAAGTGCATTGCAAAGGAATATGTAGTCTACATCTGCCATCTAGTGTAAGAAAAAAAATACTGCAGCTTCTCTACCTGAACCAAAATTTAAACAAAAAAATTATTAGATTGTCTTTACCATTTAGACCTATTGCTGAAATGAAATCACAATTTATTTACATACACATTAATAGAAAACGGATGACAGCATAGAAGTACTATAAAAATACATTGTTTGGAAAAGACATTTTCAATTTGTTGTAAATTTTAAAATGGGGGTTCAAACAGCACAAAGAAAATGAGCTTATAGTTTTCGATCTTGGGGCAGCACTGAGAGACAGCATGTGAGTAACCATTATAAGCACCGTAAAGAAAGTATGAACTATTGGACTTTTTCTTCAATGCTTGCATACTTCTCTTACTATATAAACATAATTGCAGCTTTAAACCTCATTAATATATCCAGCTTCCAGAAATAGTGGGCAAAGATAACTGTAAGTTGTGTCACAGTCTGGTTAACTGGGCAGCCCCTACAGATATGTCCACATGCCAAGAAGTCGTCCAAGGAGAGGTTTCAAGCACTGATTTCCCTATCACATATACCATTTTTTAGCTTTCTCCCTGGACCCGTGCTGTATCAGTCCAACTACATATCTGTAGGTCTATAGGCTTTGAGGTCATGGCTCCTTCTCTGACTGTCCTGTTTAGCAGCAGAGTCCATTTGTGTCAACTGACTGCAGTAGTGGGTAGTCTTACCTGGTAAAGCCAGTAATAACATTGCCTGGGGAAGGAGATGGTGTCAAAGAGGTATTACTGCTATACTATTAGAGCTTTCTTTAGAGCACAGGCAAAGATTTAGTTTGGGCAGGTTTGGGCATGTTCCTTGTTGCATTACCATCAAGGGACCCAGATACTGAGCACTGAAGAAGCTTCTCCAGTGGTCAGCTCTTCCTAATGACTTCTCACTGTCAGCTTTGGCGAAAACCAAGATGACTTTCTTGGGCTCCAAAGACCATTTTTGAGAATCCCATCTGAAGAAAAGCATTAAAATAAAATCACGTCTACCCGGAATAAGACTGTGACAATCCCTCACAGAGGTATTACTTCAGAGCCTCTTCTCTGTAGCATTCAAAAATAAACATCTTGATCTTACCACACAACAGAAATTTGAAAGCTACCCTTTGACAGACTAACACCTGAAAAAGACTATCTTCTAGCTGAATTAAATTTACGCCACATTACAAATATCAGAATTATTTCTTTTTAAATCACAAAAAAAACTTCTAAAGTGTTTCTACCTACGAAGATAATACTTTGCATTTTGAAGCTATGTATCTATCTAGCTATAAATTTATAAGGTATTTCTTATCCACATAATAGTTACAAAACTTTCATATCATTCTTTGTGTATGTGGATGTCTCCTAAATGATCCCTTTACCTTGAAAAAGAGCAACTTTTACAGAATGTGTTTCATTTGAAAAATGTCAACTGTTTCAGGAATATATATTTTTTTATATAAATATCTAAGTTTTATGGTCCTTTTTTTTTTTTTTTTTTTTTTTGAAAATATTGCTCAGAAGGGCTTTTAAAGTGTGGATATACAGTGTATCAGTTAGGGGTACTACATCAAGCAAAATGTAATCTGTTCTTTCCCTCCGCTGCTCCTGGTTCCCACCCTCCACATCCAACTACCATGCTGGTCTTGCTTCAGGAAGCAATAACATTTTCACTAAAATAGCAGAACAAACAAAATTACTTTCATTATTTACTAGTTTTCCTGGGAAGAAGAGACACCAAAGATTTTGCTTTTGTTAATACTATCAGCAACAAGACAGATCAATGTGACAGACTGTTTCCAGAGTTATCTGATGAGCACTTCATCCTCTGAGGCGCTTGTTTTCCACTCTTTTGGATCAGGGGGATGCTGCCACTCATTCCTAGCTCAGATACCCATCCTTTTTCTCTTTCATGGAGACTGGGGAAGAGGAAAGCAGAGGGTGGTGTACACTGCACATCATACTTTCATACAAAATCGGGCCATGGCAGAAGCAGTCATCTAGACTCAAAAAGTAATCTCAGGGCTGGCAGCTTATTTCTGTCCCACTTGCTGCTGCTTCTCAGGTGATCAGTGAAAATCCCAACCCCTCTTACATACTAGTGCACTCAATTCTGCTGAGAAAAAAAGATGTGAAGGAAAAAAAAGATCATACTAATGTAAAAAGGCCTATCTTTTGCTCGAAACCCAATATGAGCAGAGTGCCTGAATTAATTCTGCATGACAAGAGTCCCCCCCTAAATATGACAGGAAGCTACATTACCCAAATAATGAGGATTCCGGCTGAGGTAAGTCAGGGAAATGCATGGACTAGTGTAATCAAATACAATGTCTCGTTTAACATCTGAACATACAGACAAGTCCAATAAGGTTCAGTGTTAATCAAAGCACATTAGAAGATTTTGAGAATATTCAAAAATTAATCACGTTTTGCAACAGAAATATCTGTCCTAAAAATTCAGTATAGTCTCTAGGGGATTTGCTGTATATTTCTGAGCAGCAGAGCAGGTGCAGCATGGTTTATAAAGATTTGCTACCATAAAAATTAAGAAGGCAGTGACCCATGTGACTGCATATATAAGGCTGCTACCTAAGCTTTGCATTAAGAGGAATTTCCTTCTCTCTCCCTGTCCCTCTCCCTCTGGGGAAAGGGATTTGAATTGCAGATAGCATCACTCATCATAATGAACACTGCTAACCACCTGAGTATTTCAGGTACTAGACATTAATTTCAACAGAAAACTACTCTAGCAGAAGATGTAATATCAAAGAAATACCCCCTCAGTTTTCCTTATTTAGAGTTTGTTTCTACCTGCTCTTTCCATTTCGGAAGAGCTCTTCCTTAAGTGCTGTGCTACACCAAGAGGCATTGGGAACTTCTTGTTCGCTTTGAGGGTCGCTTTGAAAATCACAGCTGAATGCAGTCGAAATGCCCAGCCTCATGGTGCCGGGAGGTGCCTTGCTCTGTTCACAATTCAAGTGAAGCATGCATATGAGAGAAATTACATATGCCCAAACTTCTGCCTCCCTTCAGATACCCAGAAACCGAAAAGGCATTTGCCTATTTAAAACGGGTTTTTCACTGCCAGTGTACTGAGAAGACTACACATCTGGCTTTTTTCCCCTGAACAATTATTGCCCTCAAAACAGTTAAAATTATAAGACTATACAAGGTAACTTTTATTTTTATTTTCCACTATGAAGGACTGTTATAGCACATCTTGGTCTGAATACCACCTACCATTTGTTTTTCATAATTTTCAGTCTGCAGGGTGAGTGTACAAACACCCTTTCTAACATACAGTTGCAGTATCCCCCTAAGGCAGCCAACTAGCTGCAGTTACTTGCTCCCCAGCTGCTAAGTTTCTTAATTGAAGGAGTTAAACATGAAAAGCAAGAACAAGTTGGTATATTTCTCCTTAAAAGCTGTGTGGTTTGCAGTTATTTCTACAACTGCCAAAGAGTTTGAAAGTATATAGTTATTTTCTAAAATATTAAGAATGTTATCTGGTATATATTTAAGAAAGATGCATGTCATAGAAACGTAACCCTCATTGTAACCATGGTAGGAGGTAAAGAGCTGCTTCTATTTTTTATCTTCCAAATATTGATCCAAGGCTTCACTTCTCTATTTCTGACACAGAACTCAAATTTGTATCTTATGTGCATGTATAAACCTTGCTATTTTTGTCCCAGAGATCTATTCTTTATCACAACAGGGCTAAATTTGGCCCAGTACTTTGCTGAAAACCATGGCAAATAACTTTTAGAATAGCTGGTGAGCTTCCAGGCATTTTTGTCTTAGGGCCTCTTTCTTCAAAATTGAACATAAAACAAACTAGCAATGAAAGACAGAAATAGATTATAAATAAATGATACTTAAAAAAATTAATCAAGCTTCTGAAGCCTCTGTCTCAGACTGACTTGTGGTTTTCATATGTCACTTAAATTAACCTATAACTAAGGAAACTATGAAAAATAGATCAACCCACTGAGTGTTGTGGCCTTCAAAAAGACAGGATCATGTTATAAAAGGACTCTCTGCTAATATATTACCAGGTCTCAGGGTTACCACTAGAAAACGTAACAAAGACACAGATCCTTTGAAAATAAAAATGTCCATTGTTACAATCACAAAGAATGGACTAATTCCCTCCACTCTCTTTTCTCTAATCCTTGGTCAGTGAAACATTCTTGCTCCTAGTTACAAGGGTAATATAGCTGAACTATTCACCTTACGTTGCACCATGAGGCTATAAAAAAAGAAAGTAAAAAGCTGGATGCCTTACTCTGTTTTCCACATCTATTGACAAAGCAAGCCGCACAGGTACTTTCTCACTTAGAATCCCTATATGTATTTTTGTCGTTCAGATTAAATGGATTATCCCAAGTAAAACATGCACACATATGGATCAGTTTCCTCCCTGCAAAATTATAAAGCTGCTCTGTGCTGCTCCTGTGTAGCAAAACAGTGATTGTATCAGTGAATCCGTCTCCTTCAGGATCCCCTCTTCCCCAGGGACCACATGGATGGCACACATCTACTGCAATTATTCCTATACTTCAAAACCATTCCGTTTTCCAGGGAGGATGGCACTATGGGGAGTACCCAGCTGATTATACACCCTTATTTTTGAACATGAAGACTTCCAATGAGAAAGTGAGTCTTCAAAGGACTGCTAGACTCATCATCTGTGATTTACTAGCTATGATACAAAAGGTCTGCATTGCTTTAAAATAAGAAATTTACCTAGAAAATTCACAGCATAGGAAAATAAAAATGCATTTTAAATACCATAGGACAGGTTCTCCTGAACTCCCCTGAAATTCATAGCACTCTCATACATAAAATATGGATTTCAGCTACCCACTGGGAACCAAGGCCATATAAAGAGTGATCCATCCTGAACTTATCAGCCAGCACCGGGGGCAGGACGAGCAAGAGACATTCAAACAGAGTTAAGGTAATTTGTCTGTACTTTTATTTTTAGGGATAGCACTGCAAAAGTTATTAAAATAAGTTTTGAAAAGTAATTAGTTCCTACAACTAGTGGTGTCTCCTCTGGATACAGTTCTGGTAAGTGTACAACTTCATGTCAGTAGCTCTGCACTAGTGTGTACACATCTTTCAATGGAAATGGAGACTAGATGTGATGGATTCCACAGCAGATCCATAAATCTGCCACAAAAATGATTCAACTTTGTAATGGCATATTAAAAAGAGATAAGTAGTCATACACAGCCCTTTACATGCATTAAAACCTTGAAGAATTCTATTTTACTTAAAGTGATCTTTTTCAGATGTTTCTACTTTAAAGATAAGAATTATGGCCTGATATGTTACTATTAGTACTAAAATGAACAGAAAGATGATGTCATTTGACAGGAAATACTATGTAAGTGCTTCTATCTCAGAATTAGTACTTCTAAAAGCCTGTTCTCTGTTATTACTGTTTAAAAGTCAATGATGCAACACCTATGTGTTTTACTCCCCTACAAAGACTGTGGCCAGTGAGCATAGATGTAAAATGCTACACAAAAATTGTATTATTACTATCATTAGCATCATCATCATCATTATTTTTATTATTATTAATTTACTGTGCAAATGCTTACACACAGAGCAAATCAACAAGGGGAAAAAAAACCCCACACGCAGCCTACAGCAATGGCTAGATATCACAAACGAAATCATATTACTATTACATACAGTACTACAACAGTGTAGCTTTCCCCACAGACTGGAAACTGGTCCTAGTGTGCATTATGCTTTGCTGTACCAACACAAAGGACAGGGTTGGTCTCACCTAACCTGAGATGCTAAAAGCATGAGCTGTACACTGCAGGCTCTGTGTATAATCCAGGGAGAAAAACAGGCAATTCTACAGCACAATCCATCTGATTTATTTTGGACCTACAAATTAGAGTAAGAGGAACTACACCCTAGAAAGGGGCCTAGGGTGATTAGATCAGACGTAGAAGTCTGCGTTTGGCAGATGAACCCCACCCACGCTGTCTGCTCTGGAGGGCCCATCATCTCAACAGACTAAGCAGGCAAAGGGCAAAAGCTGAAGCACGGGGAAACTATAGCAGTGCTCTTATGGTTCACTGCTCTATACACTGAACACACTGGCTTGGGGGGGATTTGGGGTCCATAGTGTCCTTCTTATCTTTAATTAAAGGATTCTGACTTCTGTGAGTGAATTTGTCCTGAATCCAAAAGTAAAGAAATACAAAAAACTAATAAACCAGTATTATCTCCAAAACTGACCTATGCTATAAAGCTGTCTTCATGCTTCACAGAAGAGCCTGTGCCTAGAATTTCGCTCCAAGCTGGCTCATTTCCTGGTACAGCTGTAAAAAAAAGATTACAAATGTGGTCACAATTTGTACTGTCATTACCCCTCTACAACCAGCACATTAAGGTTGCAGTTTACCTGTTATTGTAAGACTCAGAACATTTTAGCTACTATTTTAGCAAAACTGCCTTAATCATGAAAGGGATGGATTGATAACAAATTTTAAGTCTGGGATTTGGGGATTCTGATGGTCATTTTGAACTCAGACTGAATCACAGCATGATAGGCAGGGTTAGAGTGGATGGAAGAATGGTATCTATTCCTGTGATTGCAAAATATAAGACTTGTATTCTATATTAAAGGGTTTTTTGAGGATGAAAAGTTATATTTGATGCTCATGTTGAGCTAATAGTTTTGTGGGTTAAATCTCCCTGAGGCATTCCTGGTTTTTAATAGGGATTCTCTGAAGGGAATAGAATAGCAATGAGCATCTTGCATAGTTTGCTGACTGCTTCATATTTTTTTCCTACTGCTTCTAGAAGTTTATTACTTTTCAGACAGTTTATTCCTTTCTAATAAGGCTATTTCAAAAGTAGTGGCTAACATACTTAGGAGAAGTAGGTGCTATTGCTGTAGGACAGCTTTTTTATGATAATATTAAGTAGAACAACATTCATCTGAGAGCAACGCATTACACTGTTGCTTTCTATACAATCTCCAACAGTAAAATCATTATTAGTATTTTTAACTACACAGAAAATAGGTGTCTCTGCATACAGTATTTCACATTTAGTGCTCCTAGGTTCATGACTTTGAGTATGCAGAGGACAGCATTTTGGTCCAATACTGAGAAAAGAGATCATGTTAGAGTTCTTGCTGACATGGCATATACCATATAGCAATCAAATTATTTCCACAGGGCGCATAATTCTACTACTGCATTTCAATAGCGTTCTAAAGTACAGTGGCATAAAAGAGGTTAACTAAATATCAAGTCTCTGCAAAAGCAACTCATAAGCTAATATTCTGTTCAACAGGGAATTTTAACGGGTAGCTAACTTCAGGCACACACTCGTTAATTTTAGTGGGACTATTTGAGCATATTTGAAGTAATGTACTTCCTTTGGTACCCTAGTGAACTGGGGCTAAATGAATAAAAGGCTATTATGCAACTGAATATACAAAGGTTATTATGCGTTCTTGTAGAATTGGTTTGGGTTTTGAAGAATATACAAAGGTTATTATGCGTTCTTGTAGAATTGGTTTGGGTTTTGAAGAAGGCAAATATTCTTCTCTCCCTAAGATCTGTTAAGTGGACGTTGCATCCACAGAGTATAAGTGGACTATTACAGCTTTTCTAGAAAATGTGAAATTGGAGTTTTGCTCTAAGGGTGACAAAATCCTTCTGCTGAATTTTCATGAATAAAATTAAATTTTCAAGATGCTATATTCTAAAGGTGGCATGTAAGGAGATTTTAGATTTAATGTACAGCACAGTCATATTTGTATGCATATCAGACAGATTTAACTTTAACAGAAACAGCTACTCATTTGAATTAGGGCAGTTGTAATTAAGACACACATCTACAGACATGCCACCAGGGCTTTCCTCAGACAAAAGCTCAGTACTATGCAAGTTCCTCAGACAATGCACCATGCACGCTGAAATAGTATACTCATACAGTCCAGTAGTTCACATATGAGCTCTGTTTTTTGTGATACTAATCATCCCACTGTTAACATGGATTATTTTGGTGCTGGTTTAGTATCAGAAAATCCTCACTGTAAGCATCAAAGAGTTAAGTTGGGTATTTATGGCTTCAAAAACCTGTAATCTTATTGTTTGAACTCCTTACCCAGGTCCTACAAAAGCATGTCAAGCTGACCCATAGCAGTCAATTCTTATTGCCCTTATCTAAAAGGATTCCCTGCTGCAGAACAGTCCTGTGCTGCAATGGGAATGGCAGGAAACCGAAAACAGGCTCTTCTATAGCAACAGGAGCTTCATTTATAGCGCACACATACTGTAAAAGCAGTCCTGGGTTTCCTACCAGCATGCCTGAGCCTAATTACACCTGCTGTAGTCCTGAATCACCAGCCAAAGGCCTAGACTAGTACTTCAGTGCCTTGCTGAATTTAAAGAATAGCTGAGATGGAGCCTGCAGACAACTAATGTGCTCTAAGAACAATGGGACAGTCGTTTCATGGGGTGAACTAAAGGATTTCAAGGGAGCTGCCGCAGAGACTACACATTGTTGTGGAGCAAGAGGTACTGTTTTGTGTACTGCACTTCACTCTTAAGACTTACACTTGAAAAATAAGCCATGCAAACCCAAATAAAACACCAAGTCTCCTGGACTAATTTTTAATGTCAGGGTGTTTGGTTTTTTTCCAGCTGCTGCTTTTTTTTCCCCTGTATTTAAATCTATCATTTTTCTGCCTTGTAAAAAACAGAGTGCCTTTCCAGTTTTCCTTCTTTCTCCAGTTTACTATGGTTTCTTCATCCCCTGTGTATTTGTTATGATTCCTAACACACTCACTAATCTCAGCCCCAGATGCTGCTGCATGGCACAAGTGACAACTGGGGGCAACATTCTGGTTTGCCCTCCATAGCCTGAAGCATCTGCTTCTTTTGCACTTCACCTTTCTCATAATGCAAGGGTAGAAAGACTGGCTCCTGGGAAAATTCTGTCTCGAGACATTCAAGTCACAAGACTTGCTACTGGCACAAGCAACATATCTTGCTTGTGAAGGCCAGCACCCTCTGTCAGGCCAGGATCCCCACCTGGTGTGGCTTTAGAGAGGGGAGGTTCCCTTTCTTCATGTAGTTCTTGCCATCTCTGGTGTCCTAACAGCTGCATTCAACATCTGGAATGTATTTTAAGGCTTTCAACCAAATAAAAATATTTACCTAATTGTCAGGAAAGCTGCAAAATCCTAGTGTACTGTCACTTTCTTACAACTGCCTCTTAACCATGTTGTAACACAGGTATTTGTGTTAATCAGGTAAACGATTCATTTTGTCCACAGCTTCACTTACACGCTCTGTTAATCTTTTCAGTTCTTCGTTCTGATAGAACTTCAGTTTTGCATAAAACACAACTGTAACTGTTGACTGAAATCTCTCTTCCACTGAATAAAATAACTGTTGAAAATGCAATGGAATAGAAATACAGACCATAGTGAAAGTCACTGACAAGCTACACACAATTCCTAGTTTCGTAAGATATTGTAGACAAACTGCAGGGTACTCCAGCCAGTGCAGGACATTTTACATCTCCATGGCACAGAAAACGAAGTAGATAGTATATTAAATTTTCAAGGGGTTTGTTGGGACAGCAGACTAATCAAATTAAATCTGTATATTCTAGAGAAGAAATAATGGAGTAAGGGGGATCCTCATATAAGGATTTAAAAAAATCAAGGGAAAAGAAACTCTCTGGTTAAATTACCCTAACCTGAAACAACTTCAAAATATAAACATGCCTTTATGAATAATAGAATGCTCCACCATGCTTGACCACACTTTAAAAGCTTATGCCAGCATTTCTCTTTGGATAAGAGGTAAATACCTCCCATTATTAAGTTACTTTGCCCAGAAACTCCAACAGAATCTATATTATAATCCCAGTGAGAAAGCAAGGTTTCATTTTGTCTCTGCATATGAAATACTGCTAAATAAAAACACTCAAAGCAAGGAGCTTGAACAGTGGTGCTCTCATCACCTGCATGGTTTAACTCTTAGCCACTGAGGTTGGGTTTAGACTGTGCCACGCAGCAGCTGCTGGGGCACTGCCTGGGCATAGTTCAGGGGACAGTACATGGTGGCTGCCATTCCCAATATGTAGTCTGAACTAGACTGCACCCAGTTTGGCTCCCTTCACACTCCATATCTCAGCAGGATTTGCAGAACTTCAAGCATCCCTGCTGGCCCTCATGCCACATCGCAGAGCTTGCAAAAGATATTCTCAGATTTATGGTATGAAAATACTAACCCAGTGGACTGCCCTCATATCATTTCAAACAGTTTGAACTTGGAAAAAAAAATAAACCACCAACAGAAAGCCCACAAAATTATAACTATATCTTAGGGACAAAAAAAGCATGGCATGGAGCCTAGAAGAGATCCAGAGCCAAGCGAAATTTGGTTGCAGCCAAGATGTAACATTTAGCCTTGAGGCTAGAGAAAGGTCCCTTACTATGTTTTATTTAGCAACAGAGATGCAGTCATTGTATACATCTAGTTTATCATCTTCTCCTCAATGTTAGTTGAGATTTAAGGAGAAACATGTATTAAAAACTTGCATAGTCACAGCTTTCCAAATTCTAGCAAGCCTCTGTTTTAGGATTCCCAGGTTCAGGTGTCAAATCCAGACTACTGTGCTTGATAGCTGAATTTGTTCAGTGCTCTTTTTGGACTAACAAACACTTTTGGCTTCCAGGACATCGTGTCACTGAAGAACCCTACAATTTAATTTTTCTCTCTGGAGAAAAAAAAAAGTCTTTCTGCTTTTTTAAAATCTACTGTGCAATTATTTCATTGGGTAACGCTTTGGATTTTCTTTTCACTAGAGAGACTTCATCTACAGAGCTGCTTCTCTCTGAAACTCTTTCATACTTTGGTCCATACCTCCTAATATTTCTTATCTTCCCTGATTCTATTGTGGGGGTTTTGTGTGGTTTTTTTAGTCCTGTGGTCTTTAACTGTGTGCATTAATCAAGGTGTCAGTGCATTGTGCATGGATGCACTATAGCACAACAATGTTCTTTCCCAGTAAGTCTAATAATTCCAACATGGCACTGCATTTTGATTGCTATTGAGCATTGAGTTGATGTTGTCAAAGAACTATCACAAGGTCTCCAAGATTTATGCTGGGAGGTAATAGATAAACTATGGCTTAATTTTGTACATATAGAAGGTATGTCAACAAACTATCTGCTTTTCCTGTCCATTTTTTAATAACCTATAAAGCGCATACCCAGGAAACTAATTATTAACTTAAACATAATATCAAGGTACAAGAGGATTATACACTCTGAAATATATCTGAAAAATATTGATTTTCCTCATGCTACTAACTTCATTGAACAAATAATATTTATCTACAAGAACAAAATGTGCACTTTCATTAATGTTCATTAAATAGACTTCTCTCTCAAGTCTATGATCTTGTGTAATACTGATGCTGTAAAGCTGATTCTGCACTACTCGCAAGTTATATAAATCAACAGCAGACTAACTTGATAGTTGATAGATAGTTGATGAGTGGTCAATACAATACACAAGCTTCTACTTAGAAAATACAATAGTGGCTATGGGGAAGGACAATTCCCTATCATTAACAGTACAGCTGCAGCTGCATCTATTTATTTCTCCATATTACTCATAACAAAACAGTAGTGTTTTCTGTCCCCTTTGCACTCATGCAAATGACTTCACAAGCAACAAGGCAATGATGAAGCATTCTTTTTTTGATTCACTCTTGTTGTATGCTCCCTGGGACTGTACAAGACAAGCCTTTCATCCTACATAACCTACTTTTAAATGGAAAAAAACCAATTGTTAAAAAACCAAATATTACATATTAAAAGAGATTGTGTGAAACAAATATTTTCATTTTAAACAGGTAGGAACAAAGAAAGAACTTTCCTGTAAAAATAAATTCATGTAACAACATTAGTTCAACAGCAAAAAATAACAATGGAATTCCATGTGTCAGTGGTTTCCCAGAGGACCAAAGAAGTCCCTATGGACCTATACAGTGCATTCCTGACAGACAACAGCAATATGACATGCATTTAAAGCAACTGAACAGAGAAAGCATCCAACTTCTTTTCAAAACAAATTCATAATGTATTTAATTATACATTAAATCTTTTCCTTATCAAACTCTATAATTTCCTATTCTCAAACTATAATTCAAGTGTAAAATAAAAGGAAACTTTTTTTTATGTCATAATTCAACTATCATTTTATTTCTTTTCTACTGAATTACATTTCATTGAGCAATAACTGTCTTTATCTGTACTTAATAACTCATTTTTCATATCTTACAAGTGCTTTCAGGGCTTTTGTATTGTGTTTCTGGGGGTTGATTTTATTCATTTCTAATATAACCTTTTTACAGAATCTCCAAAGAATAATTCAGGGAAGGAGTTGGCACAATAATGTGCCTCACGTTGAAAAGAGCTGATTTTTGGAGAGAGGGCCACTGTGAGATGTGAAAGTTATCATTACCCTTACAGGGTCAATTCAATTTAAAACTTCTGAAGTTAGTTATGCACTTTAAAAGGCATTCCAAAGAACAGAGGAAAGACTATTTGGAGCTTTCAGAAAAGGTATGAAAAATACCCACATCTTTTCTTATATTTGTTTCACATATTACCCTTGTGTAAATAGAAGTATTAATTTCTATTTAAGAGTAGGTAAATACTGAATAAGATCAGAAATTAGAGAAACAGCTTTCTATGATTTTCTAGGTGACTTCATTGGATCTCAAGATATGTAAAGGTGAAGCAGCTTATGACGTGTCCAAACCTCAGAGCAGCACCTGAGGGACCATCAGCTCTCAGACTGTCATGGAGAAGGCAGCAAAATGGCGCTTTATTGAAAGACACAGGCACTTATATACTAGTAGCAGAGCCAGCCCTTTGTGGGTGGTTTTCTACTTAGTTCCTACGTTTCCATCACAACACGTGATCTTCCACATCGCCACATCCCTATGCTACTACATAAAGGATCTAGGCAAAACGAGTTGCTTTTAGTTCAGTCTTTCCTCACTCTTGCTTGTGTTATACAGATGGGCTTATTGTCAGTTGGGACCACTACTTGCCAGTGCATAGACTCATCATGCATTTCTTAATGTTTAGAAGAGTCTTAAAAAAAGACATCAAAGCATAGTGGAATTCAAGCACTGAGGTCAACCCAGATATGTCCAATAAACACTAGGTTTTGTTTTAGTTCACAGCCTAAGGAGAAACCCATTGCTTGTCCTCTTCTGAAGTCACTGCATACCTGCGTACACCATTCACAGTCCTGCAGGTGGAGCACAGCCTGGGCTCTCCCAGCTATGGACTACAGCGGGAGAGCTACAGGATCTCCACTTTTATTTCTGGATCAGAAGCTGTATCTCATTTGGTATACGCCATAGTTAGGTACTCACCATTTGAATTAGAATAGTTGCAAGTATTAAAATCCCATATTCTTACGGACCTTAAGGCATACTTTTTCTTACTGCTTAAAACACTATAAATCTAATTAAAGCAGATTCATGACAATTATTTCAAACTATGCGAAGCTTATAAGGTACATAAGAGGGTATTTTCAGTCCAATGATGCTTAAAAATATGACAACATGACACATGCCACTCTTTTCATTGCCACAACAAATTACAGGGCTTGGTTGGAAAACAAAGAATAAAATACTTCAGAGGAGTGGTCTTTTTGGTGGCTAGAGACCTGCCTAATCAGCGTGAAGCCCCCGTATCATGTTTGGCTTGCCTGGAGCTTTTTGATCAGTGGAAAGTTAACAGTGAGTTTGTCACAATCTTGTGCTGTGTAGTTAAGTAATACTGAACCTTTAGCCTTATCAGACTAAATTAAAGGCCCTGCACCCATGTACATTTAAATGTGTCATAGAATAAAAGATACAATTTCTTCATAAGAGCAGAAAGATGTTTATTGCCACCGGCATTCACCTTCCTTTCCCTTCTAAGAACATGTATGCACAACCCTTTGGGATGGTAAATCATGTGCAGCCTGAGAGATGCAAGTTCAAATCTAAGACCAGGAAGAAATCAACTTTAGTTAGCTACTACTTGGTTATGTATAAACAGACATCATATTCTTCTCATCTGCTGAATCAGGCACTAACTTTCACAGTTTTTCCCCAAGTGAAATGGTTAAATTATCTGACCCCCAATATGAAAATTTAATATTTACATACTGGCAATAGGCTTTTCAAGGCATAGATTAATAGCAGAAAAAACCTGCCCAGACATAATTACTATATTAAAAGACAGCAGGTAGCAAGTTTTTGGAAGCATTTTTACTTAGAACTCAGCAGAGGGTAAAATTAATTTCTCAATTATCTTAAGCCAACCTGTTATTATAACACACTTCTGAGTCACAGGTACACTTATCAACAGCATCAATTTTTCACTAGATTTCTCCATTTTTTCAGTCTCAAAACTGTTATCTAGACCTACTGGTGAGCATTAATCACAGTTAGCATTGTGCAATTTTTTTCAAAGTATACTTTTTTAAAGCCAAACCATATTACTTAGTAGTTGGAGTGAGAAAATGTATCAAGAGGAGTTTTTTGTTATTCCCTTTTCTTACCTCCTTCTTGTTCTCCTCCCACTTCCCTCTCATCCTTACCCTTCTCTTCCTCCAGGAAAGAATCAGACACAAAATTCCACAATTTATTAATTAAATGGAACTGTGGTTTATCAGAAATTAATTAAAAATGTAATATTGGTGAAAACTTTCAAATAATGAAATACACCTACTAATGTATTTAGACATTTCTGAAGCCGATTAATTATTTCTTTCAGAACAAAATCCCACATCCCACAAGGCAAGATGACTGACAGTACTCAGTATGTTGCTGACTTACTCAGCATCTTGCTCACAGTAGCAGACCAATTTAGTATTCTTTACAAGTTCATGAGAGTACTCAAAGGAGTGAGCACTTGGCAAATTTACGTGTTGAGCCTTCCAGTAATCATCTTGCAATATCTAAAAAAGTAAAACATATTAACATCTGGATTTGTCACTTTCTGTTTTAGGCAAGCAGGGTGATGGAGCTAAATAATGGTTTAAGTAATCTGGTTCTCACAATCTTTATCTATGGAGAACTCTCATTTGGTTCATTGGCAGCTATGTGACTAGTAAAAGCCACAAAATAAAAAAAAAAAGAAAAAAAAAGAAAAAGGAGGAAATAAACAAATCAAATTACTTTCAGAGGCACTCACAGGCTACAACATTGTGACTTTGCCTAGGATTAAGATTTGCCAATGTTAGCTGTGGTAAAAACTCACCTTGCCTTGCATAACTATAACATTAAAGACTTTGCAATTTCCTGGTTATTAATAATGAAACTACCATTAACATCTTAAACAGAAAGACAGCAGAAGAGGAACAAATGCACCTCTGGAAGGAATTAACTGATTCTGAAGATGATTAAAGAAGTGGGTGGGAGCTTTTTATTAAAAACACTGAGACTGAACTTTCAATTAATGAAGTATAGCTTATGGGTTTTGGCTTGATTAATAAAGGCTGTAACTGAACAAAAATGGTAGAAGTAATGAAGACAAAGCAGAGCTTGAGAACAGATTGCCAGTAGTAGAAAAGGTACAAACACTGTATATTCATTTTGAAATTTAGGGAAGCAGAATATCAATAAAAGCCCTGAAAGCAATTAGTACCTCCCATATTTTTCTTTTCCCTGATAACATGTGAAGGCCATCATCTTAGTGGCATGTATTGAAGAGAGGCAAAAGTAATTAAGATACGAAACCAGTCATATTACTGAACAGAGTGAACTCCCCACTTCACCGTAATTTCATAGCTACAGCTGAACAGCTTTGGGTGCTGCAGGCCTGGGGCAGGGTCCTGTATGATCTATGGCTTACATGCCTTATAACTATGGACACACTTTATCATGTCCATTGAGGGGTGGCACAGATAAGTGTCCAGGTAGACTGGCACAGGCTTGCCCAGGCCATTGCTGGAAATTTGCTGCTCTCGGCCAGTGCTTGCTACGTTCATGCCTAGAGCAGGCACTGGAAGACTCATAAGTGCAGTGAGGACTGCAAATGATTCAGCTTAGAGAGGAAACCCTTCTGTCAGTTTTTCCACTTTTCTTAGAGCAAAAATGTTATTATTTCTTCTACTTACCTTTAGCATCTCTAATACAAAAGTTCTGCCATCCTTTAATAAAACACTTTGAGTTCTACTAATGCAAGCAACTATAAAAAAGCATAATGATATTATGCAGGTTGTTTACCTGCATGAAGTTCAGAGGCATCAATGAGGAGATAAAAGGCAAACAGCACTGAAAACAGTGTACCATGATGGTAGCCAGTGAGTCTTTCTTACTGCATGCCTTAAATTTCAACAGTCATGAAAATAATAACGGGAGATCCAGAAGTCTTTTTGTTGAACAGAGATATTAATTTTAAAATTTTTTTAGCTTGTGAAATTTTAGGTCTGAATACAGTATTTTTCTTCAGATTATTGATGTGTGAATCTTCACAGTTAATCATTGTATGGTTACTTATACAAAGAAAAAACCTGTTACTTCTGTTTCTGTAGAGTTCTTCCATACATAAACATGTGGATGCACACACACACCATGGAGACAATCTTGTTACAGTACCAAACTCCATAAAAAATGAAACAAAAAAAAAACCAACCAGCAGGAGTTATAAAATAGCTATTAATTTTCATTCTTCAGGGTGTATATTAATGAGGTTAGAGGAAAAAACTTTTTCCCTTAGGTACACTGTATCTGCTGACTGAAAGATTTCCTGCATCAAGTATGTGAGATGGGCCAGATTTAACGGCAGAATAATGACTATGCCACAGGTACAATTAAATATGACACTTCCTGTGATCCCAATCCCACACATGAGTAACGAAGAGCTAAATTTTGGTTGTTGTGGAGAAGTAATTTGTCACCTTTTTTATTTTTGCACATACCAAAGGGCAATTATGTACAGTAGAGAAGTAGTCTTGTTAAATAACCTCATTTGGAATACCAAATTTGTGTCCTGTGACATGGGGTTTGATACAAAACCCAAATATCACTTCTTGGTCAGCGTATGACAGAAAGTGGGAATAAGATGTTATGAGCAAGTGAGAATAAATTGTTATGGATTCTACTTCACTGTTGCTCTTTATTGAAAGAAATGGCCACCTTAGCTCAATTTTATTTCTTGTTTGTATTTGTAATACTCAAACACTCAAAGAGTTCAACAGTGGCACGCCACACTGGCAGTATTTTAAAGGGCAAGATTACATCTTCATACTAGTTATGATTATCACTGAGAAGAAACTTAATTCTCAGGACACCTTTTTCTTTCCCTTTTTTGTTCCAGAAAGATTGGAGAGCAAGTATCTGGTTTAGACTAATAAGAAGAAACATTACTTCCCTGCACAGTTAATCCCATAATAACTTTTAGGGTTCTCAAGATTAAATAAAGGAATTAAGGTAATAAACTGTGTAAATGGGCATTAGAGAAAGAAACATTTTAAAAATCAAAAAAGAGACGGAAATTAAATGAAATTAAGAATTGCTGTCAAATATAATAAGAGACAGGTGTTTATCAATTAAAAGGGATGATTGTTGTAACTGGGGCAGCTGAGAATGGTAAGAGAACAGCTGTTCCTTAACGTTACTTCTATATTAGTTCTATATTAACAAAGAATGCTTGTTTTTCATTTGCTTTCCTGAAAATATTGCATTACTGCTAACTCATAAAAGAAATTGGAAGCTAGTGGTAATACTTTAATTAGCAGCTTGATAATACTATAAAATTGTGCAATAAAAATAATTCCTGAACATTTGTGCACTGGTCTTAAACATCAGTGGGGTGGCTATTGCATAGTTATTCATTAGACTGACTGAACGTTAAACAATGCTTCCCAACTACAATTTCTAAAGAAACTGTCATATTGTGGAGGAAACAAAAAGTCTCCCAGAGGATCATCTGTTGGCTTAATGAATGTGCTTTCCTCCCTCATTCCTTCTGGTCCAAGGAAGCCCTAATGATACAATACCTCATTTAGCATTAGTCTCTTTTCCAGAAGATATTTTAATGACCAGGTACTTTACATTGTTTATTTTCCAACTGGTGAAACATTTAGAAGTATTATATTACTACTCCAGCATTTCATAGCACTAAACTCATAAGGATGATTCACATTTTATCAGGGTAGTTTAAGAGAGGTTGTCTAATGACAAATGCTGACATTACATACATCCAAACATATAACAGATAAAAGGTAGATTTTTTGGCCTCAGCTTCTTATTATTGCCAGTGCTAATTTGTACCCTCAGCTTGATTGAAAAGGCTTTTATACTCTTGATTGACTACCCTACCACCAAAGAACTTGACAGCAAGCTGAAGTCCTCTTCTGTAGAAAGGAAGACTGGTTTATGTCTACATCCAGAAGATATATTCTAGGAAAAGTAGGTACAGATCACACAGATTATGTCAAAAACCTCTTTAAAAACTAAGTGAAACATAATGATGAAAAATACACACAAAATAAAATAATTACCTCAAACTTATCTGTACCTTGTGAGATTTTATGGGTTTTGTGGGTTTTTTTTACTTTTCTTAATCTAAGTCTCCTCTGTTTTGGTGTCTCTGCCCAGCCTGCTTTTAAAAAGTGTGAGAACTATATTGGCAGAATTGAACAGCCTGAGAAAAGGCCTATGCTGTTCTGTGATAACATGCTCTAACACCCAAACATTAGGTGAGAAAGTACAGACAGTAGCTGTTGATTGTATTGGTTGCTCCAAAGAAGAGGCTGCAGGTGGGACCACACCAACCATTTACTGACTCTCCTCTGAGCTGCCGTTGCCAAAAGTCCTCACCTAACCAGGATGGAGCTCGCTACCCAACCCCTGGCAACCATTCCCCCCGACACACGGATACACAGTCACTTTGTGTTCATGTCTTCACCGCTGTTACGCAGTGTTCGCATTATAAACTTTTTTCCTTGTACCGATGCTAATCTTTATACTCAGCCTGTGAAGAAGTAGGCATGGCATGCTTCCCTCTGAACTCACTTGACATGCCCTAACATTTATCACAGCAACTTGGCCAGTTTTATGTTGTTTTTTTCATTCTTGAGTCAGGGTACATTTTGAAGTTACCTTTAGTTATTTACATCATTGTTTCACACCATTCTTGGTGTATGATTGTTCACAAATTTAAAAGAATTATCAGAAAACTGTATCTCAGTGTATTTGTTTATTTTTATGCAATTGGAGTTTATCATACATTAACTCATCTGAGGAAAAAAAACACTGATCATTTTATAAAATATACTAAACAAAAATGTTCAGAAGTAAAATATCCATATTTAGTCTTAGCTTGTTGAAGTGTATTTGAGCCGAACTGAGTTTTCTACCTTCAGTGTCATTAGTTAGATCTAATAAAGCACATACCTGTCTAAAAATCAGAGATTGCAATGCATAGCTCTTAGATGCCTCAGGGGTGATTTAAGCTTATATACTACATGAAGAAAACATTGGGACAAAGGAAAACATTATTGTGTCAATGTTGAACTGGTTTATTTCTTAATTTCCTGAAATTAAATTGAAAGTTTAATTCTAAAAAAAATTGTACTGATATTCAGTCAACAAATGGTACCAAACCATCAGCTTCTGATGTCACTTTTTGGATGGGAGATAAAAGAAAATAATAAGATAATGGAAAACAAGGGAAATGCCCAAAACAGGTGAGAATAATCTAAGGCAGCAGATAAATTTGTCTAATGATTGAGGCAAAACTTTAAGGTGATATGGCTTTTTCAGTCTGCTTGGATGAATGGTCAAACAAAATAGTTAATAAAATTAACACTTCTTTTGCTTTCAGTAACTGATTTCACTAATAATTGTTTAGAAATAACCATTTAAAGTGAAACAGCTTTACATCATAATTAGCACTGTAAGTTGGAATATAATTTAAACATTTAGAAGTGCACAAATTGCTTCAATAGTATAAAAAGATTTTTAGTATGAAAAGTAACTCGGCACTGAGTTTAGAATATTGTGTTGTCTAAGACTTCAATATTAATAGTGCAATTTAAAAAGAGACATTAATATATTTCAGTGGTTCTAAACAAAGTATAAATCAGTATATTTACATAACCATGTCCAATGTGTTTGACATTCTGTTCATATAATTAATAACACATTGAACTTGAAAGGCCTTTCACACAGTGACTCCAGTGTACTTTGCAGTTATTAATAAAAACAGATTTCATGACACCATATGAACTAGCAAATACCCTGAGATAAAGCTGTTCTCACTGAAGAGTGATCTTGCTCTTTTTGTACCACTGACCTAAATGAAATGAAACTTTTACGCTTGCTATTATCCATACCTGAGGAAATACAATTTGTTCCTATTCAAACAGAGTGTCTATCACAGAATAAGATATTAATGTCGAGCCCTCCCTAAACTATTTTTAAGACACTTTACAATCTGAATACAATGAGAACAAGGCTTTTTAGCAACTGTATTTCAGCATGGTGAGTTAAATGTTTTAATGGTTTCATACTGTTACTTTCTCACAGTGTACACAATAAAAGTGAGTCTATGCCAGAACAATATTTATTTTGATTCACCAAGAGCCATTCACTTAACAGCAGGAGAGATGCCTATATGAGGTATTTGGAACTAAACTTACCTCTAGGGTTATGCTTTGTATGGGGAATATCTTAATTAAGTTCCATTGCAATATTGAAACTTGAGAATGAGGTCGTAGCCTGCTGTAGCACGAAAGCCTTTAATTTGCACACTTGTGTTCTATTGAATAATCAAGGAAAGTTTAATTGAGCACTCTAGAGCCCTGGGTGTTCAGAGTTTCTATGTACTTATATTGTGTTCTCTGTGCTGTGGTTTAACTTCACATAGTTATTTAGGAGCTCATTTAAGGCAATTAAAAACTACAGCTGGGGTTTTGTTGGACCGGCTGTGCTCAGCCTGGTTGGGTAATTAGACTCAAATGGATACCTTGCACCCACTTCAGCCTCAGACTAGCAAGGCTTTGTCTGTGAAACAGAAAAGCATTTCTTTTGGTTAGTGTTTTTATTCTTACAAAGAACAAACAAATACAATCTTCACTTTATGCTAGAGTGATAAAAATTATTTCTTTGCTGCTGATAAAAATTCACACTATGGTGACATTTTACAAAGAACCCAAAGTAGCATGTATTCAAAATATTTTGGCACCTCTTGGGATTTCTTAGTATTGGCCTAAATGCCATTTTAGATTCTTTAAGAAGCTTACTAGCCTCAGACCTCAATAACTTGAAATGTTATTTGGGGCTCACAAAACCACAAAAGTGCCATTTATCTGTCAGTACTTCCCTAGGTCTAAAACGTAGGTCCTCTGGAGCCTGTCTTAGCTCCCGGGCATCCTCCAGGCTCTTTCATTACTTATGTAAACAGCTTCTGCAAAGCAGGTAGGTTGGCAGCTGAGCCTCTGCTTCCAGACATGGCCACAAATCCCCAGGCAACATCCTGTTCATGGCCATCAAGATTATTTCACAACTATGTCCTACAGGGATTTACAAACTATATACTGTCCTACCTGCTCTTCCTCAAGCAGCTAGGAGGCACAGAGAGGCTCTCTAGGGACATCTGTGCTACTAGGTAGGCAAGGGCCAGGGAGCCAGCTCAAGAACTGAGCACTTGAGCATTGAAACTGCCCCTTCCTTTACTCCCTGGCCATGTTTTATACCATCCCAACTCCCTTAAGGATAAATCTGCAACCTATGGGCCTAGCCCTCATCAGCCTGGAGGCAATCAGTGCCACCCATCTTGTGAGGCAAGGGATCAATTTTTGACTCAACGATGACGGGCCATAACCACTGAGACTTTTACCTGTTGCACTGAGCTTCCTCCTAAATGCAGCCAGGGAAGGCATCTGGGTCCATGCTGTCCTGTGATAGATAACATTCAGAGGTTTAACTCCCAGCTCTCTCTGAGGAGACGTAGAACATCCTCAGCCCACAAATACAGGTTACTTTAAGGCAGAAACCCCTTCCAAGTCTTTCCTGAAATTGCTTGGAGGGGCAGGTGGGGGGGGGGGGGGATCGTCCCATAAGAAAAACAAAAAGGAAACACAAAACTGATTTTACAATCTTGTAGTCTGTCCTTGAGTTGACAAGCTTCAGCTGGAACACAGGAGACACCAGGTTTAAATCATGTCCCCCAGATACTATATATTTTGTAGGAAGTAGAAGTTCATCCAAGGAGATGCACTAAGAACAAGCTGCCTTAAAACACGCATAGCTTGGCAAATAGGGAGCGGTTTTAGAAGGCTGGAGCTAGGATTCAAGAACCTACTCCAAATCAGTCAAAATAAAGGCTGAAAAACAATGTTATGATCTTCAAAACTATCTTAAATCCTGTTGTGCTGCTTCATTGAGGAAGAGCCTGAGGGACCCATCCTCCTCTTTAATATTTTCTGTTGATTAACTTACACGTCCTGCTTTTTAATATAATGACGTCTTCTAAACTCATCCTCAGAATCTGACTTTCCCCAGGCATACTCACAGACACATGTATCTCAGAGGACGTCAAATTGCAGAAAATCTTCTTGCAGCAGTTCAATGCACTGCCATCCCTAACTATGCTGAGTACTGGAAGTAGTATTTTTGTCCCCCCATTTGGTTTCACAGAGTATGCTTCACAGGCTTGGTTAGCCTACACTAACTGATGCAGCAGTGTCACTATACACTCCTTGATCTGAGTTCCTTTGTATCTTTCCATAGCATTGTTATAAGGTATGTCAACATTTCTAAAAATAAAGCATCACAATGTCTATATCAAATTTGGGCTTCTGTCTTTAGTTTTCAGAAGAGCATGTATTTAGATTTAATAAAGGATGTAGATGCCTATGTATAGCTAAGCAAAGAGCCAAATATTCAAAGAGATGATGAGGAGAAATATAGTAAGAGCAACAGAATGAAAAAAAATTACACCTAATTGCAGATTTTAT
Organism: Falco biarmicus; assembly: GCF_023638135.1. NCBI lineage: Eukaryota > Metazoa > Chordata > Aves > Falconiformes > Falconidae > Falco > Falco biarmicus. Next base: position 53,767,604 of record NC_079289.1, read on the forward strand.
GTGTTCTGGAGAGAAATAAATATTGGGGGACTAGAAGAAAGAACAAGGCACTTGCAGTAGTAGAACAGAAAAGATAGAACCTGCTTGAAGAATACAGGAGAGGATATAAGAGAGTTCTGATAAGATTTTCTTTTTCCTGTGAAGTACTGTAGTTATGACTTGCATCAGAAAGAGAATTGGATATTAAAGCTTATTTGCTTTGTTGAGGAGGTTTACACTTTCTGCTCCATTTAGTTATTCTTTATGATGCCAAACTCTGAAAGAGAAGAGCTCAGACTGGTAATCCTATTATGCAAGATAATATACAAGTAGTAAATGTCTCCAATAAGGAAACTATAAAGAAAAAAAAAAAATTTTTTTTACATCTTCTTCAACAATTGCAAAGGAATATAAAAAATTTGTTTTCTTTCAAAGACACAGAATTAGTCCAAGTTCATACTAGTATAACTACAAATGTCCTTTTGCTTAATGCTTCCACTTTATACTTTTTCTACCTTTACTTTAAATGGTGCATGTAAATTGCACGGGGTTTGCATTGGTTTTTTCCTCACAGGAAATCTAAGAAAATTCTGATTATAACTTTCACTTTCATGTTAACAAGTCAAAATGAAAAGAATTCTGAAGGGGTATTAGAAAGTATGTGTATGTATCTGCATGTACATTCATCATGACCTACTTAGTTATAATAATAGGGCAGAAGGTTGCAATAAAACTGAGGCAGCCCTAAAATCCTCCCAAACTGTTGTCAGTAACAAAGTCATAAATCACTCAGTTTCTTTATTAATTTCATACTTCAACAGCACCAGATGTGTAAGTATTTACTGGACACAGTTATGGAATTGTAACTAGAAGTACACAACCTCTTGGATTTAGAGATGACCAAAGAGAAGCCAATAAGAAACAAAATATTTCTATAGGAAGTTTTCACAAAAGGAAATTTGACCTTCAGGCCAGCAGATTTGTTATTCAGCAGTATAACAGTAACAATGTGCATTTTTTAATTGGCTTGTGATTCCTTTCCAATTTCCTGAAATTATATTGCTTGAGACAGTTAAGAATAAAATCAAGTTTGCAATATTAGCTGATAAATGACCGTTATTATTAATATATAACATTAGGATTAAAATCTTTATTAAATAGACACAATTAAAAACAGTTCGTGTATGCCTCAATGTTCCACCAATGAAAAAGGAATTTATCAAATATGTTCAATGAAGGAGAACTTATTTTAAGAAAAGAAGATTAGTTCAAAACTTGATTGATACCCTGTGCAGTTTTAATTTTAAGGTCTTGAAAGTGGATAGTGCAAAACCTTAGTAGTTTCAAAGTCCCTTTAACTTACCAGTTAGTTTAATTCTCATTCACGCATTTCCTCTATGTGGTTTAACATCTTCATATTTTATTCCTGCTCCCTTTGGACCTGTACTCAGAAATGAACTGCCCATAAAATAAACTTGGACTTCTTTTCATAGTTAAGAAAAACAAGCACTCTGTGTATTCACACTCCTACACTGGTTCAGAATTCATTGATATGTATTATTTAGTACATGATGAGGCAACTGGATTGATATGATAAAAGTTAAAGAGAAAGAAAGTGTAAACCTTTCAGCTTTATAAAATAAAGTACTTGAGAATATTAGTTCACATTAAAACAACTCACCAGTTCAGGAGAGCAGTCAAAAATTCTTAAATGCATATGACGAGTGCTATGTATGAACCGAAGAAACGATGCAAAATAGGATGCCAGCATAACAACAGCCTTCTGGTTCGCTGCTCTTCATGCTGTACTACAGTGAAGTTAGTCCCCACTGCTACCTCAGCACTATCGCATTCATTGGTCTGAGTTCACATCCTATCCTTCCTTGTCAGTACTGCTAACTTCAGCTGGAAAATGCATAATTGTGACAGTGAATTCAAAAGATTTAGTCTTTCACATAGGAGTTCAGCACCAGCATAATTTCATGGTTTTTGAAGGAGTTGCAGAATGAAATCTTATGACCTGCTCTGTGCAAGGGGTCAGGCGAGCTGACCTTAAAATCTGTCATTCCTAGGATTCTTCTTGTCAGGATATATTTGAGACATCATGTATGGGGCAGAGGTCAAATTTTTTTGATCACAGCTTTTCATTCCTTGAGTAAGAAGAATACTTTCAACTGTCATGAGTCAAGTCCTGTACAAGTACAAGGTATTTCCAGACATGTTCACCAGAAAACCAAAAGAGCAAGAAGTCTTGAAGCGTATCTTGAAGACCTGTTGCTTTACAGACTCGAGGGAGCAGAGGGCCAGGGAACAGCCACATCACAATGTCATTGGTATATCCAGACACATCCACTGTGGTGGGAGATAACCTGTCCGCACAGTGTAAGGCAGTGCTGCCCCAGCTCTGAGCAGATCTGCAGTTATTCTCCCCAGTTTCCAGACAGGAGGTGGGTCAGCTGCCGCCCAGAAGCCTAAAGTAGCAATAACTTTATATACTCTGTCTCTTTGGGTCTGATGTCAGCTTTGCTGGTGTCAGGGTTTTGGTCATCTCAGAATAATCCTGCACTCTCCCTAAAGTCACATCTGCCTTATACCTGCCCCCTGTGGTGACCCAAGTCGAGACAGACACAAAAACACTATATCTACATGGCTGGGTTCAGACAAAATGGCCAAAATGGCATTTATTACTTTTATATATTGCTTGTATATCTTACACAGCACATGTGTCAGACGCTGATAGGCTTTCTGTCTTCTTCTTGCTTGCTATATGCTACTGCTGTATGTGCCCTTACACTGCGGTTCTAAGTTTTGGGTTTTCACATCCTGTTTACATGCTTGACATTTTTGTGGCTGTCTTAAAGGTACACAACCAAGTCTTTAAAGTGAACTAACTTGTCTGCAGACCCCAACAGCCCCCTATATCCTACATCACGCTTCACTCTGCAGAATAACAAGGATGTCCTAAAAGCCTGTATTGTCATCACCTATTTTTAACTACTTTTTTGGCTACCAAGAGAATATTTTAATGAACATTAGTTAATAAGGAGACTAATCCTAATATATCTTCCCTCATGAACTCCATATGTAAGAAATCTCACAATTAGAAACCTACTGAATTAGATCAGTACTTATAGGAAGTTATAATGTTTTAACTGGAAGAAGGCTATATAACCAGGAGTCACATGTAAGAAAGGAATAAAGCTCTAGTTGAATATGTAGAACTTCTAGGTGTGAAACCTGGATAACTGAAAACGTGATTGAGGAAAAACCCGTGAATACAGGGAGCAATCCATACTTCTGCAGAGGTAGTACAATCTCACAGTAGCAGACTTCTGCTAAAATAGGAGAATTCTGAAAGTCATGAGGGAAAAATAATAGGCCCAAATATGTCAAAATTATGAAGAAAAGAGATGCAAGTATCTTACTGTCTGAAAGTCACTAGTTGAATAACAGCTAAAATTCATAAAATTAAAAAAGAAACTTCTACATAAATGTACTATAGCTAAGGGCTGTGTGAGAGTAGAAGACCATACTGCAGTCTGCACATTTTGAAATATACAGGAAGAAAAATTTACATTTTAAAAACATTCCCCAATCATTACTATAATTCCTGTTCTGTGCTTTTTTATAACATTAATGATTACTCAGAAAGTCATAACCCAAGAGAGAGAGAGAATTTAATAAGCGCATTTTTCAGTTAGTATTGTCTGCTGGAAATGAACAAGAAAAAGACCAGTCTTGGGGGAATGGCAAAATACAGGGCTCCCTGTGTTTTCTTCTGATGAGCAGTCATCAAAATTTAGATCTTTAATAGCACATGTGACTGTGGGTGAATGTACCATATTTGACAAAATTAAAGAATATAGTAAGGTGGCAACATTTGAAACAGTTGTTAAGACAAAAAAAGTTAGTGACTACGAGCTTAAAACTTTTGGTACAAACATGGAAGTTCTAAAAGAAGTCTAGGAAGTATGATTAGAGTGATACATTTAAATCCCTTTATTCTAATAATTTCCTAGGGTGCTTCTTTCTGCCTCCTCTAAACAACCCAGTATTTTATCTGACAGCTTCCTGACATTTCCACACTAACTTTAGAGGACTGAGAAGGAGTAGCTCATCTGGATACATCAGCTCTTCTTAGGCAGCTTATAACAGCTGGACCACAGAAATGACTACCCAGAAACACCAAACAATCAAGGTTTAAATGGCTTTGCTTTTTTTCCCAAAACACAAACAAGTTCCTGGGGTGATGACTGACTGCCCTATCCCAACCTGTAGATTCCTACACTGTTCAAATTATTTTGTAACATCTGGGATTATTAGCCTATGTCAAATGCCTGTCTGATCAAATGTTGCCGGGGGAGAAGGTAAGAAATTAGAACAGGGTGCTGGAGGTATGGAAGAACAGAAGAGGATCATTTCAGGGCCAGCAGCCCTGCAGCCTGCAGCCACGCAGTGTGGTACCTCTGTGATGTGTGCAAGCTGACGGCTTTCTAAGGGGCATAGTATGAAAGACTCACTTGACTTGTTCTATTGATCCATATGTGACTTTTTGCCTGTTAAAGCAATTCTCAAAATGAGTAAAACATTAATGATCTCTTTTTTGCCTAGCAAGCTGCTCTCTACAGTCTAGTCCTAAATTAAGTTAATCCTCTATATCTTTCTGTGCTTCCTACCTTCTTTGTGCACTTCCAGTTGTGTTCTGCTCAGCAGGGGACTCATATTAGACTGGGCTTACAGATGCATTTCAACTAGAAATACCTCTGAGAAATCTAATAACAATCCCAGATCATCCCTGTAACAAAACTCAGAGCAGCTTTTTAATTAAAAATATTATAGCCAGGATCATCTGATTTCTACCTCTTCTACATAATTTTAAGGTACTTGCTAGGGTTTTATTACAAGCAAAAAGCATATGCAGTGCATACATAGCTATTTTACATGTAGGTGTCAGGGTTTCAGCAGTGGGGGGCTGCAGGGGTGGCCTCTGTGAGAAAAGGCCAGGGAGTAGCCCATGCCAGACACAGCTAGCTCCAAAACGCTTCCATTACGAAATGCAGCTGAGCCCACCAGCCAGGCTTGGGGTGCCTCTGTGATAACATGTTTAAGAAAGGGCAAAAATGCTGCAAAGGCAGAGCAGAAGGGAAAAAAAACAAAACAAAACAACAAGAAAAAACCAACAAAGAGTGAAAAATAGCAGAGGGAACACCAAGGTCAGTGAAGAAGAAGCAGAGAAGAAGGAGGAGGAGGAGGTGCTCCAAGCACTGGAGCAGAGACCCCCCTGCAGCCCATGGAGGACCCACACTGGAGCAGGTACTTGTTTCTCTGCAGCCTGTTGAGGACCCCATGCTGGAGCAGACGGATATTCCCAAAGGAAGCTGCAGCCCATGAGGAGAGCCTGTACAGCAACAGAGTAAAAGTGTGATGAGGAAGGAGCAGCACCACAACCCCCATTTACCACTTCCCCTGCTCTGCTGTGCAGGAGGTGGAGAAGTTGGGAATGAAGTTGAGCTTGGGAAGAAGGGGGAGGAAAATTATTGTTTTAATGTTTGCCTTTGTTTCTCACTACCCAAATCTATTCTAATTGACAATAAATTAAACTATTTTTTCCCAGGTCAAGTTTGTTTTGCCCAGTAATTGGCATATGATCTGCCTGCCTTTATCTTGAGCCATGAGTTTTCTTGTCCTGTTTTTTCTCCTTGCCCCACTGAAGAGAGTGAGCGAGCGGCTGGTTGGGAGTGTGGCCCTTAGCCAAGGTCAGCCTACCACAGCTGTTCAACATAGCATGCATGACTCCCAGACTTTTCCACCCCAGTCTACATTATGCACACATGAGACTGCAGTGAAATTGCTTCCCAATGACTGACGCTAGAAGCAACCAGTCATTGCTGTCTTCTCCACTGCTCCACCTGCCATGCTTGTTTTTAGAGCAGCCTTTAGGATTCCTCATTATTATAGTCTCAATGGGGTTGCCCACTAGCCACAAGTCTCCATAGACAATTGAGTCAAGCATAATTTTTAAAAGGCACTGATTAGCTGAGGTTTGCATCCCAGCTTTCACTTTCAGAGAACGTAGATTTTATCTGGATTGTTTAAAATGGGGTAGAACACGTTTATCATAATAGCACAAAGGGTACATAGCTGGATAAGGGTAAATAGTGTTTAATGAGGAAATCTTCCATCTGGAAGAGCAGATGCATGCTTACATGACACTAATATACTCCTGCAATTCATGGAGTATAGAAATCTTAATTTTATGTTGTAATACGCAGTTTATTTATTTTAAAATTTTTAAGAAAAAAAGATGTTAATGACCATCTTGCATAATATTGTATAGAAGGATGCATTTTTACCACCACAAATAAGCCTAAACATCATCAAACCAATGCAACATAATTCCTTTCATTTAGAGTGCCAATAACCTGATTCATTAAGCACATCTAATGTGTGTCTCCTCCCAATTACTACTGCAATTATTTAAAGATTACAGCTCCCTAAAGGTGCACAATATGATAAACTATAGTAATTCCTCTAAAATTTGTGGTCTGAAGTTATCCCACTGAACTACGGATAATGATTTATGGTCTATTGGTAAGAGATGCAATTTAATTGCACTTTGGAACATTCCTAAAGCAGCAATCATCATGTCACAGAGTACCTGCAAAATGTCAAAATCTAATTATTTCCATGACAGTGTTTTTCAGATTTTACTCTGGTAATCCTTCACTTTGAAGGCTTATCCACATAAAATGAAACATCAAATAAATTATGCTCAGCTGTCATCTTTACCATGTGCCATTTTGTCTAAATTTTACCAGAGTGTGAAAACAAGGAGGTGATCTGATCTGTTATGGAGCTAATCCTGATTCCCTTCATACTTATGTAGCTTCAGTTGGTTTAGAAAATTGTTCCTGGGAATTGATAGGTAGAATAGAAACTATTCATAGAAACTATGTTTATTTCAGGAAAATGATAAACTCCTAATTTTTAGCCCTGTGGTCAGATTCCAATATGCTTTCCTGTATTTTGACACCTATGGACCTGTACTGCTATTAATGGAATGAAAGTATACGCCAATGTATATCTGGTGAGAATGAAGTCTACCTTACTCAATTTCATCAGGAAAAAAAAGAAGAAAACAACCACCAAATTAGCTACTCCATGAAATTCTCATCCCCTTATCTCAAAGTCCAAGTTTGCAAATAAATGAATTCAGTCTATAGTCTTCAAGCAGGTTCACTGGCTCTCTCCCAGTGCTTCTCTAATAGTTGTGGTGAAGTCTCTGATGCTTTTTTCCCCATTTGAAAGTGTCCCAGAGATTTCCCCTCTATCTCACGGTTACACTTTGACCTTTCCCTCACAAGATTAGCTCCTCAGCCAGTGCTGCAGGTCCATGCTGTGATTGTCTCTGAATACACTCCCAACAGTAGGCACAGAGATTGTTCTTGGCTGTCCTAGAGGCATGTTACTCACACCAGTGCAATTCAAACAGGAGCCTGAGGGCAAATCTTCATTTGAAATTCAGTAATTGTGAGTCTGCATGAAGTTACTCCTCATTGTTGTATTCATGTCACATGTCACCAAAAAACTACTCTTGCATACACACCATAAAATTAGAACACAAGAACAACAACCTTGAAAGGCCTACAATCAGAAGAAATGGAGGAAGACAGGAAATACTGTCTGAAGGTAGGAACAAAAAACTGTGGAAGAAAAGCGCTAGGACTTCACTGAAAGCAATAGTATTTTGTGTCTGAGCAGTGCACATGGCTCTGGGATGAGACACTGCCCCCGTACATATGCTTTGCCCCGGAGTCACTTAATCACAGATCTCAAAGGAAACAGAATTAGTCCTCTTTTCTAAAACCAGTGACAACTGTGTAATTCGATTTTTAAACTATTGAATATTACATGAAGAACTGGTGGAAATGCAGAGGTCTTTACTATAGAGACATGTGCTTATAACAGTTTATGCAAGGAGATCTCCAAGAAATGCCAGAGTCAATTTATACTGTATTTCTTATTGCATGTAATACAGCTTGGTTGCAAAGGCTTTGAAGTTATTTTATATGTAAAGTTTTTTGTAATCAAAGATAAGCAAAATAGTCTCTTTGCAGGGCTTAATGCTTAGGTGCCACCTAAGGATTCTGAGTGAAACTTGCATCATTTGTTAGTACTCTACCACTGGGAAACTGAAGACACACGGGAGGAAGAAGCAGACTCATTTCACATTTATCTGAGAGGTGGGCTGACTCACCTGGTCCTTGCAGGTGAGAAAAGTGGAGAAAGGGTCCTGGTTTTGCATTCCATGGTGGTTTAGGCACTGTGCTGGTCCCTAGTGAACTGCACAGCCATAGAAACGCAGGAGCACAGAGAATTTTACCACTGGCTGCATACTGGGTATTTAAGGTGGTACAGATATTAAACAGGAATTTTGAGAACCTACCTTTTGCATATGAATCGCCTTATTTTCTTTGCGATTCTTCCCTTTATTTCTTACTTATGGCACTTAAAAAGACCTGGTCTTACTTCCTGTATGTTTATGTATAGGGAGAGAGAAAGCAAGTCAACATTCTCAGCTGTACCAAACAATTGGCTTTCTTACTATCCTTTTATGGATGAGCTACCATTGTAACCCTTAAAAGAAGCAATTAAAAACAGTTTGAGGCAACAGAGGTATGTTGCAAGACAAGAGGATATGTCATAGAAAAGTGTCCTGTAATGTAATGTTAAGCTTTAGAATTTACGGCTGTTTTCTTCCTTGTGGTGTTTTTCAATACACTTTTATTACAGGCTCTAAATTATACTCTTACAGAAAAGGTCTCTCTTCAAACCTTTAGGTCAGAATTGTTCAGATCTTTTCACAATGAATCAGTCAGTTTTAAAGCTGGCACAATCCTTGGCAGGCTTGTAAATCTTTCAAAAGATCTTATCCAATTACCCTTCATGGTCCACAAGTTTCTACGGTGTGACTGTTTCCTTCTGTGTGAGGAATTAAGTGCTCGTGAAAGGTTAGGACCCAATGGAGTTGAAAAGTAAGCCAGCATATTTTTCTACAGTTCAGATACTATGGCTATATCTACAGAGACAGTGTAGAGATCTATAAAGAAATTAAGTCACAGTCAACAACATTGATGGTCCTTTCAGACCAGAATAGTGCAGCCAAAAATTTTTAGTTTATTTGTTTGTAAAAGACAGTCAGTTATGTTACAACTGGAAAACTCTGCATACACGTCTAAGGCCTTAAATCTTGCCTAGGACCACAAAATATATTTCAATGTATCTGTACCTATCATAAACCTTGGTCTTTGTTATATGTAATACAGCTTCTTCAGGAAAAGTGACAAGAGGTCATAGACATCCTAGTTTTTTTTAATATGAAAAGAAATATTGTGAAGGGCAATCTCTGAAGAAAGTGCTTTTTTTGGTTGTTACTTTATATACTTACTCAACACCTTTATTAACTAAGGGAATATAAAAGATAAATATTTACTAAGATGTTTGTTAATATCAGAAAGAATTTTAGATCTAAGCAGTTTTTAAACACAAATACGCAGTGACATATAAATTGCAATTACCAGGCTGTAGCAGAATGGGAAGAAAATCACTAAATCAGTTTCACATGTAGCATAAAAATATTATTTCATCTTACTCTGTTGGTCAGGATTACTAGAAAAATGCCCCTTCAAAAACTTTATATGGGTAATAAAATCAGTTAAGAACAAATGAGAAAATGCATGCTGTCTCTTTGGGAGAGAGCTTAAAAAAAATCTTTTCTTTGTAATGCAGAAAAGGGAGATTGCAGGGAGAGAAATCCAGCTTCATCTTGAACCGGTGTTAGTGACATGCAACTAAACTTTGACATGCTGTGATTTCCCTAATTTATATATAAATACACATATTAAGGTATAAACATTCATTTTGTTGGTACACACATATATATAATGTTCATTTTTTTCTACTTCTCCTTCTCACAGTGAGGACTTTCACTTCTCAACTGAAGATCTGAAGAATTACATTGCAAACAACTGCTGCTCCAAACCCTTTCTATGTCTGTTTTTCAATTATATCTTTTGTAATTATTCATTTATGTTTGTGCAAGACAGAGGGATCTTGAAATGTGAAACTTCACACAGTGGAACTAACTAAAAAGCAATCAAGTCAAGCAGAATTAGCCCCTTGTTAGTTCAGTTGTTTCTGATACACTCAGTTCTGAATAGGGAAATTAAGTTAAAAGGAATTTTCCTGTGCAGCATTTAAAAAGCTTTCAGTTTTACAGCTTGTGTGCTTCATTGTATTGCTACCTCAACAGATTTGTACTCATTTTGAACAACAATCTGAAATGGAGGAAATAAACTAAAAGCTTAATATGATCCCAAAGTCTATGATTAAAGGGTTCACATACGTAAGGAAAACACTGTTAGTCATTAAAAAAATAATTATTGAGATGCTGTGGGTTTCTGCAGAGTTCAACCTTTCTGTGACTTTCATGTTTATAGATAAAAAAGTATTCCATTTAGTGAAATTTTGTCCAGTTCAGATTCCAGAGAGCTTTTCAATGTCATGTCTCCGAAGACTAAATTGCATTTATAAACTCATCTGTCAAATAAATAAAAGGTCGCTGCCTGGTTTCCAGCAAGAAATTGCTTATTATTTAAAAGGAAGCTTCCAGATCTAGTGGGAGAATAGTGCTGCATTCTGAAGAAAGTGCATTACTAATTCTGTTGCTCATGGTTATTTCACAGAATTACAAATTACAACACAGAGTTAGAATGAAGCAGGCAAGTTCTTTGCTATGCTTTATTTACCAGTGCTGTACTTCTTTACATTTTGAGTAGCCACCGTAAATTGCTGACAATTGCACAAGGGTTTTTTGCATATGGTGTTTCACCATAACCTTGGAACTTTTCATCCTGTTCAAACCAGGATAAGAACAAAATGGTGTAAAGAGATTTGCATGGGAACAGCAGACTCAGATTATAAATTTGGTCCTATTGGCTAGATGAGGTATCTGAAACTTCTGAATACAACTGCACTTTGCTAAAATCACTTGCATAAAGATTTCACCAGCTAGTGATACGTGTTACAGTAGGATCAAGAATTAGATGTATGATAAATGTAATCAGTCTGGTAAAATGTAGAGTTTGTTAAAGAAAAAAGAATATGAAGAAAAATGTTTCACTTTATGAATTCAGAAAGGAACATAATTTAAAAGCAAAAAAAATATAAATACTTCTCCAAAAATAATATGTTGATGGTTTTATTCCTCTTTTATTTCCATCTTTTTTTTACTTTAAAAAAAGGAAATCAGTACTGCATTCTGTAAATATTTCTCCAGCATCTTTCATGGGTTTGATTTTTCAACAGATTATTTGAATAATGATCAGTTAAGAGAAAGAACTGAAGACCAAATAATCAGTTTGATCTTCATACTATTTCAATGTATAAAAATTAATTCCATGTCCTGCATTTTGAAGGCCAGATATAACCACTCTTGCTTTTCCTCTGACCAGAGATCCTTAGTAATGAGTCAACAAACCTTGCCCGATACTCTCTATAACAGAAAGAAGCACTACCATGAACCTGAGATTAAGTCTCTTGGACTAGTAATTCACTTTACTGTCTTCTATCCTACTGACTCTCTTATTGCTTCTTCAAGTTTAAAATTTTAACAGACCTTTACTCCTTTAGGAGTGGTTTGCTGAAACCAAATGTATCCGGATGTTTCTATCAGTGTTCCTTTCCCTGCTATGGTATCATGTATCATGAAAGATTGCAAGAAAAGATGGGTATAAGATGACAACTTTGCTGACTTCCTTAAACATCTTTCTTTCATCTTTTTTAAGTTTGGACTTGGTTTTCATGACAATGGGTCAGCTCAGTTTATTCAAAAAATCTTCTTAATTTATTCAGAAAAATTAGGTAATATTTTGAAATATTTTTGTAAACATTCTTAAATTTATTTCTGTTATCTAAGGCTATGAAGATTATGGTTGAAATCTAAAAAAGTATCACAGAGAAAGCCATCAGAATGAAGTGAGCAACTGAATATTCTAGCCTATTTTTTCTGTTTTCTATACTCTCAGACTCTTGGTTAACTGATTTCAGTAAATGTGGAAGCCTGAAGTGTAAAGAATTTACATCTTACATCTATGGTTGTTCTAGTCTCCATACAAACTGCCTATGTTAAGACATTTACAATGCTCAGTTATCTGACTTCCACTGTGCAGATTTCAAGATTAATTTATCATCTACTAGATATGGTTTGGGGTAATAGCTTTTATTATTATTTCATCTCTTTCCCTGGCTTTGATTTGGCATTGCATAAATACTTACTATACTACTTCTTCTGGTCATACACCCTGAAATTACTAATGCTTGATGTAAAATCATGGTGCCATTCCAAAGATCATATAACCATGTCAGTCATAAAGATGGGAAGTGTCTGCTCTTAATGTTAGCTTTTGCTAACATCTCTAATCATTTGCAGCGTGGGGTTTTTTTATTCCACTGTGGGCTGACAGTCATTGTTGATGAAAATGTATAAACTGCCAGCTCAAGCTACATGCAGGTATCTGTATGTCATGGGAAATGCTCTACACCTTGAAGGATTAGTCAATTATGACGAGAACATACACAAAAACAGAGGCATATCTGGCCAAGCAAATGAGAATTATTGCAGTTCCTAGTACAATTCAGAATGTATTTTGAGCTAGTCCAACTTCTAAGTGGTTACTTATAGCTCTAGAGGCATTCAATGATGGCTGGGGTTTTGGAAGACCTATTTGTATGATCCCTGGCCCAGTGAAACAGCAGTTATTCCTGAATTATTTCTGCAATGTGAACATTCACTGTGAAAATGAACTGAGAAAATCTAGTTATCCCCCAGAGACTATTTAAGAGGTACAAAGCTTTTTATTCACACCTGCTACAGTTTTGAACTGAGCTGTCATTTTTATTGTCAAGTTTGAATTAAATTTAAGATTTAAAAATCATTCCATATTTTGCCAAAGTTATGATTGACTTCAGTAATTACTCTGTTGGTTGGTGTTGTTTCATTTCATCTGTCTTTTTGATTTATTAAACTGTGACTAGTACAAAATAGAGTAAAATTTATAAAATGTCAAACAGCTTTTAAATAAGATCATTCAGGTAATCAGGATCATTCATTTATTTAATCGTTAGTATTTCAGAAGACCTGAGGTAATTTATTTTTAATTTAAAAGTGTTCATTTCTTGTGAAATCCTGATTCTCTTCTTCATGCTTGTCAATAAAAATCTTTTACGCTTCCCAGGGCTCGTGTGAGTAAAGACTCATCTTCACTTCTATATCACAGAATCACTCAATGGTTGAGGTTGGAAGGGACCTCTGGAGGTCATCCAACCTAATCTTCCTGCTCAAAGCAAGGTCAGCTAGAGTAGGTTGCCCAGGACTACGTCTAGGTGACTTCTGAATATCTCCAAGGATGGAGGTTCCACAGACTCTCTGAGAAACCTGCTGCCAGGGTTTCATGGCTCTGACAGTGACAGAGGGTTTTTTATGCTTAAATGGATTTTCATGTATTTCAGTAATGGTTGTGGTGAGTTAACCTTTGCTGTCTCCCAGGTTCCCACCAAGCCACACTCCCACTCCTCCTCCTCAGCAGGACAGGGGGAGCAAATAAGATTTAAAAGCTCAAGGAATCAGATAAGGACAGAGAGATCACTAACCTTTACCATTACCATCAAGGGCAAAACAGACTCAACTTTGGGAAGCTTATTTGAAGAAGCTTATTTAGCTTATTTATTGCTAATTAAAACCAGTGTAAGATAGTAAGAAACAGAAACAAAACTCCCAATCTTCTTCCCAAGCTCAGCTTCAGTCATTCATTGCTGACTCTTCTGCTTCACCTCTCCCACCCCAAATGGTGCAACAGGATAGGCAGGGAGGGCTGCAGCCAGATCTTAGCACTTCATCTCTGCTGCTCCTTCCTCTTCATGCTCTTCCCTTGCACCAGGATGGGGTCACTGCTACATGATATAGTCCTTCACAGACTGCTCCAGCATCAGTCCTTTACACAGGCTGCAACCTTTCAGGAACAGGCTGCTCCAGTGTGAGCCCCTGCCGTGGGCCACAGTTCCTGCCAGAAAATCTGTTCCTGCATAGGCTTCTTACCACAGACCACAACTCCTGTCAAGACCACAACATCCTTCAAGATGGATCCACCTGCTTCAGCATGGGGCCCTCCATGGGCTGCAGGTAGATATGTGCTTCACCATGGTCCATTATGGACTGCAGGGGCACAACCTGTTGTGTCACCATGGTCTTCACCACGGATTGCAGGGGAACCTCTGCTCTGGCACCTGGAGAACTTCCTCTCCCTCCTTCTCTGGCCTTGGTGTCTGCAGGGCTTTTTCTATCGCATTTTTCTCAATCCTCTCTCTCCCAGCTGCTGCTCAGCTTTTTTTACCTTTTCTCAAATATGTTACCACAGAGGCATCACTGGCTTTGCTGACTGGCACAGCTTTGGCAAGTGGTGGGTCCACTTTGGAGCTTGCTGAATTGTCTCTGCCTGACATGGGGGCAGTCCCTGGTCTCTTCTCAGAGTCCACCCCTGCGGACCCCTGCTACCAAAACTTTCCCACATATACCCAATAAACTTTTCTTAATGCAGCCCAGGAGAACAATGTCCTTCTTTGTCACAAAAGCAAGTTGTAAGCTCAGGTCCAACTTTCTGGCCACCAGGATGCCCAGATCCTTCTCTGCAAAGCTGCTTTCTAGACAACCAGTCCCAGCACGCTGTGGCATGGGGTTGTTCCTCCCTAGGTGCAACACTTTACACTTCTCTTTGTTGAACTTCATGAGGTTCGTGCCTCCCCATTTCTCCAGCCTGAGTTTCCCTCTTCACGGCAGCACAACCTTCCCGTGTACCGACCACTACCCCTAGGCTTGTGTCATCTGTGAGAACTTGCTGAAAGTATACTTGGTCCCATCATTCAGGTCATGAATGAAGACGTTAAACAGAAATGTCCACAGTATCAACCCTGGATCACTCCAATAGGACCTGGCCTCCAGTTGGACTTTGTGCCACTGATCATAACTGTCTTGAGCCCAACAGGTCAGACAGTATTCAATCCACTTCACTGTCCATTTATCTAGCCGATGTTTCATCAGTTTGTCAGTGAGGATGTTATGGGAGGCAGTGCTGAAATCCTTGCTAAAAATAAGGATAAAAATTTCTACTATTCTCCCCTCACGCACCAAGACAATCATCACATCATAGAAGGCTACCAAGTTGGTCAGGCATAGTTTTCTCTTCATAAATCCATTCTGACTATTCCCAGTCCCCTTCTTATCCTTCACAAGTTTGTAAATGGTTTCCAGGATTAGTTGCTCCATCACCTTCCAATGGATCAAGGTAAGGCTGATTGGACTGTAGTTTCCCACATCCTTCCTTTCACCATTCTTGAAGAAAGAAGTGACATTTTCTTTCTCCCAGCCCTCAGGAAGCTCCCCAGATTTCCATGACCTTTCAAAGATAATTGGGAATGGCCTTGCAGTGACATCAGCCAGCTCCCTGACGGGTGTACCCCATCAACTTCCACAGACCTGAGTATGTACAGGCTGTATAAATGTTCCCTGGCTTGGTTCTTCTCCAGCAGGGGTAAGTATTCTTTGCTCCAGACTCTCCCACAGGTCTCAGGGGACTGGGATTACTGAATGCAAATCTCACCAATAAAAACTGAGGCAAAGAAGACAATGAATACTTTGGCCTTTTCCATGTCACTCGTTACCAGATCCCTTGCTCCATGCAGCAGGTGGTCTCTTTTCTCTTAGTCTTCCTTTTGATGTTTATGTATCAATAGAAACCTTCCTTGCTGCCATTCACATACCTCATGAGGATTAACTCCAGATGGTCTTTGACTTTTCTTATCCCTTAACCTGCATGCTTGAACAGTGTCTCTATATTCCTCCTGGGTCATCTGTCCCTGTATCCATCCCTTGTATGCTTCCTTCTTGTATTTGTGGTTTGTTCACCTGTGCAGACTTCCTGCTGCTTTTGCATGACTTCCTGCTTGGGGTCATGGACTATTCCTGAGCCTGGACAAGTTGATCCTTTGAAAAATAATCAGCTCTTCTGGACCCCCATTCTCTCCAAGGACATTGCCCTGTGATTCATCCAAGATGATCTCTGAATAGGCTAAAGCCCTTCTCTGCTCTCCTGAAGTCAGGACTGTAAAGTCCAGGAAAGCACCTTCTGTCATCAGCTCCTTGATCATCTGTGTCAAGGAAGTTCACATCAGTCCACTCCAGAAACTTCCTGCATTGCCTCTGTCCTGCTGTATTTTCCTTCCAGCAGATGCCAGTGAAATTCAAGTCCTCCATGAGGACCAGGGCCTACAAACAGGAGACTTCTTCCCATTGTCTGAAGAAGGCTTCAGTCACTTTTTCCCGATCAGGTGGTCTGTAGCAGGCACGCACTACATCACCTGCAATGGTCTGCCCACTAATCCTGACCTCACTTTGTCAGGTGGATAATGTCTCTTACAAGTAGTCCTCAAAGAGGTTTCCGTGGTCACAAAAAACAAATCCCTGTTGTTGACACCAGTTGCACAACTAGCTGGATATGCAGGATCCATCCACTCTTCCACAAGCCTTCCCCCCTTCACCAGAAAGACTGAGAATACCAAACTTTCAATTAACAAATAAAGCACTACTAAAATGGAGACAGAGATTCTAATCTGAGTTGCGAAGCTTCAGATCTCATTTTAATAGAAATGCTTTTGAATTATGCTGTTGTAAATCAGAATCTTCCCCCTGAACTACTGAATGCAACAAACCAACTAGAATTTCTGTTTTCCTCTACTGTCAGTTCTTTGTTGTGAATTTTCTTCTTGGACTGTGAACTTGCTATTGATTTTTCACTATCTGCACCGCTCATTCAATAAGCTTATCACAAAACTTGGCCCTAAAAGATGCTTGAAGCAAATGAGAAAGTGCAGTATCTATTCTCCTTCAGTAATGACTAAATTCTTTGTTTCAGAGGAGTCCTTCTGGAAAAAATTGGACTCCAGCAAAAAGTTGGAAGATAGATTCAAGCATCATATTCACCAGCATGAGTACATGGGAAAATCTAGTCAAAGGACAAAAGAAACAATTTTCATGGATATATCACTGAAAGTAATAGGCTGATAATTAAGGTTTACTGGTTCTCCCAAAGGTTTAAAAGCTGAAAATGCAGGAGTCTGTCTCAACATAAGTGGGTAGATTCTTTATATTATGACATAGACTTGATCGTCTCATAACCTAAAATGGAAAAAGCAAGGAAAGGCCAAGATCTCCTTACAGGGATCCTCTAGGATCCCATGGCAAGGGAGATGATGTACTGTCTCCTGGTGTGTGTGTGTGTGTGGGGGGGGGGGGGGGAACAACCCACAACCGAAAAAGTACCAAACAAATACATGGAGAGCCCCTTAATTTTAGAAACACCCCAAAACTTGCATGCATTTGTGGGTCTTTTGCCTCCACACAGGCACTCATAACCCCCCTGTGATATTATGATTAAGACTTTTGGGGGGTTTATGTAGAGTATTCCTAGGCTCTAGGTTTTCAGTGTGTGACTGTGTATTTCAAACCACATTAAAAAGAAACCCTCCCAAAATTCATAGTATCTTTAAACATTTTTATAAATGTAAGATAGCATCAGAAGTATCAAGATGCTAAAATCTGACTTTGTGGTCACTTTCAGATATTAGACAGCATCACAGAGTGAGGGATGTGTGTTAATTAGAAAGAAAATGATCTATGACTCAGTTTAGTTGAAAAAATGTGATTTGACTGAAAGGAGTTGTAAAAGAAGAAAGAAACCAGAAATAGACCATGTCAGAGAGAAAAGCTCAGAGGCCCAAGAAACTTTAAGAGATGGAAAGGGTGAAAACTCTTTGATTTTTACCAGTAGGGTGATCAACTGATGTCTCCAAAGCCAGAGAAGCAAGCAAGGAAACAAACAAAAACTGTTCTAAGTGGCTAAAACTTCCAGCCTACATAGAGAGAGAGAAGAAGATTTTGAGAAAGAGATACTGATAAATACGAAGCAAGGAGCAGAGGGGTGGGAGCTACAAGCCATCTGCAGCAGCTTTGGCTTGGTAATAGCGGAGGTGGTACAGAAGAGATGCAAACATATCCAAGATGTGTACTCTGTGGTTATAACCCAGTGTCGTTGGCTGTGCTCCTTTGGGTGGATAAACAGTACATCCATTTAGAATGAACTAATCTGGATCACTTTTAATCAGCCCACAGGCTTCAGGAAAGAAGCATCTTACAGATGATAATTACTGTTAGTAGGCAGATATGGTCATTATGTGAGAAGATGGAGGAGGGCAGTCATATATGGCATTCTTTCTGTGTAACCCTGACAGAAGAACAAAATTACTGGGTTTACAGATATGTGCTCCAGATTCATCTCATCTACAAAACATACAGGTGGAGATTTGACGCTTGTAGGTAGTGTTCAGGTGGGCTAGGGAGAGTTCATACACTAAGTTGTCCTGTAGGTGGTTACATGAACTAAAAATATGTCTCATTTGTCTCTATTTCTAAAACATTTTAGAACTCTAATAATCAATTATTTAGTATGCTTGGAAAAAGGTCTTTTATTTACAGAAAAAAATTCTATGCAGGTCTTTTTGGATATCTCTTACTGTTGAGTAGCTTCTGTGTTCAATAAAGCACTGATTCAGCAGCAAACCCTCTATAGGAAAACTCTCTGGGATTTCTTTATGTGGGGCTTTCTGCAAGATTAATTCTGGCTTCTTTTTGTGACCATTTGTTCAGTTTCTTGAACACATCTTTATCTACAGACAGTATTTGATTAAAAAAAATAATACTCTGAAACAAAAGCATTTCTCATTTAATCCCAGAAGTTGAAGGAAAACAGTTTTAGTGTTTATTTCCATGACAGTTAGACTCAAAATTTGTTATAAGTTATTTATTTTGAGATCCCTTCTATCCAGTTTTTATTTCTGGATACAAACATTTTAGACATACTTATGTATATGTGCAAATTTATGTTAAAAAAACAGAAAATATATGCATTCTTAAAACTGGACAGAAAATTATAGTTGTGAGGAATTCGGGTAGGCTTTTCTACATAGTAATTGTATTTATTCAACACAGTTCTACTGGTATGCTTCGGAATCAGAGGCAATAATTAATCCAAAATACCAGTGCAACAAGTCTTGCTTTGATGCTGTAGAGGCAACCACACATTCAGGAAGTTAAAAATGCAGAGCTAAGAAGTCCAGTAACAACCTACATTTAGGTAATCATTACTACACCTCCTACTGGCTTTCACAACTTCAAAGGAAAAACTTCTATAAGAACTTAGCTAGGATTCTTTTGTGCTGGTCAATGACTTGCTTATGTGTAGACATGGAAATCTAAAGAGTTACAGATGTGTGACCCCTTGATTTCTAAAGAGTTACAGATATGTGACCCCTCGATTTCAGTACTGAACCAAATTTGACAAGTCTATTGTCAAAAGAAGAGTGAGTTGGGTAAACAGTTCTAGCACATACAAGTAGCATAGAAGGTTTAGGGCCTGCTATTAAGACTTTTCAAGGCCCAGACACTCCAGCTTAATAACATGGAAGATTAATGTTCAACATCTTTGGGAAAAAGGGCTTTTATTGTGGCTAGCAAGGCAAATGCTGGTCTATTTCTTATCAGGCATTTGCAGCTCGCTCAGTGTCCAAAGATGGTCACACATACGAATACAGATTTGTGCAGGATCGGTTAAACTCTCCAGAAAAAAAAGAAGGGAAAAAAAAAACCACCAAAAAACAAAACAGTGAAATGAAGCAGTATCAATATTTTTTGATCTTACAAACTTTCTGATAGCTATGCTTCCGAGTATATAATCATTATTTGTTGTACTGTAGTGTCTAAAATCTTTCTAAGGGATAATGAAAGGAGGAGTCTGTTGTGTCAGGAGCAGTCAAATTCAAAACAAAATACAGCCACCACTCCAGAGAATTTTCTACTACAAAGATTAGATCAAAAAACTTTAATCTATTTCTCTTACCTTAGTAATTTTTTTGAAAACATAAGAAGAGGAATTACATACTTATAGTACCAGAAGTAAACCAGCTGAGCTAAAGTATCCTGTGGCATGTCAATCATTTTCTCCCAACAAAGAAATAACCCACTGCTGGAGTGTCACCTGTGATCCAGGAAACTACTATCAAAAAATAAGGCACTGAATATGGTACATCACAGTGGACAGAAAGAGCCATCCAGCAAAGGATACCTAAGGAAACACAGATAAAACCTCACTAGAGATCATCACGTTCACCTGTTCTGATGAACTTGCCTCCTTAAGCCATTTTAGCCTTGGATAACTTGTTTTATTCCCTACTGGATTTAAAAGAGATCCAGCTGGTGTTAAAAGAGAAATGTGAATTGTTCATTTACTTGAAAGCCCTAAAATAGCAATGTTCTCATGGGGTGTAAGGAGAATGAAAACTCTTTTTTTCACTCATTGCTTCAGTAGGACACATTTTCACATTAAGTCATTTAAAATTCATAAACCAACAAGATGCTAACAGTATGAGTTACTTCTTTATATGATCTTTTCCAGATCACCTGACATCTTCCCTCAACAGTACGAGAAAATAGTCACTCAACAGTATATCCACTTTCTCAGGACAAAAGAGTATCACACCTCAGATTATATTAATTATCTCTACTAGTTATCTGTACATAATGAAGATAGTGGCATAGAACATGGTAACAGCATTTTACTTCCCCTGGATTTTTTACTTAGTCAGCTCTAGGATTTTTCTTAGGTAAGCTGGAAAACTTTCAAATTCACAGGAATAGATAAAGCCCATGATTTTTAAGAAGGCTATAAAACTCACATGCAGTCTTCATTAAGATTTTCATTTACCTTAATGGAAAACAGATTATGCAGAGGAGGAGGTTATGCAAATCTGCAATATGGAACATATCCTTCCCATGCCCATAAAATATCACTATTTTGGGGAAATTCTTCAAAACTAGAGGACAAATGGTCTGGGGATACATTTTACTTTCCAGAGAGAAGCAGTGGCAAAGACTGTTCATACCTGGCCAGTTACAATCATGACTTAAATCTATGGTTATCCCTTGCAGCATGATTTTGCTTGCTCATTATTCTTGTGATAATCTACCCTTAATTTCATTTATCTGAATATTTCAATGGTCTTTAAACATTTTGAACTACCAGAATTGGACATTGGGAGATTCATGGATTTTAAGTCCATACGTGACAACTGGATACGGCTTTGATCTTTCCTTAACAGACCACTAATTTTCACCTACTTCTTACAGATCTTAATAACCTGCCTTCATTATATCACTTTCTTGAAAGTTTGTTCTAGCATTCATCTACTCTTGCTATGCAAATCTTCTGCTTAACCTTCCCTTTGGACTTTCCTGATCATCTGCAATAGGAAACTGCAGAGCACGGGCTATCGTTTTTCATGTGCCTAGGTGAACAGTGCCAAGCACAGTATACATGGTCAGCACCGCTGCAAGTCTGTTATCACCAATAATAAAAAGTAAAGCTCTGAGCATGTGGTCTACTCCCCATACCAGCGCTGCAGTCTTTTGGAGGGTTAACTGATGCCAAAGAAACCTAATTTAACACAATGAATTTGTGGGCACGCTCATTTCCTAGGGATGAGCATCCTCACTTAGGCTGTTTCCTTGAACACAAGGCTACATTCAGGTTTCTTGTGATCAGACCAGTTCTGGAGAGGTCAAACACTGCTGCAGTGTCAGCCTTTGAAATTCGAAGTGCAAGGGAAGCTGCAGGGAGTCAGGCCTCTCCTGCAGTGAAGAAGGCAAAACTGCCTTTGCTCTGTATGCGCTACGGTTTGATTATTGTTTCTTTTGTTCTCATGTTGGTGAGCCTGGTCCTCCCCACCTTCCCAGAGACAACTGCCTTAAAGTCAAAGAATTTTTTGCTTTTCAGGACCAACAGGTTTGGGCATAGGCTGTCTTAGTGGAGTGAAACAAATGATCCTGCTTTGCAACACAGTGATCTGTTTTCTGTATCAAATGTAGGTTTATTTTATTTTCCTTGGGAATATATTAAGGCAGTATTTAAGGAAGTGATAGAATGATTAAAAACTAATGAACATTTTTTTTATAATGTGTAGATTCATTACTTTAAAGAAATGTATATATTCTATAATATAGATTACATCTAAAAATCGTAAGTTTACTGACATATTAGGAAAACTTTTTACTAAGCTTAATGAGACATGAATATATCTGTGTGACAATATTTGAATTTAGACTTATTTGTCACTAACTAGAGTTAATAGAGTTAAATTATCTGTTACCTTTGTTACAACCAACAATAAATACTCATGAAGTGACAAGACTACACCACTTCTAACCTAATATTTTAGAAAGGGTAGCCCTGCAGCAAACTAGTAAAGTAAAAAATGGTAAACTGTGCTAGTATGGATTACTAAATGACAGTGATTCAAAAATCTTACTGGACTATTCCTGTTGATTTGATGGAAATCTTGAAGTATTTTACTACTTATGCTGAATTTCTAAAAAAGTCTACATTCCTCCAGAAAAAAAATGCACAGAGGGGAGGGGAGGTTATCTTAAAGTAGATTTGAAACTACTTCATCTGGGTTTATCTACAAAATGAAAGGTTTGCTTTGTGCCTGGAGACTAAGCACTAGTATGGTAGTTTTTCTGTTCCTCAATGTAATGCAAAGAGATTGATACTAACATTAATGTAATTCAGAAGAGGCAGCATGAATAAAAATGAGAATTAAAAAATGGAAATACATTCTACCTAAACTCACTATAATATGTTTTTGCTTTTAGAAGTCTGCCTTAGAAAGATTAATTCACCTCTGTAACTGAGCAGCTCTGTACAGAAAACAAGGCATAAGTACACACAGAAGTTTATAGTTCATCTGTGGAAGGAGTGCCAGGTGCTAGGGAGTATCTTTTCAGACTCTCTTGGCATGCAGGAATAAGCAGGAGATCGGACGCTCAAGGAAGTCAGCAAGGCAGAATCTTAACCTTTTTGTCTTTGCTCCCCTAAATGGGAAAGTTTCGAAGGCAGCCACCATTGTAAACCTTGTTTCCAAAATCAATGTGAGAGGATCATACCACAGGCCCCTAAAAGAGTAAGAGGTTTTAAACTGAGTCTGATGTAAGCCAACAGCACATATTTGGAAATAGATGATTGCACCTGAAAACCACATTCTTACATTTTTTCAGCTGCCAATCTCTTAAAAAATGACATTGCTTCTGACCTGAAGTAAAAGCATCTTGAACGTGAACTTGACCTGAGAATAACAGAGAAGACCCAATTAGCAAGGTATAAGCAACCTGTTCTTACATGAAAATTTTAAAGTAAAACTGTGTGTCAGTTCATCATCACATATGCCCCTTTTACCAAATGAGA
The DNA here is from genome assembly GCF_023638135.1 of Falco biarmicus. NCBI lineage: Eukaryota > Metazoa > Chordata > Aves > Falconiformes > Falconidae > Falco > Falco biarmicus. The sequence goes on from NC_079289.1 coordinate 53,791,045, forward strand.
GAAGTAAGCATTTTCAGGAGCTGATATATCTAATTTTAAGACTGATGTGAGAGATAGATGTATGCCTTTTAGAGGTGACATTTTTTCTCTCCATTGATCACTAAGGTGACCTAGGATGAACTAGATCATGTTTTGATGTCTGCTTTGTAGGTAAGTTGAGAAGAAATGTTTCTCAAGTTAGGTTTTTGCCATTTCTTTCTGAAATAAAATGTTCCAGTCCTTGCAATCACAGAGGAGTCATGAGAAATATTTTTCTTTAAGACGTATTTCTCTTTCCTGGCAATATTTTTAAATGCCCATTTGCCCTTCAGGAAACAAATCACATAAATTACCAAAAATATAATGAAAATGCTTAAAGATAATTGGAAATAAAGAAACACCTTTCACCCCAAACCCACAATTTTCTCAGCAATAATAAAAAGCCTCTCCCCATCTGTCTTCTTCCACAAGCATATTAACAGTTTTAGAAGACCAGCTGTGACAGTCCTGAGATATTGCATATGGTTCCTTCATTCATTTGAGAAAACACAAAGGATTCTTACCATGTTGCTGTGTCTTCATTTTCCCAAAAGAGTTATATAAAAAACAGCAAGTCCCATTGAATATTGAATAGGTTGTTCGCTTACAACAATCATGGATTCACTAAAAAATCTATTTTAAAACAAAAATCTGATTCCCAAGGAATCAACAAGGAAATGTACAATATTTACTATATGTAAACATTTTTCTACCTAATTTATTTGCTAAAATGGTGGTGACAGAGAGCTAAGGGATCATTTGCTATTGTTGCCCCCTTTCCCAAATTGCTGAAGGAGGAATTGAGGAAACTCAGTTAATAACCTCAGCTGATGTTTGGTTGTTAGTGTAATGTGGTGTGCTGGTTTTGGCTGAGATAGAGTAAATATTCTTCATAATAACTTGTATGGGTCTATGTTTTGGATCTGTGCTGAAACCAGTGTTCATAATATAGAGATGTTGTCATTATTGCTGAACAGTGCTTACACAGCATCAAGGTCTTTTACGCTTCTCATGATACCCCACCCCACCAGTGAGCAGGCTGGGGGTGCACAAGATGTTGGGACACAGCCAGGACAGCTGGCACCAACTGACCAAAGAGTTATTCCATAAAATATGATGTCATTCTCAGGACACAAAGACTGGAGGGTGGGGGGCATCCAGAATTATGGCGTTTGTCTTCCCAAGTAACCATCACATGTGCTGGAGCCCGGCTTCCCTGGGGATGGCTGAACACCTGCCTGCCCGTGGACAGTGGTGAATGAATTCCTTGCTTTGCTTTGCTTGCACACGCAGCCTTTGCTTTACCTATTAAACTGCCTTTATCTCAGCCCACGAGTTTTGTCACTTTAACCCTTTCAGTTCTCTCCCTCATCCCACTGGTGGGGAGTGAGCAAGCACTTGTGTGATGCTTAGTTGCCAGTTGGGTTTAAACCATGACATGGGGCTGTGTGGCCCTGTGTGGATTACAGAGGCTTTGACCATGTTTCAGTTTTCCCCCTCTTCATTCTATCAACTTGTTCCAGTCTGGGCTGAAGTGAAAACTAGGTCAAAACCACAATTCTTGCTATTTCTTGGTTGTTGAAAATGACACTTTCAAATTAATCTTACTTCTTGTCTGAAACGGTTTCTTTTAATATCCTAGGATCGTTGCCAGAGCAAGTTTCACCAAAGGAAAACATCTGTTAGGAAGTCGGAGGAGTTTTAGACTGTCCTTTTTCGAAACTAGTTTCTAGTGGCTGAATCTCACAGGCAGTTCAAACTCAGGTAAACTAAAAAGCCACTTTTGGTAAATGTAGTATAAACTCACCACAAGCTGGGATCGTGAAGACCTTTTCTGATTAGCTTTACACTTGAGACAGAGGTGTACTAAAACAAAATGAAACCAAACAAAAGCTGTTTCCTGCCATTCATTACAAGAACCTGAGGGCTTCACATCAGAGTCAGGCTACTAGACCTTATTAGTTTCCTCTGTGGTGGTCACTTTTGTCCATGTTTGATAGTTCCGTGTCAAAATGCTAGTGATGACAATGGGAAGTCTTCATAAACTACAATCAAAAAATAAGGTGTAAATGGTCCACTGATGTAAACTGTCACCTCTATAGAGTAAGCAAAAAAAATCATGAGCATTTGTAACAGCAGAAGAACTGCTTCCAGTAAGTATGCTGACCTTCTTTAAAATGGCTTGATAGGATGGATGAACCCAGTATTTCCTTAAATTTCTGAATGGATGGATTTTCCTTTCATACGAACAATTTATACAAGGCTTAAGAAAGAGAAATGGATTCTGTCCAGACTCAGGTCTATATGGTAGGTCTTCAACATGGTTTGAGAGGCTTTAACTACTGAATAAATTCTTATGATGAAATTATTTACTTAATTTAGAAAACCAAAGAATGTAGCTAGTTGCTTTTGATTTCTTTATTTAGAAGGATCATTTCACTGTATTTAGTGCAGAAAAGAAGAGTAGTTGTTATTCCAGCAGCTGAAATGTCCTGAGGAGAAAAAAATGTTAAATGCTTCTTTTTTCCCTAAGAGAATGCCTATGGCATTCCCCTCACCAAGCTACTGCTTTTCTTAAAGGGGGGGGGGGGGGGGGGGGGGAAGAAGAAGAAGAAGAAAAAAGAAAGAAAAAAGAGTAGTCTATGTGTTTGAAGAATTCTGTGCAGTTCTTGGTTGGTAATGGTTATATTCAAATACATTCAAATGACTGTAAATTTTCTTGGCATGAAAAATCATGCAAATATTGCCTAAATGTGAAAAAGAAAGACTATATTTAATGGATGTCTGCCTTATTTCTGCATACACTGCTGCCACTGTCCTTTGCAATGATACATTATTTATTGACACACTTTTCGTGAGAAACTTTAGCTTGGTGTTTTCAATATAGTAGTCCAAAACTAAATTTTTTTTGTTTGAAAATTTGTATTCTCTAGAGACTAGGCATTTTTTATGGAATTACGATAGACAGCATATACTGGAGAGCTCTTAGCCTGACTAAGAGAAGGAAAGAAAAAAATATAAAATAGGGGAATCAGTAGCAGAAAGGAAGGACAGACATTAATTCTTATTTTCTTCTTTCACCATGCATTCTAACTTTTTCTTAGCCAGAGGCTACAAGTGATGAAATAGGTTGCCTTTCTCTTCCCAGAGTATGGGAAATTGAATATAAATGTGAATATTTAATTTTAAATTTTAGAATTTAGTCATAAAATGTGTGATTTGTAAAAGGAAAACTACTTTGCAGATTCAGTTCATCCTAAAGTAGACATTTAAAAATAGTCAGCTAAACAGACCCAAAAAGTCTCAATCATGGAATTATAAAATGGCTGAGGTTGGAAGGGACCTCAGGAGGGCAGCTGGTCCAAACCCCCTGCTCAAAAAGGGCCACGTAGAGTCAGTTGTCCAGGACCATGTCCAGATGTTTTTTTAATGTCTCCAAGGAAAGGGACTCCACAACCTGCCAGGGCAGCCTGTGCCAGTGCTTAGTCACCCCCCCCAGTAAAAAAGTGTTTCCTGATGTTCAGAGGGAACCTCTTGCATTTCAGTTTGTGCCCATTGCCTCTGGTCTTCTCTTTGGGCCCCTCTGAGAAGAGCCTGGCTCTGTCTTCTTTGCACCTTCTGTTTAGGTATTTACATGCATTGATGACATCCACACTGAGCCTTCCTTTCCCCAGGGAAACAGTCCCAGCTCTCTCAGCCTTACTTCATATGTGAGGTGCTCTAGTCCCCTCATCATAAGTCTATTTTCTCTATTTTCTCTCCACTTAATCTTTAAAAATTCTAAGATTATTAACTCAGACATATACAATTGGGAAATCTACAGTTAGTCAGACTCAAGAGCTGAAATGACTATACTTCTTAAGACAACATTAACTTGATTGTATAGTGCAACTGTTAATTTCTGCCATATACTTTAGACCTATTACCATGTTCGAGAGAGAAAGCTTTACTGGAATCTTTGGCATATATAACATACAGCTATTCAACCGGTTGATGTTTTGAAATGTACGACCCTATTTCCTGGCTCTAGAGAATTTGTTTTCTCAATGTTTCAAAAATGCTATCTTTTCATACAATTGCCTTCTGATCACCACAAAGAATACTCACATAATTTCTTAAAAAATACTAGTTTGTTCCACACCAGTGGATGATCTGGTCCCTTTGAAACTCGCAGGCTGAGCCATAAACAAAATCCAACCAAGTAGCTTAACATGACCGCTGACCTTTCCAGAAGTTCCACTGTAATAACCTGGTCGTGAAGACAGTGTGAATACTGATATCAGCCTTATAACATCTTTGGACTTGACAGTCTGTATAAAGCAGAAAAAAGGAACATATCAGTCTAATATAGAACTTCTTAGCTTTGACATTTAAAAAAACCTGAGGGATTAATAAATCAAACATATCAGAAGAAAGTAAATTGCAATTAAAGAACTTCACAGATACAGGGAAATTAGATTACTAGCAATTTGATATTACATTTTTAAAATATTAAAAAATCTAAGAATATTAAAGCTCAATCACATTGAGTTCTAAACATTAAAATGACACCTTTTTTTTAATGGTTATTGTTCTTGCATTTATGAAAAATCAGATGAGGTAGTGATGTGCTTTTGCCTCATGCCCCATTACACCACTAAGATGTGCATAAAACTGCACTACTTGATGCTTTGCCTGGCCTTGCCCTGATTACTTAAATGAAGGTTTATTGAGAAGACTATGGTAATAAAGACTAAGCTGTATCTCTGAAGCAATCCTGCAGTGTATGACATTACAGGAAGATGCTCTCAGGGGGTTTTGATATGCGGTTTCTTTTAACCCTGTAAAAAAAAGGAGAAAAGTGATAAAAAAGTAATGTTTAAAATAAGAAATAAACGAATGTGTAGAAATACACAATGCCTTAAGGTTTCCAGCGGTGCTGCAAAGGTACTGTCATGTAAACAGTGCCATCTAATGGGGTTTTGGGATTAGTTGGCAAAAGCATTCACGAAACTTGATTTGAGCAGCATCCTCATGTTGTGGCAGAGCAGCTATCTGAACAGTATTAGGAACATTAACAATACAATTTTTGGTAGAATCCTGCACTGTCATAATTTCAAATTGAAATATAATTGAAAATGTTATTTTCAGTATAATCTTGTCGTTTCAGGCACTGTTCTTATTTGAGTGTGTAATGTTTAATCTTGATTTCAACATGAAACAATCATACAGCTATTTATTTGTTTTAAAAATAAACTGCACTCATTTCAATATTGAAACTATAAAAATAAATTAAAAAATTTGAAACCGTAAATAATTATTTTTTTAAAATAGAGATTAAAAAATAAAAGGTCAGATTGGAAAACAGAGGAGGTATTGACAAAGCAGGACAACAGGGAGAAACCTCTGAATTTCAGTGGTTTATCCCATTCTTAGCTAAATGTAAGAAGGGAACCACAATACCCGACAGCCTCTTAGTTCTTCCCTACTCCTTTCAGTCTCTCGCTTCTTATTCTATCTTCCTTTAACCCTTTGACTCTTTAAAATACATACAGGGGTGTTTTTACTTCATTATTTTATTTCAAGTTTATTTTCTCTGTGCAACAATATTTTCAGTGTAGTGATCTTCATGGAATTTAATATTAAAAAATTACCTTTATATACAGCAAGAATTCCACAGCAGGAATATGTCTTCATTGCACTAAAATGTCTTAGAATGAACAGAACAAGAAGCTTCCCAAGGAGATTTAAGCCACCCTATAGAATCCAGTATTCCTGTCACTGAATGCTGTAAAAATCTATAGGGATGATAACAGACTCTTAAGCCATACAGCATTTTTTTGCACAGGAGGAGAAAAAAAAAAAAAAAAAAAACGGAACTGTTGTCACAAAGAAAACCAAGGATGATCGCTATAATAAAACTACAGGCCATGGTTTATGAAGCTATAAACACAAGCTTCAGCCACAAAATAAGCTAGCTGTCTTTAGACTACTCAACAAACAGATACATTTCCAGAGCCTATAAAATATCTCTGAGATTCTAATTAATAAAATTCCAAGCTATAACCTGTGCAGTTCAGGTAATTCAGTGCACGTGTAATAATGATGTGTCCTCGATGCTACTGATACCTATATTACAATATCTAGAGGAACTTTCACAGCATTTAATGAATTGTAATTATGGATGACCTCGTCCTTGACAGCTTGAGCTGTGCGTGCATTGTGCATGCATTGTAAGACAAAATGCCATCATAGCATTTCTATTAATGGACCTTCAGTGTTCTGCTCTCCTTCCACTAATGTTAAAGGAATATGAAATAATATGTACATAGACACACAAAAAAAAAACAAACCAAAAAACAATCATAACTTACTTCGTATCTTCCATACTGAAGAAATGAAGGTCTGGAAGATATTTCAAGAGACTAGAAAGCAAATTCTTCTCTAAACTTACAGTATGAAAGTTCAGTGAAGTACATTCCACAGCCTTACAGTGTCACACCATTCTCAAACTTAGAATAATTTTTCTCATACTAAATATAAAGCTGTTTTTTCCTACAAATTAAAATAGTGTCATACTCTTCTCTATGCTTACCTGCTACATACAGGGAATAACTGATCATTTCCTAGTAATTACAATCTTAAAGATCTGAAAGATGAGACTGTGCAAACCAGGCTTCCCCTGCACCCACACCCACACACCCCTGGCCCCCAGCAGCTCATGCTTTCCAAACCTTTTAGTATTTTTTACTTCACTGAATTCTGCCTAAACCGTCTATGTCTTCTTTAATATAATGTCCCCAAAGCGGAAAGAGTACTCTGTCTCCCATTCAGGTTAAAGTGTGATAATTAATTTCTCCCCACGGTTCACATGCAGTGTTGCTGCTAACACATCTCAGAGTGAGAATTGACCGTTTTGCAGCACACAGTGCGGCTGTTTCATTTTTAATTTGTGTTCAAGTATGATTTCAAAATTATTTTCTCCAGTATTGCTGCCAATCCAGGCTTTCCTCATGGCGGTGCTGATCAGAGTGGAGGTCCAGGACATGGACATTTGCAATCCCACCTGAAACTAACTCCCACTTTGACCAGAATTGACCAGAACCTCCTCTTTGTCGATGTTTTTGTGACACATTGTCCACTAACTTCATGGTAATTTTATCACCATAATGAAACTTTGATTCATCACCACAAATCATTTTTTTGTGAGAAGAAACAAGATGGAGAGCCTTGTTCAATCAAGAGAGGGCATCTCTTTTTTGCCCCCTATTGAACAAGCAGGTTGTGTTCATGAAGGACGAGGTTGCCCTGGTGTGCAGTTGGAAAGTCTTGTTTATTAGGGTTCACCTGCTCAGAGGCTGATGTCTTAGCAGGTTGCTCTAGCATCTTGTTAGGAATTAAAATTTGACCAGCAGTTGTGTGATGGGTATATAGTCAGATGGATCTTGAGGTAAAAGGTCCTCCTGAAGTAAGTGTTGCTAAGATTTGGGAGTGACTCAGCTGGGCAAATTGTTTTGCTGTTGTGCATCAGCATCTCATGAGTCAAGCAAATAAATTGTCATGACGCATTTTGAAAATGCGGGCACCGAGCAATGACTGCATAGCTTATTTCATCATTGTCAATTACAGAAATAATATGAAGCTTGAATTCAAAAAGACTAGTAATTTATTTTTTTTTAAATACTAGTAAGTGGCTGAAGGTGAGTCAGTTAAATGATCAATATGTCACTAATCCAGATCCCTAAGAAGTGAAATCTGTTGTTTTGATGCCTGGATTCTTTACTGAAAACTCTACGATCACCCATGCTTTCACACTAATCTCAATCGTTTTTTCTGGCATTCCCTGTGACCTCTTCAACTTTTACTCCTCATGCTAAAATTTGTATATCCTTTATTCCTTCTACCTATATTAGTATTGTATCAAGACTTTGTTCCTTTTCCCTGTCTTCGTTCTCATGGGGTTTTATTCATCTCTGTTGTGGAAGCATGATTTGCCCTTGCCTTTATCCCTTACACAAACAGAGATCATTTTATGAAGTCATACGCCCTGGAACCTCCATACACTTCCAATAAATATTTAATCTGAATTTTCCTTCAAAATAGGAAAATAAAACCTAGAAATAAATGTTTCACATCATTTCCCGAGGGTCTTTTTTCCTTTAGTAAAAGGCAGTCTTAAATCTCTTGATTCATGCTGCCATCTAGCGTCCTTCGGAGAAATTAAAAACCGCTTCATTCAAACAAACGCACTCTCCCAGCTCCCTGACCTATTTAAGACCTATTTAGCTTTTTTCTTAGACTCAATTACTTCAGAGCAGACATTCAGTGAAGTGTGTAAAGAGTTAGCTCCAAAACTGTCATTTAACATTATATTCTGGTTTCATGTGATAAATTTAGGTTTTGTGCCAAATAGTGCAGTTACTAGAAATATTTTTGGGTTCATCTCCTGTAAAGTAATATATAGACAAAATGAAAATACAAGAAATCAACAATTTGCTATTTAACAGGTATGTAACTATGCTTATCCTAACGCTTTGTATATACTGGGTTTTCTTGAATGTCTATCTTTCCCACCATCAGTTTATATGCAAAAGGATTTTTTCTTATAATCTGTGAAAAGTAAAACTACAGACAGATAAATACCATTGATTTCAGGGGATCAATAACAAACTTATTTCAAAAGATATAAAATTATTGCAAACATTTTTATTTTAGAATAAATGTAAGGCATGATTGTTCCAACTTTTTCATGGTAAGAGATCTGTTTTAACAATTTATTAATTGTATTCTTCTTCTCCCAGGATAACTTCATTTGTGTCTACATTTGAAATTAGAATACCAAACAAATAACTCCCAGTTGTCTTTCAATGACATCTGCTTTTCTGCATTGATTTTATAGGTAGCTAAACATTTGCTTTAAGAGGACTGGTTCCTAAAACTTAAAATGCCTGACTCCAACAGAATCCCTGTTAGACTGTATTTACCACTAAATAGCTCTGGCATAGGTTAAAAGCATTTGCCTACCAACCAGTACTGCACTGCTTGCAAGTGTTTATGCCTGCACATGGGTTGGCAGGCAGATAGTTTGGTGGACTGAAGATAGCTGAAGTGCTGAACCTCTTCTTGGGCACAAACTGGCTGAAAGATAATAAAAAGATTACATCTCTGAATGAATATGCAAAACCTGAGCAGAATCTACTCGTTATCCTCCTAAAGAAGTTACAATTTGTTCATTCCAGAACTTTATCACTAAGAACATTATTGGTCTTTCTCCTGTATTTCTGTGTTGACTTCCCTAGAAATCCAATCTTTACTCCAATTGCTGTATTAGTAAACAACATAAATAATGCTAGTGCAGCTGCTTGTCATCAAAAAGTCCTCTTCCTGAATTCATACAGTTCTGGGATGGAAAGGGGATCTATTTTGTAAAAGCCTTGTTTCCATACACTTCTGTAATGTAAATTGAACAGTTTTATAAAATTATACTATGGGTTAACTTAGCTATAAACCTAACTACTTTAGATACTTTTAGACCTAGTCATAATACCATGAAACATTATCATTGTGCTAAACAGCTCCTAGAAACTAACAAGGGTAAAAGAGTTCAGTACATCTAATAATTAGATTTTCATTCAGATATGTTGTTTTATTCCTTCCTTTCTGACAACCATCAAAATAAAACTAGCAGTAGGCGCAGTTCATAGAAAAGGGGATGGGGGAATGGCTGTTTCTATACTTAATTCCACCATTTTATCTGCAATTATGAGAATCAGCTGTCAAGTGAGAAAATTGTGACAGGCTCAGAGAGAGGACTGGATGAAAGGGGTGAAAAAGATCTCATCGAAAATCTAGTGAAACCTTTGATATGATGCCACATTGAAAAGTTGTTCATTTAACCAAGGACACTGAGATTAGCAGATTAATTAGTAAATTAGTCGAGCTCAGTAAATAAATTCATAAATTAACTAAGGGACTGGCCAAAATGGAGGGGGAAACAAGTTATGCAGAAAGGGAATTTTCACCTGCCAGGTTGAAAATAGGTGAAAAATGGATTCTTCCACATCACTCTTGAAGTTTATTTTATTTAATATTTTGATTGTAGGAGCCTCATGCTAAAAGTTATGAGCTGTAGATGGAATCTGAACATGGTGTAAAGGCTGGAGATGTTCAATACTGGTATCAATATCAAAGGCTGGACTAGTGAAATGGGAAGAAGTATAGAAATAAGAAATGTTAGATCATGCATTTAGAGATGCATACAAGGAAGCTGATATTGTGAACTGAAAATTTAGCAACCTAAAATGACAAAGGAAGAAAACCAATTATGTCTCCCTGAATCCTAAGGGTTGGCAGTGTAGTGTAGCCAAAATAACACTTTTCAGCTATTAAACTATTATTTCTGCCATCCTGCTGAGAATTCGAGGTACTGTACATAATTCTGATAAACCCATTGAAGAAGGATGAACAAAGTTTCAAACAGATATAGAGGAGATCATGTGGGCTTAAGAAAACAGGAAAAAAATCCCAGAAGACCAGGTTTACCTAGTTTGGTGAAACAAAGGCTGAGAAAGGATATAATTCATGGACCTTTACTTCTCCTACTGGAAAAAAGTGAACAACGAGAACTTAAGTAAGTGTCATTCCTTTCTGATTAAAACCAGATATATACTTCTATTCTGCTTAGTTATCTTCTACTGAAGAGAGAATTCAAGGGGAGAAGAGGAAGTAAAAGGCTAGAAGTTTTGGCCTGACAGAATGATCCCTGAGCTATCATTCCACCTGGCATCACATTAAAACTAATTGTAGCTTTTCTTTAAAGCTATTTTTTGCACTGTGCTACTAGGATCTTGGGGCTTTCATTTTTCAGCTGTGCCTACCATGAGCTGAATCACAATGTATACGCCTAACTATATCAACTAATGCCATGCATTCAGATTGCAGATGTCTCAGCTAGTCACTTAAGGCTCCCTTTACAGTCAACAGAAAGAAGTGGGACTTACAGGCACAATTTTTATCTGCCTTATCTTAAATTCGCGCTGCAATATCAGATAAATGGCACCCCAGAAGTGCCTACTGAATGATTAGCTCTGAAATGGGCTTCTAAAATACAGTAGTTGTGATGAATCTCACTCTATGTTTCTAACGTACACATACTAAAACAGAGGCTGTGTGGAGTATTGCACTCCCCAGGTACCACAGACTCAGGAGAAAATGAAAGCCATTCTGTGGTAAAGGTGGAGACAGAACTCAGAACAGCTGTGGTTTGAGCCATTTATTTAGTACATACTATAGTAAGAACTGCACATGCTATCTGCAGTTCTCACAGAATAAAAAAATAGCTCCAGAAAAAATACAAGGACTGAAATTATTTAGAGAGTCGTTTTATCATCATAAGCTATCATTATGAGAATACAACTGAAATTAGTTTATATGAATCAGCAAATCCAAAGAATTAATGTAGCTATGCATGCACTTTGGGAGTGTATCGTGCCTTTCATAATTTTTGTTTACAGCTTGTCATTCTGAAGCATCATATAAAAGCAACAGCCTTTACTGTTCGCTATACAGGGCTCTGAAATGCCATGAAACACTAAATTGAGCAAGAATGAATACTCCCCATTAAATTCATTGATAGACACATTCTGTCCTTGCAAGACCATTACATACAGACTATGCTTTTGATATTTTTCTTTTTTTACGCACCGCCTGCAAAGTGATGAACATTTTCCTGTGTTTATAGCTGTGATCACAAATTATTTTAACCTCCTTTTGTTAGCTGTATCTAAACAACAACGCTAATGACTATGGGTTGACAGATGAGCAAAGAAATGAAAACCTTCCTCTGCTATTAATAGTTGTTTAATCAACTCTAAGAGAAATTAAAAAAATTACACTGAAAAATAGTCAGTTAATAATCTAAGAATTTCCATAACTAGTAATTTTTCCTTTGTATATGCATATGAAATGTGGGTCACTGGAACTCTCATTTCACAATGGTTTTACTGAATTCAATGCAGCTGGGTTTTTTTACTGGATACAAAACAAAATAATCACAATTATAACTGTGAAAGCAGCGCATCCAACCACATACACCTGTAGATAAAAGTGCTTAAGTGGGTATCTCCCCATTATCTGTTTCAAGAATTCTGGGGGGCTGTAAAACCAGATTTTCTGACACTCTATTTTCTATTTTGAGTAGTACACGAATTTGCTATTGACAATTTTGCTGAGTTAATTTCTTGTCATGTCCAATGAACCTCAGAAAGAAAAGTCATGGTTTTGTGAACACAGTGACTGCCTAAGTCACCTATGATACATTTAATTGAATAAAATCCCACAAATAAGGGAGCTATTCTTAAACTTATTTTCAAGCACCTTATTGCCTTTTATTGAATTAAGTGCATTAAGATATACCACTTCATGCAGTTACAAAATATGTGTGTCTGAGTAGCATATGACATCTGGAACTGAAAAATTATATCTTCAGCATCATTTTTTATAATTTTTGAAAAAATGGGTTTCTGATATACTGGCAATGTACGTAAGAGTTCAGCCATCAAAATAACATATGTCAATGTGAGATACTACTGTACTATTTTAGAGCAGTATATCTCCATATACAAAATTACCTAGGCATTTAATTCCTCTGAGATCAATAAAAAGGAGCTTCTTTATGTCAGCTAAGGAGTTGATCTAATATATGAAAGTCATAAATTTAAATATTCAATTGTCTTATCTCTCTTGTCTAGTTAACAATGACCTCATATATTTAAAAAATAACAATTTTATTTTAATTTCCTAAAATTGTCAGCTCCTTAGCTTCAAGGAACTTAAAGACCAGCTGTGCTTCTGATACCAACCCAAATAGATTTATATGCACATTTCTCCAGATTTCATGTTAATCTAAGATGTTGAATGACCGATTTTGGTCAGGTTTTCTGAGATTTTTAGGACAAATAATATTCTGAGTGTGAGGATTTTCTTCATCATAAAGTATTTGCTGATTAATGGAAAGAAATTTAGGGAAAAAATATTTCATCTTGTAATTGCATTATTAAAGAGTAAATGAACCAAGACTCCGCTCATCACAGAAAATTAAAAAAAAAGAGAAACTTACATTTTGATATCCTGAACTGACTGTACTAAAGCTATTGATATATCTTAAATCCAGGAAGTTTTCCCACGTGTACTTAAAGTTCTGGTGTTATGCTTAATTTATTTATAAAACTATAATGATGTAAAATGTAATGTATTATCTAGCTTCCATCATTACTTTGTTGTTTTTGTATGATTGTCCCAAGTTTTAATGGTAAGTCAATGTTAAAACAAAATAATCAAAAAAAAACCACAAACCCCCAAAACAAACAAACAAACAAAAAAAACACCCAAAAAGCAGAGAGGGAATAAAACAAAATAAACCATGGATCAAGTCAGTTGTTTTTATATTTCATATGAGACCAGAGCCGAAACCTAAGCAAATTCCTCTTTGATCTCCTCTCTTGCCCAGGTTACCCTGTCTAGAAACTGCATAGCCAGGAACAAATACAAGTCCGTGATGTGACTGATGTATGGGCCATCAGTTTACATGATATGAGCACCTTAGGTGGACTTTTTTGGTACTTGTATTGGAAAAGAGGAAAGAGGTGAACTTTTTGGTATTTGGTTTGGAAAAGAGGAAAGACTTCCTTTCCTCAGCTTCTTTTCAGTTCTTATTTACAACTTGGAACAGTTGGAAATTATGTTTAACACAATCAACTACAACTATCCAATTCAAGCATTAAATTATTATACTAGCCTTTCACACCTGGAAATGCAATTTTAAAGTCCTGTGATATAAAACATGAAAATGGATCAGTAGATGAATCCAGGGACTATTTCTAGCTACAGTGCAAAAATATCTAGCTTTTAGGTGTAACTGGGAGTTTTGTTAAGTCAAGACTCAGGAATAAACTAGAATTCAGTTATGTCAGGACTGTTAGCACAAAGTGCCAGCTTACAGTGGACTTGGCCATATTCATAAGAACTCCACAGTTTGTCTATGTTTTAGTTGTTTCCTCCTTTAAAATAGGAATGCATTTTCAAAAGTTTATAAAATAGTAAAAGGAGCAGGAAATTGTTCTCCAAAACATGCTTTCAAATTTCTATTACACTTAGTATCTGTATAGAATTACGGTAACACAAAATATTTACTACAGAGAAGCCAGGACCAGCTTTTCAGCAGCTCTCAATAATGTAACTTCCCTGGTCTGCAGTTAAAAAAGGACAATTTAGAAAGAAAATTTCTTTATTCTAATTCTCCCAGGACTTCAAACCAGCTACAGGGACTTTGCTCTTGGTATATACACCAAGTATGAAACACTTCAGCTCCAAAGGGAAATGTTTCAGAAAGTTATGAGAACACTGGGATATCATGGAAATTGTTCCATGACCTTCACAACAGTAGAGACAAGTAACAGCTGCTGCAATTAAGGAGTCCAGTGGAAGCAAAGTTACAAAAATCAAACTGTGTCCTTTTTGGTCTCTGTACAGTTCTGATGCAGAGATAATAAGCATGTAGACCAAATTCTATCACTGTGATGTTGAGTTTCTGAAGAAACTCCCATTATACATATCTGCAAGATAGTTAACACTTTGGGTCACACTGCCACCATCAGCTCTGACTTCAAGATAACTATTTGGTCCATTAGCACACATTGTGTGTGATGCATTATGTTCACTTCCATGAAAATAGATTTGTACATTGACAGATCTCTCAACATGAAAATCACACTTCTGTTTGTTGTTTAACTGCAAGTTAGAAAAATTCCGACAAGTCAGAAAATACTAAAAAGAGTATAGGATAGATGCAAAATCTAAGCAGCTATGTCAACATCTACCTAAGAAATTTTTGACATTCTTTATATTCAAGTTACTCATGTTTTGATGATTTTTAGTAATTTTGATGATTAAGTTTTTTTCAATTGCTAAAGAAGCTTAAACTGAACTCTGACTACTCTTTTTTTTCAATTCCATCACTCTATATTGTGTTATTTTCTTGAACAAAATTGTTGATATTTTCTGTACTCCACTTCTTGGATTTTTTATCACATACAAAACAAATCTATCCAGAAGTATAAGATGTATTTATTCTGCATATTATAACTGGAACGTTAGTATCTTTCTTAACTGCTTAATTGTGAGTATGGTCCAGCTATCTATCAAAACTAATAACCCTAATAATATCTAAACCTGACCCTGAGATCCCACAGCTGAGACTCTGTGCAGGTAGTGCCTGAATTGTAGTTATTACTGCAAAGGATGATTTCAGATGTGCTGAATATATGTGCCTTCATGCATAACTCAGCAGCTCTAGAAGATGTGATGTCTTACTGGCATTTGCAAATGCTAAAAAAATTGTATTTGCAAAAACTTCTATAAAAAATCTAGAGTCCTGAACTGACAAATGGATTTTTTGCCAGTGATAATCCAGAAAAGATTCCCAAACAATAACAGGAAGAGGAATCCACCTGAAGTGTCTTGAAATATGAAAAATTATGAAGTTACACCACTGATGCAATGGATTGCCTTGTTGTGTGATTCAATGTGTTTTCCCTCTGTCTCACTAGGTGGAAGACTCAAGTGGCTCTGCTTTGAAAGGATCATCTTTTCAAGGGTCAGAAGGGACTTTCATTGTTACATAAAATATTGTTCAAATACCCAAATGTAAATGATTTTTTTAAGACATCCACTTAAGCTGAACCATTTAATGAATACTCAGCCTCAGGTTACTGTGCATTATTTAGCAGAGTAACTTCCCAAGACAGTTTATTACATCTGGTGGATTTTTGGCACGTGTCCACTTCACAAATCCTGTGCAAAAGGCACACTCTGTACTACATCTTGCACAAAATAGTCAGTCTTACCCTTAAAATAACTAGACATGCTTCCAGCATTTTGTTAAGGGCTTTCAGTCTCATGTAGAAAGACTGGCCTTAAATGACACTGAAAGAATAAAAATAACTGTGGCTACTGTCTTACCTGGAAAAACACAAAGAGCAAAACTTTTTCTTTTTTTCCTACTACTGTACCAATTTTCACAATCTTATTCAGGATTTAAAAATCTTGAAGAGAAAACACATTCTGCTCTTAAAACAAATGAGAACTAATAAATTAGTTCCTTGCAAAAACTGTGGGTCTGAAAAGTTGTTGTGTTAATTTAGTGTTCCCATGCTCCCACTCCAGGCTTGCAACCATTATCTGATAAATAGGTTTTAAACTGAGGATTTTCAAAGCTGTGAATGTGCCCAAACTCCCATTATTGCTAATGGAAGCTACCTACACACTCCCTGGCTTTTTTTTTTATTATTATTTTTTAGTTTTCTTGAAAAGTACATTATCTAAAGCACTTAGCACTGTGGTAGCTAATAGCAAACACAATTTAAAGAGAGAAGCACTAATAATGTGTAAAAAGGGAATTCAGTCTGTCTGCTCTACATGATTCTGTGCTTCCACCATCTTCTGTCACGTTTTTTCTATGATATGAAGCCTTTTAATTTACACTGAATGTATAAATGATACAAAAAAGCAAAATTACCAAGAGAAATAGCTTACTGCCTGGTGAGGGAAAGTGCTAAGATTTATGGCCATGGCTTGGATGCTTCCTGTTACCTATTTTAAAATTGCGTAGCTCCACTGACAGCAGAAATTTATAGCATTATCAGTGGGATGGGAGTCTGAACCTGTTTCTTTAAGCAGATAAGTATTGTCCTACCAGCCTCAGCCAGTGTGACCCAAGACGCTGTATCCACATGGGGAATGTCCTCCCAGTAGTACAGGGCATTACCCAAAAATCTTCATACACCTTGTGCAATGCTTCAGCCAAGCTGCATTACTAGAAGGACATGAAAACCCTGTATCATTAATATGAGTATATGGCAAGGTTTTTGTAATAACTACATACCTCTAGACGTACCAGCATAGGAGACAGACTACCGCATCACCTACACATAGCCTTCAAGAAACCACTTTTTTTTTTCTAAAATACATAGATGAATATATTGAGTTTACATGTTTGTATGTATCCTCCCTTCCTGTACACAATTTTCTCTCATCTTTCTGTTTACTGAGGGCATGTATCATGAGGAAGCAATCCCCCCTCCCAAGGCCATAACGAATATTCCTTGCGTGGCACAGCAAAGATGGTAGTCTTTTATTGTGTGGCAATTTCCCATGTAAATCTTTAAAAGACCATCATAGAAGCTGGACTGGCAGGCTTATTTCCTCCCAAAGAATAATGCATATCTCTTTAAAGAATCATAATGTGGAACCTGTGTAAGAGTGGAAAAGAAAGAGGTACAGAGACAAAAGATTGTTTATTCAAAGGAATTGTGTATTCTTTTATGGTGTGCAAGAAAGTGCTTTGATTCAAAGTGCAATAATTAAGCATGTATTTTTTAGTATAAATTATCTTCAAGTCATATTTCTAAAACTGCTCCTTTGCATCTTAATCTAATGTATGTGGATAATCTCAAGATATGCAAAACTATTTACAAAGATAACATCTCAAATGAGCTGTTGGTGCTGCTGGAAATGAACCAATATTAATTGCCTTGCCAGGCTCTTCCCAACAAAACAAAACAAACAAACAAAAGCAGAAACAAAAAATCTTATTTCAGGTATCTCTTTAGTACAACACTGCTTATTTGCAAAGGAAGATTACAGAGTCTCCTTTCTTCAAAAAGAATAAACAATAGGAGGCCATATCTTTATTCAAAACCCCACGTCTGTTTTTGCAGTCAGCTCTCTGCCTAAAAGAAGCTCTGTCTCTCTTGGCTTCCTCCTGGAGCGATGCTCACACTGCTTCCCTCACTGTTGAGTTCATTTCAGATCCACGTAAATATGCCCTGGCTTCATACTTGCTTACACATGGATATGGATGTGTGAGCACATGCATTGTTTTGTTCATTTTGATTTAAATATTGCAGTTATTGTCTCCATTTATGCAAAAGAAAACACCTTCAGCTACTCGTGCCAGCTTCTGTTCACAACTTGTGATGCTGACCTGTGTCTGGGCACAAGTGTCCTAACATTTCAGGCACCAGTAAAAAAAAAGCACTTAACTGTACTCTCAAGTAGCTTGAATAAACCAGGGATTAACAAGTTATTCTATGCATGAGACTAGCAGCAACATCTTTTAACACCATGATTTCCATCTTTCTGTCTTTCCACCATATCTGTCTGAAGCCATGCATTTAAAAAACATTATTTATTATGCAGCACGTATGAAATACATCTGTATGAAATTCAGCCAGCATACAACAAAACAGCTGATCTAATTTTTGCTTGATTATTTCATTAGAAGGAAAGGTGATTTACTGGAAATGACAAAAAGGTATTTTCTTGGGGGAAAAAATCTGGTTTACTTTCCTTTGCATTCTTTATTACTTTTGTGGAACAACAGTGGAATGAACAAAGGTCAAAAGGAGTTTGTTATATTGTTTAGCTCTCACTTAATGTCTTTTACTTAGAATTAGTCATTTGCTATGGTGGTGTGCATGTGTGCCTAGAATGGACACTAACTGCGGGACACCTCACCTATCCTGTCTGTTTTCCCCAGATGTTTTTCATATGCTGCTGTGATAGTTTTATCTCCGTCCTACCTCTTAAGTCCCTGTACCTGCACAGAAAGCACTGGCCTCTGACCCTGGGCATATCTGCTGACTTCAAGATGTTTCTTTTAGCCTAGTTATGCTGTCTTGATGATGCCATGTAACCTTTCATGCCTTCTGAGGAAGGATGTCTCTGCATGTGATAGTATTCTGAGTTTGAGATGTATTGAGACATTGACCCACAAGGGAAAAAAGGTAATTTACTGTTAATAATGTAGAAACAAAAAAGAAACGAAAAAACCCCGACAACTGTATTAGTAACTGGAACCTCAAAGCTGATACTTAAATAGTTGACTTTGACATAGGCTTACTTGCTTTTTCATGTTTATTTGGTTTTATTCCTGTCTTATCAGTGCTTGATCTTGGTTACAGAATTGAACTATTTCCTTGCCAATGTTTTAGCTCTAGCCATCTATTTTATTGGTTTTCATTCAACGTCAAAGGGTTTGAAAACATTGGAGTTTTCAGATGATCTTGTAGATCCTTTAGCTCAAATATAAATCACCTCCCCAAAAAAATCTCCCTTTCAAATACTAAAACTCTTGTAGTGAAAAAAAGAAAGAAAGAAAGAAAGAAAGAAAGAAAGAAAGAAAGAAAGAAAGAAAGAAAGAAAGAAAGAAAGAAAGAAAGAAAGAAAGGAAGAAAGAAAGAAAAAAGAATTATGACAAGTAATTTTTTTAAAGTCAGTTTTAAAAAAAGAATTTTAAAAAGGGCCTGAACTATTCTCTGAAGAATACTTGAGTTAGGAATGAGAGAGCAGGAGATATATTTACTTTTTGTTATATTCACATGCACAGCTCTCCTCTTCAGCATGTCCATGAAAGCCAGACACTTTCTTGACCTCATTTCAGACCTTAGTACCTCTTTTTCTATTGCTTTACAGCTGAGAACTGTGGAAAATGGATTAGAAGACATGGATGAGAATTGTTCTGTGTCTAGAAGCAGCAATGGAGCAACGAAAGAAAAAAGGTAATTAGCAGGTAATGAAGAAAGATTTGGCAATCAGCAAGTTGGTTTTATCCCTTTGAGTCTTGCTGTGATGCATGTATCTTGCATGTGATGCTGTATTGATTTTCCATCCTTAGCAAGCAAACTGCAATGCAACACATTCAGAATCTACCTACAGGTAATACTATATATACTTCCTGTGACACCCTGGGCTGAAGAAATTCTAGAAAGGTAAGTTCTACATCTTGTCAGTGGTGCAACCAGCCAAAATGCCTTTGCTATATCAAGTGACAAGAGCATTTCCTTACTGGAAGAGAAATTCATAGCAATCATCCCTTAAAATAAGCTGTCTAGCGAGGACTGAAATAAACACCTTCATTTCTAAGATCACCAGTGATGTTTTTCTATTATCATATCACTCTGTTAGGAGAATCTGACAGAAGATGAGCACAACTTTTATCCTTCAAGCAAGTGTTGTCATTCAATTCTGAGAATTTAAAATAATCAGTAGTCCTGCCTGTTCTTTGAAATTGCCATTGGCTTTCTATTTCACTTTAATTGCCTTTTTTTTTCTTCCTTCTCTTCTCTAAAACATCAGTTGAGCCAAACAAGTCAGTCTTGCAATTCATTCAGTTTCCAAGGTCCAGTAATTACCAGATATCTGGGCATGGTCCGCAGATTGGTGCCTGTACGGTTTAGAATTACTCACCAGTGCTAGGGAGAAGTCCATCTGGGTCTCAATCTATTTAGACACCAGTGCACCGAAGACCATGCCTATATAGACACATACCTATGTTTTCATATGCTGCAGTCACCTGTTAAACCAGAGTAGCCTTGGGGCTGGAGCCATTGAGCTAGCCCACACTGAGATCATGCAGATCAAACATGCTCTTAAAAGTTCAGCCTGCTATGGAATAGTTGTTACTGTAACAGTTTCCTAATGAAATATTAACAGAGGTAATAGATTATTATGAAAGTCAATGAGACCCTTCACATTAAGCTATTAACATACACTTTTCCCAATGGAGTTCCTATGAAGTGTATATGACCTCGACTGTTCCTATATAAAAGTTCTTATTATGCTATTTAATTTTTCAGTACTAAATTTGGTTTATTTTTATTTCTTACTGTTACTTAAAATACATTTTCCCTCTCTTTCACAACCTGGCACTGCTGTTGCAGGACAACAAAGTTCAAAGGAAATGGGACAAAGCCAGGCAGATTTAAAAATATTAATAGTTATTTAACAGAATATTTAGCAGTCAATACTGAATCTATAATAAGTATAGTATTCAAGTCACTAAAGTTTCTTGTATCAGTACAGGTAATGTTGACATGTGAACATACAATTATTTAATCCAGCTCTCAGTGATGAAAATTTAATTTTTCCCCTTATCTTATCTGGGAATTGGAATTGGCCTATGGATAAAATTGCAGTTAAGACTATCCTGATGTGCCTTTTGCCCTGTCAATCATTTCCTGTATATGTGCACACATCATTATGCAGATACACAGACAAAACCTATCATTTTTCAGTCTGTAAAATGGAAGAATGAATATCTTCTCATCTCATGTGGTACCAGGAATTTAGGACTACTGTAACTTAATTTTTTTTTGAAAATCATGGATTCTAGTAATGTAAATGAAATTACTGTGTGTACCCTACATCAATGAGGTCCTTAAACTGATCTCATCAGGCCTCTACTGATTAAATAGGTAGTAATATATACATAAAATGTGTCTCTCTCTAAATAATAGGATGTACACAGAGGACACAAAGTAGTTAAAAAATCCAGCATCAGATGCTGACTTCTCAGTGTTTTTAGAATGTACTATTGTACTTGGATTTTATAAATTCAGCTTCTTTTTGTGAGCTAACACCATCAAGTTATAGTAATTTTTATATACTGTTGAAAAACAACCATTACCTTGGTTACTGTAGGTAACTGTTGGATGCTATATTCATCAAGAATGTCCATTATCCAAGCTGCATTAGTTGATTTTACATAGATAGACTAAATATGTTGTTGCTTCCTTTCCTATTAGCTAAATATACAGGATGTACGACGGATTATTTAAAGGAATGAGCAACACTGGACAAGCTTGTGCAGTCTTGATCATTTTATGCACAGTTAATAAAACACACAGTTCTTAAAAGTTGCTAGCTAGTTAAGTGTGGAGAGTCCAAATTCACTCTTATTGAGAGAAGTACGTGTAACACTTCTTTTAATTTCCTGTGAATGCACTGATCTATTTTCCATTCAGGTCTTGTCAACAGTAGGGGAGGAAATTAAAAAAAGAATTTTGAAATTTTACTTCTTAGATATTTTTTAATTGTTCTTTGTCGAAATTATACTGAAACTCAACATTTTTAAGGTATTTTTAAAACCAAATCTTTTTTTCTTAACTTTTGGAGATTTACAGAAATATATTAATTCAACAGAAGAAAAGACTGAAGTGCTTGTTTAAAGAATGTCAATACGTAACTTTTTTGTCTTTTCTTTTTTTAATAGGAGCTCATGATTTTTCACTTAATGTATCTGTAGAAAACCTATAGTTGTTTATCACTATCTAATTCTGAACATACAACATGAGATGCAACAGGAGTGCAGTACCAGATACACCTAGCACCCCTATTTCATTGTTAACTAGTTTATGTAGCAAAAAGAAGCCTCATGAAGTTCTTTCTCTCCTTCTTTTTTTAAATTATAGACTTACAATATTCTCCTACCTTTCAAGACCCTGAAATATAAACTACTTTTGCTTTGTCTATAGAATATACATATATATATATATGTAAATGACTAGCCTGCAGTTAATATAACATATTTACTCTAGAGCAAAAGTCTACATACATACACCAGCAGTGGTTTGGAGCATTACAGTACTAAATTAAAAATCTGTATAAAACAGGAAAAGAATAGCATTATTCTTTAATATCCATGCAGTTTCTTTGAAAATGTCCCTGGAAAATCCCTTCTGTGTGTCCAGGTCATTGTCCATGCCTCAGTTCCTTCAGCTTTAAAAACGAAACAATAGCTGCTGCTGTGCTATGTTCGGCTGCGAGTTAAAAAGCCTAGTTTCTCATCTTTATCTCTACTACTGTATTAAAATTTTATTCAAGTCCTAAATATTTATCCAGAGGTTGTAAAAGTTTTCTTTCTGAGTCAATCAGATGTGACTTGTACGTAATATAACTGAACTGAAACCCCCTGTCCTCCTGGAGACAACAGCCAGCAGTAGTCAGATCCGGTGGTAACAGTGGTCTTCTGGTTGTGATTGACATGCTTCTCACCACATCCTTTAAAGCTTCCAGGTTATAAAATTACTTGGTTTTGAGGGTTCAGTTATGAAATTAAAACAACAGTCTTCTTTTGTGTTTACATAGTTTAGTTGGAGATGCTAACTAAGCTAGGTAGCTAACCAGCTAACTAAGGCTAAGACTGTTAACACCTTCAGGATTAAGAAGATCAAACAGTTTAAGTATACATAAATATATATATAAGTATAGATATATGTAGTTCAAAAGCAATCTAAAGATCATCATGGTACGTGCTTAACAAGACCAATTAAGTGTACTTAGCTTTAATTTATTAAGCTTCATTAAGAACAATGGAGAACAGCCAATTATTGGTTTTATCAGCTAGTTCTAATTACAATAACTAGGAATAGGTTCAGGGAGCAAAGAGATAAGGGTCTTCAAGGACAGAAAGAGAAGTATACACAGATCTTATTGGCAAGTAAACATGTCAGAAACGAAGAACAACTATAGTAAAAAATCTGACGCTTTAATTCTTTAATGAATTCAGCTGTGAAAAACTGATGGAAAACAATACTAAATTGGAAATGAGACGATTTGTTCCATTACAGTCAGTAAACATAACAGCTACAGGCTTCCATAAAGCCATTAACTCATCAAATGCACAAACTATTCATCAAGGTACACAGCAGTCCAGTCGACAGTTGCAAACACTTCAGATCCACAATACTGGTAAACTCTTATTGCTATGGAAACCTTAATTTGCATTCTCCATTTATTTTTATTTTAGGTTTACAATGTAAATAGCCTATAATATTTTCTATTACACTTTTTCTGCACCACCCTCCAATTAAATTACAAGGAAAACAAAAAAATTACTATAAGGCGGTTTACCACAGCAAATTATACAAGTATTACGTTTCCATACACTTTTCTTCAGTCTCAGCCCACAAAATATTAGTTTTTCTCTTCTTTATGGGCGCAAGTCTCCCTCTTAAGATGCATTTCCCCCACTTAAAATAAAAAATATAAGATTTAGAAAAAGGAGAGAAATGGGAGGTATTTCTTTAAATACAGAAAAATGACAGGTTCATGAACAAAGGTGAAATTGCCAGCTGGATTACTAACAGGCCAGAAAAAAACTGAAAAAGCTATTTCACATAAAAGGTAGAAAGATGGGCGTAATGGGACTTCAGAATCAGTGAGGAATGAAAAATTCTGAGTTTAGATTACCACAGACTTTCCCCAAAAATATTGTTCAGGAATATTTTCAAGGATTTTTCGTATTTCAACAGACTTTTGGATAAATTGCAGATAATGTACAGTAGCCCCACCAATATATGGCAGACCCAATTGTCCATACTAGGTGGCTGTTTCCATTGTAAAATCCTCAAAGGCATAAACTTGCTGTGCAGGTGGGTATATTGCTGAGTTACAGACTGATGCCCCCAGGAAACTGGTTTTTTTGTGTAATGCACAGGTTGCCTGCACATCCACTGGAAGTTCAGTGCTTACAAGTGTGAATTCACCAGCCATGAAGAGAAGCACCTGTGCGCTGCATACACGGTACCATACATTGAACTAATGCCATCTGTAACATCCAGATTTATTGCACATGATTTTCTAAAGCACTCAGCACTGTTTCCTTCCGGGAATTCTCACAGGAAACATTCTAGCCTTAGCCTGTGCCAAGCACTGTTGAACACATGCAAACAAAAATCTATCGAATTATGCCAATGTAGGGACAAACCCCAGCATCTCTTTATGTTTCTTATTTCATTAATTAGGGCACATCCCTAATGTCCTCTAAAATCTGAGCATAACTTAAGATGGTAAACCCTAATCGCACAATTCACTATAACACAGGTTCTTGCCACTTATGGACAGCTTACGGCCAAAAATAAAACAAACCAAAAAAAAATCAGGTGTGTCTGCTCCATGTTCCCAGCACTTTTGGTTTTGGCCTGAAGATAGTCAGAGCTTGCTTTCATGTCTCTGGCTTGGTCAGTGCTATCTTTTGAATCACAGTGATCTGGTTTCACTGCTTTCATGTTAACCAATCATCAGGAAAGAAGGAATAAGTACATCTACCACCATTACAGAGTCCTTAAATAAAATCATGGAATGAATCTGCAAGTCTTATGTAAATCTTGCAGTCTTTTTACATTCATAAGAAAAGGTTTATTTTTTCAGTTAAATCAGATAGACCACAACTGTGAAACTCTCATTTTATTGTGACATTTTGTTTTCCAGCCAAAACTGAGAAATCTACGACTTGTGAAAGAGAAATTAAAATATTTTCCAGATCTTTGGTATTTTTGCTTTCTTTATTCTCATTGAAATTCACATCCCAGCAAGAATTCTGTTCCACCTAACTGCCTGCTACTTCTTCTAATCATTTCACAAGTTTCCTTAACCTGGAATATCATAAACAGGAAATGCCTTGCCACTCTCAACTAAATGCGTTCTCGGATCTGGAGGCAATGATGTTAGCAGATAATACATCAGAGCAGATGGCAGTTGGTGTTCAATGCAAACCACAGGTCAATGTGGTATACTGTTAGTAGCCATAATAAATCATTAAGAGGAACTACCTATGACACTTCCAGGATGTGTGTTAGCCCTACATGGAATTTTTATATCACAATCCATAAATATCTTCTTAATTACCTGTAAAGTGACAAAATCATGTGCAATAATCTATAGCTGTTTGGGTTTTAACTAGAAATTACTGGGGAACAGAAAAGAAAAGCCTTTCTGTTTTCTGCCGTTTTAACATTTCAGGCTAAAATGCTTGACCAAGGCCATTTATCTTAACTATTAAAATGAGCTCTTGACCTATGTGCGACATGTACGGTCCATCTCTTAATTTCTGCATGAAAACTAATTAAATGCAAATTGATAACAAAATTGCCAGTAATTCATATAAAAATCTTGTGTATAAAGTCTTCCAAAGCTGCCATCACATTTCTGTAGAAATTAAATGGATTTTTTAACACCAGGAAATGGCATTCCTAGGTGTGATATTGTAAGACATGATGGTTTTATAAAATAAAGCTTTGTCTGAGCAATAGCGAACACTCAGCAAGTTCCTAGACTCTAAGCAGCTCAACTTTATCATTAATGCAGTGCAGAAGAGCCAGCCTTCACCTAAATTAAAGGGCTTTCCAGACACATGTACTTGTGCTGTTCATTCAGTGTTTGGTGTGTATGCTCCCGCATGCATACTGTAACCAGTCGGGGTGGACTACCCTTGGTCTGTGAGGGACATCCCGAATCTGTGTTACCCAAGGGGATCAACAACCCTGTAACCACTCTGGTAGATTTTGGCATGAACTAAATATTGACTAAATACTTTTTATAACCATTTTTAATGGATAGAGAAGTTTCATCATTTTGGACTAGTTAAAAAACTTTTGGCATACTACTTATATAGTAGTTAATTATTGCAGACATTTGTATTTCAGTTATATTCTGAGATGCAGCCTCTGCTCACAGGGCAAGTATTCACTCCCAACCTTCCTGTTGGCCATCCTCTAGGTTTGCCCCAGTCTGACAATGCCTTTCTTGCTCTGGGAGAGGATCTGTATGCAGTAGTCTATATGTGGCCTGAAAAATGGAAAACAACAATCTCCCGGCTACAGTCACACGAGTATGTTGTTAGCCTTCACTGCTGCCTGGGCATGCTGCTCACATCTGTTTAGACACATATCACTTCCAGAGCTCCATGATTTTCCCAGAGACCAAAGGAAAGAATGTTCATCTGTCAAAGGACCACCCTCTAGTTCACCAGATACTGTCTTTTTTCCTCTTTTAGAAGATGGGTGCAACAGTTACCTTTACCAATCATTGGGCACCTTCCCCAGTCTCCACAACCTTTCAATTACCATTGAGTAAAAACATCCCAGATGTTGCAGAGCAACAAAATTCCCATGAAATCATGTCTGGATGGCAGATGGGTGCCTCCATCTCCTGTAGGAGGAAATCTCTGACTTCTATTACCCTCCACTTCCTTTTGGAGCTTGTGCTCACAGAGTGCTTTGAAATCCTAGTCAGCATGCAAAAATTTCGAAGTATAATTCTTTTTTGAAAGCCTTGAGCTATGGCTTATATCTGTTGCTTTTGAAACTGAATTACAAAACCTACATTGACCATGAGAAAACGTGTTAGATCAAAACTAAGAGCCCTTTGCAAATTCAACTCTGTGTGCGCAAGCCTCTTCTATCATTTCAGTAAAATAGTTAGCAACTACTTCAAAGAAATTATCATTATAATTTTAGTCAAAAAGTTTTAACTAATTCTCACTTCAATGATTTCACAGTAAAAGAGGAAAAATCACATTTCCCTGCTGTTTGCCAATGCCTGTGTAGTGTGACTAACTAATGTTTCTCCATGTGTTCCATTTTCAAGTCATATTGAGCCCACAATGACTAGCTATTCAGACTTTTCTCCTATCAGATTATTGTTACCTATACCTTTCACTAAAAAAACTGTCAGGCTCATAACTTCAATGTGCCACAAATTTTACTTTATAATCTCCACAACTGCTGTTGAATGGCTTGACTTCAATGGTCTGTAGAATCTGCTTGAATTCTCTTTGGAGAACGTTGTATCAATCAAATACAAACACTTTGTCTGCGCAGGTTGTCCTAGTAAGATCTATGAGACTATTCATATTAGTAAAGGAACTTATCCACAGATCCTGATTAAAAAGAAAAACATCTGTTTCATTGTATGCATTGTAGTCAGTCACATTCTACAAATGCATAATTTAATATAAATGGTGCCTATTAGCTAATTGGTTTTATTTAATTTTGTACCTTTTTTTCTCTCAGTTTTTTTTACAGCTATCCAGGACTATAAAATCTCTAACAAATGCAGTTCTGGTTTCCCCACTCAATGAGTATATATTCAGTCACACTATCTAAACCCTTCTAAACTTCTAGGGTTATTCTTCATTTAAATTGTAGGGTTTTCAAAATATAAATCCCCTTCACTGTGTGCATGCATAGGGCCTCACAAATGACTGCCTTAAAAATAGGCATTTTTTTCCTCTGCCCAAACAAATCTTTCTGAAAGTGAATTCATCCCATAGATAATGACAGGGCATATTTCGTCTTCAGTTTTTACATCTATTGCTCTCTCTCAAAAATAGCATGATAGAAATATATTTAAATTGAAGCAAAGAGAATGTTCCTAAGAGAAACAAATCTTCTTGGCTCCATAAGGAAGCAATTGCACTGGGAAACAAAATAAGAGAAAGAAAGAAAAAAACCCTGAAAAGAAAAAAAAAACCCACACAAATTTCAGAACATTGAAGATATAATATATACTACATTTCTTCTTGGTGACAGTGTCTCAAAAATATTAAAACCATATATAACCAAAGAAGTAGACAGAGTAAGAAGTATTCTAAAAAAAAAACAAACACTCTGATAGTTACAGTTTTCCTACTTCTTAGCCTTCTAAAGGCACCTGGAGACATATCATCTGGAATACCTCATAATCAATATATAGTGAGTTTAATTATTTTTCCAAATCAAGATTGTTCCACTTACCCCTGGGATTTCTGGAGGTAGCCACAGTTCTAAGGTCACACTGTAATACATAACTAGAGTTTATATAGTCTAGTTTCTTACTGGTTTTCTTCATTTCGTATTCTATTTAATGCTTGACCTTCAGGTTGAGAATATAGCTCTATCCATTTCTATGGATATCGCCTCCTGCAAAAATAAGAGAAAGCTTCAGAAAGGAAATGTGTATTGGGTTAGATATTACCTAAAAGGTTGTATGTCCCATTAAACAGTTTATCAGATGAATAAGTAAACTTCACCAGCTAAGAAATGGACTTGCAATTTTAAAACTTTCCCATTTGTCTTCATAACTGTCACAGCTACTGTGAATTATTCAATTATTTGTTACAAGCACAAGTTTATCCAGATATTTATATGGACTCTAAATTTACTGTGCATACACCTTAAACAATAGGCTTCTTAGGCACTTTCCTGGAAATCATTATTATTTTTTTGCATCTCATTATTTCATTATTTTGAACCCATACATTTAGCCAAGATTCTTCAGATCTGAAGTACAGATTTGAAAAGGATAATAATGTAAAAACTATAATTCTTCCAGAACCGTATGGAATAAGGCTGAGCCTTGCCTTCAGTGATTTTGGTCTTTTGTGACTCACAGACAAAAGACTCGCACAATGACTACAGCCAGTGACTGATCAAAGTCCTAAACACATTGTGTTCTTGCAAAGACATAAATATGTTCTGTATTCCTACTTGCTCTAAGGATAGTAAGTATAATAGGACTACTCATGTACGTTAATGCAAGCATTTGCAGTTTCTTAGCGCTCTCTCATTGCATTAACCCTAATTAATATTCCCTTCTTTTACAGGACTACTTTTCCTGCTCACTATTGTCACATTCAAATTGAAATTATGGAGCGTTTGGATTTGTTTGCGTACAATTTAGCAAATCTCTAAATTCTCTTGAACTACATTGATGGGCTTTAGATCACATCTTTTGCTCCCAGTCCCAGCCCAGCTAAATTTGGTATAATACACAGTACATTGCTTTCCTAAAATATCCCTGTCAAATCAGTAAAAGCAAGATATAATGTCAGAAAAAAGTACATTTTTAACTGAAGGGGTTTTGTTTCTTAGTCCATGAGATGGGCTTAAACAAATAAATAGAAAGAAGAACTTGTGCTGAAGAGCCTTTTCAATTTGCTTCAGTTTAGCTAAAGTGGCAGATGGCAGCTATCTCTGTTCTTCTCCCAGTCCTGCTCTCTGTATGGCTTCTCTCTGCTGTTCAAAGGAACTCCACACTCTATACAAATTATTTCAGAAAAAGGAATATTAAGGTGCTGGCTGAAAGAAGGGCTTTCATGAAAAGCAGGAAGCTGCTTTGAGGAGAAAAAACAAGCTTGTTGTTAGCAAAACAGGACAGGGCAGGGGGCAGAGCCGCGTGGGTTTGAGTGGCAACAGAATGTACCAGAATTTTAGTATCACCCTCAAGCACTTACTAGTGCTTCTGAATAAGCCTAAACTACAATAATATTGAAATAAAAATTGATGCAAACATTTCTGAGTCTTTTACTACATTAAGAACAATTGCTCACCTCACAAGATGCTATGAAGAAAAGAAAATTCAGCTGCTTCTTTTCTCAGGACCACTTGTATATTATTTTTTTGTGAATGTTCATTTGATTTAAAAAAAAAAAATCAGTTCCATGTGCTTCTTTGGTTCTCTTTAATTGGTATCACAAATCCAAATTCAAGGCATTTCTTTCAAAGCAAGTGTAAAATTCTGATACGAGTATGTATTGGCTTTAAATACTAGCTCCTCAGAATTTGTTTAAGTAAAAAAGTAACTAAAGTATTACAGAATTTTTTATATAGATAGTTACATACATTTTCAATAGGTAGCTTCTACCTTACTATTTCTACCTATTTTTTTCCACTACAAAATAATTAAAGATTTCCTTTTCTACTATTGTTTCACTTACTAACAGTTTGCTTCTGGCATATCTAAGGTTTTGAACATCATCCAGATTCCACTGTGTTGAGTGCTGTACCTATGCAATAATAAGACATCCTGAACTACCATGCTTACACTAAACACAGGAAAAAGCTAAGAGAAGAATGGGAAAATATTATTTTTAAGTTGCAAAACAATATAGTTAAATATCAATTATGCAAAATGAATTTGCAAAATATTATTGTTTTGAATTATTTTGTTTCTGATTTTGAAACAGTAATGCTTAAAGGGGATTTTTTTCCCTCCCATGGTCACTTTCACTTTTCCATTAGAAAGCTATGAGGCAATTTTAATAAAAATGAGAGAACAAAACCAAACCACTTATTCTTTCCCTTTTTCCTCACCAAAAAATAAAAAGTATAACGCTCAAAGAAAACTGAAAGACAGGATAAGGATGAGAAGTGAAAGGTAAAAGTGGGATCTGAAAGGAGTGTTTATAATCAATTTGTCAGGAGATAGAAAAGGGAGGTAAAAGCATGGAAAGAACACTTAAAATCTTCAGTTGGTCTCTGGTTATGTTTTCCCACAAATGCAGCTTCTTCTCTAAGCTAAAGAAAAATAACCATGAGACAGAAGGAATCAAGAGAAAGACAAAGAAGCCCTGAAATTCCAAAAGGAGTTATGGTTTTAAAAATAAGTACATTTCCCCATTCCAAATATTTTTTTCATTTTTTTCCCCATTTAAAGCAAAAAACAATTTAAGATCAAAATGCTGACTAGAATATCTTAATGTGATTTACCTTTCTCATTAAGTTTATACAGGTACACTCATCCAATATTATTTATGTTTGCAGCGGATCAGGACATACAAAGCTGAAGGAACAAACAGAACTGTTTCATCATTCAATTAGAAGACTCAGAGGAAAAAAACAAACACAAAACCCACAAAACCAAATATGTTTATATGTCCTTTTATGTTCTTTTTTCCATATGAAATTTCCTAAGACGTAATTTTCAGGAATCACCTGATGAGAGGGATCAGATAAACAAATTCTGAAATATCAAAGCATCCCTTTTTTTTTTTTTTAAAGACATTTAAGAAAAACAAGCATGTGTTACCAGTGTTTGAGTCCACAGCTTTGTCCATAAAGAAAATTTATCCTTTTTTCAACCCGAGCTATTAGCCAAACCTAAGGTCTTATATGGTTTTTATTTTTTCTAATAAGTAACATAATATTTTTGTGGTACAATAGTCTTTATTCCTAAATTATATAAATAATACCTTTTCTCTCTAAATATCAACAAATTAAAACAACCATTGCTGCTTAGAATCCTAAATCTTGTATTTGCTAGCACTCCAGTCTCTTGTAGCTAAGCAGTGGGTCACAAGATAAAGGCTTATGTGTCTGTCTCTGAGTCATCTGTGATGTCTTCCTTATGCAGGTAATTTTTCTAGCTTGTCATACATATAGATCCAGCAAATATTGGCACAGTGCCCCATTTGAATTTCTGTCTTAAGGAAAACCTTCCAGCAACAGAATTTACTTCCACTTCTGTCAGCTGGTCTGTGCTTTGAAAGCTGGCTCCTACTTTTTCTTTTATCTCTTCCACAAACCGATGTATTTACCTCTCACATTTATCCTGAATATATGACAAAAGTTATGCCCATAAGCTTCAGAAACATTTCTATTGACCCTGGGGGCAATAGTTGCCCATATTTCAGGGTATGCTTTTGCAGTATGGCCTGAACTGAATAGCTTTCTCTTTCCGAAAGGAGAAACTTTTACTTTTTGCTTCCATCTGCACTACCCCACACTCCTATAGCTTACTTAGAACAAGTGCTGGTGTTAATTTGATCACAAGATAAACTGATTCACCTCATTAAAATGGCAAAAACCCCTAACTTTGCAGAAAAGAGAAGATAACAGGGGATGCAGGGAAAGGGCTGGCCAGGTTAAAGATTTGAATCTGCTGCAATCACACAAAATGCTAAAGCCAGCAAAGGCAAGAGTAACTAATGTAGCTGGTAGCAGGGACAAGTAAAAGAAGGAACCAAACAAAAGATAAACCAAATAAGCTGTTAAAAAGGGAAAGATTTTTTTTTAATTTCTTTTTTCTTTTTCTGCTACTGCTAGCCAGTAATTTGGCACAAAGGTAAAGAGAAATCAATACAAATTAAACGGAGCGGGCGTTGTCAACTCATATTTAGCTTTGAAGTTCGTTGCTTCTACACCAGATTTAAGAAGGGTTTGTATGTTCTTTTCCCAGCTATACAGGCTATTCTAAGAAAAGATATTACCTCTACCTACAAGCCATGTTTTTTCTCAGCACAACTGACAGCTTCATTTGGTGACCATGACAGGACTCCTAAGGCTGCCTGTGATATGCCAATGTACGGGCAATACATTAAAATTATTAATTTTTGTTGATGTTGTCAAGAGTTTCAGCTGAAGGCATTTAGGCAGTGGCAGTTATGTCTTCCTGATGAGAGACAAAGCCTAGGAGTCAGATTTTTTATGATTAGGGACTGTGACAGTTTGCAGGAACTAACCAGTACTGCTTAGGGCGTCTGTGAAACGATGCATGTAGCACTACCACTGTGTTAGAGAACTCAGGGCTGATGGCAGGTTCTTAAAAGCTCTGTAAGCAACCTTCCATCCTGTCTGAAATGTAGGAGAGGACATTTGGGTGTGACTAAGAAAAAAACAGGTGTAAAAAGGTTGAAGATGCAACTGAGGTACAGGGTTTGTTACAAATGAAGAGCTAGCTGGGAAACTACAATAAAGAAAAGTGTGTCAAGCAATTGCAGAAGTCCTGGTTAGCTGAAAAGACCTGCCAGTTCATCTCACCACAGGGAAACTGTTGATACTTTTCTATGGGAGCGTGTGAGAAAAACTGCATCTTGCTGTCAGGCAAAAGAAACTGATGGTTCTGCTTTCACTGATAGGGACTGAAGTCTCACTGCAGAGAAACAGTGACCGTCTCAAGTCACCTCTAAAATTAACTATTTTAACCAACTATTCAACTTACCTATATTGCCAAATTCATTTGATGTATATTCTGTTCAGGAAATGTCATGGAGAACAGTGTGCCAGTGATGAGTCCCATTGCTCTCCCCTGTGGTGAGAGGCCAGAAAGGTTCCAAGGTCCTTACTATGGGAATGCTAA
The DNA here is from genome assembly GCF_023638135.1 of Falco biarmicus. Lineage (NCBI taxonomy): Eukaryota > Metazoa > Chordata > Aves > Falconiformes > Falconidae > Falco > Falco biarmicus. The sequence continues at coordinate 53,824,555 of NC_079289.1, forward strand.
AGGTCATCCTTGGAAATGCATGTTTGAGAAATGTTTCATAAATGGATTCTCAAAGCATTGCAAAGGCAAGTTCAGGAGAACAGAAGGAAACCTCAAGTTTATTGATCTGGGACAATAGTCAACAACAATCTTCTGTGACCCAGAGGGAGTGAAAGAAACAAAATGTTGACAGATTCTGCATGTTTTTTTCATATGTGTAAAAAAGTTCTGTGTTCCATTTGATCAGTCCTATCCATGCTATTTCAAAACTGCAAAACTCTTGACTATAGTCTCAGAATTGCACTATTTGCTCTTAGTTGAGCAAAAGATACATGCTGGGGCCAGCGTTAACAGAAACTGACCTCCTCCAGCTTACAAGATAGCATTTTAGGTGACAGTTACAGAGCCTTTCCACTTGCCAAAGCAGTATTGTTTGCTATTATACATCTACTACATATTTGCCAAACCTACTTTTAAAAATACCAAGTATTCCAGTTTTTGCAGCTTCCCTTGAGAGACTTTTCAGCAGCTTAATATATTTAGCTGTCAAGAGGTGAAAGATTAATTTTGAGTATTTTCTGTTTCAGGCTGAATCGTTTGTACAGTTCTTCCAACATTCATATGCAAGCCTACACTGGCCACTTTTTATCCTGAAAATTTGTTTCAGAGTTTTTCTATACTAACATTGCAAGTCCTAAATAATACATGAGTAACCCACATCAGGGACCAACTGGAAGTACTAAAGCTGGAACTGCTGACTGTTTCTAAATATTGTATAATCTTGAGAGAATGAGAGGAAACACATTTTCTTTCAAAGGCCTCTGCAGAGGAAGACCTCAGTATGTGTCAGATTACATCTCTGACATCCCTCTGGGTGAGCCTCAACACTGTTTAACTTCCTTCCAGAGCAGTATGTAGTTTGATGTAGATGTTTACTTTTTTATAATCAAACTGTGTGCAGGTTTTTTTCATAAATTCCACTATAGTGTCTTTTTCAGTGTATTAAATTTAATACACGTTGAGAGTCATTTGGAAATTAGGTCCAGTCAACTTGAATGAATTGCTATTTCGTATTTTATTTTTTCAATCTAAAAATAATAACTAAAATTTGATACATATATTCAACATAATCTTCCACAAGTCATCCTCTCAGTAATCCTTTAGACATATGAAATACACAGAACAAATGACCCTTTTTTTTTTTTGATCTATTTTGAATAACTTTGTTCATTCACTCTGTGCTTAGCTGTTTTGCCTTTAACAACATGGCATTACCATTGTCACCTATTCATAATCAGGTATTATGTCTTAAAACTTCACTTTTGTAATGGATTATTGGGTTTTTGTACACATTTAAAAAGCAAACAAATTACTTTGTCATGTGATCCTTTCAACAAGTCAGAAAAATATCATCATAAATTAAAGGGATTGACTTGTACCATCTAATTCCTGTTTTCAGGCTAGCTGAAACATAGTACTGATAAAGTGTTGTGTCACTGCCAGCTCTTTGGAGCCTTAGTGGCATGTGAAGGTTCAAATTTCCAATCTGATAGCAGCTAATGTCTACAAATGAATACATTCTAGTTGATCAGACCCCAAGTTTTGTTTCACTCAATTTTAGAAATAAGAGTTTGCCATGAAATGCAGTTTCGGGTTATCCAGAAGGAGCTGACCCAACCTCAGAAGATGCAAGGAGATCTATCTGCTGGTTAGCAGATGACTTTCATCATTGTCAGTTCAATAAAGTCAGTAAATGAGGTTTTTGGACCCTTTCTTGAAAAGTTCACTGTTGAACTGCTCGTTGCTTAAAAACAATTGTATCTTTTCTGTGGGTAGTGAGATAAGTGTTCCCACAGTTTCATTCAGCAACTTAAAGTTATTAAATGTATTTTGATATACTTGAAATACTAATATTACATTAATCCTTTCAAGGATTTCTATCTTGTTCTAAATGCAGAGAAGATTGTCTTATTACTCTTTTGTGAATAAACTGAACTTGTACCTTCCCAAATCTGTGGGTTTGGACCTATATCTCAATATTAAGTTTAACTGGAGGAAACCTAGAATATTCCTATAGAATAATCTGTCCTAGTACCCTGTGAACAATTGTAATTTAAACTCTTGCCAGTAACTGATATTAAGGTTAACCACCTCCTCAGGAATTGCATTAAGCCTGAGGTTGATAGATATAGATATAACCAAAACCAATTTGAGTAAAGTAATTTAACAGGCCACAGATTATATGCACAGATGGGATTTCCCAATTGTGTCACTTTAGGGATAGACCTAATGTTATGAAAAAAATAAATCACACCTTTTCATGAATGCTTTCCATAGGAACTCCCCTAAAGAACACTGGAACTGACAACATTTTTGTTTCAATACATTTAATCAATGCTTTTTGACCTGGAGTGGAGAGAAGAGTAGAGAACCTTTCCAAACAAATCAGCATTTAATCCAACTTAATTTATGCCTTTACTTTGGGACAGTAATATGTCCAAACTACAGATAAGCAGAGAAAACATATTGATTTAGTTGCCTTCTGTGATTACTTTTTTCAATCAAATTGTTCACCTTTGCCTCACACGCTAATGAGCAACTGTTTCACTTAAAACTCCTAGCAGATCACCTGTAAGTAAAATTAACATCTAAAATTACATAGTTTACATGTAACAATAAAAAAATCTGTTCCAAAAACAAAACCATACTTTATTCTATTTTTTGTTTATTATATTCTATACAGCTCATCCTGGAGGTCATCTCAAAGCATGTGGAGGAAAAGGTTATCAGGAGTGGTTAACATGGATTCACCAAGGGGAAATGTTGCCTGACCAACCTGATAGCCTTCTGTGATGGATGGAATGACTGGCTGGGTAGACAAGGTAAGAGCAGTGGATGTTGTCTACCTGTACCTCAGTGAGGCTTTAGACACTGTCTCCCACAACACCCTCATAGGCAAGCTCAGGCAGTGTGGGTGTTGTGAGCAGACAGTGAGGTGGGTTGGGAACGGGCTGAATGGCAGAGCTCAGAGGGTTGTGGTCAGCAGAACAGAGTCTGGCTGGAGGCTGTGGCCAGGGGTGTTCCCCAGGGCTCAGTGCTGGGTCTGGTCTTGTTCAACTTATTTGTCATGCTGGATGAAGGGACAGAGTGTGCCCTCAGCAAGTTTGCTGGTGATACAAAACTGGGAGCAGTGGCTGACACACCAGAAGGCTGCGCTGCCGTTCAGCAAGGCCTGGGCAGGCTGGAGAGCTGGGCATACAGGAACATAATGAAGTTCAACAAAGGCAAGAGTAAGGTCCTGCACCGAGGAACAACCCCATGCACTAGGACAGGCTGGGGATGACCTGCTGGAAGGCAGCTTGCAGAGAAGGACCTGGAAGTCCTGGTGGACAGCAAGTTGCCCACGGGCCAGCAGTGTGCCCTGGTGGCCAAGAAGGCCACTGGGATCCTGGGGTGCATCAGGAGGAGTGTGACCAGCAGGTTGAGGGAGGTGATCTTCCCCCTCTCCTCTGCCCTGGTGAGGCCACATCTGGAGTGCTGTGTCCAGTTCTGGGCTCCCCAGTTCAAGAGAGGTGGGGAACTACTGGAGAGGGTCCAGTGGAGGGCTACAAAGATGATGAGGGGACTGAAGCATTTCCATTATGAGGAAAGGCTGAGAGAGCTGGGCCTGTTTAGCTGGAGAAGAGAAGACTGAGAGGGGATCTTATCGATGTCTGCAGATCTCTTCAGGATGAGTGTCAGGAGGCTGGGTCCAGGCTCTTTTCAGTAGTGCCCAGCAACAGGACAGAGGGTGATAGGCACAAACCGCAGCACAGGTACTTCCATCTGAATATGAACTTCTTTACTTTGAGGGTGACAGAGCACTGGAACAGGCTGCCCAGAGAAGCTGTGGAATCTCCAGAGGAGACATTCAAAACCCATCTGGATGTGATTCTGTGCAACCTGTTCTACAAGAACCTGCCTTAGCACAAGGTCAGACTAGATGATCTCCAGAGGTCCCTTCTAACTCTGACCATTCTGTGATTCTAGGTGTATAAGTACATATACAGAAAAGTATACAATTCTCATTGACTTTCAATGTTCTTGTCGTGTAAGGGTATGATTGTAAATATGATCTAGGAATTTGTACCATCAAAACCAAAATATAAAGGACATAAATATTTATGGTCCTTATATAAATAAATACAATTGCTTATATGATACAGCAACAGAAGATCAGGGTCCCAATCCAATGTGCACAGTATTCAATGTATACAGGAGAAAACATGGCATATCCCCATTCCCCAGAAGCAAGGATAAGAGCCCTCCTCATAACTTCCCAATTTTGAGTATTTACAGTTTTGTCAGCAACTGTCTTTGTTTCTTTGTTTGTTTTTAAAATCACACATATAAGACAAGGATATTGACTATAACAGTAGAATATATCCTAACAGAAAGACACACACATCCCTCCTTGCCCTGCTAGCTGAAACACACATGTTTCAGCTTACAAAAAACTTACAGTCTAGGGCTTGTTCACACTGTGGGTTGTGCTTGACCCCAGGCTTCACACAAAATGTTCCATACAACACAGCTGGAACCCACTCCAAGCCATAGCTAAGATTTACCTTTAAAATAGGCTAATGTTTGGTCAGCAACAGGGACTTTTAAAATCATTATCACAGTCCAATTTACAATGATAATATTGACAGAATATACCAAATCATGGGAAAGCTAGTTTACCATTACCATCAGCTACGTATGGGCAGCAGTAGATTATTCATAAAATCTTGAGCGACTGCTGTTTTGTTGGTATTTCAGATAAGGTTACATTACTGTACCTGATTCAACCTTAAAATTCTGTTTTCCCTCTCTCTGAAGTAGACTGAAATATTGGCACTGCTTTGCAATATGCAATTGCTCTTTAAGCATCCTAAAAACTTTACCACCCTATGAACTGTAGAGTTTGCTTTCCCTGCTCTGTACAGCAGGACAAGTCTGGATTTTTCAGTGACAGAATATAATGAGCCTGATTTGTAACCACATTTCCCAATTTTATGACAAATAGGGCTTCACTGAAATCAATGAGAACCAATTGCAACTCTAAATTGTTCTTTGATGGCACAGTGCCATCTGGAACAGGGAGGTATAGGCTGTAAATGCCCTGTTCCTAGCTATGCTCACCTATAAGGGGAAACAAGGGAGGTAAAGAGCCCTCACAGTGTATGTAATTGTGAACTTGAACTGAAAATTTGGTGTGTTATGTTTACACTTGATTGTAAACTACACCTGCTCAGGAACAAATGCAGTTCTGTTCAGTACAATGCCATGAGAATGGCAGGCTTTGGGGAAAAAAAAAGTGGTGTAGACCCAACCCAGCTAAATCCACCCACATATTTGAGTCACTGTGCTGGCAGTTACAGCTAACTCTAGAACTCAAACTGAATCTCTCTCATTCTGATTCTCTTGCAGGAATCCAGAGGCTTCTTTTTTAAAAAGCCATAATACACAGATTACCATTCAGTTTAATGACTAAAACAGAAATCTTATCAAGTTGAATGCTGGTGTGTGGAGTGTGTAATTGGAAGGTAATGTCTATAAACACTTCTTTTTATCACATTGAACCTTATTATTTTTCAGATATAAAACAGAGGGGAAATAGAAGAAGAGTTAAGTACAAAAGAAAAAAGGGACTAAACTGATAATTAAAAGGAACAGAAGGACAATTAATTAGCAAATGCTTTCACTGTACTGTCTTCATAACAAGAAAAGAAGACATGTTCATATGACTGAGGCGTTCATTTTGCCGACCAAATTACGTTAGGGATATTCAGTAACCTTTTTGCACAATGGTGTTGAAACTGGCATTAGTAATAGACAGTACTGCACTGTGCCATTGCAGCTGGGTATGAACCCGAGTGCTAGCTTTTTGAAAACCTAACAAAGCTTCTTTTGGACTCTTTACATTTCAATTTAGCTGAATTGAAGTACTGACACATTCCAGTTCATCTGCCATCCTTTCTGCCAACATGGAAGCTTTAGCAATAATGGTTATTGCATTTTCCCTGGGTAGTTGCTTAGAAAACTTTAACATTTTCCCTAATTTTGGCTTTTAATAATGTATCAAGCAAATAAGTTAGAATCAAGAACTGCTTTTAAAAGAATACCAAACAAAACCCACAATGAAATTCTGTGTACTAAACATATAAATGTTATATAAACATATAAATCATAAACAATGATGCTAGAAAATTTCCCCTCTCCCTTAGCCATATCGTAAAGAACTTCATATACACGATTGAAAAATTGTTCTGATAATGTTTTCTAAGGTAGTAAAAAAAACAAAAAAACTTTTTAAAATAAGATGTGGAAAAGATACACATTAAGGACAAGATTGCAACACCCTTACTCACTCTGAATAGTAATGTTCATCATAACTGGTTCCACTGTAGTCAAAGGGGTTGCCTACCAAAAAAAAGGCAGTTTTTATCTGAGGAAGAACAATCTAGACCTAGGAAATTAATAAGATTATGTGACTGGAAAAAAAACACATAAATACCATGGTGACATTTACTATTTTCTACAAATTGAGTCATGAAAAGCTCTTTCTATAGGCAACCAAAACATATTGTGACCAAAACAGATATTTAGAGAAAAACATATACTCCATATACTCATCAAAGACAACACAAACACTTTATTTTGTTTTGTTGCATCACAGAATGAGAATGAAAGTATAATGGGGGGTGTGTGGGGGTGTGTGTGTGTGTGTGTGTGCCACCCAAAACACAGACATGTGCTCTTAATCTTTTAGTCACAGCAGCCTCCACATGACATCTCTTACAAGACAACTTGTCTTCATTTTGAAAATGATTATATCTAAGGTGTTGCTCAAACACAACTCCCTCTTGGACTACCCTGTGTTCAGTGCATTCTTGTCAGCAAGATGCAATAAGCAAAAAGCTGATGTTGAGTACTGCCAACTCATTTCTTGCATGGCAGAGCACTGTAATTCCTGACTGCAGGTGTAAATGCACAGTTCCCTGGAGTAGCTACATGGATGGTAGCGACTAGAGGTAGTTTAACTATACCCAACCCAGCAGATGCTTCTTGCTTCCTCACTCTAAAGGAACTGAGCTAATAGCTAATCCTAGAAAAAGATCAGAAAACATTTATTTTTATTTTTATAATTTTTATAATTATTTTCATCTTTTTTAAATGAAGTTTTCTAAGACTTTGTGACTTGTTAGCACCTTCCTGTAACACCCTGGCATTGAGAAATGCAGCCCTTGCTGATCTATGCTACAAACAGAAAAAAAACAACCAGCCTTATAAATTCTAGCTACACACACTTAACTGTATCATCTTTCTGTCAGGATATGCTGCACTGTTCACTCATAACAATCTCGTAACGTTGACATTTTCATCAAGTTCCCTCTGGTTCCCTAATCACCCTGCAGCAAGTCCACATGATACACGTATCAATGCCCAAACATCTATTGACAGCAACAGATTACTTTTTAGAAAGCAGTCTCTGTCTTATTAGCTAATCTCTGTTCCTGTAGCTTTGTTCTCAGCCACACTGATTATTGGTCGTTCAGACAGTTCTTACAGACCCATAGGAGCAGGCTCAGAATCCAATCAGTTCTTGTAATGTCACGTTATATACTCAAATCAGCCCTTTCCAACATTTTTGCAACTAATGGCAGGGCTACTCCTGCTCTTACATGTTCCCATTATGTCTCTAATAGATCAATGGCAATTCTTCAAAAAAACATGAACTTTTCCAGCTGTAAAGAGGAGGTTGTTTCAAAGTCCAAATTTCTTTGACCCCTTCAGTACCTCACACAGAGTAGTTGATGAGTTTCTTTGGTCAAACTCATGGACTGGGAGCAGAGTGGCACACAGGGTGTTCTTGTTGGCTGTATACTGGAAACTCAGTGGAAAGAAATGCAGCATACCAGCCCTACAAACACATGCCCTCTTCAAGAGGAGGGGTCTGCTCAACCATTCAAACCCTGCTGAGCCTTTTTAAGCACCATCACAGTGTAATGTCAATGTGAATTAAAAAAAAAAAAATCAAACCCTAGTGATTTCTAGGTGACTATTTGCCAAATCACCTTCCAATTTTTTTAGCACAATCCTGTCTTTGGTAAATTTTGATTTCTCTGAACACCATTCCTGCAGCCAGCAAAATGAAGCAGAAAAATTTTCAATTCTGAAATTGTAGGACAAGAATGGAGCTTTTCTGTACCTGTGTAAACATCTCTTTCAGCAGTTCCTCCCTTTCTTGCTCAGAGCATTACAATTAGTGTCCCAACAAAGCGAACCTTATATCAAGTCTTTATGTATATTTTAATCATTAAACTATAGGTTTTTTCCAGTCTCTTCATGAATTGCCCTTCTCATTATTCCTGTATTTAAAGATCCATACTGAGATGCATGTTTTCCCCTGACCACAAACCTCCTCTCATGCAAACAGCAAAAAAAGTGTTCCCCAGCTTTCAGAAGGGCTGGGAACTCTCTTTCATAGCACAGTTTAAGACATATATTAGGACAATTTAGAATTGTGTTATAAATATCCATCATTCTTGCAAATGCTTTCAAACTATAAGGAACAATATTTGTTTCCAATACAAATTCCTGAAACAGTCACAGGAGTACTAGTAGTAACAGTCAAATCCAAAACTCTTACCTTAATCTTTTAAAGGCATTGTCTCACGCCCACCTATGCAATGGTTTTGCCACATGGACAAATGCACTCTGTCCATTTCTGTAACGTGTTCAACAAAGTGTGTTTGAGAGTCTTCTTGTGCTGCCCAATGTCAGTCTTTTTTATATTATTTTTTCAATATGTATTAATGACTTTTTTTCTTGTAGATTGCTCCTTTTCCTGAAGCAATTTACACTGCAAGGATTAACTCCAGGTTAAACAATTGTCTGTGATCAACAGTACGGTACTACACTGGGCCACTACTAGCAGTCCTTTTCCAAAACTGTAAAAATACCATGATCTGATAGGTTGCAACAAATACTCTTTTTTTAAAAAAAATAACTGCAGCTAGTAAAAATAGTCAGAGAAACAAAAAGTGTAACTTGTTCCCCATTTCACACCTGTTAAGGTTTTGACAGATTGGATTGTCAGAGATTCCTGACCTTAAACCAGAATTTCAGCATTCCAGATAAGGAATATATAATAGCTCCTGCTTCCCTGGACTCATTAAAGAAAGGTAGGGGAGTTTATACTTCACCTTTTCAACATAAAGATGACTTACTAACCAGTTAAGTTTAGGCAATAAGGAGGAAAGACAGAAAGGAAGAAAGGTGGAAAGGAAAAATGGAAGTAAGAAGGAAAACAAGAAGGAAAACAAGAAAGAAAAAGCATTAAAGAAGGAAAAAGAGAGAGGAAAGAAAAACAAAGACAGAGAGAAAGAAAGGGAAAAAAAGGAAAAAAAAAAGAGACAGAGAGAGAAAGAGAAAGATTCCACATCTTTGAATCAGAAACAAAACCTAGTTAAGAGGAGGGTCAGGCTGTCTTTAATTGCACCCATGAAAATATTTTTAAGAGGAGATTGCCTGTAAGAGCTGGAACACTTGACATCATGAGGAAGGCAGGCAGTCAAGCAAGAAGGTTGAAGGTAAGGACCATCATGTTGCTGAAGCAGACTTTACATAACTGTAGTGTAACTAGATTAATTTCTTCCTTTATGTCTTTTATAAAGAAATGCTGCTTCTTTTTTGTTTTTATTTCTTTATTTATTTCTTTATTTCCTTAGCCTGGCTTGGTTTAAGAGAATTGGGTAATAATAAAATATTCTTCACTGAAGGGAGTAACAGAGGTACGAGTTGGAGTGCACTGGCTCTCCAGCACGTCTCGCACTGTAGCCACAAGGTGAGAGTGGCAGCTCAATTGAATAATATGAGCCAGGAGAGCAGCAGGTACTATGGGCATCACAGAGGGCACAAGTATCTTCCAGTGACTGTGACAGGGAGTAGAGAACATCCACAAACATCCCACTGAACCTCGAAGATCCCAGAGGACACTGTAATATGGTTTATCTTATCTGCTCAGATTTCCTTTCAAATATGAATTTTCAGGCAGACCACGCTCTAGCTTTGCTCTTTCCACGTATGACCAGTTGAATGGTTTTCTTTCATAACTATCATTGAGCAGGTCATTAATAAAGCAGGATCTAAAATCTTCATTCTGAGCTTGTCCAATATTTTTTAATCTTTCCAAGATGCTGCTACGTATTTCTATCATTATCATTCATCTATGAGAACTTAAATAAAAAAATAACAACAGAAGGAAATTACTTGGCCAGCCTCTGCTCCTCCAGGTTTTGCTGCTGTAAGATTTCTTAGAAGCTAATAATGTTCAGGTCTGGCTGACTCTCTATTTTTAACAGCCCTTTTGTGGATATATTTTCATCACTTACCAACTCTCAACTGTTATGTTTCCATTACTGCTACACTCCCTTGTTCCACAGATTTGATTTAACATGATTTGTATACTCACTCAAAAAGCCAAAATAATTTTGTCACAGGGCTGCACTTCTAAGGTTCGTTACTTAGCAAACTGCACAACTCAGAGTGATCTAATCTTATTTTCAATCAATTTCAAGTGCAATTCCAGTTCTACCTAAATATTTAAAATTGATTCACTGCAAATTGAACCTGTTCCAGCAAGGTCTTAGTCTACAAAAAAAGTAGGTAACAATTGCAAAATACCCAATCCTATGCAAATTCTTTGGGTGGTCCAAATGTCAAACCAAGTAGCACTTTTTCCATAAAGATCTACGACTCCATCTTCCAAGTCTGTCAATCTTTCCTGAAGCTCAACTTTGTTAGCAAATTGACCAATTTTTCTCTTTGGAGAAAACTTTTCTAAATGGTTGTTAGATTGCTGGCCACCTATTCTATCTGCCTGGTTTACTGGAATTTTTTCAGTTGTGCTTCCCTGGCCAGCTAAAGGAAATGCTTACTGTGGGCCAGAATTTTCAAGAGATGTTTTTCTTAAAGATAATACATCTCCAATCTCACTGGAACACCAAGTCAAGCAAGATACCTCATGAAAATGCAGAACCCATCCAATAGGACAGATAAGACACAGTGTAGAAAAGTGCCTACAATACTTTTCCAGTCTTGCTTTCAATCTAGAAACTTCCAGTGGTTTTCATCGGTTGCAAAAAAATGTACACACTTCATCTGAGGTCTTCACACCTAGGAAAAGCCTCTTGACCAGTGTGTTGAGTCTGACAACTCACCTGCTCAATCTAGCTTTTCTGGCCACCCAGAGAATTTTCTTTGACAAAGCATGAAGCAAAAAGCATCCAGCAAACAAATAAAGCAGATGCCATTAATCATAGTGCTCCAGCAAAGACTTTATTGCACTTCTTGGGTTTTTGGGCTGTTGTGGGTTTTTTTTGAGGAGGGGAGGGGAACTGTCAGATTGCCTTTAATTTCCTTTGGTCTTCATTTGGATAATTTTTAGCTTCTTTTGCCCATTTTAGATTTCCCCAGTCATTTTCCCTGAATTACTTGTCCATTTTGGTTCAGCAGAACTTGCTTCCAGGTCTGTATTTTTTAAATAAGTCAGTGATGGTTTTGTTATCCCTTCTGTGAACTAAACAGGTAGAAAAAAAAATCACAAAAAACCCTGTTGACATTCAGAAAAGAAACTGATAGTAGAACCAGTCACTTCTTTGGTGTAATCCTGTTTTTTCTTATAAAGGATGTACAAAGTCTTCCTCTCTAGAGTTAGAAAGTTGGATCTATTAGCATTCAACATAAACACTCTCTTTCTTTACCTTTTCCTCAATGGCAGATACACTATCAGATGTTTCATACCACGCTTTGTTACTTCCTTCTTTTATGCTCTTGGGGATTTTCTTTCTCTAAGGGTGCGGTTCCCTGACAGATATGTGCCGTTGCTGCTACAGGAGACGCTGTGGACACCCAGCCTTTCGCCTTGACTTCTGCCAGCATACTCAGCTGTGGAGCTCACACCCCCTTTCTGCCATGTCTCTGGCTCTTCCAGGAAGAAGGTTCAAGAATCAACCCTCTTGGCTGATTTCAGCCCCTAAAAGACCTGAAAACTACTCTCTTCTTTATTATGTTAATTTATCAAACAATCTGTTTAGCATGTTTGATAAGTGCCAGAGTGGATGCAGAGGATGGAACATCCCACTTTGGTGGCAGTTGGATATTACATTAGTCATTTTGTTGATCTGTATCATGTGCAGCTTTTCACTAGAACAATATTCACAATATCTATACCTACTTTATTTACATTTCTGTGAGATAACCTCACACTTGTGTCCATTCTGGGTGCTAACATGCAGGTATGTTTGAGCTGTGGGCTTTTTGTTTTATTATGGGCAAGTAATTATGAGCGATCCAAAAAGGCCCTTAAAATTAAAACTTTTTTAAATGAAAGACAAAGCCTTCACTCACACACTTCATTCAGTGCACATTAACATATCCAAAATTTGCTATGCTCTGATCAATGAGGCCAACAGTAGGCATATGTTACAAACCTTTGTTGATAACAAACTACCACCACCACAGGCATTAAAAAGATTAAAATAGTACCCCCAAAATAGCATGGAAATAAATATACAATGCCAAAAATGGATAACAGTAAAGACAAAGTGGTATTTAATGGCAGTATAAAGGATGATTTGCAGAATTCTCTACTTGGCCACGATATGAGATACAGCACCTCTCCCATTTACTTCCACTGGGAATATTTTATCTTTGACCATGTTTTATAACCTATTCTGGTTTTGGATGTAGTCCCTTGTCTTTTATTCATTTTTGGACCATATTACTCCCTCCTTGCTGTTGTTATTTTCTTTGAATGCTATTGTTTTTCTTCTTCTGCCAGCTTTAGCTCTTGCTTGATGCAAAAAATTCACTGTTTTGTTCTTTCTATTTAGCAATAAAATACAGCATTTAGCTAATGTGTTTGTGCCAGATATAGGTGGAAGAAGCTAGCTGCAGGCTGGATTTTTGTTCCCTGAACTGACAAACTGAGGGCTCATCTGTGTGCTTTTGAGCTGTGTGGTGTTATGCCATTATGTATAAAACCATACACAAATAGAATTTTGGCACAGCATTTCATCCATTGCTTATATTGTATCCTTTTCTTTTGATATTTGTACTGATTTACCTTTTTCAGAACAGGATTAACATGATAAAAATAAAGTAGATCTCAATAACTAGAAAACCAACATTTGTCTTGGGTGGTTGTTGTTTAACACTCTGTATTTTGTTTTCCTCAACTTTTGCCTCTTAAAAGCAGGTAGAACAGATGGGCTTGTTGCTAGCACTGCTTTCTTCTGCTTTAATAATTGGTATCTTTCATAAGACAGATTTAGCAGCTGAGGCACTGTGTTAGGAATACAGTCAAATGAAGAAATACAAGTTCCCTGTGCACAAAGTAGAGAGAAACAGGCAGATTTAAAGGGTGATTCAACCCAATTACAACTAATCTTGTCTTGAGAGAGATTTACTTCTTTTAATTGTATATTCAGCGAGATTTGAACAATTACACTCTCAACTAGGCAATTCTTTTAAAGTTAGCTGGGTCAATCTGTATTTAAGCACTGTTAGAGATAAAAAGCATCTTTGCCTGTTCCTTTGCTAATCAAAGCAAAACTCTTTTTTTACAATTATGTGTTCAAATCTTGTCCCATGATGGTCTGTTCTGTAAAGAAATGAACTTCTTTACTGTCTCCTAAAAGAAAAATCCATTCTTAACATATGGAAGATGAAGTTTCCTTCATAATAATCACATGTCATGTAGTTTCTGTTCTATATCAGGAGCATGCCACTCCATTTTATGTCAATTTAATTAGTTTCCATGATGTACAAAGTTTTACCAATTCTCAATTTGTTTTCACTTTTACAGATTGATTGATACTTACATATTTGGCAGAATATTTTGGCAGAATATTATCTGAGTAACATACTCAGCTCCTTGGAACACTATTCATGTAACACTAACTTGAAAAATTTTCCATCTGTGGATTTCAAAGTATTTCCTAAATATTAGTTAATTATGTCTCTTTATACCTCCATGAAATATCATTCTCATTTTACAGCTGAGGAAACTCAGGCCCAGATCATTGCAAAAAAACTTACAGAAACACATTCAAGTATTCTGACTTTTAAAGTATGTGACCTTGAAATAACAGAAATTTTTTTCTTCCCTCCACTAAGCAAGAAAGCAGCAACTGATAGCAACTCAATTAAAATAAATTGAACTATTCCAATACGTTTTATTTACTATCTAAATCTGATGTTAGAATAATTTGTATTTTATTATCTGGCTCTTACTACTGGGAACAGAACCCCTTGGCATATAGTTCTCTTAAAAAAATATCTGAAGTTATAAAATTTTCCATCACACCTTCTAGGCAGTCCTAATAATCTGTCATATATAATTACCGTAGGAAAGTAAAAGTTGAGTATTAACCAATACCAGTAGACAGACAGAAGCTCAAATGGGAAAAGAGAGGAAGAGGTTGCTGTCTGACCCACTGGGTTTGGGTTTTTTTCTTTAAATTAGAAGTATATTGTCAGAATGCTCGACTGATTTATCTTCCTTTTAAATGTGCAAAAGGACATTATTCTGAAAGTTTTAACACTTTTTTTTCCACAGGGAGTTTTAGTAATATGATGAGAAGAACACACTGGCTGAGTGAAACTTTGAACTATGCCAGTACAGACTAAAGACAGTTACTTCAATCTAAACTAAATTGACTTTGCTAAAGAGAAGGTCATCCTTCCCTCACTCCAGCTGTCTTCCTTGTGCATACACAAGGATTTAGGCACAGAGACAGCTCTGGGAACTGACAGTGCTGCAGCCAACAACAAGCCCTTTCTGTGTGGTGCTAAGCCTCTGCCAGAGTTAACTCTCTGATTTGGCAATGGTCTTGAAAACACTAGTACCAGCAACAGCAAAGCAGTGCAAATTGTGGTGCAGGCAGGGGAAAGAGGAGAAAAACCACTTTTGGAGGAGAAAAACAAACCACCGTTTTCTCATCAAAGATGTTGAAAAAGAAATCATTCACAATTTGGTTTAATACTCACACAAAGCAAACTTCACATTTAAGCATCCAGAGTACACACATAGCATAAATTAGGCCATACTGTACCTTATCTACCTCTCTGGGTGGGGATAACTGCATGCAATCCTCTGGCTCAGAAGCTGGTATCATCTGAAACAGCTCAGCTGGGACACTGTTACCCCAGCCTCAGAATTTCACAGACTCTGGTCAAATGCCAAAGGCAAGTCAGTCCACTTTAAGTTCAGTTACTAGGTCAAATGAGCCTATAGGTAAAGTATAGAAGGAAAAATCCTTTCCAACTTGGGTTGCAGAAAGCTGTCTAGGACTTTAAGTATTTTTTTGAATCTATAGATGAATATTGGTACAGGTCACAGTCCCAACAGCAGCCACCTTCCAATAGCATCTGCCCCTCAAAAGCAATGTGGAATTTTACTAACACCTGTGATTTCACCCATATGTTAGTATTACACATAAAGTTCAGCATCCATCTTACTTTCCTTTTAAATTAGTCAAAGATGTTCCACACTTTCTAGAAACTACAAGTCCCTAAATATGTATAGATACTACATGAGACCTCTAAAAATATAGATCAGACATTGTGAATTTCAAGAATGATACATTCCCTGTTGTGTTAGATTTAATACAAGAAAAAAACAGTTCTTCAAAGGGAATCTACACTATGAAATTATCAGAAAGGATTTTTTTAAGGGGAAAAAAAAAATAAGTTTCTCAGTCTATAACTGTATGATAACTATTCTAGCATTAACATAAAAAGTCAGATTTCTTAAGGAATACTTAGTTCACAAAAGTAGTTTCTCCTCTGAGTATGGAATAAAGAACCAATTCTTTAATTAATTAATTCAGTTTTGTACAAGCTTTTGCAGCAAGGTGATATCACTGTTATCTTTCTTGCCCTTTATGTCATTTACTACCCCTCTTCAAAACAAGTGCTAAGCGAGTAGATATTGCTGTTTTACAGCATTTTACACTCAAACTTAGCACAGATGGAAATGAGTTTAAAAGCTTCAAGGCAGTGCAGTATTATTTTCACCGCATATAAGGGTCTCTCTTCATTAGAGAAATTTGCATGTGAAAATATCTAACAAATTCTGTTGCCTTAATGCAAACCCCAATTTATAACAGGTTAGCAAGCATGTATTACAAACTGGTACTATTGCAAGTAAAATAGGGTGACTTTATTAATGTAGCAGACATTATGACAACATTGCAAGCCAGCTCTTCCCCAATTTAAACTGCTGTAGCTTTATTATAGTAGTAAAAAAATTTCTCATTTGTGTATATGTTAGAGCAGTTACAGATACATTTTTTTTGACAACACATATCAAGTCAGACTAGGGTTGTTCAGAGCAGACACTGAGTGAGATTCACTTCACCTAAATTTAGTGTCTAAAATTAGTCAATAGAGAGAAATCGTCACTTTCTTGTCAAATCTGTCCTAAATGATTAATTTAAGATGAAGTTCATTACTTTTTTGATCTTTCTGTTTTTTCACAGTAACAGTTAAAGAAGCCTGAGGTAGAGTTTCAACAATAGATGACTACCTCTTAGAAATCCAGTTTATCCAGATGAATCCCAACCACCACTCCTATGCAGCCACCTCTGGTTTATAGCTGAATTCCAAATAATATATTTTTATAATTATCAATTAACACTTTGGCATAATAATTCCCTGATCTAATCTCTCTAAGTAATATAAATGCCAAAGATGGTGGCGATAAAGACACTTTGATGTTTTTGTTACACTGCTTATTAGTTCCAGAGACAGAAAAAAGTGACAAGGTCTCAGTACCGACAGGAGAAGCCTGAGACTTGCAACTTACCCTGCAGGGCTGATCTAGCAGCTAGGGATCACCACAGTTCAGGAGGTCTCCAAATACATTTCCCTTAGGCTATGAACAAAGAAAGGCTGTATTCAAAGAGCTGCATCACACCTGGGTATCTGTACCACCCTAAATCCTGAAGAAAGTAGTCTTTTGAATCACAGGAGGAAGAAATGAGACAGTGGAAAGAACAAGCACCTGGTAGTTATATGTCTCTATTCTAGACCAGCGATGGACATTTCCTTTATCCTAGTCCTTTTTACTCTCAGACTTGCTTTCCAGTAATCTTGGATTTCCAGTAATCAAGGATTTCACCACAGAGCTCAGCTCCAGTATTGCCTGTACTTGCAGCACTTAGTTGCTGGACACCACAAACAGGCTCCAGAAGTCTGCGTACACCACAGCAACTTATTATATTCAACAGTTTCCTAAACTGTCACCATTCGGGGGGGGGGGGGGGGGGGGGGGGGCGGGATTTTGCATTCTAACTAGCTAAGAGGGACCCTGGAGTTCCACCTTTTTCCCTTCTTCCTGCACTAACTTCCCTGCTTTACTAGCATTTTGTCCACAGGAAGATACATCTATCTCCCTATGCTTTACCCTGAACAGCTCAGGCACTCCACTAGTCTTTTAACCTTCAGGTTTTTATCTCACAGAAACCAGGTAGCAAACTCCAAACTCCTCCACTCTTAACTCTTACATATCTGCAGCTTTTATCTGTTTGCTGCGGTGAAATCAGCTAGCATTTTTTCTACTCTTGTTCCTTACTTGAGTCATCTTAAAATCTGTAGTCAACCGTTAGGTCCTCTTCATCTTTTTGCCATCTCAAAGCAAATGCCCACAGCTTTCCCACTATCAGTATCCACCTGTGCCTTCTCCTTCTGTATTTATAGCCTCAGGTACCACCTGTTCCTCCTAATTAGATCCAAAAACCAAACAATACCAGTTCAACACAAGGGTTTTAGACACATCCTTTTCAAGAGGTCAAATATAAAGTGATGAGAAATCTAGCCCTAAATCCACATGTTTTTCCTGAGGCAAAGTATATAATAACTTACATAAATTTGCAGACACATTGCCATAAAACTGCCATTTCAGCCACCTTTTCCTGCCCCTTCCCATTCTGTCTTATGGCCATACTTCACAGCTGGTTGACCTCCTCAGCTGCAGAACTTGTCCTCAGTGTCCTCATAATCATGCCACCAGGTCGTGTCCTTACCTAAGAGAAATGAGGGAAAAACATTTCTTCTGAGTAATTCCTCAGGAATCAGTACCAGAAGTTTCAGGGGAAGATAAACGATGAATAAACCTTCTGGGTTGATTTACTTCTCTGACAGACTCTGCTGAAAAGAGTGAAGGAAAAAATCTTCCAACAAAGTATCAGTATTTATATTTTTACAGAGAAAAAATCAAACAAATTTATGTATAGAAAAAAGGCTATCTCAAGTGAGTTAGTATAGTTGAATTTAAATAATGTCTCCATTTATTTTTCAGTAGGTGCAGGCAGTATTTTCGAAAAGCAGACATATAAACATATAAGCTCCAGATTCCTCCTATATGCTGGTGCATTGCTATCATGAAAATCCTGAATTTCTATTTAACATTTTCAAGACAATACAGTCTATTTTTTTATTACAGTATGCTAGAACAGAAAAAAAATAGCCCTAAAATGTATGGACAAGGGGAAAATACAGTGTTACTATTTTTGACTGAGATGCCTGGAAACATGTTTATTTTAATGCCCTGCTTATATCAACTGGTGTAAGAAAGATACTACCCCTCTTGACAGATTAGTTCTTGTTATATTCTTAAATCATCACATCTACAAAAACATGGCTACCTCTAATATATTGCACTTCATTTTCCATAGAAGTATTAATCACAGTTTTGGAATATTACTTTTGCTATACTGTATTTTAATTGGTGATCAAAACAGAACATTTAATGAGACAATATGGAATTTTGAAGTCTTGATATGGAAACATAAAAGACCCATTTCTTCCAGTAAAAAATGTGAAAAATAATAATACACCTGGGAAATAAATATACAGGCTACCTTGATGTAAAAGTCCACGTGACCATTGGTTATAGCTAAGTATTTAAGTATTGCATGTACTATATCTGATGGTTTTAACTCATTTACTTCTTCCAATTTTTAATCTATTTTCTTCATTATCTAATGTGTTACATTTATCAACCCTAAAAACAAAATCAAGTGAAAAGAAGAGTATTTTCATTTTAAATACCTTCTGGAGACTTTCAAATTCAATGCTTAAAAGCACTGCAAGCAGATTGACAATATTTCTTGCAATATATTGCCATCTAGAGGAAAAAATGTATGTTGCGGCAAAATAAATACGACGGTTTAATTTATAATTCCTATATTTTCACGTGAAAAACATATATTGTGTTTTCTAGGCGACGTAATGTGTCATAGTCACAAAATCAGCTGGATATAAAAGTATAAGCATAAAACACACAATAAAACACATGCATGCATACGTTGAATACCGTATGTGACCCATATATGTATAAGCCAAACAAATGTTAGTGGAATTTTCAGTTTGTTGTAGCAAATAAAAGAAAAAGCTGTTCTAAACAATTCACTTTGTGCATCCAAAACCTGTAACTGAATTTCTAATTAATACTAAGTAGTACTCTTTTTAGATAGTGGCACCAAAAATATTAAACTTGCTGATTAGATGAACAGAAATAAGTGAGATGCACTGCAGGATAGCTGTGTAGCTACACAGTTGATTGCATGTAGAAATAAATGGAATATGCAAGTCTAACACAAATAACTGAAGGTATTAGGTATGAGTTCTGATTCTCATATGACATATAATAGGAATATACATTTTATAATACTGAAGCAGTTTAGACACTGAATTCATTTGGACTGTCAAGGCCTCAAAATTAAATTATGTATTTAAGTACTTTCCTGAATCAGGACCTCTATTTTCAACTGTTGTTCTTAATCATAAAGGTGACTACCCTAAGCAGATTTAGATATGAACTAATGGTAAAAGAATTATTATGTTTCACTTACAATCCCTTTGTATTAAAGAGTTCTAGTTATTGTTTCAAATGAATAAAAATTACGTTCAGAACATGTCAGGAAAATAGCAAATGGAGCATAAAAACCTCTAAACCAGTATGAGGTCAATTAGTGCAACCTAACTCACGTGTAGCAAACTCCATTGCAAGTGCTAATCTCAGACTCCTAAAGTGCAGTTAAACGCAGGCTGATCTGTACATGCAAAGCAGTGATCCTACTTTCTCAACATGGCAAAAAGTACAGGTATTAACCGTCTCAAAGAAGCAAGAATGTGAATTGCTTCTACATGAATAAATAAAATAAAAAATAAATTAAAAAAAAAAAAGAAAATACAGACACTAACATTTAACCTCATAAGGTTCCACAAGGGAAAGTGTAAAGCCCTGTGCCTGGAGAGGATCAGCCCCTGGCACCAGTAGAAGCTGGGGTCAACCAGCTGGAAAGCAGCTTGGCAGAAAAGGACCTGGGAGTCCTGGTGGCCACCAAGTTGAGCCTGAGCCAGAAGCAAAGGTGGCTAACTGTATCCTGGGCTGCATTAGAAGGAGTGTTGCCAGTAGCTTGAGGGAGGGGATCCTTCCCCTCCATTCACCACTGGTGAGGCCACACCTGGAGTATTGGGTCCAGTTTTAGGCTCCCCAGTATGAGAGACTTGGAAGTATTGGACAGAGTCCAGCTAAAGGCCACAAAGGTGATGATGAAGGGACCGGAGCCTCACTCCTATAAGGATGAGTGAGTGGGGACTGTTTGGTCTGGAGAAGAGAAGGCTCTGGGGGATCTCATCAGTGCGTACAAATACCTGCAGGGAGGGTGCAAAGAGGACAGAGCCAGGCTCTGCTCAGTGGTGCCCATGACAGGACCAGAGGCAATGGGTACAACCTGAAACACAGGAGGTTCCCTCTGAACATCAGGAAACACTTTTTTACTGTGAGGGTGACCGAGCACTGGCACAGGTTGCCCAGAGAGGTTGTGGAGTCTCTCACTTTGGCCATACTAAAAAAACATCTAGGCATGGTCCTGATAAACCTGCTGTAAGTGGCCCTGCTTGAACCAGGGGGTTTGACCAGCTGACCCCCGGAGGTCACCTCCAACCTCAGCTATTCTGTGGATTTGTGATATGACTATGCATAGCTGGTATTCTGCCACTTCAAGAAGAGAAGAATACATACTGACAGCCAGCGCAGTGGGGGAAACATCAGCCCTCACTGCTTTTTATTACTGTCTTAGTATCTCTCTGAGGAGATGAGAACTCACTAATTTTCACTTTTGCCTTCCTTCTGACACATAGCTTATAAACTTACTAAATTCTTTTTCACTGAGGCAAAGCAATACAAGCATATAATTTTATATTTTGTCAGGAAATAAAGAAAATCATCCATTGACAGCAAGGAGTTTGGTCAGAGGCCATTTTGCTCCTGAAAAACAGAGTGAAAAGAACTGATGTCTTTTATAGATTGTTTCCTTGCATTTGAAGCTGTTTGACTTTCAAAATTAAGAACCAGGCCACAAAGCAGTGTGAATCTGGGTAGTCTAGCAGGAGACAAATTTAATGATTTTTGGATTAAAACACTTAAGACTTTTTCAAAACAAAGGAAAAGAAAAACTTTCCTTTATTGACATGAGTACTGCATTTGGAATCTGGATGGCCTCTGGAAACTAAATTATTCCAGTTATGTTTCATTCACTTTTCTCAAAGTTTTTATTTTTATAAGATAATCAGCATTAACTTAGGTAATAATATAACAATAATACCTGTAACAGAGACTTCATGAAGTTTGTCAGTATCTGTTTGTATTAAATATTAATGTTGTTATTATTATAAAAGACTTTAATCATAAACATCTTATTGTTTTTACTTAATTAAAAGTCAGATAAAATAAAATCTTATGTTTAATTGTCTAAAAATATCTCCAAAAAATGACATGTAATGGGAGTTTTCAGTGAACAAATATTGTAGCTAGCAGTACAGCTAGCTGAAAGAGATGGGGCAGGAGAAAAAAAAGCAAATAGAAAGTCTAAATATTTATTAATTTCTTGTACCATTAATAAATTAAGTAATTAAATAATTAAGTTTAAGACAGAGGACAATAAATAATATACTCAAGAAAACATAAAGAAGAAGACAAATGAAAATAGAAAACTATTTTTTAGACAATATGCAGAGACTTACTGTCAGGTGATTAATACATATTTTAATACAAACCAGAAGTCTAGGAGACTAACAAAAGGCACAATTTATCTGAAATAGTTTATTCTAACTGTTAGATCGTGTGTCTATTTAGATATATTAGACACAGCTTCTGTTACAGGTCTGTGGACATGAATGAACACAGTACCCACCTAAACAAGATGACAAGAAAGTACATTTTCATAAATGGTTAATATTGGTTTCTTAACTTGCTTATGTGTGTTTTGGCATTGCTAGTAACTAACTTAACCATGTCCTGACAGCAGTTTTGAAAATACCAGAATTGCCATATTTTGTGATCCTTTATAATTTTCCATAATATTATCACCTTGTTTAGAAAATATATATTGTATGCGCATTGTATTTATTCCTGTGTTGTTATTACCAAATAAAAATTACAGCTGTATCTAAACTGAAGAGAAGTTCACTCACGATGTCTCTGCAGTCCTGATCCTCCGCCCTCCAGACCAGGATGCCTGCTGAAAAGCACTTCCAGCCATGCAATTTTTTTCAGGGGCATCCAGAAGGATGTTAGGAAGTTAGGGGTGATGTATAATCAGTTCTTACTGTAAATGCCATCGATCCACTGAGACTTGTTAAAAACAACACATGATTTGTCTTGATTGCTGTAATTTGTACACATGAAGAGAAACATAAAGAAAATAAATGGTTTATATTCCAATATTGAGTGATTGGCTAGTCTTGGTAATACCCATGAATTTAAATGATTGGCTAGTCTTGGTAATACCCATGAATTTAATACCACTGGTGTATCATAAAAACCAAACCACAGCCATTAAAAGCATTACTTTGCCAAGTTTAAGCAATCTTTGCTTGCAGAGCATATTCTGATAGTCAAATCCAATTTTTTCAGAAGTTACTTTTGGCTGTAGTGATGTGGCTGTTCGGTCCTGAAACTGAGATGCTGTAACAGGATCTAACTAGAATAGATAGAGAATTAATTCTGACACTGAAGGTGCTGCCTAAGGGCAAGCAACCAAACATATGGAAAAAGATGCACAGCGTTTGAAAAACTAGTACTTAGACAACTTGTCCATTCCTGAAAGCAAAAATGTATATAGTGTGTGTTTATGTGTGTGTGTGTTGTTGTGTGTGTGTGTGTATAGGTATATAGTGTGTGACTGAAGCACACTGAGACTAAGTGCAATGGAAGTTCCTTCACATTGTTTAAACCTCATCTCTAAACCTGCGTCATTTCACTGGGTCTCCAAAAGCACCCCTTACTTCCTCGTCAGTTGTTTTAGTGATTTGAAAAAATAAGACAGATAGCATGCTTGATATACATAAAAATAAGCAAACTCATTATATTCCATATATTTCTTCTTTTGTCACACCAAATCTAGATTAGCACAAAGGAAATATTTTCTTTTTTTTTCAACTCAATGTAAAATATAATGGTAATTAGACATTTGATAATGAGTAACTGGCTATCATATAGGGTGTCAGTGAAAGAAGTGACAGCCAAGAGCTTCAAACATTTTTCTAACAAAAACTTCCTTTCCAAGAGTCCCAAGTAACTCATGAGGTCTCATTCCCTCATATGTCACTATAAGCAATCTTCCCCTTCTTGCTGTCTCTGCATATTTTTCTTCAAAGTGTTTCATGGCAACATATATTTTGTTCCTTGACTTCTTTTCTGTATCTTTCTCATGTTTTGTGTGCCACCTTCTCTTTGTACTGTCACTGTTCCTCTGGGACTGTATTTGCTGTAAAATTTCACCTGCACTGCTGCTCTTGCTGTACATGTGTAATTAGGGATGGCCTACTTCAAAATTACTGGAAACAATTGACTGCAGTAGCCATTTTTCCTAGTAGAAAACCAATTTCCTTCTCCTTTGAATTGAGAAAAAATGTGTCAGTTTTAGCTGAAACCTCGTTTCAGTTCAACTGAAGACACTGCAGAAGTACCTGCTCTAGTAAAGGCACGCAGGAGAGATCCTGCCACTTCTTCTGATACTACATTCAAGTTTAAAGCAAAACAAAACCCCAAAGCCCACATAAAACCATGTCACTCATGGTAGCAATGAAGTATTGTCCATTTTCCAGCTAAATTTTACTATTCCACCACTATTTCACCACTTGGTATCATTATAAGCATTAATATGGACCTCTTCAGAAAAAAATCCTCCGAATTTCATAGTCAACATGAAAGGGCAGAACATAAATACCTTTTAGATAGATAAATATACTTTAAATTACTACTTACATGTCATTGTTGTTTTATTTAGTACTATATTATTTTAGTTGCAGGTTTTGAATAACAATGAAAAGCTGGTTTCAATACCAAAACTGAGCTCATCCTTGTTGCTTCCAAGTTAATTGACATTTGTGTGCACCATGAGAGGAACTGCAGGTGATAGAGGACGTCTTGATTGAAAGAGAACGTGGGACTAAATACCTGGTTTTAACAGTCACATATAAAAAACCATGACCATGGCAGGGATGAAAGAAAAAAACAAAACCAAAACCAGATTAAAGGAGAAATATCAGTCACAACCTTACTTACAATGAAGTTTTAACACTTCATGAAAGCTCTTGAGTCCTTAAGGAAAATCTAATTTGCCCCTTGTAACAGTTTAATCTAATCAGGCCTTCTTTGTCCATAACTACAGTATGTGAGCATCTGGCCCTCCTTTCAAGGAAACTCAGTAAATAATATGGTAAAGCAAGTAATTAATACTCCTTTTAGCATTAAGGTAGCCAAAACCACAGAACAGCTGCCTGTAGATTTTGTAGAAACTTAACCTTAGTACAGAAGCTATCCCAGATGTTATCCAGTGCCCAGATACCCTTTGTTGGGCAAGTGTTGGTGACCAGACTTCAGTAGCTTCTGTCTTTATTCCTTTTTGGTCAAGGCTGAAGTGGGGACATACCAGAATGAACCCCTTGTGTTGCATATTGCAGGTGTGGAGAGACACAGTCTGAGCAATTTATACAAATATATGGGAGGAAATGAAGAAGTGCTCTGTCATGTGGGTTTTCTTTTTTTGTTTGTTTGGGGTAGATCCCAGAATATATGCTTCTTTATGCCAAAATTCTGAAGTTTTGAAATTAATATTTTATGCAATCCTACATACTGCATAGCATGCACAGCTCAGAAAAAGCATGCAATCAAAAAATGTTTAAAAGCACCCATAACAGAGTGGAGGATATAGCTCTTTCTTGTTCTATGCTTCCTGTATATTCTTCACAATTATTTTTTTGCCTGAGAGAAATAAGAAACTCAAAATCAACCTTTAAACTGAAGGAGTGCTACAGTTTGGACCTAACTGACGTCCTGTAAGACAGCTGCAGTAGCAGTTACACTTTCAAATAGAACTGGAAACCTTCAGGGACATTATAAAGGTCCCAATCTTAAACAGAAAGTATTTACTGGTTTGGAAAATAATCTACTTTTCTAATATTTTATTTCATTCCAAAAATGAATGACTAACCAAATTTTTTCAAATTTTAAGTTTACTGAAAACCTGGGAGTGAAGAAGCAGGAGAACTGTTTCCAAAGTGAAATACTAATGCTTGTGGTTCCTGGAGAGTCAATATGGTTCTGCTGTCCTGGGGCCATAGGAAAACTGGGATTGCTCCAAAAAGGTCATTCTGTAGGGCTCCTCAACTGCTGTTTCTTTAATTCTGAGTCAAAAGTTCTGGTACTCAGGATCCCAAATCAGCCCAGGTCTAAATAGTTAAGAAGCTACTTCCAAAATTGCCAGAGAGCTAAAGAAGCCAAGTTATACTGGGGCAGGGCAGGGGGGGAGGTGGGGGGGGGTCTCCAAATGGCAGGACATGTTACGTAACTACTTATCAAAGTGTGTCAAATTTACTTTTATCTTGAGCATATTCAGATCAAGAGGTAGAATCCACCCCCTTTTTTCTTCTGGTTTCCTGTTATTGTTGCTGCAGCTGTATATTTCTTCTTCCATTTCACTTTTTGCTTTCAATAAAGAACAAAGTTGTGACTCGGCTTAAAACTGTGTTAAAATTCTGAATGTTGGTTTTGAATTACTTTACTGGCGGAAGATCATTATCAAAATGACTGCTTCTTCTTAAGAAAAGAGGTAAGAATGTATCTGTTCTACCTACATCATGTTCAGATTCTTGAAGTTCCAGGAAACTCTCTTGGATTTGGCAAATTGAATTTGGAGTGATTGATGAAAAAATATGCTGACGATAAAATGTCTCTCCTCATAATATTTAAAACATCTTTCTTTAAAGTTTTCAGTTTATTACTAGAGCAAGTTAAAGCTTTCTTCTCATGAGGATTTTTTTCTAATCCTACCATAGAACCATAAAAATGTGGTTAGGTTGGTAATATCCATAGGAGATTGCTCTCATTTCCACTGTATTTTACTGGCAATTCTTCTACAAGATAAATAAGTTTGGTATAAAGCAAACAAATATACATATGCAATCTTCCTTGCTACACGTTTTTTCAAGGAAAATCGTTACAATTCATTCTAGACTGTTCTTTTGTAATATAACCTAGACAAATTCACATTCTTCAGTTTATAATATAGACAACTAAAATTGCCAACAACTGAGAAATTTTTCTTCTTTCACAGCATCATTGAAAATACATCTCTCAGTTGTCAGTTATGGCAGACATCTTCAAGCACATGTCTATGCACAAATGTACATGTACATTATACAAACAAGAACATTTTCCACATTAAAAGTTTAACCATTGTAGGAAATGATTTATTTGTTATACTTTCTTGGGGGGGGGTTGTTTGGTTAGGTTTGACTTTGGACGGGTTGTGGGGTTTTTTTTTGTTTTAATATCTTTGAATATCATTATATCTAGAGCTTTTTGTTTACTGTTCTCAAATTAAGTAGAAGTCATTTGCTGTGGAATGCTGTGGAATAAAATATTCCAGGTTAATGACTGGTTGAAAATTATTTCAGAAGAAAAATAGTAGTACTTTCTAGGGAAAAAGAATTACTATGTATTTCCTCAGTGATCAGGAATTTGGAAAAGCAGTAACATTTGGAGTCTAGAGTAAAAAGCATACCACCTCCTGTTTGGTTACAGCTGAGGACTCAAAGTCTTTTTTTTTCCCATTCCTTCAAATCTATGACTTTGATTCTCTTCCAGATTATTCATCCCAAGGGGAAAAATACAACTCCTTTTAAGTATAATTACAGCTTGGTCTCCTACTTCAAATGCTTTCAGGCATAATATGACTTCCCCTGAAGAAGACAAACCCATTGAAATCACCATCCCTCTTATCATTTCACATTAGTCTGGATCCACATTAGCAGGCAT
Source organism: Falco biarmicus (assembly GCF_023638135.1). NCBI lineage: Eukaryota > Metazoa > Chordata > Aves > Falconiformes > Falconidae > Falco > Falco biarmicus. The sequence goes on from NC_079289.1 coordinate 53,851,955, forward strand.
ACTGTGAGAAGGAATGATTGTCTATCTTAATACTTATTAAAATATTCAGAAATTCAAATTCCATGCATGTGAAACTCAAGTGCGATACATATGATGAGGCTGTTCTGTATAGCTGATACTTTGTTAGGTGTGTAGTAACTGGTACCTATAGATGATACAGGTAAAGCCAACAAAGTTAGGAATACTGAGCCATGAGAGGGTCTAAACAGGTTGTTCTCTAACAGGCAGCTGCCCTCTGCATCATGTTCAAACCGCCTAGCCTAGACTCTTAATTTTCACTTTGCAGGACAAGAAGGGCAGCCATCTAAACCCAGCAACCCGAATCTTAGCACGTGAATTAGAAGCCTGTATTCTGAATATAATCTGTAGCAAAAAAAACAACACAACTGGTTCTTGAAGAGGCTTTGGTTGAAATTTACCACCCACTATAACCAACTATGTGTTGTTCGTTAACATCAGAAGCTGGGATGACTAAGACATCTTTCTCCTCTCACAAGCCATTTTTCCTGAATGTTTTTTTCCTACTGCTGTTATGTGAAACATTCATCAGAGTTAAAAACATTAATTCAAATTCTTTACTAGTCTATCCATGAAGAAAACTCTACAGCCTCCTCTTAAGGCATCTCTGAGATCCTTCAAAGAGTAATTCAGTGTTTAAATTAGGAGACAGTCTCTCTCCGCTTACTGTAAGCATCAGTGTCTGCAGAAGGATGGAGTGCTACTATGCTGCACAGCGAGTTTCCCAAAGCAGGCCAGAAGATGCTAGGAGCAGAAGTGCAAATGAAAAAAGTCCTGACTCCAGGCTTCACAACACTCCTCTTAGGAGGCAAAATCTTCCTCCCAGGGTGTGGTGTAGGAAAAGCAGAAACATTGGGGGGGGGGGGGGGGAGATGGTTACACATGGTTAGAGCATCCACATGGGGAACAGGGGACCTGCAATGCTGGCCAGCCTCCTTCAGAAGGGATTTCAACCAGTAACTTTTCCTGGAAGGTACCTTAAAAGCATGTATGGAAAGGCTGCTGGGCTGCCCCATGGGAGACAGTACCATAAGCTTGAGAGAGAAAGCCAGTGAGAAGCAGCCTCGTTCTCCAGTCTCTGGGAAAGCGGAAGCCCTGGGGTCTGCTCACAATAACTGAAAAGAGCAAGTAGCTTGTGACTGGTAGTAAAAACATGATAGCTGGCAGCGATGGTAGCTGGCATGAGAAATGTGAGCCAGGGGTATCGGGGAGCGTAAGGCAGGTTGCAGTTGTGATTACAGGGCTGCAGGAGCTGAAGTAGAGGGTGAGTTTTGGCTTCCCTGGGTTCCCAGCTGGTGATGGAGTACTGCTTTGCACTGCAAAGGGGTGTTAAAGAAGCTGCACCCCTGTGGACAGTGAAAACTGTGTTTCCTCCTCCATCCTGAAGCTTGAGAAAGGTCTATAAGCTCTTTCACACCACATCACAGCTTGCATGGGAATAAAACAAATCATGATGAGCCTTCACTGCAGTCATTCTCAAGGGTTTATGAAAAAAGAGGGAAACATAACCCTAAATCCTTAAGTATACACAAGCTAGACCCTGACCAAAATTACAAGTTTTGCTTACTTTCTCGAAAACTACCTTTTCCCTGAACTGTATACATAGATTTCTGAATTAAAAAGAGATTTAAATAAGTGTAGGTAGTAGAGCGAATCTGTGGTTTCCCTATTACAGAGGAATAAGGTATCATAAAACACCTCCTACTTGCCTGCTGGGCAAACAAGAATACGTGAGGCAACTTTCCCTTTTCCCATGCATGTGGGCATTGGGTGGGTTGGCAGGGAAAAAATAGGAGAACAGCTGATTGATACCCTACTGAAAAGGCAAGATAGACTAAATAGGACCAAAAAAGCAATTAGACGAAAGGTAAAGACAGACAAGTCTGCCTAGTGCATAATAGGAAGAACAGAAATAATCCATTGGATAATACTTATCAGACAGTTACCAGAAGCTTTATTTAAAGTCTGAGCTTGTTAAATAAAACAAAAAACTTCCATCTAAGTAAGAATTATAAATGAGTTAAATATTGGTGGTTTTATCCAGCCACTTAAAAAATAAAAAATTGTACAAAGTGAAGCAAAATATCATGTGGACAAAATTCCTCCAACAAACTCCCTTAACAGTAATATTGGTGTCCAAAATTAATGTTAATTTGAGTAAATTACTATATGGTAACACCAACGTTAGGTGGGACTCGTGTTTGATTTATGCCATCTGTTCACAACTCGGGTGTCACTTTCTCCAGCTTTCAAATAGGGAAAACAAAACCAAAACTTACTCTTCCCTACCTCGATTAAGGTTATTTAGTGAATTTAGTTGAATTTCCAACATTTACTGAACTGTTTCTTTGAAAACAGCACTGATGCCTTAATGTTGAGTTACACTTAACACAAAACGCACACTCAGCAAGGTATCAATGCTTTAAAGAGAAGGAAGGAGTAAGTATTGTAATTAGCAAATGTTTTGCTATACAGCTAGAAATGTACATCCACTCTGTAGACTTGTTGGAACGTAAACTGCTTTTCCCCTACATCTGGTATCCATAAAAAAAAAAAAAAAAAAAAAAAAGTGACCTAGCAAGCAGACTTTACATATGGCATTTTAAAGAGGCAGTGCTCGGTAAGTGACCCCCCTCTCTCGGCCGTGCGGGACCCTCTCCCTGAAGCAAATACGTAGAAGGAACAGACCGGTGCTTACTCGAAGAGTCGACCGATTTAGGTATAAAACCGCTGTAGATTTTCATTTTGTTGACAGCGGTTTGAGTCTGCGATTACTGGCGATCATAGTTTGCACGCAGGATTCCCTTCTGGCTCAACTCCTTCGACTGCATTTAGTTCCCCTGATCTCATCTGCGCCGTTTCTCCTGAGGAAAGCCCGGTGCCCCGGCAGCCCTCCCCTCACCGCAGGCGGGGAGAGACCGCGCCCCGTGAGCAGCACAGACGCCCGGCCCGGTGCCCTCCGCACCGCCCGAGGGACGGGACGAGCCGAAGGGGCCGACCGCCCCGGCCTCCCCGCCAGCCCTCCGGGGCCCGCCGCCCCGCCCGGCCGCGCTTCCGCTGCGGCCCGACGGCCGCTGGGGGGCAGCAGGCGGCGGGCCGGGCCGGGCCGGGCCGGGCCGGGCGGCGGGAGGGGGCTGGCTGCGGTCTGGCCCGCGCCTCCCGCCCGTTGTCTGTACCGGCGGCTCCCCGTCTAGGCCAGGGAGCTCGTGTCCCGGCAGGAGGCGGGCTGTGGCGAGCGGAAAAGGGCGGCGGGGTCGGCAGTGGGCGCCGTTTCCCGGTCACTCTCGGCAGGTTACAGCCTTGGGCAGCCAAGAGCGAACATCTGCCACGCCCGGGGCACCCCATGCGCCCCGAAACAGCTCGCTGGTGGCGCAGGCCTACCACCGCGCTGCTTTCTGCTCCAGGAACAAAGAACTCTTACATTCAGACAGGAATCGCTTAAATATTTCCCGTCTGGTAATGCTGCTGGAGTAGTTAGCGCTGTGTCAGGTCACAGGCCAGAAAGCTCCCAGGTGTGGTGGGGCTGACAGAAGCCCCCTGGGGCTCACCCAGGGGAGGGCAGAGGTGGGCACCCAAGATGGCTTCGCCCCTCAGCCCCACTGTGCCCCGAGCAGCTGGTCTGCGCCTGGCCTGCAGCAAAGTGTCGGCCGTCACACCAGGTGCCATGGCCAGTGTGAGCCCAGGGCGTGTTTCCATGGGCCAGCCACATACTAGGCGCCATTACGAGAAGGACAGCCAATAGGTTGAGGGAAGTTGCTGTTCACCTGTACTCAGCACTGGCAGGCAGGAGCTGCCATACCACAGCCAATGTTGGAGCGCCCTGCTTATAAGAGAAACTGGGCCAGTGATGGGTGACTGAGATGGCTGAGGCCTAAAACATACCCTACCAAAAAAAAATAAATAAAGGGATTGAGGGACTGGGCTTTTGTGGTCTTGGAAAGAAGAGGCTAAGGAGGAACCTAGTAATTGCTTCTAACTATTTGAAGGGCCATTACAAAGATCGCAATAGTGCCAGATGGTGTAAAGAGTGGACAGAAACAGCACATTTTGTCTTGAGAGGTTCAGTTTGGACGTTAGAGGAAAAAGTCAGGAGGGCTGTTCAAGACTAGAAGAAGTTGCCAGCGACATCAAGGATCTGTCCTTGGATGGTTTCAGACATCATAGCTGACCTGGGAGTGGGGTAACGGTCCTGTTTCAAGTAAGGGATTGGACTCAATTTTCTCCAGAAACCTCTTCCAACCAATATTTAGCAACTCCATGATTGGTATGCTTGTCAAGTTTGACAGTTCTGGCTTTCTACGCAAATTAAGAGTACACAGAAAAGCACAAAAATGTACTGCAATTTACAAATAAGTTTTTGTATTTTTGTTGTACAAAGTATACAGTACAACACACGGTTTATTACTGTTGCACATTACTGCTCTATGTCCCAGCATCTATAAATGCATTTGTAGCTGGGTGAATGAGATTAAGCATTCATTTGTTTTTATGCTGGAATAAAATTCCTTTGGGATAAACCTTAACACAGGAGTTATTAGCTTATAAGCATCCCTGTCCTGCAACTACTTATGAAATAAATTAGTTGACCTATTTTGAATCTCTCGGCTCAATAGGTATGGGTAGCATTTTTAAAGCACTTTAAATCTTAGTATTAAAGAGACCATACTTTGCCTTAGACAACACATGCTGTTACAAGATCTTAATTCTGTGAAATAGGTGTTATATTATGCCTCTTAGTTGCAAGATGTACATCTCTGAATATTTACTAGGAGTAATCAAATGGTAAATCTGAATCCAGACAACACAGAAATTTTACCTCAGTATCATCAAGGACCAGCACTACTGATGAGAACTGTAACTATTATCTCAACTACAGAGCCTAATTTATCCAGGTGCCATATAAACCACAAAATTAATTCAATTTGTGGTAATACACTTGACTATATTCAAATGGCCTCCTCCAGAAGCAGATGTGAGTCTTGAACAACAAAAAGTTAATCTAGCAAATTCCAGTTTAGTCCTGAAAGGTATGGTTTTTCATGCTTTACATCTTATGAAGTAAAATTGAGTCAGTTTTCTCAAAAACTGTAGCTTCAGTCAAAAGGAAAAATTTGAAGCATTACTGTTGGCACCTATAGTAAAAAATATGCAACTGCAATATTTAGCAAAGAAGGAAAGGGTAAGCAGCTGAAAACTCATTACGTTTTTTGCAAATGGTGCTTAACTGACAGTCAAGAAAGTAGGGTGTTTTTATCAAATCAGTACTGATTGATAAGTAATAGTCAATACATGAAAAGAGCATCCCAGGTTTGCTGCGTTTTAGCCATTTAGTGCTCTTTTGTAGGATCCAAAGGTGTGAGAGTTCATTATTAAAGTAACAGATTTGATACAAAGATTTAATCTGAAGTTATCTCTTTATGATTCAACAGTCATGGACTAACCATACATTTAAATGTGTTAATAAAAAAACCCAAAAAACTTATAAATTAAATCTACAGCTCAGAATATCTTTTTTCTTGTTCTTCAAAAAGCTCATTTACATTAAGTGACTTAACATAGCTTACAGTATTTGTTTCTTCAACATCAAAATACCTTCTGATAGTTTTTTTAGGATTCATGTCTCTGTGTCAGTTGTAATGACTGGAAGTAAAAATTAACTCATATTGAATCTCATGCTAAATAATGTTTACTGTTTCATTCTACATCATCTCTGTGTTCTGAGCCCTCAGTTTGCTTCCATCAGGAATGCCATGGCTTAGTCTGTTAATGTCACCCACAGAAGATCATGAATATCAAGTTTTCCTTAGGAAGCAGATACTACCTACAAAAGCTCGTTTTCTCAATATGTAAGATAACTAAGCAAGAAACATGTACTAACACATTTTTAAGGGGTGAAGAATGGCCTAAGGGAATTCCTTACCCATGGATATGATGCCAATTCTCAATCCTCTCTAAAAGCAAAGTGGCAACAGAAAAAAAATAGCATGACTGAATGATGTTTTTCTTTGCCTTAGTGACTTACTACTGTTCTACAGCCTGTACTGAAGCACAAAAAAAAAATGCATGCAGATTTTATTCAAGCACTATTAGTGGTGTTAAGCATTTTTGAGGAAAGACAAAACCTTTCATGCTGCCAACATAAATGGAGATATATGGGAATATCTGAAAGCACAGAGTAGCATCAGAGAATGATAAAGGGTGGAAGGGTTGTGGTCCCAGGCACACAGCCTCTGCAGGGAGCCAAGGAGTGGTTCTTCTTTTGCAGATGGTGGGGTCATCTCCCTCAAACCTTTATAGAAGCCTTGGTAAAAACTTTATCATGATGTCTCACTTCCATCTTGTGCTAAGCACACGTGCCAGCAACAAGCCTGGCACAGCAACACAAGGTAATGAGATGCAAACACCAGAGAAGGTGTGTACTGTCCTCCACAGGGATTTCGCCAGCTGTTTCTAACGTCACAGAGAAAGGCACACAGCAGCTTAAGCTAAACAAGAAAAAGGGAGCACAGGTAGAAGTTATCAAGCTTTTTACAGGATAAAGGACATTTTTTATGTTTTCCATGTAAAACAACTGAATGTTCTCATTTTGCTAGTGTTTTGATAAAATGAATAACCAGTACCACTTGTGCTTTGTACAGATTTGTTTTCTCAAACCTCTGGTGTGGATACATATTCCCATGCATGCACAAGTAGACTACAAAGTTTTCTGCTAACAGCCATATAGTCTTACACCTAAAAAACATTAGAACTGCCAGTAGAGTGAACTATCTCCAAACCTGTATCTGGCTTTGTTTCAGAAGAAAATGGGTGGTTTTGGTGTTTTGGTTTTTTTTTTTTCTAGAAGAAAGCCTATAAATGAGCCAACATTTACATTGTGTGAATGATAAAGAGATAAAAGCTCAGTAGTGGACTGGGGAGGTATGCTATTTGATACTGCAGATGTACCTGTTAAAAAATTTCCACAGGCATCCAAAACCAAATTTAAATAAGGTTTAATGGTTTACATAGTTGGGGGGTTTTTTCAGCTTTTCAAAATGGTAAGGAAATACCAACACACGAATGATCAAGTTAACACATAACTTTTATAATGGAGAATAGTTGAGTGCTTCTGGAATTAAACACAGTTGACCTGTAAGTAGCCTTAAATGGGTGCTTTTAATGACATTTGGGCAGAGATCACTTTCCGAGTTACACCAAATGGCAATTTTTGCTATTGATAATGTTGGATTCTACATTTTTTACATGAAAGTTGTGGTTTTGAGGCAAGTCTGTAGACAGAGTGCTTTTATTTTAGAAAATTTCCAGTGGTTACTTAATAATTGCAACATCCAGTCATACATTAAACTTGGAGCAGCTTCCTGATAATCAAAGGGTTATTCTTCATATTTCAGAATGTGCCAAAGGCCTTATGTTTAAAGTTTAAGAAATTAATGTAACAAATACCACCTCATGGGTTTACTGAAATACAATATATACATATAAAGATGGAAGAAATTAGGTTTAATGAGAAGTGTAATGTTGGATCTCTTCCAAATATAAACAGAATATAAATAATTTTTAAATGGTATAAATAATTTTACAGACTATATTATGTATTAAGACACCAAAGTTGTGCTAATGCAAATTAACTAAACAGTCCTTATTAATTATGTGGACCAAGTGGTAATTAAAAAGGAATTTTAGAAAAAGACATATTTGAAAAAATTATTTCAGCTATATTTAACATTTCAGTGTTAACTGTGTAAATAAAACAAAGCTAATATCCCCACTTCATCCCAGCTGCATAGAGAGCGTCATTATACTCCATACATTATGTGCATTGCTTTGAAAACAGCTGGAAAATAGTACGAGCTTTTTCAAAATAAAAATAAAAAAATATTTTTTTTATTAAAACTGGAAAACAAACTATTCTTTCATTAATTGGTTACTTTGCATGTTAAATCAATCTCTGAATTAATAAATTCAGGTTTCATTTGAAACCTTCATAAAGGTTTCAAATTTTTTACATTTAAAACTTTCAAGTATATACAACTGAAAAAGCTTCATTCCATAGTGATTGTCCTCTCAGAAGACTTTAGGCATCAATTGTGTAAATGATTGCATCTGAGCTAGTCATCCTAGGCTGTCCTCGTAACCAAAGGAGAGAAGAACTTTTGGGGTACAATTAATCTGGCCATCTTAGGTTTCTTTATTAATGCGTGATAAATTACACCAAAGAATCACCTGTTTCTGTCCACTGATTGCAAAAGAAACGACTGGAGCACATCCTGCCCTTTGTCATCCAGCTGTACTTTCAAGCTTTGCCTTGCATTTTAATATAATCAGTAGAGTGGATTTTGCCTGTTTTTTCTAGAAAGCTAGATTTATTGGATTATGTATTTTAATGTGTAACAGTTTCACCATCATTTGAGTTAAGTCTATCGGAGCCTAAATTACTGTGAAAATACACCAGCATTAATTTTATCTACAGTACTTTGGATTACTGAATGTTAGACTTTCTTTTTTTATTTGGCGGCTTGTTTTTTTTCCTCTGTGATTTTCAACAGTTGTTCTGAAATATTTACAGATACTATAAAGTCATTTCTATGGATGTCTGTATGCATCAAATGGAAAACTTCATCACTTCAAGAGAATGAATGCATGCACGAAACCCACAATTCATACAGAAATAGCTGAACAGCAAGATCTGTGTATGTAAGTGGAACTGTGCTATATGAACTAGCATTTGAATGTGTGTTGTACTAAATACTGAGTTTGGGAAGGACGTAATGTAACAAGAGCATGTTCCAAAGCTGCATTTGCCTGGGGCTCCTCTGTGCTTGGAAGATGTTACTACCTCAAAAACATACATATAAAAACAATACAGCACTCACAGTGTGTAATTTAAGGTATAGCTGATCAGTATAACTGATAGACATATCTGTTTACAGAATTTTACCTCATAACTTTATCCTCACTAATCATGTTCAGCCTTCCACTAATAAGCATGAGAAGCTGTTTAAGTTTTTGGTTTACAATACATCCATTCTGTTAATATTTCCCCTAGTGGAAAAAACTGCAATATCAGGTGATTATAGACTGAGATCTACTATAGAGATAGTCATAGCAGATGTGGAGTGATCCATCAGATGTCAATTTGAAACAATGATTAATACATTATTAATATTTTCATAGATAAATACATATATCTTCTCAGGGCCAAACCTTTAATTTCCCACCCTTGCAGCTCTAAAATTTTCAGTAGCTCTGTCATCTTCAAGTGACATCTTTATCAAAATATTGCCAATAGAAACTTTAAAAAAAACTTTAACTTACTAGTTTTCCTATTTTTAGAAAGTAAAATTATAGAACTGACAAAGTATGTGCAGTGACTGTTGCTATGTCTGTTTGGAAAAGTCATTTCATTTTGGCTGGCTTTGCTTACTTCACTTACCCTAAAATTTCTGTCTTAAACAAATGGTTGTCCAGAAACCAAAAACTCCATGGATCAGTTTTACTCCACTTCAGACTGCTTGAAATTTAGAGTGGCACTAGTAAATAGTTTTGTCTGAGGAATTAACAGCCTAATATCATATGTATCTGTTAAGGATGCTTGAACTCATTAGAGAAAGTATCATGTATATGACATTACAGACAAAACTCTGCCAACCAAAACTGAATTCTGGTTGAATAATTTGTTAGCTGTTCCTTTCCAATGTGTAAAAGAGAGATCCCAGATATTATTGAAACCTTATATAAACGCTGAGTAAGATTAAATCCTGATTTGTAAGTTAGAATCTCAGCCTTCAAACAGCATTGACAGTAGAGGCTCATCTGAACAAAATTCTTTAGAAACCTGTGATGAGCTAAAACTTTTGATTTTGGTTTCCAGCCAAATATTGCACTACTGAACATACAGTGTTGAAAACACAGACCTGCTTCCAAACACGTCTGTTCTGTGTATTTCATTACTTTTTTCCTAAAGTATAGAATTTGATGAATGCAGCCACTTGTGAATACTTTAAAATATTTTAGGTATTTTGTGACATACCATCGCTAAGACAATTAATATGTTGTACATCATAAATCAAAGTGATTATTCTGAGTATCTTAAGAATACAGCTATCTATAATGTAATGTAATTTAATATGTGCGGGGTTTTCTCTCAGTACCACTAATTAATAAATCTGGTCTAATAAATCTGGTCTTTTTAGTATGTTTTCAGTGAGACTTTCTACATAACTCCACTGCTGTTCTTTTTTGGAGGTTGATTTTGGTTTTATATTAGAAATAGTAACTCTCTATATTAAAGATCACTGTTTCACTTTATTTTTTCCTAGTATGCCTTTGGAAGAAGGAGATGGAGGGGAAAAGCAGGCTTGGAAGGAACCCTAAAATATTCTGTGGAAAAGTGAATGGTATTGATATTTTTCTTTTAGCTCTACTTAGCTACTAGTATGGATTTCTATTACACAATAGATACAAAAGCTGTAATAACTTATGGAGATTAAGGAACCAGAAGTGTTAAAAAAATGCTGTCCCCTGAATCATGCCTGGACCTTGCTGCTATGTCTGTACTAATTAACAGAGTGAGGCCATATAGCACTTGCTCAAGTGCTACTGGCACGCAAACTCCTGTACAACGTGTTTTGCTAGCATATAAGCTCCTATGCTTTTGGTCCTTGTTAACTAAGGCTCTATCAGACAATATCTAGGTGCTGTCTAGGGAATACCACTGGGCAGAGACTGTTCTTTGCTAGGCAGTAAGCAAGAGGCCACCCTGTGTGGGAATGAGAAATGGTTTTAGCTTTATGAGTGTGTTTGCCATTGGCATTGCCTTGTCCTTTTTGTTTATTCAGATAGATGTAGCCTCAGGGTTTGCCCTAGATGATTGGTAGCCGGAGGATAACCAAAAGAAAGAGCATCACTTTAATAGGAGTGCTTGTGACTTGTTTTTCTGCAATTCTGCTTGAAGTTGCAGACAAGCCTAAAGGAGGAAACAAGTTAGTCCTAGCAAAGGAGAAGGATAAACTGCTGAACGAAAGAATTTGAAACAAAGTTAAAAAAGCCATTAATTATTTTTTTTAAAAAAAAGGCAAATTTAAACTATACCTTAAAATAACTTCTTGAAGTCTTCTCATGGTTGGCCATAAGGATTTCCTAATGTGTGTGTTAGCCATAAAAACTGAGGAAACAATTCAGCTACAGCCCATCCTAGAGTATTGCCTTTTTGGAATCAGTTTCAAGCTTCCCCAGGGACAGGAAAATATTGCCATTTCTCCCAAGCCTCCACAGTGCTACAGCCTTGAGCAATTTTGTTTCCCTTTGGTACAAATGTATCCTCTCTTTCTTTTCTTTCTTTTTTTTTTTTTTTCCTCTCATCTGCTGTTATTCTTACCCTGACTTATCCTGCAGTTCAGAGCAAATTCATCAAGTAGACCTCATCTTACTTCCAGGGAGGTTGTGTGATTCCTACTGTATTATTTGTTTACATGTTGCTTCTAGCTTAAATGACCTTCTAGTTAAGATGGTTTCAAAACTCCTATAATGTTTTATGAATGTACCAAAATAAGTATTTTTACATATATCTATATACGTGATATGTAGCTGTAGCTGTGTGTATATACATACACACACAGCCTGACATTCTTAAACTTTTGTTGAAATCTCCACAGAATAAATTATGAAGGTGTGCCAAGCAAGGGGCCTTATTGAATATAGCACAGTTTCTTCTCTACTTATCCAAAGGCCTATAACTGCTGTCATCCAATTGGGAAGCAGCTGGATTATACACCTGGATCCACTAGTTGGGAAATGTTCCTAGATTCCTCAATTTAGACAAGTCATTAATGTTAATAATACAAATTATGTTAATGATATGGGTGAAAAATTGGAAGTTTTAGAATGTTTTGTTTCTTCCTGCATGCCTTTTGTCATTTTTTGATCTTCTGCCATTGTGGTAACAGATGGTAAAAAATGACAGTATAAACATTAATTTTAATACTACATATTAAACTTTAATAGTTCTAACGATGTTAAGGTTCTTCACTGAACACCAGAACTAATGAAATCTGAAACAGAAATCTGTTCAACTTCATTAGACATCTTACACATAAATGCCCCGAGTTTGTTGAAGCAATCTTTCTAAAACAAGTGCTTAGGTTTCCTGGATAGTCAACAGTAAGGGTTTGTTTCACGTAAAAGTCTCAAGAGGGTGATTCTGCCTCTGTCAGTTTAATGAGAAAAGTTAAGCTAATTGGATTTCCTTATGGTATCTTCAAAAAAAACTAGCCTTCCTCATTGACTGTACAAGGAACACAGGTGCCCTGAGAGCAGTTCAGTAGCTTACAGGATGGGATTAATCATACCTAATTTAAACTGTTTAAAAGCTGATTGTCTAGTCTAAGCGTATTGCTTACATTTCAACTATGATCAACAGCAGAGGTAAGTCTTTCCTGGGATAATTCATCTCATCCTCTGGAGATGTCCGTTAGCTCCACTGACTATAGATACTGTACTGTGAAATAAAAGATTGTCAGGGAATGAGCTCAAACACTGGATACCTACTTACTCACACTACTTAATTATTTACTGTGTTCCTGGAAGTGCCTTGGATTGTTACAACTTGTTTTCTCCCAGCCAAATCCACTGTATAAGATGTGGATGCAATTAATGACATTTAAGTTGTTCAGTGAGCACCAGAATCAATTAAAATCTGAAGCAGAACTCCATCCATCTTTATTAAATATCTCACACCCAAGTATCATGTTTGTAGAAGCAGTCCTTGTCAAACAAGTACCTAAGTTTTCTGGAGAGCCGACAGTGCTATTAGTCATGGCTATTCAGTGCTACTCACATTCAGGGCTGGGGGCTTGTCCAGAGCTCTGTTTCATTCAGCACTACAGACATAACCTATATGACTAGTTTGGGTAAATAACTAACTCTCAGATGGCCGGTGCTGGTGAGGTATAACTCTTATCTAAGCTGCAGGTGGAAAGAAGTTGTCCAAGTCAGGTAAATTTCATTCTTTTACTGACAAGTTTGTAGCTGGCAGTGAATTAAGAGCCCTTCCCAGAGCTGGCTGGTTGGTTTGGTTTTTTCCCAGTGGTACACACACATCTCCAATCATACGTCTCTTTCCCCTCTGCATTCCCTGGCCTTTATGATGGGCTGAGTTCATGCTGCGGCCTTTCTTCTGTTGAGATTAATATGGTCTTCTCTTCACAAGTACCTATTGCTCTGAAAGCCATAAGAACTTACGTATTTTTGGTACTTGCAGCTCTCTGTCAAAAGTGACTGACATTCAGCAGTAAGTGACTGAAATTAAGTTAGTAGCATACACATTACCATACCCACACAGGGAGTCTTGTTTCTTAGGGGTTCATATGAAAACTTTTTACTAATAATCTGTAAAGGCAATAGCGATGTAATGTCCTGCTAAGTATTGCAACTGTTTTATTGTGGTAAAATAAGTACCCTTGTTCATTTTGGAAACTTTAAAAAGTGTTATAGATGTAACTATTAAAGTGACAGTAGTCGAGAATCTATGGCCTTTTGTTGGGAATGATGACTTTCTTTCTGGCATTTCCTCTTTACTGATAGCCGGTTTCAGGTATTTGTGAAGAAATAAGTGTTCTTTCATGATGCCTCCACCTTTTATGAGACTGCATGCACAGTTGCCCAGATAATTATCATGTCTCATGCTCACTTACTTATACCAGTATTTTTATAAACTGTGTTTATTTTGAAAGAATTGAAGAAAAAAAATTATTGGAATAGTAAAGCATGTTAAACATACAAAAATGTATCAGGCATTATATAATAAACATTTCCAAAAGTTATCATCATCCACCTCCACCTGTAGAGTCACAGGATGGGTCGTTCTGAAGGTTTTCTATATATATTCACTTAAGCTGAGTGTTTGCAAACTGTTACAAGTGACAGCCCAACAGGGTGATAATAGACTCAAACAGCAGCAAAATTTTTCCAAGAATTACAGCAAAATGAAAGCTTCATAAGTATAGTTGTTTTGCATATCACAAAACACACAAAAGCCCTGAAATGTGCTTTTCTCTCAGCTTATCATGCTGTGAGGTTACTGACTCTTTGAGACCTTTCAACTTCAGCTAGTGTCATTTATACCATTTCATAAGACCAAAGTCTGAAAATGTTGTAACCAGCTGCAAGCAACAATGCTTTAACATAAACAGATCGGAAAAGAATTTTTTTGCTTCCATTCCTTCCCATAAAACTTCTGTCTAAAACAATTAATTTTAAATTCTCCTAACTTCAGTTTCATGGTTTATTCTATGCTGGCTTTTATGTCTGGAAGAAATTAATATGAATCATTGAAATATTTCTTTCAAACAAAATTTTATGCCTTTCAGCAGAAAACCATGTTATAATCAAATCTAAAATAAGATGCACACCAATTTCAAACTTGGTCTTTATACTGGAAATCTGGGAAATTTTCTGTTTGGACTGCATTATCTGTCTAATTGAACTGCTTTCTGGGCAATGCAGACTGTGGTGAAAGGTGCCCTCTAGCAAGATGGCATTTCTAATTGACTCATCTGAACTGTAGCATCATTGCTGTCTTTCATTTGATTGGGTCATGGTGAGTACATCAGGATGCTTATGATCTTTAGGGAGGCTGGATCACCTTCCTAAATTTAGGATGTTATGAATTATGGGCTACAAAAGTGTCGCTTACATACTACCAACCAAATGAATTTCTTCCTGACATGGTCTGTTACTACAGAGACATTAGAGATGCTATTTTAAGTCACATGTGCAAGCTGCCGGGAGACTATAATCAGGATGAATAATCAGGTGGCATAGCAAATTTGGACTGTTGTATGGTACATTGAGTCCTCTATCTTTGTATTCAACTCTAATATTTTTTACTTACTAAGAAAATAAAATCTCCTTTCTCTTCACTTCCATTTAAATTCAGTTCATGTAGAAAAGTGGGTATACAGTTGCACTAAACTCTTGTCAGTTATGTGTAAGCATCAGGTACAGGATAAAACCTTGTAACTAGGGGCTGTTATAAGCATTATTATACTGCATCTGCTCTTATTTCAGAGCCTTGAATAAAGATAGAATGAAGTCTGTATTGCTAATGGTTTGTTGGTTTGTGGTTCATTTGCTAGTTCTCCCTTTCCAAAATATTGCTTGCATATTTTGTAGTCCCTGATTATGCAGAAACAAAACCACAGATGTATTACTGAGGTTTCCCTTTTCTATCTGCATACTCTCTTTAAGCATGTCCTGTGAAAAAGAACACGTCTTACCCATTCATTTCATAATCATGTTAGAGGTCTTCTGGAAGCAGCATTTTATGGTCTTTTTGTGATTCTCCTCAATCTCTTTGCCTTCCACTCTTCATTTCATTCTTTCCTTCATGCCTCCTATCTCATTGGCATGTCTGACTGCTGGCAGCACTGTCAAGTCATCCATCCTCTCGTTGCTCTGCTTCAGATCCATGATGCAATTGCTGGAGTGATTATCCAGCGGCCAAACCTTGGCTTGATGTTCCTCACAATGTCAAACCAGTCCCAAGTGGCACAGTCATACCAATGGTAGATACTTTGGAACAAAAAAGTTTTGTTGTCATTCTCCAGAAATACAATATGAAGACACATGAAATTCATTTTTGTCTTCTATCTAATCAAAATATTTCTGGAGGGAAAAGGGTTTGGGAAGTGTAATAAATAGGAGTCTAATTCCTGAGAATGGAATTAACACGGTCCAACTGTAGCAGTCTAAACCTGTAGCTGGCCTATACTAGTCATCCAGGCTTGTCTGTGTAGAGAAACAGGAACATCTAAGGGTGCTGCATGCCAGTTATCCTGGCTGTCTTAGAAGACAGGAGTCATCCATTTGAAAGACCATGCATCACTGGCTATAAAGGGAACTAGCTTATATTTCTAGTGGCATCTGCAACCTTAAAACAATGTTCTCCTTCAAGAACCAGTGGAGGAAAGGCTAATTATTCCAGACATCTTATATGAGTCTTGGGAAAAAATGTAACAGGAAGGCATTTCAAGTTAGAGTGACAGCAAAAGGAAGCTTGCTTTATCAAATAATTTCAGAATTCATGGATCTCTTACTGAGTTAAGAAAGCGTATTTTATCACTGTCCAGAAAACGGCTAGAGTGAGAATAATGACAGAGCAACTGCTACACTGGCAAGAGGCTGTTACATTATTCAAGGAGCCTGAGATAATACTGAGTGTATTTAATCACACTTTTCTTGTAATTTATTGTTTTCTAAGGACATAGCCATATACTTTTAAATATTTATATATTATTGTTGTTCTATATAAATATTGTTGTTCTTTCCATTAAAGCATTATTTTTCTCTTTAGTTTCATAATAATCTTGAACTACATTTTTCTTTCTCTAGACTGAACAGCATAGCTGAAAGAAATTAAAGGAAGTGGAGAAAGGACAAGCTTCTCAGTACCACAGCTACCCCCATCTGATGTAAAGATTGCAAGTTAGTAACATGCCATATTTTGTGTAATGCTGTCCACAATAATTTTAAAGAAAATCCCTTCTTTTTATGAGAATGAGGTTCCAAGCCGCTGCCATATTTTTCAGCCTGAACAATTTCTAACAAGTTATGTCATACCACATCTTCACAATCATTCAAGTTACAAAGCTACATATTCCCTTGCTTTAAGTGGAGCGATCTGCTCACCTCAATGTTCTCCACAACTGATCATAAAACTAACAATGGTAGGGCACCAGAAGGTCATTATTTCTGCCTCTACTCCTTTCTGGTAACATACCTTGAACCTCTTTATATTCTTTCTACAGAAGCATTCTGTCTGTATAGTCCTAGACTGAATCTGCAGTGGTATACTTGGACATGATTCAATATTCCCTTTTAAACTTTTAAAACTGTATGGTTTCCTCACTTCAATTTGAAGCTCTTCAAAATTCTTCTATATGCAGACATTAAGTACACTGATGTAGCAGCAATGATCCTGTTGCTTCAAACTAACAGTACTGTTGGTTCAAACTCTAGAGACAAAAAACCTGAAGAAAGATGGAGTGAAATGGGAATGTAGACACTAAGGAATTTGGAAGCTGTATCATATTTAGTCAGGGTTCAGATCAAATATAGTATATTATACGCCAAGTCATAAAAGAGTGTTGTTCAACAGGTGTCTGGAAGGAGTTTGAAGATCCACGATATATCACTTATTGTGAATGCCTACACACAGCGTTCACCTTTTGGGAACAAAGTGTGTTCAAAGGTACTTGTGGCTTGCAGGGCTGAAAGCTACTTTTTTAGATTAGATCTTGGTTGCTGATATGCAGCTATATGAACACATGCTATTTTGAGTGGAAAACAGAACAAAACATTTTGCCAGTATGCAGTAAATATGTCTCATGCAGTTTTAGGTATCTGCAAGACCTAAACTTAGGCTAATCAGCGTAGACTTCCTTTATAAGTAAAAGAAAGGCAAAGGCACTTTTAGGATTTTTTTATGGACTTCAGCATGTAAAAAGTTCACTCTAGAAGAAACTGTTCTTCTTTACTGCATAAAAAGGCAACCTAGATGTCTAGAGCAAGTGTAGATACCTACAGTTTACATAGATGTATTTAATAAGGTGAATCCCAGCAACAGTGTTGGAGCTGACTTCACCTGTGGCCAGCAAAGGTCTTGACTTATATTGGCTGACCACCTGATAGTAACTAAGTACTGGAATTGTTTCTCACTTAGTGACTGATGAGGAAATGGATTGGATTTCACATTAACTCTTGATATATTTTGGTGCAGGAAATATTTAACAGGTGGTTGGGGGTTTGGGTTTTTTTGTTTGTTTGGGTTTTTCTCATCTAGTTTGCAGGATGAACATGAGCAGATAGTCTTTATTAAAAACCCACAAATCTGGCATATATACAGCTAATGAACTTCACAAGAATATTAGGAGGTAGAGATAAACCCTATCTCTAGATTATAGAGAAAACTTAAGATAAATTCTGCACAGGGTGGCAAAAGATCAAGAGAAAAAAAAAAAAGATCAAGAGAAAAAATACTTGAATTTACCAAAAATTTGGGATGTATTAATGGCAACAAAAGGAATCATTCTGTAAAAACCAAACTATAGTACTTCCCAGTTTGTGCAGCAGGATAAAAAATGGGCAGTATAAAATTCACTGAGTATTCAAGATCCACATTGAAAAAGTAACTTTATGTGGCAAAACTTAATGTCTTCATATCTAACTATTAAATGTGTGAAATGGTATTGAATGTACTAAGCTAGGCTCCCTCGGTGCCAATCAGAAGGACCTATGCTCCTATGAATGAGCTAGACTATCTTGTACACTGAAGCAACATTTTGACAATAGACATGGAGGTATGTCATACCAGCACTATTCACTTATGTGGTAGTTCCTTTCTTTTTTATACTTTTTTCTTTTTCTCTCCAGAAAGCTGAGGATTAGATTCTTACTAGACTTAAGAACCCAAATCTCTCACTCTGTCTAGTCTCTGACCACTGACTAGTGGTGTAATAATGTAGCTTTAGCAACAGGCAGGAACCAGCAACCATATTGAATGATAGAAATCACGCTTGCAACCATTTCTGTTAAAGGTAGTGCCATCCATGTAAGTATTCTTCTGCAATGTAGCTGTGGAGACACTTTGTTTGTCAGTCTGAAGCGGTGGTAGACAGGACAGGTGACTAAATGATTTCCCCTGAACTTCAGTGTTTTCAGACTTCAGCATTTCAGCTACAGGAGCACGTCTGGCAGCAAAATGAAGATACATTTTTAGACTTCACCTTTATCTCTGATGGTGCTTGCAAGAACTCTATTTTATTATCTCTTGTTCCAAGCCAGTAAAGATAGGATCTTTATGTTGGACATCCAGGTTCCTTTCTGTGAAGCATGACCCTGAGAGGCCCCACGTTGTCTTTTGTAGCCAACTAAAATGTAACATGCCAAAAGCTAACATTAACATAATTCATGATATGGATACTTATAATCAACTCAACACTAACCACACTAACACTGCACGAAAGACCCCTCCAGAATTTGAGCCTTGCTGTAGCCTGGAGATATTAAGCCCTGGTGTACTGAAGCTGTGCAGTCCCACATATTCTGAAGCTTTAAGGGTTAATTTATTTCATTTGTCCACTTATTTATCCACAAGTAGAGATGACTCTAGCACTCTTATTTTCAGTTTCTGTTGAACAAATGTCAAGAGAAGACAAAACATGCTTTGAAAGTGCCATTCCGCAAAATGCTAAGTATGGACTAGAATCTGATTTGCCATCAGTTTTTACCAAGTACTTTAATAATGATCACATTGCATTGGATAAGGTAAATGTGGACTCGTGCTTGCATATCTAAACTTATATTTCAAATCAAAGAAAGCAAATTCATGATCATTAAATCGCAATCAGTCAAGCATCTATAACAACAGGCCAGATGTGCACTCACCTATTTAGCTTCTAGTTGAGCTACTGCTTGAAAATGAGAAATAGTCTAGAACAAGTAAAATGGTCAGGTTTCTATTCTAGTTTAAAGAAATGTGGAAATTATGTATATGCTTTGTGAGCATTTTTCTTCTGTCATCCACATGGATTCTTTCACCTCATTTCACTTGTATGTGGCCTTTAGATTCTGTAGCTGTAACTATGAATAAACAAACTCCATATTCTCAGGGTACAGCAAAGCATTTGATAGATCTTCTTTGGCAATAGTGGTAATTGTTTTCTTATTAAAGTCAGTTAATAGCACATGTCCGTCCCCCCCCCAAATAAAGAAACAGAAAGTTACATGCGTGAAATAAAAAACAGAAATTCTTCTCTATTTCAGCTTGTGGATGCTCAGGTATTGTTAATATTGATGCATAAGCCATGTGTTCTATTTTATCCATACAAAAAGGAGATGTTTCTAAGCATTCCTGGAGTCATCCAACAGCAACTTAGGGAACTGCATACATTTTCATAGTAGATCAGCATTTGGACATCTAAATTATCCCTTCAGTTTCTCAGCTTTTCCTAGCTGAAGATATGAATCTTGCTATTTGCTTTTCATTTTACATGTATTTATATGTAGCATCCAGTACGTGATGGAATACAATGTGCTTGAGAGTTATTTTTTTATTCTCTATCCATTTCAAGCTAGGTATGTATAAGGACAGACTATTCAAGCAGGCCGTCCAGCATGTCTGGGAAGCTCAGTCCTTAATGGCAGCCTCCAGTATCATAAGCAGCAGTCTTCTCCTGTTTTTCCCATTTTCAGGGTTTATAAGTTTTCATCTGTTATCAAGCTAGATATGCATATCCATATATCAATTAAATCATCATTTATAAGAGGTGAGACATCAATACCAAACAAAAGACATAAACTCACAAAGATGAAGAAACATCAGTCAAAACCTGAAATCATACTGAAAGCCCAAATTGTTAAGAAACCAAAACATTGATGCAAATAAGAAGTAATGTTCTTTTTTTATTTACATTCAGTTTTACAGCATATAGGGCTTCAAGTTTTATTCTGCATCCAGGAAGATAAGAACTTTTTAAAATGAAAATTGAACTATCATATGATTGAAAAGGCACCTAAAAAAAAACTCCTACAAAAATTGTTGTATTTGGGAAGCCATGGAATAAATCAATGAGACAGCACACCGTACACATTTCAAATTCAGCTTTACTTAGCAGCAGTTTGTAATTGGAGAACAGTTAATTCTCAAAACCATGGACTGAAAACACAGTGAATTCAGAGAAAAGCCATAAGTAATTTCATACAACATCTTCCATACATTTCAAGGAAGTAGGTAAACCAGAAATGATTATGTAAAAGATGCAGGAACAAGAACAGCAAACCTTACATATGGGAAATGAAAATACATATTGGAAAATTTACCGTTGAAAACCTTGAAAAGTAGAGATTTGTTGATACTAAAAAATTCAAGGATTTCAAAATAAACAATATGAAGACACCAGGAAAAGTAGCAGCATCAACAAAAAGGGCTAAAGGTGTTGAGACAGTAGATGATTTTTGGTGATGTAAGGAAAGATGACAAAAATAAAAGGACTAAAATAGATAATTCTGTTTACTGACTTTTAAGGTCAGGAACTTGCTTTTAACCTCCATGCTTGCTATGAACGTAGCACTTATTTGTTCTGCAGAAGATTCATTATAAAACAATGGGGAAGCATATGCTGGTTTTGAACTCAAGGAGAATATCAAAGCAGAATGTCATAAAAATAGGCTGTTTGTAAAGGTCAAAACATTTGAGTTAAGAAGACAAAAATATATTTAACTATTTGAATATAAACTTTGTTTACAGAAATTTATAGCAATTTCTGTATGTGAAAGGAAAAACCCCACCATTAGTACCTTCTGAAAGCCAATGCTCTCATAATGTCTTGTGTCTTTAAGTTTAAATGTATATATGCATATGCACATATATAATTTCCTGAACAGATTACTTTGGAATTTGGTTTCCATAAAGCTACAGCATGGCCATCTGAAAAATTTCCATCCGTGTATCATCGTCTTTTCAGAGAACAGTAGAGGTTAATGTTTCAGTGTGTGTATACATCTATGTTTGGTGTTGATTTTATTTGTATATATTTGTGTTGGAGACCCATAAATGCTGTCATTGTAGCCCATTTGATGCATCTAGCCCATTCTATTTGCCTTCGATAGCTGGCAACAGATGTTACAACTTGTAACAGATGTTGTATTTCCTGTACATTAAAGTAGAACTGGTGCTGAAGAAATCATCAAAACAGAAAGAGAAGGTAGAATCTGCCATTCCCAAAGAACATTTATTGAGATCCACAGGTCTGGATAACAGCACATGCCAAGGGAACTATTTAGCTTTCTGTTGTCGATCTCTTTATAACAGACTGTAGCTCAGTTCTAGCCTAACATTCTCATCTTTGTTTCCTATCTGGTCACCTCTGCTGTTTTAGTTTGGTTGTCCCATAGCATGGGATTTTTGATAGGATCATCTTGTCTCATTGTTTTACCACACTATAATCAGAACCAAGAATTCATAATTGTAATACAATTCCAGTTTAACTAATTTATTGGGCTTCTGCTGAGGTTGGAAGTTTTGGGCAGGGTTTTTTGGTATTTGTTTGGGGTTTTTTTTGTAGTTGTTTTTTTTTTCTTTCACTTGTATAAGGACAAATAATTAAATGCTGGTTTTTTAAAACAAAAACCTGTAATTAAGTGGGAAATTTCTAGAAGACACATTTCAACAGAGTTTTCCAAAGAGCTATCTCCTCATTCTTCCTCTCCCCCCAAATCAGCATACTGGAAGTATGCATTTGTTCTGTAGTAATGAGAAGTTAATTTACAGTTTCTTCATTCCTTATTTGGAGAAATCTATATGAAGAGGGGAAATTATTTTTGGTCTAGGAACATATGGGAGAAATGGGAGAAATCACATCTCACATTAACCATGATCTTCTAACTCAGAATAAAGACAAAGATACTAAAGAGGAGCTATCTGATCATCTTTGTATCTTTTGAAAGTATAGTTAAATAGCATCACATTTCTCCCATTGTTCTGTCTAGTTCTCCTTATTATTGTGATTACATCTTCAACATTCTTATTCTCTTCTGTTGTCTATGCAAGTTGATTTCTCAGTTTGATAGAGCATAAGGACTTGGGCTGTAATTCACTTTATATTGTCAATATCAGTTTGACTACACCCTCTTCTACATTCCAGAAGGAATTTATTATCTTCAGTCTTGCATTTGTTGGATCAAGTTGCTAGATACCATAAGGTGTTAAAAGTCTACTAAACTTCTTCTATTGATAAATCTGTTTCACAGTTACTGCCCAGAAAAAGCTATTGAGAACAGTCAATGTTATACTAAATACTTTGCTTAGATACTGGGTTGTGGAAAAAAATAGAGCGTGCAACCTTTTTTGGAAAAGCGGTATCTTAAAATGGTTTAGATTACAAATTTCAAAAAAACCAATTGTTTGTATATATTGTCATTATTTCATATTGCTTATGCTTCTTATTCACAAAACTTTGAACCTCAGGTTCTCAGTTCAGGGGTCCTAAAAAGCTTCTATCTTACTGTGATAAAAAGTAAACCTTTTTGCAGCATAGGTACATTTCAAAACCCAAATATACCCAGTTCCTCCTATACAAATGCAAGAGTTTAAGTTCAGATTACTTTTAAGCTGTTAATATTGCTTGTCTGCTCACCAGAAAAACTTACTGGAGGAAATTGACTGGTTTAACTGACCAAAGCTGAAATAATTTTGTAAAAATAAAAGGTATGGATAATTTTCTGTGCTGCATTCATCAGAGAAAAATGAGACAGTCTCTAAAGAAAAATTCTGCTTTCTAACCACAATTATCACTGCAGATTTCTTGTCATCAATGTAAGTTTATCAATAACATATGCATACACGCATTGTGAAAATATATTTTTGTATTTTTCATTTCAACATTACATCAAAATACCATTTTCAATCTCCAAGACTGAAAGGCACAATCAGACATGCTGATCATATCAGTGTGCAAAGACAGCTGTGTGATAAATATTCTAAGTAAATTTCTGAACTTCATAATAACAAAGATGCTGTGGTCAAATTGTTGTGCTCAGATTTCTGAATAATTCTTATTTGGACACGCAGGGAGGCATTGAGTGTATTCACACCCCGACATGATCAATCAGGAGCAGGGTGCTTAGCACCTTGCAAGTTACTGGTGCTCAGCACTTTTGGAAGAAAGTGCACTTTTGCAAGTGTGTCCACAGGGTACTATGATGCAGCATGATGCTGCAATACCTAAAGTAGCTGTTACTAACTTAGTTTGTGTACCAGAAACAGTACTTCCACGTTCATTATGCCTGGGCTAATTATAGGGCTGAAAAGTCTTTTGAGGGAAAACCCTAGAAAGTGTGATGCACCTGGAAGGAGAGAAGATGATGGAATAAAATAAAATCAGAAAATATTTTGAAGATAAGTAGAGGAAGTATAATTTGAGACTTTTCTTGACAACTTTTTTCATTGAACACCTCTTATCTTACAAGGTGGAGCAAGATTTGTTCATTTTAATTCATGGGGGGTTGTTGGTTTTTCTTTTAAAAAAAAAAGAGGCCAGGGTATTTTTTGATAATTAGCATTTGATCAGAGCTGAAAATATAGAATATAATATTGTTTCTCATGTAGGGAAATGGTGCAGCCAAGGTTAAAAATAGCTTTACCGTTGCTCAAAAGGAACATGACTAAGCTGAATTAATGTGTAATTCTACAAAACATTTTTTAAAGGTGTATCTAACAGTCATAACTCTTATATGTGTTAAGGACTAAAATAATTTCTTAGAGAAGGATGAGATATTTTTATTTCTTTCTCTTCACAAAAATTCTAATTTTACCTCTGCATTTGTTTTGTATTTTTCCCATTTAAATCATAATGTTAGGTTAAAGTATATCAAATTATTTGGCACACCAGCCAAATTATTTAGGGCATTTTTAATTTTTAGTGTATCATTCCATGACAAAAAGAAAGATGCCAGATTTCTTCACTGTGTAATGTCTATAGCTTTTTTCATTTTAATAATTCTGAGTGATCATAGTCTACTTATTGAACTTAACACTACTGTCATATTTTTTATTGTGAAAATGACCAAACAACTGAAGCTGCAACAACTCATTTTCAAAGCTGCTTGATATCTCTTTTCACATGCACACGTGTAATGCTGACAATTCATCATTATTAGCTTCATTTTTTAATATCCCAGTTAAGATTAACAGTTGTAACACATTGCTGTGCAAGTTTCTAACTTTACAAATGTGCTTTCTTTAAGAAAAATCATCACTTGAAATTTACATAGTTAAATTTTCCTAAATAAAAGGATGAAGATAGCAAATGTAATTGTTTGCATAAAAGTTTGAGGGTATTTTTAATCTTAAAGTAGTGGCTTGTGATTGTTGAAATATATGAAACTATGCTGTTGGTTTATTTCCTGAAGAAGCAAGCAGCTTTTACAAATTAAACTCATTTAACAGCTCTGTTGACAATGACAACAAAATTGGGAAAAATATACCACTATCTCTCATGGACACTTTTTTCCTTCAGGTTTAACGAATAAGGATTATATCAAACAGATCTTGTTAATCAATAGTGTAGATATGACACGGATGATATACAAGAAGCAGATCCACTGAGTAAGCAGTCTATTTCTACAGTCACACTTCACACTGTAAAATAGATTGGTCAAATTCAATCCTATTGTAACGAGAACTCCCTGGCAGTAGAGTTTTGCTTTCTTCCACTAAAACAACAGGCTCTCTCATCATTTTGGAAGACATGCATAACATACTAAAAAGAAAAATTTTAAGCCTATGTTTAAAAGATATTATTTGCCACAGAATTTCAAGGAGTCTCTTAAAGCAAAACAATTAACAATATGTTTGAATAAATTACATTTGTTTAAATTTAATTAAGGCATATTATGGCATTTAATAAAAATATATCTGTCCTCTCAACATGCAAGTTTTCTGCGATTTCTGAATTTTTAATTTTCAAATACTATTTCTTGGATCCTTCAAAACAGCATTTGTTCATTATAATTATATCTGTAGTTTCGTTCACTCCATACATTCATATTTGTAATTGTTCCTATATTTTGCTATTTTCAGATAAAATTATGAGATTAAAAAGTGTGGATTTATTTTGTTCTGAAAACCCAGTAAGATCTAGATTCAATTTTTTTCAAATTTACTCTGCTAATAAACACCATATGTAAAGGGCACGAAAGTGACTTGTAGTATCTGAAAGCTTGTGGAACGTGACATTTGTTTTGCTGTAGTTCAATATTTTAAGTTGCATGCTACAATTTGGCACAGCTCTTGAACACACATATGATATTCAGTTAAGATGAATCTCCGTTCATGAAAGAATCTGGACTAGCTTCTGCTGTCTGCAGACTGTACTGCAAAAATGTAACTGAGACACAGCAGTGATGTGCACAACTGGAGAAGGGTTTGCTGACAAAAGGTGATAAAATTTGCCTAAATGTAGTTGAAAATACATCTTTATTTGCTACCGATACATACGCATCTATCTGCACAACTAGACTGCATGCCTAAAATATGTGTCACAAATGGTTGTCAAACTCATTAATCAAAGGTGCTGACACTGAACCACTTTTTCTCCTTTTTCTCCACTCTGCTACTGCAAATGTTAGCGGACCTGATAGCTCTTGTCCAAGCCTCCATCTCTGGCAGACATTGAATTACCTTTTCTACTGAAGCAATGTGAATCATAGAAAAGGAGACATGCAAAATGGCAAGTTGTGTGTTGTCAGCACAGTGACAGCATCTAGTTCAGTATCTCATTTCTAAACTTCTCAGTGGTTTCCCTACCACTTTGAGTAGGAGGAAAAAAGAGCAGGTAAGGAATAGTCATAGAATTAGGCAAAAAGTTGTCACTCTACACTTACTGAGGGTGTGGGCTAGTCAAGAATACCTTCCAAGCAACAGAGCATTCCTCAATTCAAGTCAGGTGAACTGAAACATACAGACAACTTGTTATTTGCAACATCTAGTGAAAATCACCATTAGAATAATAAAAATATTTTTAGTTCAGTGCCTGAAGCCATCTAAAATGGGAATTAAGCAATTCAGAAGCATTTCCTCTTATGAAAGGTCCTATCATCCTCTCTTCTAGAACCAGTGTATTCAACACAGCTTGTAACAGTTCTAAATTCTCACAAGTTGATGACCTGACAAAAGGATATTCATCTATGTGCACACTGATGTCACCAAGAGCCTTCAGTCTCACTAACACAAAGCTAGAGAAATCTACAGTCTTGACCAAATACTCCACAGTAGACTATGGCAAGCTGAACGCTTATGGCGTGACTACCATTTTTTATTGGTGTATACATGCATCCACACATATGCTTATTTTAGTATAGTATTTTAAGCACAGTCCCATAATGAAGGATGGAGTCACCTGTGGCCTTCGATATATATGTATGAACAGCCATCCACTTGAATTTACTGTGACATTTCTCACTAACAAGAGTGAGTGCTTTTGAAAGTCTGCACACAGCTAGCCCAGATGCCCAGGTGATGCTGAAAAGAATGAAATTACTGTATTTCACTGCACTAGAGTAAGATGGTTGAACTAAAGCTACATTAAAAGGGGAGGAAATAAACACCTGAAGTTTGTTCCTACCTTGACTAAGGTCTTAAAATTATTTAAAATAAGGAGATACAGTTGCATGTATATCCTTTTCATCTATACCCTTCTCACAACTCCCTACCTCAGAAAAAGGGACGGTTGCATCACAGGGCTTTGCAGGAGCTGAGGATGGAGAGGACAAGAAGGACAAATCATCTGCAGAAGTGCAAATTAAAGGTAGGGAGTGACATGATGGAGAGCATGCAGCTCACAGAGGCTGGCATGCACTTCCAGATGCACCCCTAAGGAGGGGTTGTCAAAGGATGTCTTGGATGTGTAACAGTCATTGCCCATAGAGATGCAAGCAATGAGTGGAAGTATAACATTTAATACTGCCTGTTGTCTGTGAACAGATGTTTGTTAAGTCATCTCAGTCCATTGTGCAACCCTAATATTCAGGACTCTGGTTGGACAGCAGAGTTTGGTCAACAAAGTTGTCAAATGCTTCAAGAAACATTAGCATTGGCTCCTCTCAGGCATTACTTTGGTCCTGGTGCCATGTGGTGCTTTACTCATTGACTAACTTCAGGGTCAAAGGCCACCAACAGAACAGGGATCTCAGAAGGACCTGAAGTACAATTTAACATCAGTTCTGCAGATTCAGAGGACAGCCAGAAGCATAAAATTCTTAAATATAAATATGAAAAAGTTTACAGATATTTTTCTGAAGAATATCTATAATAATATCTACAGGTGTTATTGTAACATTCAAAAGATCCCACTGTGTCTTAGTATTCAGCCAATGCTCTCACATGAACATATAGTGTCTCTGAAATCCCCATTCTTTTCACTACTCATAATTTTACCTTCATTACACAGTTAAGTCCCTCTTCCACACTAATTCTCACTCTCCCTCAGTCTATTTCTCATTATATTCCCAAATCCTTACAGTACATGTGTTGTCCCAGTTCTTCCATATACTGTTTTCATCATTTCCACTCCTTCGTTATTCATCTTCATTCTCTAATTAATCGAAGAGACGGGTAGCTGTATGAAGCATAAGGGTTAGCTAACCCAGGCAACAGAATCCCCCCAAAATAACGTCTCTGTAACTGCACATATTCCAGTATTGTTCTTACATACCTGTGAAGGTATATTACATAATTATATGCGTTAATGCACCAGGATTCATTCGTATGCAACAGTGGAAAAACTATGCCATGAAGTGTGGAGAGGGGATTTTGGGAAAGGGCACAACAGCCATTTTGTTTTAGATCTCCTGGCATGTTCTTTATTTAGCCTCGATAAAGCACCATGAGGCTTGAAACCATGCTCTTAGTCATTTTGAATGTTCACAGAGCAGAAAAAAAAAAAAAAAAGAAAAAAAAAAAGCACATGCTTTTTGCATGGATGCAATGGGAACAGAAGGCAAGAATTACATCTACCAGTACCTAGAAAGTCTACGGTATGGATGGATTTATTGGACATTTGTAAAAACAGTGTCAGAGCACAATTTTATCCTGGAAAGATCCTGTCCCCTATCACTCTCAGGCTTTTCCTCCCTCTTTTTTTGAGCCTCCTCTTTAGCATCTTGTTCTTACTTTCAAACTACTTCTTTTTAAAGACCACTCTTACACTGTGCTTCCCCCCCCCCCCCCCCCCCCGTTTTTACATTCAATTTGTTCAGAAGTAAATCCCGTGGCTTCTCCTATTTTCCAGCTGTTTAGTGCATGCTACCTCTCTCTAGACTGAATATTTAAGAGAGCACAGGGAACTTAGGTACTGAGAAAAGGAAAGGCAGTGAACAGCTTGAAACAGTAAGCAGTGTGAGAGTTTCAATAGCCGAGAAAGTAAAATTGTGAGACAGAGGACGGCGTGGTTTAAGACGAAGCAGCTTATTTTCAGTCCTCCTTTTCCCAGCAACACGTTTGCTTCCTATAGCTAAGTCTGGATTGCACTAACAGTACCATCTCTCCAAATTATTTCGGAATAGCCCAATATCCTAAGAAGGAGTATTTCTGTAAGAGTTTCTCATCAGCATTCTCAAGAAACCTAGAGAACACCTTGCAGCAAAACCTGGATCCCTAAAAATCACATAAGCAGATGCTTTTGGCCAGTTTAAGGGGGTGGGTGGGGGGTAAGAGTCCTTCTGCCTGTGCCCAGCCACTCCACCCTCAGAGCACGCAAATCTTGAGCCACAGAGGACAGAGGTAAGAGAAACACTGCTGTAAATTTAACACTTTCCAGTTATAAACATTCCTTCTTTCCATGCCGCTTCATCTCTGCAGATGCTGAAATATACCTGTGAATTAAGAGATTTCTATACCTCAAATGAAACTGATGGACAAAAGGAAACATTTTTACAAGTGAAATGAATAGGCGAAGTCTGTGCAAACACAGATCTGCAGATAGGATAACATTATAAACACCAGGAAATAAAATCAATGGTTGAATGACAACAGTACCAAACTCCCCAAAAATAATGGTCAGCTATAGCTGTTTAACTGCCTGTGACTGAGGACTCTATCTTGTTATAACTCAACTCCCAACAGAGTACATGCCTCCTTCTAAATATAAGTAATCAAAATCATGATTTGTGTGTACTTGTGTATGATAAAACCTGCAGGAATTAAAGGCTTGATTAAAAAAACGGTATGACTGGAAAGTGTATTTTAATCCTAAAAACAGAGAAGTCTCTCTACACCACTTTGTTTGCTGTGTTGTCAATTCTATTTAGCGTTCTTGAAACTTAAGTGGAATAACAAGAATTAGCTCTGAAAAATCAGTTAATTCCAAAATGTTTTGCTTTTAGACAAGTCTTTTTTGAAAAAAATTGTAACTGGCTCATGCATTAGCAGTGATAAGTAAATATAAAATGGCATTTGGGTTTTTTTTCATCCTGTTTTCCTCTTTCTGACTGAAATCTACTAAAGCCGTCACCTCTGCTAAAGATGAAGTTTGTAAATTTCTGAAATAATAATACAATTTTTTTAAAAAATATTTTTTTTAAAGTTGGGAGTAAAACGCCAAACTAGAGCACCTTCTGTTGGTCTGTCACTAATCAGTTGTTATTTTTTAGAAACAAACAACCCTAAAATCACCCAAAAGAATGTTGCAAACTTTTTTTTAATAATTCTCACTCCCTTTAGTCTAGGAACTGCAAATGGACAAGGAGCTGGCATCCCTACTACATATCTCATTAAATAATGATGTTTGTTTAACAAACTTATGGAAGTTTTTACTTCTGATTTTTTTTCTTTTCTTTTTGGGGGAAGCTTGCTAAATTAGCTAGTTCCTAAGATTTCTTAGTAGCATGTGACTTGAGTGATGTACAAAAAATACCGATTTATTCCATATTCTTTATAACAACTAAAATAGAGAAGACTGGCCTTGGCTAAGGTGTCAGCCTTGGCTTAGAAAGATCTGTTCTGCTCCTTATTCTTACTCTGTTACGAGGGAATAGTAATTGCCATGTCACAGTGTGCTGTGAAGGTAAATATTGTGATAAATGTAATGTACAGCTACCGTCGTAAAGAAAAATAAGATGGGCAGCACTCTCATAAAGGACCAACAGATGAGTTAGCACATGCTAAAGGAGAGTGGCCTTAGGGCCTCCATTTCTGAGTATTTTCTGCAACCTACGAAACAGTGTTCACTGCTTAAGGAACTTCCACTTTAAGGAAATTCATAGTTGTGTCAGTTTTCCTCTTTGGAAATCTGTTCACTTAGTGGAATCTACTCCCAAGTATTCAAAGAAAGTTAGCCATAGGAGAACCCACTAGAGCTCTGAAACACAAAATTCAGCCACATGCGTGCTCATGGATAACCCATGTGCCCAGGGGCTTTATGAAGACCATTCCACTGGTTTCAGTGGAAGCCAGACTGGATCCTAGAAGCTTCTGGATCTGTCAAATACTACATTTAATTTTCTTCATCAATGCCATGTTTCTTCTAGGTGTGGTGAGAGGAACACAGACACCTAGGTCCTGAATTTAGTGTATCCCTTCTGTTGCACATGAATAAAGTCACAGGAAAAATATCAGTCTTGTATTCTTTCTCACGCTTTTGTTGGCTCAGAGCACAGTTTCGTATAAAGTGATGCTACTTTCCCTATCACTTAACTTAATCTAGATTCTGAGGAGACAAGATACTTGCCCAGCTCTGCGAAAGCAATCTGGAATCTTTTGATATGAGAAACAGATTTAAATCTTACCTGTTCAATCAGCAGGACTATTGCCACCAACTTTGGTAAGGCCTGGAGTTCATCCAAAGCAGTAAGAACAAAAATATGCTTATACTTGCAGCTTATTGATTACTTTTTGTTGGCCTTTTTGCCAAAAGTTACAAGAGAACAGAATGAAAGGACAGAGAAAGAAAAAAAAAAGGGGAAATAAAGAGAAGGGGTGGTAGAGGTGGTAAATCGGGTTGAGGAGTGAGAAAGGAACATCAGCTGCATGGGAGAATAACTTCAGTATTACTAAAATACAATACAAAGACTACATTTTGTACTACTGTAGTTTTAAAAAGCAGTTTTTTCAAACTTAAAAAAACTTTTTAAAAAAGGTTTTCAGTTCAAATGGTCCTTTATCAAGTATAGTATTATAAAATAAATGTTTGTGTATATCAGTAAATATTTGAGCTAAAAGAAAAAAAAAATCCCAAACTAGAGGATGTGGATGAAAAAACACAAACAGTCAACTTCCAGGACATTTGACATCCCATATACATGCTAAAAAAAAAAAAAAAAGAAAAAAATACCCTCAAGTGTATTAGTTATTGAAGGCTCAAACAAACGCAGCAAAGCTACCTAAAAGATGATGATGCAGTTTTAATGAAATGTAGTTATAAGCTTAGGAACAACTAGCGATGTATTCTGAACAACTACAAAACAAACCAAACTGGGAACAGGCACACTTTTCCTGCTATGTACTGAAGGTAACTAGAGTAACTGATAAAAGCAAACACTCTGCTGCCTGCAGAAATCATTGGAATGGTACGACAACAAACAAAACCTCAAAGCGCTTTGGAAATGGTAAATTCATACAATTTTTCTGGTTGTTTTATTCGGAAGAATAAGTGATTTCTCCATCTGTAATAACATAAGGAACTGTAGAAATGTCCATCTGCAAGTATTGTCGTTGTATAAATCACTCATAACTAAAGGCACTTTCACCTTTTACAATACGAAATGAGCCTTTGTAAAAGCATCACCTATGTAATGGAAAAAAAGTAGTTTGATCTCTTTTTCTATCTGTTCCGAGTCCAGAAAACCGCGGCGAAAGCAACGATGAGAGAGGGCCATAGAAAACCTAGTAATTCTTTTCGCACACGTCACTGAACACAGTTCCCCCCCCCGCCCCCCATCTACGCAGCTTCGCCACAAAGAGCATCCCACAGGTCCCGGCACTGCTCGCCGCGCTCCCGCCGCACCGCGCTGCCGCGGCCCCCGCCCGCGCCCCGGGAGGCCGCCGGTAATGGTGGCTGCAGGAAGGGCACGGCGCGAGGGGAAAGGCGCTGCCGCCGGGAGGCGGCCGGAGCCCCGCAGCCCACCTGGGCTCCCAGGCGGGAACGGCGAGGCACGGGTGGGACCGGCGGCCCGGCCCGGCCCGGCGGGACCGGGTGCTGCCGCTCGCCCACCCGCCGGCCCCCGCTCGCGTCCCGCCACCCGGCTCTCCCGCCTCCCTTCGGGCCAGGCGCAAGTGCAGCAGCTTCCCTCGGACAAGTGCAGCCACGCGCGGGACCACCCCCCACCCGCTCCGCGGGGGCCGAGGACGCGGGCGGGGGCGGGCCGGCAGCGGTGCCCCCCGCGGTCCCACCGGGCGCAACTTCGCGGGGCGGCGGTGACGGGCGGGCCCGGCCCTGCCCTGCCCCGCCCGCCCCCCGCGGCCAGGCCTCCCCCCGGCCCTCCCGCGAGCGCGGGGCCACCATGTGCATCCCCCACCCCGCTCCTGCCCTCCCCTCCCCTTCCCCACCGCCTGCGCAGGCAGGCTGCGCGCGGCACCGCCAGCCCCCAGCGCGAGCCCTGCGGGAGCCCTCGCACGGCGCGGCGGGCGCCACGCTCCCCCGCCGCGGCCCGGCACCCGGCGGAACGGCGGCGATAAAGTTTGCGGCGGCGGCGGTGCCCGGGCGGGCCGGGCGGCGCGGCGCAGGCCGGGCGGGCGGCTGGCTGGCTCGGTGCATGCCTGGTGTGTGGATGAATCGCAGCAGGCGGTGGCGGCGGGCGGGGGCGGGGGGCCGCGGCCGGCGATTGGGCGGCGCGGCGCTCGGAAGCACTTTGTTTTCTATTCTAATGAGGGCGGAGCGGGGCTTGTGGATATTTACGTTGAGGCGGGAGCCGCCGCCCTTCATTCACCCACATGGTCCCCGAGCCCGGCCGCCGCTGCCGCCAGGACCTGCCTTCGCGCCACTTCCCCCCCTCCCCCCACCCCCCCATCCGCCCCGCCGGGGAGCGGCACGGTTCCCTGCGGCCGGCCGCGCCGCGCGGGGCGCCGGGGGCCGCGGGCGGAGGGAAGATGGTGGCGGCGGCCGCCGCTGGCTGGTGAGTGTCGCTGCCGCGCGCGTGTCGCTGACAGGAAACCTGTTGTGAGGCGCCGGCGGCCGCCCGGCGCGGGGGGCGAGCCCGGGGAGGCAGCGCGGCAGGGGGCGGGCGGCGGAGCGCGGCGCGGAGGCAGCGGCGGCGGCGGCGCGGGGGGTGCTGGCGGGCCGCTGTGAGTGGCCGGGGCGGCGGGAGGGGGTGTGGGTGGGCGGTGGGGGGGGGGGGGGGAGCGGGAGCAGGGCGCATGGCAGCGGCCGCCGCGGCGGCGGCGCCTCCCGAGCTCGCACACGGGGCGGGAGGGGCCGGAATGAGGGAGATTTGAAAAAGCGTGCGCGCCGCTCGCTGCTGCAGTGAGTCCCGCCGCCCCCTTCCCGCCCCCCACCCCCCCCAACGCGCTCCGGGCCCGGGGCGGCCTGCCGGGCCGGCGCGGGGAGCGGCCGGCGGCGGCCGAGCCCCCGGGGCGGGCAGGGCGGCGCGCGGCACAATGGCAGCTGCCGGGGGTGGGAGCGGGCAGGCGGGGGCTCGTGCCCCCCGCGGGGGAAGGCCCGTCCGGGAAAGTTTGCGCCCTGCTCGCGGTGGCTGCGGGGGGGAGTTGGCGGCACCAGAACAAAGCCGCACGTGGGGCAGAGGCCGCGGCGGCGCGAGGGATCCGCTCGCCGCCCACGCCCAGCTCGGGGAACGGCAGCGGCGGTAAAAGAGGCGGCGGGCGGGGAGGGAAGGGCGGGGGGGCTCTCGGGGAGTTCCCGGTGGAGGCGCTTTGTGCTCCGCTGGCCCCCGGGGGAGGGGGCGCGGGGCCCCGGGGAGGGGGCAGCGCCGCGGGCTGCTAGCGCGTCCCGGGCCCCTCCGCATGGGCTTTTGTTCGCAGGAGGGGCGGGGGCGGCGGGCCCTCCTCTTCCCCCCACCCCCCCCGCCCGCCCGCCTGCCCCGCTCCGCTCTTTCCTCGCCGGGGCGCGGGCGGCCGGTCGCGGGCTCCTCGCCTCTCCCGGGCAGGCGAGCGGGGAGCGGCGGCCGGGCCCAGCGCCGCCGCCGCCGCTCGGGAGCCGCGGGCTTCATTACGAAATCGGCGCGGCGGCAGCTGCGGGGCCTCGGCGGCGCCATGTTGCTGGGAAGGGGGAGGAGGCGGGGGACATGGCGGCGGCTGCGTGCTGGGGCCGATTGTTCCCTGTTAGGCCCGGAGCCGCTTCCCCTCCCCCCGCTGCGACTCCCTCGCGGCCTGGACGGTCCCCCGGAGCGGGCGGGCGCGGCCTTTCGCCCCTCCGCCCGGCCTGCGGTGCTCGGCGAGCCCGGCCGGGCGGTTGGGGGCGGGGGGGGGGGGTGGGGGGGCGTCACGCCGTAGCCGGGCTGTGACCTCCGCGCTGCTGGCGGCGGCGCCCCCTGGCGGGCGCAGGGCACGCGGCCGCCCCTGTGTTCTCGCAGGAGCACGTGCTGCGCCGTGAGGGGAGCGGGCCCGGGCCGGCCTGCGGCGCCCCCCGCCCCGGCCTGCCTGCGTCGGGCCGGGCTGCCGGAGCGGCGGCGGCTGGGCCGCGGGGGTCTCGGCTGGGCGGCGGCGGGGTCACTTCTCGGGGAGCGGGTCAGCCCACGTGGGGGGCTGTCGCACGGGGCGGTTTCTGGCCGCCTGAGGGGGTACCGGGGCGTTCGGCGCCCTCCCCCGTGGTGGAGCGGGGATGGCGAGCCCCGGCCTCCGGGAACTTGCTCGGTGACTTTGTTCTCTACTCGGCAACAAAAAGCAAATAATTTGGTGGGTTTTTTTGCAGTATCGACACGTGCAGCAGGAAATAATGAAGCGTTCTGTGGATGCTGCAGCAGTGTATTTGTGGAGGAAGTTACTTTTTACGGGAAATGGTAAGTTTTTAAAATTCATAGTAGTTTACCTTTTAAAAAGGTAGAGGCAGAACCAGTGCTTTTGAAGATGAGCCTGAGACTTCGGTTAGGAGCACTGAATTCCAAAGAGTTCCTTGGGACTGGAGGCACATGTAGCAGTCCACCGTTTAACTCGTTCAGAGGAGAATAATGCAAGTTTTGCAGACGCTCATTTGTCCGACTAAAGCAGCTGGACAGTGAGGAGGTCTTCAAAATATTTAAATTCTGTACTTGAGGTATTTTTTTCTTTTGCAGCAAAGCTCCTTTTTCAATCTAACAAAGTTAACAGTTTTCTTGTAGTTTCAAAGTATTATGTTAAACTTGCTCTAAGTATCAGGTAAAGAGAGGCTTTATGTTACATGATCCTTCAAATCCATATTCCTATTAAAGAAGGTATAAAATGTGCTTTCAGATTTTGTGTATAGCACTGTCCTGCTTTACTGAACTTAGGTCCTGTTATAAGTACCTGTAGTTTGGTTGCAGTAGTATATTTATTTTACAGCCATCACTAAAACTTGTTTTTTGTTGCTAGGTAGGCCGATCTGAATACAATCATAGGAATTGTGTTTGAGGCAGGGTATCCGTGGCAGTAGCAGCAAATGTTCTAATCTGCCAGCAAAGTGAGAATTGGAAAACTTGGAGAGCACCTGGCATGTCATAAGGTGCCTTCTGGACTTCAGAAAGCTGATGGTGTGATCTATTCAATATAACTTTAAAATTCTCATTACCTAGAACTAGGCACAAACTTTGTTTAAATACTTACTGGCCTTAACTTTTTTTTTTCCTTATTGAGGAGGGGCGGTGGGATCTCTTAGCCTGTTTCAGATTAGTCTTTGAGAACTAATAGTGATTTTTATCTCTCCACAAGTTGTGATGGCATTCTGAGAATCATATGGGAGAAGCAGTTGACTTGTTTTCACAATTGGGCTCTCCTACTGTCCATCAGCATTGATTTTCATACTCCTAGTGTTGTGGATGAGAGTCCTGGATTGGGCTAATGGCACTACTTCAGCTTACTCTGGAAGTCTTAGCCCAGAAACAGCGTGTGAATATTTGTTCCAAAGCTTGATTGTCAAAGGTGTGCAATTTGAAACCTGATCAAATACTCACTTTGTTTTTTTCTTTCAGCAGGTACAAGGTAGACAACATATGTTGAATTACTAAAAATGCTGGTTGCGTCAGAGTAATGTCAAAGTGCTTACAGTGCAGGTAGTGATATATAGAACCTACTGCAGTGAAGGCACTTGTAGCATTATGTTGACAACTGCCTCAGGAGATCTTGCAGGACTTCAGAGATTGGAAAGGTACAGTGTGGTGGTGTCAAGTGCTTTTTGTACTAAGGTGCATCTAGTGCAGATAGTGAAGTAGATTAGCATCTACTGCCCTAAGTGCTCCTTCTGGCATAAGAAGTTATGTCTTCATCCAGTCACTCAGGTTAAGACTGTAGATGTTCCAGTAGTTTTCTGCTTTGCAGTCTTCTGTTAGTTTTGCATAGTTGCACTACAAGAAGAGTGTAGTTGTGCAAATCTATGCAAAACTGATGGTGGCCTGTTATAATCTACATCAAGGAGTTTGAATGCTTTCTGCTGGTGTGGGATACTTTATGGCCTGCCTTATTTAACAGCAGTCTAGTGAATGACAGCTCTTGTAGCACTAAAGTGCTTATAGTGCAGGTAGTGTTCACTAATCTACTGCATTATAAGCACTTAAAGTACTGCTAGCTGTAGAACTACATATTCAGCATGTCTGAAAATTTATTTGTTGTTTAATTGAACACTGTTCTCTGGTTAGTTTTGCAGGTTTGCATCCAGCTGTATGATACTCTGCTGTGCAAATCCATGCAAAACTGACTGTGGCAGTGACAATTCAGTCAGTGAGTGTGGAAAAACTGTACCCCTTTCTACACAGGCTGGGATCAGTTGCAATGCTGTGTGTGTCTGTGGTATTGCACTTGTCCCGGCCTGTTGAGGTTGGTGGGGATAGAGGCTGAAAGACCTTCATAGTTTTGAGGAATTTCTTCTCCTTCACTGATCCAGGAAAGTTGGTGTGTGTTTTTTTAAGTTTCTTCTTGAAAAAAAGTGATGTAATTTTCTGTGTAACTAGACTTTCATTTTCTGTATCTGGCTTGTTTGTATGTACTAGATTTGTTGCTGACAATGTGTATTTACTGAAATCCTTGAGTGTGATTTATTTTGTTCATTTAAGGCTGTTGTTAGCTTTCTATTAAACTGAGGTGGATCCCTGTTTACAGTTTCTTCATGAATTTGTTGGGAAGAAATGGATCTTAGGTATCAGAAAATCAGATGAAAGTTCCAGCTTGTTCAAAGTAAGCTTGCTTCTCAAATTCAAATTACAGGAAGGATTTAGCAGCCTTCTTTTGTAATGTTTTTTAGTATATTGAAACTCTTACCTTTGAGCGCATTTTTAGCCTTAGTTCTTCCATCCGGAATTTGTCAAATTCAACAGTAATAAATGATGTTACAGGTGGGGCCTTAACCATTCCTCGGCTATGGAATTTTAATACTAGTCAGGTGTCCACTTCTTGTGGGGTATCTGCATTTGTGGTGAGTTTGATAGTGGTCGGCTCATAACCTTTGGAGTGAATCACTTGGCATGTGATGCATAGCAGTGAAATAAAACATCTTTTGAGCTACCTGAAGAACTTACCTGGGGGAAAACTCATCCATGTAAGTGCTTCAAGGAAGCTGAGATTGGTTGGGGAAGATGGGGTAACTGGCTCCATAAGGAAAGTGTCATTGTGAAATCTGCAAGTGGAGCATTCAACACACCTTGTTTTTCAAATGAGCTGTGTGTTAGTAAACTATGCTTGTAGTCAAATGTTAATGGTTTTATTTTCTAGAAGGGCTTCCAGAGGACTAATGCTGTAAATTCAAAGTACTCAGTCTGTCACTTATAGCTGCTGGAGCATATATAGTATTGTAAAGATCCTTTGAGGTAGGAAAATTAAGAATATTTGGGTCAGTGCTGCCCGTGCTTCAAATTAAAATGCGGTACTAAGCTAAATGGGTCGTTGTTCCTAAGAGTGTTGAACACTTCCAGAGTCAGTTAGTGTCAGTTAGTCAGTCAGTGCTGCCTTGGAACATGATTCTGTTTCTTAAATGGATTTGGCATCTCCCAAGTTTCTTTCTGAAGTAGCCAAGCCAGCTTAGGTTTTACTATGTGCTACTCAATTTCTGCCTCTTTTTTTTTTTTTTTCTTTTTTTCTTTTTTTCACTATTCCTTCAGAATGTACTGCTGAGATAGATTTCTTACCCAAAATACTCTTTACCAAGCTTTTTAGTCTTGCTGAGCAGAGACTTGTGTCAGTGAAGTCAGCAGATGAAGACACCTGTCTCCTGATTTCCATACAATAAGTTTCCACAGTAGTCTGCTGGTGATGGCAAGTTTAATGCCTTTTTGAGTGTAAAAGCAAATCTTCACAGGAAGTATTTTAATATGTGATCATGTCTATGCTGCCCTTGTAAGCATCAGATTTTGAGATACCTGAAGATACATATTACATTTACAGTGAAGCTGGGTCAACTGAGTGTGTGCAGAAGCAGTTTTTATGCCCATGAAGCTTTAAATTGTCCATCAGGGATGTTGGAGTGTACCTAGATTCAGTATCTTTGTTTGAAAACAAACTTTTGTATCTGTTAGCATTTCCATCGTTTAATCTTACAATTGCCCAGACTCCAAAAAGTACTTTTATGTGGTGCAAGTCTGTGAGGAATAATTTTGTAACTGTCTTAAAGCATTTTGAAGATGTGGTAAGCTGTGCTTCAGTCAAGGGACAATTACAGCAATGTCTCTGTAAATGTAATTTCAGTATTTGCATGCTTTACGTAGGGCTTTGGCTTACTAATTATATAATTTACGTTATCGGAAGTTTCAAGTTTATCATGCATGCTCTTTTTTTCAAAAATATCTGATACTTCTCTGTTTAAACTCATTCTAAAGTATTAGTAATTTTTTCCATGGGTATGTAATAAGTATTCATGCCTTGTACATGAAGTTCCGTGTAAATTATTTCTATGAGCATCTCCTAAATGGTCATTAATCCTGTGTTGTGTTAGTTTCAGGGTAGCTGAGACATTGAACTCTAGTTGACAGAAAGTGGTAGGGAGAGAAGTAATGCTGCTAAGTTCAGTTGGTTTTGCTGAAATAAGCTGAGCCTCGTAAGTGATGGCTCTAGAAGGCTGACTGGAGTAGAGTGGTTAGGTAGCTAAAACATGGTGGTTTAAAAATCTTACGGAAATAAGCATTTTCTGCACATGTGTTCAGCTGAGTGTATTAAAGCACTGTCATGTGGATGAGAAACTTATTTCTACTGACTTTGATACAGGTAATAATTTTTCAAGTGAACGGCTATGACTTGGTCTGAGCCATATGAACTTCTGTGAGCTTAGCCCTAATGAAGATAAGCCTGCATGGATTTTTAGGAATGGTCTAAAATGAAAGGGGCTTTTTTATGTGTATTATGCAGGAAGAGCATAACTTAGTCTCTCTTTCTAAACCAAAAGCAAGAAATTCCAAGCAGTATTAATACTTGCCTGAGGTTCTAGTATGGAGCCTTATAAGGAAAACCTAGTCTGTTTAACCATAGAAAATTTTCTCTGTATACTCTTAATATCTGAAAGCATGCTGGAAAATTAAGCAGGTTTTTTTTCACTAGTTTGTCACTGGATGATACTGAAAAAATCAATTCTTCACAATTTACTTTCTTGTGTTGACTTTAGAATATCAAAGCAACTGGTGAGATGACTGTCGGGAGCAGACATTTTGAGTAATAGCTAGTTCATAGGCATTAAATGAATATAGGACTAGGAGGGGACAGCCCCTGCTGTGGTGGCACAGAGTTGTATTCCTCCTGCATAGCTGACATACTACCATGAGAAAATGAATGCAGTAGTCAGTGTTCTGCTTTTCACTAATTCTTATCTTTAAAATATATCACTGGTACTTGTGTAGTGCGTAAGTGGTCTTGACTGCAAAATCTTACAAAGAGCCACAGCTTTCTTCAAATCTGAGACTTGGCTTATGAGAGTTTGTGTCCACACCACCTTTCTCTTCCTTTTTCCCCTCCCACTAATGACATCACTAGACTAGATTCCCTGAAGCGTTTTCTCTAAATGTTTGGGTTTATTAGCTTCAGAATAGTAGGCAAGTAGCATTTGGTATATAAAATGTACAAATGTGGATACAGGAGA
This sequence comes from Falco biarmicus, assembly GCF_023638135.1. Lineage (NCBI taxonomy): Eukaryota > Metazoa > Chordata > Aves > Falconiformes > Falconidae > Falco > Falco biarmicus. The sequence continues at coordinate 53,892,703 of NC_079289.1, forward strand.
TAAAGCAATTGATCATAAAGCATCATGTTGCGACTCTTCGCTGCAGCCTTGCTATGAAATCTACAGTTTTGTTCTCAAGAATCTAAATTTCTGGTCGTTTGCTTTCCTCTTTGCCTTTTTGGATGAGGTCTAGATGAGAAGATAGTGGGGGGGAAATAAAAATGTGCCATTAGAATTCTTCTCCATTTACTGCATACTATCCTGATGGATCATCTGCTGCCCTTGCCTTCCATGTCTCCGTAGTGATGTTAACAAGCATCTGTCTTAGTTGATAACGGTCAGCAGGAGAAAGAGTTGAGACTGGTACCTGTTAACAGAGCCAGGTAGTCATCAGTCTGAAATCAGTGAGGCTAGAGACACATTCCTGTATTGTTGCATGATACCAGTTCTGAAGCATCCCGTTTTGGAAGGTGGTTTGAAACGGGACAAACAACAAATAAGTGCATACACTGAGTGAAGTTAGGTTTTTAAAAGGCTTTAATACAGGACTGTTAATTGCTACAGCCTAGGGTTCCTGGCTAGAGATGAGCCGACTAACTAGTGGCTTTGTGTGTAGAGACTAGAGTTGCAAAATAGATCTCTCCAGTTACTCTAGATTTCCACCTTTCTAAGAAAAAATCAGCAGTTAGCAACCCAGGCGTGGCATTTCATTCTTGCTGTTAAATAAAACTTAAATTTGTGTAGTTTAACAGTTTTGTCAATTCAGGCTGGTTTTGGGCTCACCTGTTGGTCTTGGGCTTTGGGAGGATTTTTTTTTTTTGTTTCTTGGGGTGGGGTGTTGTAGCTTTTTTTTGCTACACCTAGCTTGGTGACGTGACACATGAGTAATTCTGATCTTTGGTATCCAAATACAGAATGATTAATAAGCTGACCAGGCTCCTGGGGAGCTGGTTCACGTTCTTTAAATGGTTAGTAAACCGTACAGACAAAGCTGCAAATGCAAATAGCTGCAATTTGGGTAGTTTTAGATATCTTTTTGTGACTTAATAGATTGGCAATTTTGTTCATCACTAAGAAGGACTGATTCCTTTAAGCATCAGTAATTGTACCAGTTTTAGGCATTCAGTGTGGCCAAGGGAAGAAATCTTCCTAGTTATTTTTTTTTAAAAAAATTACTTTTGGGTGTGGCCAACATGCTTAGCATGGAACAGGATTTTTACATGTCTGGTGAAAAGAGCTGAGACTGTTTTAACCGAAGAAATGCTTATTTTGGTGATGGGTATTTGTGCATACCTGGGGTTCAGACCATGGTTTTGATTACTGTCAGCTGGGCTAGCTGACTAATACTAGCTGTTAACCTATAGTTTGAATGAGTGGAGCAGTGTTTGAAAAGACAAAAAGTTGTCTTATGACACAGGCTTGAGTGCTGCTCTTTGTATATTGTAGTCCCTGGAAAATGGGTGCTGTCCCAAGTTCAGTTGAGATGTTTTGGGGAATCTGACCTGCAGTTAAGTGGTGGTTGGTCATGTCCCACTTGAGCAGAAACGGGCAGGCCTGTTCTCTGAAAAAGTGTGATATTCCCTGGGAGATGGGAAGCAATTGAGTGTTACGTTTAAAGGTAGAGATGACGAGAACAATAGTGGAAGGGAAAGAAAAAGAGAGTAGAAAGCTCAGTTAAGGCAGGAGACTAGTGTAACTTGGGTTACTTAAGCTGTATTTTCTATGCCTTGTACACTGCTGTGGCTGACAAGAATGTTAGAGCAACTGTCCTGCTGTGGGGCATGTCAGCAGTTTGGATAGAAATGGCCTGGATTTAACAATGGATAAGGCACTGTACAACAATAGGAAGTCCTTTGGGTGACATGTTATAGAATCTTTAAAAGATTCCAGATACCCACATCTTTTAAGTGTGTTTATGGCAGTGCTTTTTCCTGCTATATAACAAATTAACTAGTTCCTGTGTAGTGTACTTGATGGGGAAGAAAAGCTGCTTGTACTGTTGTACAGGACTGGTACTTTCTAGTCACATCTCTAGTTCTTTAATTGTCCTCTGCAGAGATGTAAAATAGAAGCACTTGGGAAGTATTGAGTCAGTAGTTGGTTGTTTTGATATGTGTGTATCTTACCCCCACCCACCCCAGTTTCGCAAAGGCCCATGTTTTATATGAGAGATTAACCTTAATTTTGTAGTTTCTGAACATTGCAGTAATGCTTGGAAAGCTTATAAATGCTTTGAAATAGAAAACCTTTATGTGTTGATGTCTGCACGCTTTACTTTCTTAGTTGTTTTCCAAAGACAGACAAAGTACTGTGTCTTAAAGAGAGGCTTCTTTTAAGTGTTTCATTTTCTACAGTAAAATTCTAGAAATTGGCATTTAGTAGGTACTGACCAGATTTTTCTTGGTAAAAACATTGAAACAAAAGGCTTCATAATGAAACAAGAATGGCTTAGGGACAACTTCCTTCACTGCCTAAGAGTGTCAGTGTGTGTGTCTGATAAGCTCTGCTAATGAATTTTTAAAGTAAAATCTCCTTAATTCTCATCTAGCAAAAGCTTTTAAAAACATGCTAATAGAACAGTAATTGATACCTAGATTTTATGATTGGTAGTCATTACATACAGGGTGGAGCTTTGTGGTTTTGCATTATGTTAAAATAGTTCTTGATACGATGTGTAATGAGCAAGATACTATAGTTCTGGGATGTGTTTTCTTTCATATGCATAAGTGAGTCATGAATGTGTGTCTCTGGGTCTATCAAAACAACTTCCATTGCAAGTCGTGAACCTCTTTGAAATTACATTACGTTTAAGTTGTCAAGATGTGTCGCAGGAAATAATCTTTCTTAGCATTTTGTGTTAAGAAGTGCCCCTTTTCAGCTGTCACATAGAAATTCCGTAAGCCGCTGTTGCAGTATGATATTGCACAGGGTGGTTAACTTTCATGAGCAAATTTTGCCCTCTGAACTGCTGAGTTCGTAATTTGGTTCCAGTCTGAAGGTCACACAGCTGGTTTTTAACATTCTTATGTATGTCACCAAATAACATGCTCCTTGTATTTGTCAGCATGGTCTGTTAGAGATTTAGCCCTGATCTTGTAGTAGCAGATAACTAGTGTTCCTAAAAGTGTTGGGCTGGATTTCTCTGCAGGTGAGTATGCTGTGAGAGCTGGTTAAGTTTTAGAAAGCCCAAATACACTTACTGACGTAATTGCAAGAATGAATGTAGAGAGTATTTTGGAGTTGTCATGATTAACAAAAATACCAGGGCTCCTTGGAGTATTTTCAACAGTCAGCCTGCAAGCTTGGAACACCACCGATTTTGTGGCAGACTGGGGAGGTGCTAAAAAAAAATTTGGATCTTAATTCTTTCTGCCTTGGTCTCTGTGCTGTAATACCTAGGTGCTTGAGGAAGCAGTCAGGGAAGTAGTTCTTTCACATTCTCCCCGCTTACATCTGCATTTGCAGAAACTTGATGATGCCATGTGAAATCAAATGGTTGAATTACAAATAGATCCTAGTAGGCCGCATTTGAGAGGCTGCTTTAGCAGGGTAGCAAAAGCAAGTTTTGTTCAGGGAGGCTGCATGAGCAATCTGTAATATGGGTTATTCACAGACATCAGTGCAAACAAAAGTGAGCATGTTCTTTGTCTGGCCAGGTCTGAGTCAGCTCCTGTTTGAAGCTGTATTCTGAATTAGGATGTTTCTTTTTACCCGTATTTCCTAGCAACTCATGTCTAAGGATTGTACCGATCACTTTGACAACAGATGTTCACTTGCTGGTATCTTACTATTCAAGTTATTTTTGTCCCTTCTTAAGGTTTGTTTATTAAATTCATCCAATAATTAAAACCCACAGTCAGTAGAAAGATGCGTGGATACAAATCTGTACTGCACTTGGAATTTGCAGGAGAAAAATACATTTATTATATTAGTGTTAACACTAGTGTAAACATGAGAGGAGGTTGAGGTGGATGGGGGTTAAAACTTAGAGTTTTAACTCAGAGTAGGGGAGGAAAGGGGAGAAAAATAATCACTGGAAGAGAACCCTGTGTATTGGGAAGGCTAGAACTATGCTTTGTCCAACAAAGTATTGAGGTAGACTGGAGTGACAAGCAGCACTTTGCCACTCTGGGTTTATAATACTGCAACAGTTGTATATGGTGTAGACCTGGTTTCATTAAAAAGAGATTGAAATTTAATTTTGTGCTCTTAGTTTGGGTGGGTTTGTTTTTCCAGAGAAGTAAGGTGAAAAAAGCTGGTAGAGCCACTGGTATGCTGGACCAGTGGACTATTCTCAGTTCTTATTGTCATATCCTAACGTGGCTATTGAGTGTGCCCAAGAGTATTTTGACTTTTCTAAGGTATGCCATTCTACTCTGATTTATTATACCCGGGGAGGCTTAGTGGTTATGGTTTTGGGAAGGGTGTTTTTGGCACTTAAGAGGAGGAAATGTGGGAGCATTGTAGTTTTGAACTATTCCATGAAGAACGTAAGTGAAGAGTTCCCCTTCCTTGTGATGTAAGCTGGTTTAGTTTTTTGGATACTGAAAATCTTTATAGATCACCTCTTCAAATTGCTTGGTCTCAGATTTTTATTTTTTTTTCCACAAAATAAACTTTTGTCTTCATATTTCTATACTGTGAGAATGGAGGGTAGTGATTAAAAAGGTATCAAAGCCTTGGAGAATTCATTCTGCAGTATTTTGTGATGGTGTGTTCTAAGACTGTCCTGGATTCCAACTGAAGAGAACTGTATTCTCGTATTGATGCTACTTTCTCACCAAATTGTCAAGTTGTTTCCTCGCAGCATAGCCTAATATGTCAAAAAGTAAGCCTTACACTGATTGGATGCTTCTCTTGGTTACTTTCATTTAGCAGTTGTCAAAATATCATGTCTGGACACAACCTGAAATTTGAGCTCTACCCTTCATCTACTGGTATAATTCCCACCCAAACTCGAGCAACATCACTGGCCTTGACAGACATGCTTCATGCTCAGGCACGTGAGTGATGACCTGGGGAAATGGTTTGTGGGCACTATGAACAGTACTGTATATACTGAAGCATTCAGTATTGATGCCTGGGTAAACAATGTTTGTATCTGAGCCACGTTCAGGTGTCTGCAACCATGTGGAGTTAAACTTTAAAATTTGCTCCATCTATGTGTATGTGTACTTCCACTTGGTAAGTGCTGCTTAAATATTAAATTGATTTGGTCTAAAATGTATATTGTTGTGTAGGCCTGTTCCCCTTTGGGGATAGGGAAGCTATAGTTAGTATATTGGTGGTCACCTACTTCTGAAAATCTGTAGATTTCTAGGACGTTTAAATTAGATTGCATTCTACCTTAGCTGCTTTTATAAGAAGCATGGGGAACCAACAAGAATGTAAGCATATTCTTAGAGGCATTGCACAAACAAAAGAACTGTCTAGCATTCAAGAAAATGCTTTATTCTAAAACATATGGACTACATATTTCAGAGTTCTGCTAGTGATAAACTGAGTCTTCCCTCTATAGCCTGAAGGAGCTTGGAAAGTCTGCCTCTTCCTCTCTCCTTTATAAAAATTAACAGCAAGGGAGCCTTTGCCAAAGAATCTAAACAACAAATGGGTAAAAAGGCAGTTTACTAGTGATCCTCTAGAGAGTTCTGATAAATCACAGTGCAACAAAATCTTGATCAAAGTTGTAGAAGGTAGTAATTTGTTTCACCATTTCTGGTAAGTTTCAGAGAAGCGTGAATTGGCCAGTGACTCCCATCTGTAGAAGGCAAGGGATGGTTTCACCTCTGACAGAAACAGCCTGTTGGTTTGTTGTTGTTTTTTTTTTTTTTCTACTGAATTACTTTGCTGCTGGTTTAGTGAGTTAAATTGACCCAGGGCAGGATCAGATGTGTGCCAGAGCTTGACTGGGACCATGTAACTGGGAAAAGGAGAGAAAAAACTGCATTGGTCACATGCGTTTGGGCAGCAACGAGCCACATGGTCAGCTCAACTGTAACAGGTGATCTCATCCAGTGCAAGAAGCTTGTTGGGAACAGTTTCCTGAAAACTGTATGTAGTTAAAATAAAAGGAAAAAAACCCCGCAAAAACAACTAAAAACAAACCAAAAAAAAAACCCCAACCCCAAGCTCTTGCTACCAGGGTTCCCTGGCTAGGTCAGACAAGATCTGATGACATCGTGTGGTTTGTTTCTTAGATCTAGCTTGGCTTTGCAAACGACTTGCTTTTATTTATGTAAGTCATAGGAAGTCCTTGGGGCATCTGGGTAAAGGAAGGTGTGTAGGACTGGATTTGTGGAAAGCCTTAAACTTTCCTTGCTCATGGCAAAAAATCGCACCGTCTTGGTTGAATAGCATGTCCCATGTGCACTTTACAGTAGGCTGATTATAGCCAAGCGTCATGAAATAGATACATTTTGTAATGCAGAGCCTTCACAGGTACAAATAAAGAGTGGTGTTAAGCTCAGGAGGAAAGGATGGGCTACCCAGGGAAGTGGTTGAGTCGCCATCCTTGGAGGTATTTAAAAGACATGTAGATGTGGCACTTAGGGACGTGGTTTAGTGGTGAACTTGGCAGTGTTAGGTTTATGGTTGGACTTTGTGATCTTCAAGGTGTTTTCCAGCCTAAATGATTCTATGATTCTGTGAAAAATACGCATCTGTATTTCTTCACCATCTGCTGAGAGAGAGGGAAAGAAGGAAGTAAGCTAGATGTTGTAGTGGGGCTACCAAAGTAGTGTTAAGGCTACTTGGGAGTCTGTCAGCCAGACTCCATGCAGAGCCACTTTTCTTGTGGGTGGGGAGGAGGATGCAGGGGGGATAGTAAAGGTACCTCCTTGGAGACTGGATTTTGTTTGGTTGTAGCAAGTCACCTTAATGTGCTGGAAGAAGAGCTGTGAAATTAAGCTGAGAATTACAATGCCTGTCCCTTTGTTGCTTCTCAGGTTTGTGGTTTTGGTTTTGGTTGTGGTGGGTTTTTTTGTGATTTTTTGGGGGGTTTGTTTTTTTTTTTTATATTGGCCTTGGGCAATGAGCAACAGTGAGGAACCTGTCAAGTTTTCTTTTGTGTCCAAAGCAGAAGGCTTCAGAGCCATCACCCTTACAATTGCTGTTGTAACAGCTCTTGTTACAGCTTCTGCCAGATGGTACTCACAGACCACTACTCTGCATTGGGACAGGATGCTGCTGTGGCAGAAGAATTCCTTCCATTTAATTGGACCTTGCTGTTGTGAGACCAGCTCCATGCTTGGCAGTGTGACTTTTCAAAGTCTCCTGCTCACCCAGGTTGCCTTGAATTTCTTGTTTGCGGTGTTTTTCAGGCTGATGATGTCCCGGTTCACTGGTATTCAGAGAAATAAAGGCAGCACTTCAGTATGCCAAGCACTTGAGCTGGTGTACAGTGTGCTAAAGGTACCAGAGTGCCCCTTTCATAGGGCAGCAACACCATCTTGCGGTTGGCAAGCAGGGCATGTGCAGTATTCTTTGATCTGGTAGCTGTAACCTGTAGAACTGGTGCATTAAACAGTAGTTGAATCTCCCATATCATTTGAGCGCCCTGTCAGAGCCATGAGAGATCTATTGCCGTTTTACTCACTGGGAACATCCTTGTGTATTGGCTTTTTATGGCCCAAATAATATCAGAACTTCCATGGTGTGTGGTTCTCTGATGTGCTCCAATGTATTGTTGGGAAGTTTGTGTGTGCCTTATTCTGAAAGTCTCATGAATGGTAGGGAAATAGACCTTAATAATCCTGATTGACCTGGTTGTTCTAGTATCACAGTTACGTTTGCCTTTTGCTAGGTGTTCTCAGACTTCTTTTCTTGTATCTGCCAGCAAGTCTGAAAGTACAGCATTTGTATCGGTCTTCCACAATTTTATGTTTAAAAGTGATGAGTCCACTATGACACTAGTGTAAAAAGGAGGCTTTCTGCCTAAAATACTAGAATACTAAGGATGCTTCTTGGGCAAATGTGGAGGGAGCCTAAGGACCAGTACTACTTTTGTGTGCAAGTGCAATGGAATGTTGTAGCACTGTCCTAACCATAAAAATGAGTTGGGGGGGAAGTTGGAAAAAAAAAAAAAAAAAAAAAGGGCAGGGGGAAACTTGGAGGGAGCGTGTTAAGCAAGGGAGTGTTGATAAAGAGGAGTATCTGTCCCGTTTCTTACTTTGCTGAACAACCTCTAGCAAAGTGTACATTAGATCTGCTGACCTAGAAATGATGCTGAGATTCCTTCATTCAGGCAGCCTAACGGGCAGGTAGAATCACAACTGGCTGGTGTCTGTCTAACATGTTGTTTCCGATGTAAGTACCTTTGGAGCTTCCAGTCATCCCAACTAATATGTCTAGGGAAACCAGGAATGAACTCGAAGATATTTAGGTATGATCCTACATACTAAACACTTGGGTCTTCATCAAAAAAGCACCTTTTTTGTCATATGGTTCCAAAAATGCGCTCTGATTCATTAAGGTGAACCTAGAAAGATGCAAATAGCATATGTTGTAATAAGCCTACTTTTATTTAATGAAACTCAGTTACTTCTAAGTTGATCAATCCTTTTGATTAAATGCTTGATAGAAAGCTTTTACTTTACAGTTACCAAATTGTCACATTGAGTCACAGCATCCAAAGTTGTCCAGTACTTGGAGCCAGTGGTTTTGTGTTCATATATGGGATTTGCACAACAGGAGTAACAGGCTGCAAGGTTGTAGATTGGAAGGTTCTGTATCAGCTGTATGGAGGTGTGAGCTGTAAATTGTTTGGTAAAGGTATATATCTCTTCCCCACAGGTTGTGACTTCAGAATTCTAGGATTGAGGTTGAAAGGCACAAGTAGAGAATTTTCTTTCTGACTCACTGCTGTGTTTGGTTTTATTGTTTGTTTTTAAGATATTGGGAATCTTGATTTTAAATTCAAATACAACTTTAGAAGTTCACCTTCAATTAGCTTCAAGTGAATTAAATTATTGGACCTAGGCACTGCTACCATTTCATACTCCACATGCTTCTCATGCCACAACCATGCTGCTTCAGAGTCAGAATTTCTCATTGCTAGAAGTGCTAATGTTGTTCCCCTTACCCATAGTTATTTGTCACACTGTTCGTGTATAGAAAATTAAGAACTTTTTATAGCATTGTTTAGTAGTATTAAAATGTTAGTTTAAACTTGATGTATGTTAGACTTTTTAATAACTACTGCGGATTCCAGACAACGCTTTGGGGAGGCATTTAATAAAGCTACAGATACTTGCAGTTTCTCTGATATTTTTTCTTTTTTTTTAATTTCTCAGATTTCCTCTGATTTTTTCAGGGCTACCCTTTCCCTGAGCATACCAGGTCAAAAAGTAACTATGCTCAAAATAGGCGTTACATGTTTGTCCTTGATGGGCCTGAGAAGTGTGCTATAAACATGCGAGGAGCTTTCCTACTTTCTTCAGACTTCAGGACATGTTCTTCACAGCTGCTTCTTGTTTCCCTAGTCTAGTCTTTTTTTCTTTCTTTACAGTATGTGTATGTGTTTCTGAGCTTTTTTGCCTTGGCTGGATTGCAAAAATGAAAGATGCACAAGTGTGTTGGGAGTGGTGAGAGGTGAATGGGACAAAACTGGGGCAGGGGACAGAATCCATTGAGGGATGTTTAAAGAAAGGGCAACCAGCAATTCAAGTAGTTTTGAAGTCACAAATAGCTGGAAGGACATAGAGGTGAAATGTTACATTGTTCCGTGGGAATCTGCTGCTACAGTTGGGATACTGAATGAACAGAGCTGTAATAATGACTTTGTCATAGCTCTTATAGGCTCATAGAGGAGTCTTGTTTCTCCATCAAGGAACTAGGTGGTCATGCAATAGTAACAGACCTAGGATGGCTTCAGTAACTGAAGAAAGATTTGTATCTTGAAACTTCTTACAGTTGATCTAATAAGGTATTTTTTTCTTGCTGTGGAGTCAGTTCTACTTATATTAATTTTTCTTAGATGCTGAGCTATTACTTCATAGTACTGACTGTGCTGTTGTGTTAAGGCAAACTAAAACTGATCTGGTTTCTAAGCTCTGGGCTTCTCATAGCTGAGGGGTATGGATGACTTACCTAGTAGCTTCTGCAGTTTATTTGTTGCCACGTCTGCTACCTCAAAGACCACAGTGCTGTAATATAAACTTAGCTTGTTCCAGGATGCTTTGCAAACTGGAATTGGCACTAGATACTGTTGTATACTGGTTAAAATTCTCAATAACTTTTAAAAGCTCGCATTGTCCAGGTATTCCTTCTACTGATTGAATTCTGGTGAAAATAGAATAGTTCAGTTGGAAGGGACCAACAACAGTCATCTAGCCCAACTGCCTCACCACTTAAAAAAAAAAAAAAAAAAAAGGTGTTATTAAGGTCATTGTCCAAATGCCTCTTAAATACTGACAGGCTCAGGGCATCAACCACCTCTCAAGAAGGCCTGTTCCAGTGTTTGACCAGTGCTTCCTAATGTCCAGTCTGAACCTCCCTGGTGCAGATTTGAACTATTCCTAGATGTCCTGTCGCTGGATCCTAGGGAGAAGAGATCAGCACTTCTCTCTCTACTTCCCCTCTTCAGGAAGCTGCAGAGAGCAGCGAGGTCACTCCTCAACCTCTTCTCCAAACTAGACAAACCCAAAGTGCTCAGCTGCTCTAATAGGATGTTCCTTCCAGCCCTTCCACCAGTTTTGTTGCCCTCTGGATCTGTTCAAGGGCCTTCACATCCTTCTTAAATTGTGGGGCCTAGGACTGCATGCAATACTCAAGGTGAGGCCGCGCCAGCGCTGAGTATAGTGGAATAATCACCTGGCTGGTTATACTATGTTTGATGCACCCCAGGATGTGGTTTGCCCTTTTGGCTGCCTGGGCATGCTGCTGACCAGCAGCCTCGGATTCCTTTCTGCAGGGCTGCTCTCCAGCCGTTCCCAATTTATTCTGGATCCCTCATTTGGACTTGTTAAATTTCATTCCATTGATTGCTCGGTGCTCCAGTTTATCTAGATCCCTCAGCAAGGCATTTTGTCCCTCAAGAGAGTAAACAGTACCTTCCAGTTTGTATTGTCAGCAAACTTGTGAACGGTGCATTCAGCTCCACAGAATGGCAGGGCTTGGAACAGCTGAGATATTTGGCTGCCTCAACTGAGTTGGTACAGCTCAGTGACAGAAATTTATGGTTAAGGCAATGAAATGGGAATGAATACATATCTAGGTTTGTAGATAAAAGTTCAAGGTGAACTTTAAAGGGAAATTATGGACAATTGTGTTGAGGAATACTTTGAGCATAACATGTAGGGATTTTTTACCAGTATGCTCTGAAGTGAATTTGTTTCCATTTTGCTGATTATTAAGTAACTTTTAGTAAGTATTTGAAAATTATAGATACAATTTTTTGCAGTGATATATGTATAAAATTCTTTATGAAAAGCTTGTGTAAACTTATTTTTATGAACTGGTTCACAAGGAACTGCATGTGCTGTCTGTCAGTAACTTTCATTTGAGTATCTAATTGAAGGAAGAACTGGAAGACCTTCTTAGGTTCATGACATACCTTTAGACATATATAATCATTTGACATAAATATACTTTTTTTTTTTAAATACAAATGTGTCTTAAGTAATGAAGGAAACTCAGTGGTGACAGAAGTTACTTTGCATGTTGTGTTTTGTATAAACTACTCTGGAATAGAAGTTAGATAGCTGTTGCCATGTTTGAACAGTTGGTGGCTCCAATGCTTTGCAGCTGTCACTATACATAATGCCAAAACAAGTTAATTCAATTCTAGCTGTATTGAACTAGTCAGAAATTTAAAAAGAAAATAAGAACCAGGAACTTAGTAAGTAGCCAAACACTTCCAATTTGCATTTTAAGCCACTATGTAAATACTCTTCTTAATTCTTAAATAAGTGTAAACTCCACTATTCCTGTCTAGCTTAAGTTAAAATATAAGGCTCCTTTGCAAAGTGCCAGTTCAGAATCAGTAGCAATATTCTTGAAACCAGCGTAACTGACAGAGCATTTATGCTCCATATTGCAGGATTATACAGGCAGCTCTCCTTACCAAATCAAAAGAAAAAAAAAGAGGGGGACAGGTATAATCAAAGAATGAATTTCTGGAAAAGATGCAGAGATGAGCAAATACCACATTTTAAAAAACTGAGACTCACACAACTGCTTCTGTACTTAAAAAGGGAAGTGCTTTTGTTTAGACTTGGAAGTAAGTGGAGTTTGATACAGCATGATAGCTTAACAGAAGAGCAGGTGCTGATTGAGTGTCTTTTCAGTCATTGCAGGAATGTTTTATAGGCACAAGAGCTGCATAGGATGGACAACTTTGTAGAAAGCTTGTCCTGGAAGTCTGGAGAAAGCCTTGGATAAATACGTAGCAATGAGACCAGAAACTTCCAGTGATTACTCTTTCTGACTTTTTTTGACCCCAGAAAATATGATTGGAGAGGTGGAAGATTCCTCTCTGAGTTTTCCATGTTCTAGGGAAAAGGAAAATGTAGATTTCCTCCCCCTGCCCCCCCCCCCTTGTTGTAAAACTACAATTTTTCTATTTTAAGTGAAACGTTTGTATTATGCCATCATGGACTACTATAGGTACCCTATGTTACTGTTTTGCTTTGTGCCTGATATCTCTTCTGGATTGTATTACCATGCTTGATTCTTGAAACTTCTGTAGCTGATGGTGGGTACAGTGCTGCAGGTACAGCTTAGATTTAGGAATTAGTGGGGTAGAGAACAGCTTGAGAAGACACAGGCCAATAAAAACACATAGTGATGCAAAATTACGTCTGAGTGCAGTCTGTGTGGCGTTTTGTTTTTGTAGAGTTGGATGTGATGGGCTGGTGAAGTTCCATCTAGGACTCAAAAAAAAAAAAAGGGGGGGGGGGCAGGGAGAGAGGGTGTGAGGAGTATTTTCAATATGCAAACAAAATTCCTTACCAAGACTCTTCATTTTTGTTCCCCTCAGTCTCCTGGAGGAGACAAAGGAACAAAAACAGCCCTGCTGATAAAAATTTGTATGTCAGTTATGACTACTCTATAGCATCATACTATCTTATCAGTGTTTCATCAAACAGTACATTCTAGCAAAGTGAAGCCAAAAAAATGTATTATTCCAATACCTAGCTTAACTTTTCATACCTTTTAAAATTAAGATTTATTTTTTTTTAACTAAAGTCATCTAACAGTTGCACTTGAAGACAGGCTGGAATGTAGTTAGAGGTACAGTATTTACTGGAGAACTGCCTTTTCTTCTGAACCTATAAAATACTTTCCAGATGTGTTCTTTGATGATTTTTGTTTAGTTATTCCTAATATTTCTGTTGTTTTAAGGTACTAGATGTTCATAATACTACATAGTTTCAGTAGAATTTAAGATTAAACTTACATGCCTGTGTTGTCCTTACAGTGCTCTGGAACAGTCAGTGAATGACAGCAGGCTAACCTCTCAAAATATTCACGTGCTGCAGTGTCTAATTTTTGTTCCTATAGTGGACTTCTAAGCCTCTCACATGTAATACACAGTTTCCGTGAAATGTATGTTAATGATACGGCTAGACAGGAAAAAAGTGCAATTTGGACATCCTACTCTAGGATATGCCTTGAGCTATGACCGGTCAGCTCACTAACAGGGAGCAGTCTGGCTCTAGTTTGTAAACAGATTTGTTCCTATGTATGAACAAGTATGGTTTCTTTGGGTGGGGGTAAGATGTGATATGAAAATTGCTGGTGTCTAAATATCTCCTTAAGCACCCTTTTTTATCTTTTTTTTTAATGAAAACCTGAGCGTAGCTGTTTTCATACACTAGTTTCTTCTGTTAAATATAAAGTGGGAAGTGAACTTGAAGCTTCAAGTAGTTCAGGGTCAGCAGAACTCATGAAACCTTGTTGTGTGGTGATTGATACCCAAAGTAGTCCAATTTCCACATGAAGCTTTTTCTGTAACTGGGACATTTCTGTTAGCTCATACCTTTTAACACCAGAGAAATACCCATTAACAAGGTGTTAGGGGCAGGTAGGCACTAACACTGTGAACACAGTGTGGCCTTTTTTTTTTTTTTTTTTAGATGTAAGGTTGAAAATTGACTTTTTGTTAATGAAATTCGCAATACAAAATTCATAAAGGTTTTGTGTACTGATGGAAATTGCATCTTACTAAATATAGAGTGATCTATAAAAAGAGCATGTGATGTAGTTAGGGAGAAGGTTCAGCAGCCTTTCAATAGGAAGTTATAGCTGTGTTTTGTGTATTTATAAAGCAGAAAGGTCAGTGCTAGCACTTTAAGCTGCAATTTCTTGGGTCATCTGTAGAAAGAGATTGGAGCCCACTACTTCCTTCCAGTACCCCAGCTTGGTAGACTAGGGTTCTGCTTTCCCCTACACCAGTTGCTGTAACTACTGCAGTGCATGTTGGGATAACCTCAGAGACTTTATTGTGTAGCTGTCACTTTAAAAATACATTAATATCTTACATGTTCACCTGGGAGAGGTGTGAAAAGTTTGAATCTGTCAAGCAGACAAACAGCCAGTCACTTGCATCTTGAATGTGTGAATGATATACAGGAAATGAGGGTGTCTGCATCAGTTCTTTTTTGTACTAATTTACATAAGATGGGACCAAATTACTGCTTTTTGGCCTGAATTTGAGATTCGGTAGGCATTCTTTCACTTGGTTTGTCAATTCAGGTGGGACCTATCGGCGAGGTAGGTAACCTGCTCAACACTGACAGCATGTAGTTATTAATGATCTAAAAATAAGTGCTTGACAGTCATTACTGATGGAAACTTAAGCCCTTACTGACTTGTAAGAGTGCCCAGGTTTGCCCTGATCTTTAAATGACTGAATTCTGGACTTAGTACCAGTGAGGCATGCACCTTGGACTGCGTGGATTACACTGCATGAATTGAGAACTAGAACTTGGTGGAAAAAAAGTGAAGCTCGGTGCAGGATTAAATTTGAGAGCTGTGGCAGGATCATTTTCAGTGCTGTTCTGTGGACAGTAAACAGCACTTTGAAAAATGTGAGAGCTGAAGGAAAACAACAGTGTTGTATCTCTCTTGGTAAAGTTTTTCAGTGAGAACCGAAATAACAGTATGGGCGAGCACAGTGTCTTCAAACAGCTGTTTGGGGTAGCTGTGTTTGAAGGGCTGCAGGGACATGAAGAAAGAACATAGACACCTATCTTTGAATATCAGTTTGTAAGACTGTATATGACTAGTAGAAGTGGCACGCTAATTATAGGGTCTGGAGTTGTGAAGGAGGCTGTAACCTGCAAATGCAGGTTACTGTCTTACAGGAATGTCCCAAGAGGCGTATTTTTTCACTTTACTGTTACGCTAAGTAGAATGAATGTGACTTAAGCTTAGTACTTACCTTGGAGCTTGTATAGTAAGATTCACACATAAAATTGCAAGGCAAAACTGAGACATTTGAGATTTACAGTTATTCAGAACTTAGTGAATCAGTAAGGACCTTTCTTTGCATGTGTGTGCATCTTTTTGGGTGCTTTGGTGTCCCTCACCTGCTTGAGGGAAAAAAAGAAAACTAAAATCTGGTACACTGGAAACACTTCGTTGCTCCAGTTGCAGGAAGCTGAAGCATCAAGTATGTTCTGTTTAGATGCAAGTCATGTGGTTTATACCTTGTAGTCATAGTGTTTAATAAGTGTTTTACCCACCAACAAAAACTGGGAAGCTAGGCATCAAGAGTTAGAGTAAATGCTTCCCAAGTTGCAAGGGCATGAGGTATAATAACAGAAGCTGTGAGTGACACCATTTAGAGGAGGAGTGTTGACATGTGCATATTGACTTACCTGCTAACTTATTAAGGTGGTGCCTGGTTGTCTTGTTGAACAAGTAGTTTCTGATTGCAGGGTCTCCTGGGATTCATTGTTCTGATGAAGGAAAAAAACATTGTGAACATCAGATATGGACTAAGAGAAATGAATTTACATCTCTAGGCATGACGAAACTTGAATGTGAGTTCATAAAATGTGCACAGCTGTCCCTTTGTGGCACACAGGGAAAAGAACATTACCTCAGTATAATCTGTGTTTAGAGATGACCAAAATAGTGTTGACCTTTTGTTGTTGCTTCAAAGAGTATTTAAATATCCATAAAAGTCTGGCTTTTTTTAATACTGATGATGCTAAACTGAAACTGATAGTATAGATTTCTTTCATACTAGGATCAGATTGCAGAACCATACTTCCAGTTACACAACAGATTCTTTCTCAGTGTTACATGCCAGTATTTTGTAGAAGTTGCTGCTTTTCTTTGCTGCAGTCTCCTCTACTGAGCATTCCCTCTTAGGTGTTCTTTCTGTTAATGTCTTCGTTGGACAGCCTGAGATAACTGTATCCTGCAAGGAAGACAAATGATTATAATGAAAAAAAACCCAAGAGATTAAGTATGTTCAGCCTAGAATATCTGAGAAAGCAGCCATGGAAACAGTGCACCTAGCAGTTTGAAAATTACTCCCCCTTACTGCTAAGCTATATCTGAAGTATGAATTATTAAATAAAACCTTTATGAAAATACATGTGCAATTACATTCTGGATACGGTACTCCGAAGTGAATGCTTGAACTTACGCAATTCTTACTGTCAAGAACTGAAGCTCTTTCTATGCAGGATGCAGCGTCTGCCTTTTCCAAAGCTTTTCCCTTTCGCCTGAAGGGGAAAAGCAGTAGTGCCGAGCTTTGACCAATACGCTTGGGGGTGGGGGGGTGGGGCGGGGGGGAGGCGGTGAGGGGACCCTTCGTCTGCATGGGGGTGGTTTTCCCGCTGTCTGCCGAAGCGGAGCGAACGCGTCCGGCGCAGCGGCCGGGGCTGCCCGCCCGCCCCACGCTTCCCGCGGGCGCCTCACGGGGGCGGCAGAGCGCGGGCGGCAGCGGACCCAGCGCGGCGGCCGGGCCGGCACCGTTAGCGGGCAGCGGCGTGGCCGGTAATGCTGCTTCGGGTCTGCCAGCGTTCATCTGGGCTGGCAATGGCTTGCGGATTTCACCGGGATGACGAAGGACGTGTGAGGAGTTACACAGAGGCAGGGAACTGGGACGCAAGGGATGCCGTAGCCATAAGGCACTGGGGGAAGCAGCATGTAAGTTTAGATTGGAATATAGAATAACAGCAGCATAGCCTTTATCATGTGCTAGGGAGCGGGGGCAGGCAATGGTGATGGCCTGTGATACTACTCTGTGACCTGCAACTCCTTCCCCAGTGTTCTGCCTCTCATCTGTCCCTGCCTGAGGCCTCTCACCTGACAGTTCTCTGTAATTGCAAGCATGAAGCAAACTACTGTTTTCTCATTAAGGCTTCATAAAGATTTTCAGTTAAAATTCATCATTTATTTAAAGGGAGGGGAAAAAATGCTCTTTGAGACTTTATCACCAAATTAGGTCAAACTTTTGTAATACTAGTATCAAGTCTTTCTGAGCACTACAGGTAATGGACCCTTCGATCAGTTAAACTTAAGAGTTGCCTCACTATGAGTTTATGGGGTCACTGTGTGGTAGTGTTATGAATCCAAATGCTTTTAGTCCTAGTTTACTAACTTAATTATGTCAACCTAAATAAGAGGAGTTTTTACTTACCATAGTTACTATGGAATAGTTCTGTGTAACTGAAAAAAAACTTGGTAGTTTGTTGTTTTGGGTTATTTTTCTCTTCTGTGCTGTTGCTGTAATTTCAAGGAGTTCCATTTGAATGCTAGGATCCCCACTCTTTTCAAAGCTGTATAAAAAGCAAAAGAGTAGTATCAGAACCAAGAGCTTACAGAAAGCATACATTAGACTGGAAATAAATGGGTAGAATTTGCCACTGGGACATGATGTGAACATACTAGTTGACCAAACAGTCCATGTTCCTAATGAAAAACTTCCTTAATTGCTATGATACATATAAAAATGATAGTGGAAAGATTCATAGTAGTGAAAACTTTGAGGAATTACTTAGGAGAGTGAGGCAGCTTAATGGATGTTTGCACTACTTTTAGATATGAGATGAAATAGGGAGATAGCATTAAAGTATTTGATAATTTCCGAAGCTGGAGATTAAGACAGGTGCTGTAGTCCTCTGGAAGTGCAAATTCCCCTTTGCATCCTGAGATGGGAACAATAACAGGATATGCAGTCAAAGTTAAGTGACTTGTGTTTGACACAAGGAAGAAGATGTCGTCAAAGCAACTCTCATGGTTTAACCCTGGCTGGCAACCAAGCACCACGCTGCTCACTCACTCCCCCCTCACCCAAAGGGGAGGAGAATCAGAAAGGAATGTAGAACTCGAGGGTTGAGATAAGAACAATTTAATAGCTAAAGGAAAAGCCGCACACACAAGCAAAGCAAGGGAATTCATTCACTGCATCCCACAGGCAGGCAGGTGTTCAGCCATCCCCAGGAAAGCCAGGCTCCGTCACGCATAATGGTTACTCAGGAAGACAAACGCCATAATGCCAAATGTCCCCCTTCCTTCTTCTTCCCCCAGTTTATATACTCAGCATGATGTCCCATGGTATGGAATATCGCTTTGGCTGGTTCAGGTCACCTGTCCTGGCTGTGTCCCCTCCCAATGTCCTGTGCCCCTCCAGCCCTCTCACTGGCAGGGCCCAAGGAACTGTAAAGTCCTTGATTTAGTATAAACATCACCCAGCAACAACTAAAACCATCAGTGCCCTGTTAGCATTGTTCTCACATCAGAGCTGAAGCACAGCACTGCACTAGCCACTAAGAAGAAAACCAACTCTATCCTGGCTGAAACCAGGACAGCAACAGGTCAGGAAGGGTTATTTTTGTAGTAGCTCCCTGAAAGGATAAAAACAAGGAAGATGGCACAGCCATATAAAGTGTTTTCAATAGTTACAAGATGATTGTCCGAAGGAGAACGTCATCTGTGTAGCTGAGCAGGAGACTTGGTGATGTGTGCCAAAACAAATAGAAGATTTCATTTTAGCTTGATGGGATTCAGAGGGGTAGGTTGAAGGTGTAACCTCCTCCAGCATTATTTGTGCCCGCATTTAGGTAATATAGTGGTATTGTTCATGATGATTAAGAAAAGGAGGCATAGGGAGAATCTGTGAAAGTGGGATTCTTTAGTCATCTTGAGCTGACAGCTAGATATCCATGAGGAGCCAGCAAGGGCGCACGTTAAGGCCTTGGTCAAGAAAAGAGACAAATCTGTAGTCAATGTTAATGTTATCTCATAACGTCCATATATATATATATATATTCACATGTTAAAATGGGAGAAGTCCCTTTCTTCTGCATATGGCTGCAAATACGCAGGAACATTTTCCAGGATATTTGATGCATTAAACTTGTTAGCTAAAATACACGTTTTAACACTAAAATCAGGGAAGCTTCAAAGCATAAAACCAGGAAGAATACTAAATTTAATCTCATAATTAAGCCAAAGTTAATTATTTCCTTTAGAGTTCCTATGCCAAAATTATTAAACCAGAAACCAACCCCCCAAAATCCCCCAACAAACAAACAAAAACCCACCCCACCTTTTGGACTAAACTAGAATCTTGGTCATCTTGAAAGAGCTACTTAAAACATATATATTGAATTTCTTAGCAAAAAGCTCCCTTTTTTTCCTCAGGCTGTAGAATTGGAGGGTAGAAGTTTCTCTGAATTGCTGCTAGTGGAAGATGGGAGGAAGTACTGATTCAAATTAAAGCCATGAGGTTCTAGAGTTTTCCCAACACTGACTGTTGCTGTTGGCAAACTTTTGTATGGTTGTGAGGTAAATGGGGAAAGCTTTTTTTCTTTTAAAGTAGGAATACTTGTCTGTATTTCTTAACCTGCAAAAATGTCCCTGTCTCCTAATACTTTATTTTCATAAGTTTTTTGTGGGTGCTGCACATTTTGTACTAGGTGTAGAGGTATGATTTCCAGAACTTCCTCTACGATATTTAAGTTGCTGAATAAGATCCTGTGTTCCCTGGCTCCCATATTTTGGTTGTTTTTTCCCGGTGACGTTGTTTAATATTTAAAAACAAGCGTTCTGTTTAAGAAAGGGTGTTTTACTGACTGACAAGGGGTCTGCTGCCTACTACCATTTTCCATACAAGGTATTTAATTTTCCATTATTTCTATTTTTTTTATCTAAACCAAATCTTTTTATTTGCAGTGGGACTCCCTGGTCTGTTTTCCCCACTGTTTCCTCATGCAGGGCCTAAAATGTTTCTTTTTTCTGTACTTTGCTTTATCAAGAAGATTGTAACCTATCACCCATGTTCCCTTTTTATACATCAACAGTATAAGAACAGTAGAACAAATTCTATTAAAGGATATTTCATATTGTATGTGTTGGAACTTGCTGACAGAAGGAAATTGCCAAGTCTGGGATTACGGATGATTCAAAAAAAGGGAAATGCTAGTCCTCTCCACTTCTTACAAACTGTCAGTTAGTAAACTGGATAAAGTTACTGTAATGCCATTTTTCTATTGCTTTGCTCAGCAGGGAAATGCTTGATCTCTAGTGCAAGTTTGAATAACTTACATGTCAATTTGTTACTTGTATTCAAATGGATGCATAGAACAATTCACACTTAGAACTGCTCTTACAGGCTTGTGTTGAAATTGCTGCCACAGGTGAAAGATTTATTTTGAAGTGAAAGCTGGGATAGACTAACACTGTACAGTGCTGCATGACCACCAGCAGCTTCAAAATAGGCTAGGAACAATTTCCAGCTGTAAGGGGTAAGGTGTGACATTTAAGTTAGCGCATGGAGGTGGTTCTTTACTCTGGTACCACGAAGCTATTTAAAAGATAAACTGATGAGTCCCAGCTGCATCCTTGGCTGCTCTGACAGACACCGTAGCACTTTGGCTTGTAGGCATGAGAGGGTTCTGTAAACAGGTCCTTTGTCGCTTTTGCCTAGGAAAACGGAATCTTTTGAAGACATTTGGAAGACAGCTGAATTCTTGGAGACTTGTCGGAAAAGCAAGTTTGGCGTTTGAAGCCAAACTGAATTGTGTGTGTTACTGCCCGTTTGTAAGCCTCTTGGGATTAGTTCCTAAAAGTGCCGCAAATTATCTTAGGGTCTCTCTTTTTTCCGTGCTTTTTCGGGGTTGCTGCTCACACACCAGTACCAGTGCATTTCTCCCCTTCCCTGCAGCTTTCCCCCCCGCCCCGGGTGTACGTGGGGTCCCCTCCCCTCCCCAAACGGGCCGTGCCCACCCCCACGCCCCGAGGGGGCGGCGTGGAGGCACCGGCACACCGGCGGTGGCAGCGCCCTCCCCCTGTCGCCCCGGCGTCGCGGGCCCCCTCCTCGTGCGAGGGGGGGCGGCGGGCGGGGGCCGGGCCGGGGGAGGGTCCCGGCGGGGGGCGGCGGGCTCGGGGGCGCCTGGGCCGCGCTCCCTGCGGCAGCTGCCGGCGACCGGCGGGCCATGGAGGGGAAGCGCCTCAGCCTCGGCGTCCTCGGCGTCCTCGGCGTCCTCGGCCTCCTGCTCCTGGCCGCCGCGGCCGGGGGTGCGGAGCCGCCGCCCAGCTGCGAGGGCGTCCGGAAAGTTTTCCAGCTGCGGCAGCTCGGCCCCCTCAGAGGCATCCCGGAGTCCCCGCGGGCAGGTAAGGGAAGGCTGGCGGGGTCGGGGGCTGCGGCCGGCGGCTGCCGCGCTCGCCCGGGGCTGCCCCGCCTGTCACCCCGCCCGGGCCGGGCAGCGCCGTCGCTGCTGCGGGGGTTGACGGGGTCGTTCTCGTGGCGGCGGGGGATGCCCGGCGCCTTACTCCAAAGAGAAGACACTCTTCTTGGGGTGCGGGAGCTGCAGAAGCTGGAGCACCCCAACACCTGCCTACAGTTCCCTTGTGCCCGCTCCCTGCCGTGCGGCGTGGAGGGGGTGAGCTTCAGCCGGGGGCACCGTTCTGCCCGCCGTCCGTCCGTGGGCGGGCGCAGTTACCTCGGTGCCGCTGCGGGCGCTGGGGGAAGGGGCGAGCCGCCCAGCTGCGGCTTGGGCTTCTGGAGTTACTCTTGTGCGAGATGCGGATGGTTTACACCGCTGCAAGTGGTGGATCGGCACGTTTTCTCTAACGGATCTGAACGTCCCCCTAACTGAATAAAATTCTCGGGGAAGAATATTGCCATAACGGCAATCTCTGTCAACAATGAAACTTCTAAGCAGATACAAAAACGTATTGCAAAGCCATGTGTGTAGTAAGATGTACCTTCTTAGAGTTGGGGTTTCGTTCCAGCCTTGTGAGAACCTCGTTATTTCCGTGGTGCTAATCACAACACTAAAATTAATCGATTTTTATGGTCAGCAGTATGGCAGTCCTGGGTTGGACTTGATGATCTCAAAGAGCTTTTCCAACCTAAATGATTCTGTGATTCTGTATAGGGTTGGAAAAGACTTTTCTTTTTTTTTTTTTTTTTACACATGCGTAAAGTGTGTTCGTGTTTAGATGGTAAGTTAACTAGTAAATGTCAGTGCTTTCCTGACATTGAAAACGACATCTCAAGGCAACTAAAGCTGAATTAACACTCCCCCTCACTTTAAATATCAATAGCCTCTTCCTGTTTTTAAGATAATCTGTGCAGTTTTTATTAACTCTGCAAGTTGAGATAAGGCATGCTATGTTTATTCCTAAAGGAATCAATTCAAAATACCTTTTTAATGACTAGTTTTAAATATAATAGATAATCCTAATCTTAACACACTTAATATTGCAGTGTGCAGTTTACAAAAAGTACTATATTAAAGTTGCCAGTACATTTGACAACATACGTTGTCTTCTAACATTGTCCTGAGCTAAAGATTTTTATTATTGTCTTCACTAAAGAGAAAATAAACACTTTAACGGGAAAGCCTGATTGGGTAGGTACTGTGCAATCTGAGTCAAAGCCCAGTTAGTGATGTAATAGTGATGTAGGTTTTTGTGCTGATGATTTGGGCGAATAACATCAGCAGGAATTATATGGTATCAGTTTGTCTGTGTTCTTCTCATTCTGTAGTCTAGTGTAACTATTATACTTTCTCTGCAAATGACATTTGATACCATACATTCACTTGTATACTGGGGATAAGGAGAAAACATGTTGCCTCAATGGGGAAGAACTATGGTATGTTATGCATATTTCTTCTGCCCTGCTCTCTGATCTTCTCCCTTCCCCTATATCTCTTACAGCACCACTCTCATTTTTTTTTCTTTTGACTTTTCTGTATTTCCTGTTCCTGAAACAAAAGCCAGTTTTGAATTGTAAGAGTAATAAAAGAATTCCTCTCTCTGCTGCTGCCCCTGCAAGCAGTGGTCACCAGGAGGTGCGGTACAGCTGCGTGGTCAGCAGCAGCCTTTCACTCTCTGGAGGAATGGTATTGCTGTGGGCAGCCCGGAAAACGCCAGCCCTCAAGGAGCCGAGTACAAGCATCACAGTTCTTGCTTTCAGTAGCTTTAATCTCAGAGGTACACGAAACAAAAAATTGTGAACAGTAAAATCTATCCAGAATTGGAGATGACAAGAAAATTAGGATTAAATGAGTATTTTAGAAGGTTTAGGTGTGATTAAAAGTATTTGTAGGCTGCAAACAATGTGAAGAGGAAAGAAATGTCACTGTTACTACTGATCTTCTATATTAAGCCTTCTTTTGAGGCAAGAAGTGAAAAGTATTTTAAAACCTTTTCTGATGGCACTTAGCAATGTGTTTGTGCGTAATATACACTCTCACTCTTTCTGTAGGTGTCTGCTTGTGAAAATAGGTGTCAGAGCTGCCTTTATAAAGTTTAATTCGGTTGCTTAAATGTAGGCATCTGGCATCATCTGAGTTTCCCTGGAGTCTCTGGAATATTCCTATGGGGCTGGCAGATGTGATACCTCTGGGAGACTTGCATCTTTCTGGAGTGGCAGTGGGTGGGATACCTTTAGCATCTCAGATGTTCCCTGTGAGCAACTGCACCGCATGGTCAGTACAGCCAGCGGCATCTAGGAACTACTCAGCTATGAAATGTTTCATGTCAGCTTCAGAGTGAGCTGCGTAGGTCCTTTGCCTCTATGGTATTTGCTTATATTTCTTTTAGTGGTACATAGTTTGTATAAGGACATCTTCATTTAAATGTCTTAAGCTGAACCACACCTTTTATGTGGAGAAGGATCACTAACTGAAAAAGGGTGGGAATGTTAGCTGGTGGTGGCTTATATACAGTGGGAAGCTACCCCTACAGTCAATAAAGTTAAAGGGAAGAAGTTGGCTTATTGGCCTTGTTTATATTGTGTATATTAAAACAAAAACTATAGCATTCACAATTGTATTTTTTCCTCTTCATAGTGGTAATAAAAACTGAGCAGCCTTATATCAGTAAATCATGCAAATTGGAATTATTTTTCATTTGGGGACTGCTACATGTCCGTATTTTGAACATACATTAGCTCAAAAAATTACGCATTATTTTATATAATTAGGTTTGCAGCTATTATATGTAGTTCATGTCTTTAAATGAGCAAAAATATCTTTATCATCATGTGCAACAATGCCAGATACATGTGCAAAGGTGATCTTGAGGGATATGGGAACCACAAATTTGAGTTTGTGTAATCATTCATATAAAACAGGATGTCACAGTGTTGAAATTGGCAACTAATAATCAAGGTAAATGAATATCCCTAACACAACCAAGATTTTTATTTTTACTCCCCAGCAATGAAGATTTGACTAACTGTGCTCAATCTTTTGTAGCAGTGATTTGTGAACTATCATACAGAGTTACGCTCAGTCCCATCACATGCTATATTGAAACATTTACCACCTTCATACCAATTTTAAATGTTAGTTGCATAACTACTTTGTTTTTTCCTGTTGGGTTCTGTGCTACAAGTGCAGTGTTGTGTCTGTGAAGAAAATCCTCAAGAATTAAAAATCATAGAAGACCCTTTTCATTGTATGGAGAATCAAACAATAGGCAATGCATGAATCAAATATAAAAAGGCCTCGAAAGTTTGGTTTGGGTTTTTTATTTTGTTTTTGTGGATCTGTATGAGTTGGATTATTAAAAAAAAATCAGTGTCTGCAAAATACTTTTTTTGCATATTTTTATTTCCTGTCCTCGATTACTAGTGTTGTAACCTAAACAATTTTCTTGAAGAATTCCACTCTTTTACCCCATATGTGTTAGTAAAGCTAGAGTTTTTAACTGGTTTCAGCAGCTCATTTTTCAGACAGATTACATGGGACCTCTCAACTCTCCTTGTTCTCTTGGTTGCAAATAAGATTTCTTCTCTGGTTTCCTTCTCTTGGAATATGTAGAAGAGCAGAATAGGATGGGCAGTAAACCAATCACCCTTGCCCTCTCGACAAAGGGCTTCCAGTAGGTACATCAGTGAAAAAACTGTCAGGCTTCTGTTGGCACCAAAAAGCTGAATTCCATGGCTTCTTGAAAAACGTTACATTTGCTGGAACTGTAGAATAAACCAGTTCCCAACAAAGTGGAAAAAAGTGATGGAGATATTTTTCCAGGTTCTCAGCAGGTTTTTTTGCTCCTTTTTTTTTTTTTTTTTTTTTTTTTTTTTCCAGGAATAGATCTAGGCTTCTTTTCAGCAATGTTTGGGAGGTCACGTATGTGGTTGTGAGAACAAGATGCACAAAAAAGAGTGAAGACTGTGATTGGTATAAATTTTATTGCAAAGGCTTCTTGATAGAGAACAATTATGCATATTGTCGTGGTTTAATCCCAGCTACCAATCAAGTACCACCCCCTTGCTCATTTCCCCTTCCACTGTGGGCCTAAAATAATCAGTGTGTTATCAACATTGTTCTGATAGGTCCAGAACAGCACTGCACCAGCTACTAGGAAGAAAATTAACTCTATCCCAGCCAAAACCAGGACACATGTGATATATGTGAAATTGAATAAATGAGACAAACTGCTTGAAGGATGAGGTAATCTCAGAAAAAGCTGGCGTGTAGTACTCTTCAGTTCACCCTTAACTTTAATTCAACTTAAAATATTCTTGCTAATTCAGCTAAAAGTAACAATAGAAATCAGTTTAAAATCCAGACCAGATTACTTTGATGCAAATCCAAGATAACTTTGAATTTTAATTTGTGTTTCTAGTATGATTTTCTTTCAGGTAAGTGGGATTTTGGTTCTATCTGAAATCAAATAAATTTCTTTTTGGTGTGTGTAGGCAGGGACACTTCTAATTACTCTATTTGTCTAACTTGTTGCCTAAACTCCCCTCTTGCCAAACTCTGAAGTAGTTAAACAAGAATGCTCACAAAGTTTCGGTGGATGACCCACCCTCTCAGGTCGTTAATGCTCAAGTACCCACAGCCTTGGGAAACAAAGAACAGATGAGGGTAAGAGCACCAGTATATAAATCATGCAGGAAGAAGTCTCCAGGTGAAAAAGTTCTGGCTGCAAGAGGAGACAAGCTGGTAAGGAGTTGTAATCGTTGATTGCACTAGAAGGGAGAAACTTGTAGCCAATCCTGTGCGTGAATGAAAATACACCTGCTATCAACATGCAAGTACTCCACTGTATGTAATGTGCACCCTCGAGTAACTCGGTGTGCCCATTAGGAAGAAAGATCCCATATGCACCCAGCTGCAATAAACTAGTGTTGGGTTTCTGAACTGTCCTTTGCTGTGGAGTTTCCCTGGCTAGGATTTTTGGTAACAAACTGACATTAAGGTCCTTGGAAAAGAATTTAAGCAGAGGCAAAAAGTGAGTTGCTCTGTTGTATCAGTTATTGATGTTCATTATATCATGTCTGTTTTTATAAAGGACTGTTGCCTACAACATAATTTTTTGTCTGCATGAACATATACTTCTGGTCTTGGAGGATGTTAGGAAGGAGCCAAACCTGTACTACAGTGTTGCTTACAGTGTCCTCTGAAAGCAGTATACAGAAAGCACCATCTCTAGAAGTGCAGCTGAGAGAAATACTGGTGCCTTCTGAACAGCGCCACAGAAAGAGGTGAGGTGGTAGTTCAGCACTGTGGACAGTCAGGGCCAGGTGCTCGAGACTCATCCCTGCCTCTTTTAGGCAGCAATGCTGAAGTACTTTACGGGTAGTCGGGTAGTCGCAATGATGGTGATCAATGCCAAGTCTGGAGTGTCCTTTGTAACAAAAGGGAATTAACAGATATTAAAGGCGAATTAACAGATACTAAAGGGTGAGCATGGGAAAGTCTCATGTCTGATACAGGTTGCAAATCCATTTTACAATAAACTGCTGCTACAAACAACTGATTCCAGACTCTATGGCTGCTTGACTTTTAAAAGACCGTTTATCCTGACAACCCTAGGCCTGTTTCGGTTTTTTTCAGACTCTGGATTTGATCTCTTGGAAGTATTTGTCTAAGCAGATAGGCAGAAATTTACCACACATCTGGTATTTTTGCTTCCTGGAAATTAACATCCTCATCCCGTCAGCACTTGTTTATCTCAAGGTACTGAAAACACGGATTTGTATGGCTGAGACCATGAATGAAATTTTGAAATCAGTTCCAGATCATCTGGAAATAATTAAACCTATGCCTTAGAATAATCACATTTTATTCTTGCTGAACTGTCTTTTCTGCACCCATCTAGATTGTTTTCAGTAGTAATCCCTTTCCTATACTAGAACTGTTTATGTTCATTTTTATTTTAATCTATTACAGGCTAAGTTATTTCACTTCTTGCTGTCTTGTGATCTTGTCTAAAAATAGATTGCAGTGTAGGGCCTCCAGAATTTGGTACTGAAAAGAGCCAATATTCCTTACTGGAGCAGAAGATGTTTTTTCACTGTATTTCAAAATAATTGGTTATCAACGGAAGATTTTTAGATATGAAAGCACAGAAAATGTGTGTGGGTTTTTAACATTGGTTGTATTGAAATGGAACGACCTGTTTCACTTGCTGGTTTAAATACCCTCTTCTGAAACATTATCTGTAAGCTGTAGGCTGTCCTGTAGCTCTGTAAAGAAACAACTACAAAGCCACTCTGGATGTTGAGTAGCTACTCCATTTTTAGTCACTTGGGTTCTTTTGAATGTTGTATTTGGTTACTTTTTCCTGGCCATTGAAAGCAGCTGTGTTTAATGAGCTGGAGTAGAAGTAGGTCAATAAAACGTAGTTTATATGTAAATGATTAGCATTCTTAAAAGTTCCCTTAGGGTTGGGAATTACATCCATGTTAAAAAGATGCTGCTTAAAAAAAGACATATTTACCATAAAATCAAGGGAATAAAAGGATATTGAAGAGTCATCTGAAACCATGAATAAATATTCATTATTATTTTAGAGTTTTGCTAAAAGTCTAAACATCTTGAAGCTATACTAAAGCCCATAGTAAGCCTAGTTAAAATTTCATATTAGCTGCTGCTTTACAAAAGGCAAAGTAACAAAAGTGTGAAAGCTGAGTAGTGCCTAACATTTTTTTAAAACATTAAACACTGTGGTACTAGAGCTAATCTTTAGGTTATTTAATTTTAATACTAAACAAGTATTATGCATGTCTGTGCCTATATACACATGGAACTCCACATAGGCAGATGCTCTGTATATTATTTGTTAATAACTAAAATGTAGTAGTTGAAAGGCTGTACATACTGGAAAAATGACACAAAGGTTTTGTGCAAGATCAGCTTTTATGAACCTCATAGGAGCAAGGGTATCATTGCTTCTAGGAAATGAAGCTACTGTTTACTTGCGAAAGACACACATGTCAAGTCAGTAGGAGAATGAGGAATAGTGCATGTTCTATTTTTTGCTTGGTTTGACAGCTCACCTACACACTTCTGATCATGAAATTATGGTTTATTATAAAACAATGACATTGACTAAAATCATGCTATGTGCAACACTCTTATTTGTGTTTCAGGCAACTTGATAATAATACTTTGCCACTTCTTCTCTGTTATGTTTTCAGTTTCAAGCAGAGGGAGGACATTAATATGTTGTTACTCTCTGCAAAGATTTGGAGGGTAAAGTAGATCATCTTGACATAGATGGCAGTGATGTGTTTTTTTACTTTTTTTAAATACTTGGCAAAACAAAACAAAAAACCCCTCCCCAAACCCACCACAGCTATATTCTTTATTGGGAATAGCTGTAAGTCTCCTGCTGGTATTTGGGCCCATATACAAGCTGTGTTGAAGTTTGGAGCTTGAGCAGTTGTACTGGGGAAGCTTCCGTAATGCACAACATTTTGTCTTTCTAGTAAGTCACTTACCAGAAAACAGTAAGACTATGCTGATGTCAGAGAACAGTAAGAAGTTTTGTACAGTCCCACAAGCCCCTTGTGCTATACATATAAGTTTCCCTGAGTCCCAAGTATCCAACAATGCTTATTAGTCTTGTTTCAGCTTCCTCATGAGTTACGATGTTCAGACTGATCCTCTCTTAAAGGCTCTGAGTTCCTTTATAGCCCATCAGTCAGTGGCTGACAAGTTCTGGTCTTTGTTACCATCCCTGTTACCACCTGCATTTTAGTGTTTGTGTGTCTGTGTTTCTTGAATTTGTCATTTTACTTGTTGCTTGCCATTTCTTTTATACTGAATAGTCCATAACCAGGCAACTTAACAGGCCATATACCATTACATTCAGATACCATTACATGTGGGCTGTGTGCATTTGTGTACCTGCACTGGAAGTGGGTCCCCTTTCAACCTGCTTTAGCCTTCCTGAGGGTGCTCTTGCACCCGTCTTTGGGCTACATGTACTTACCATTGCTGACCTCCCTTCCCATGGTTGTTTGCAAACTCTTATCAACATCCCCCTGACGTGCCTGTATCAGAGCCCTCCTTGCCAAGTAGGCCAGCCTCTTGGCGAAGGTGTGCCTACTCTGCTTTGTTAAACAGATCCCATCTTTCACTAACTTGACGTTCCTTCCTTAAAGAGGCACCCAGGTTCATAAAAGCCAAAGTGCTGTGTGTGATACTTCTAGGGAAAAAACTGCTCAGTACAAGTAGCCTATGACAAATCAGGATGAGAGTGGTTTGCTGTTTTTTAAAAAGACACCTGGCAATCAGTTAATGTTCAGGATCAGTGTCAGTAATACAAGAGATAAACACAGTACTAGGCACAAAATGTTAATAGACACCTGTAAATTTCTAAGCACTTTTTTTTAATTCCAAAACTTTCTAACCTCCTCTCCCCACCATGGTTACCTGCAACCCCCACACTGGCTGTGCAGGCTCCCCTGGGTGTGCACCCCTTCTCGGGGAGACATGGCTGCCCCAGATTTTTTTGCACCCCTGCTGCTCCCAGCACCCCACTGACGCACCCCCCAGCACCCCGAGGTGGGGTCTCTGTGTGCTCCACCAGCCCACTGCTGGGTGCAGGCTGGTCCTGGTGCCCCATGGGGAGGCTGTGCTGCCCAGACTGGGCAGGGGTTGGGGTGCTCCACAGACACTGCTGGCAGGGACAGACTCCCTGTGATGTCTGCTGCTTCCTCTCCAAATGTTTGTGCTTCTTGCCAAGGTCACTCCTTGGTTTCAAAAACCTTGTAATTCCCCAGTTCATGTTTGGTACAGCAAATTTTTTTGTTCAGCATCATGAGTTTTGGGCAAATGGTTCTGTGGTTTTGGTGCACCTTCCTGGTATTAGCAGCTGCTGTTGTCACAGATCACAGAACGGCTGAGGTGGGATGGCACCTCGGGAGATCATCTAGGAGAGTCTCCTGCTCAAAGCATGGTCATTTCCAGCAGGTTGCTCAAGACCATGGCCAGTCAGGTTTTGAGCACCTCTGAGGATGGAGACTCCGTGACCTTTCAGGGCAACCTGTTACAGTGTTGGACCATCCTCATGCTGATGTTTTTTTCTGGAGTGGCTGCTTTGCCAAGGGTGATAAAACATGTATTGCATATTTAAATTAATAAATAGGTTACAGGAAAAGCAATACATTAAATTAGTTTTCAATAATCGTAAGCTGCATTAACTTAAATTACAACACATCACATATTGCCTAAATTGTGCTTTGCTTGTTCTCTTTTAGGTAAAATTTGAGACAGATTGTAGTTTCAAGAAATCTGTACCTTTTAATTAAAAGAAAAAAACCCTAAAAATTTATTAACTAATCTGATTCAGCCCTGTAAAACGTGAATGCTTTTATGTTGTTAGTAAAACAAAACGGTGTGTGTTACAACTGCGGGTAGCATCAGGAAAACATGGCGGTTTTTTTCATCTTTTTATTCTGCCTATGAATAGAATTGAGTTAAATGTAATGACCTTACTGTGATAAATGTATTCTCAAATGAAAGTCAAAAAGAAGAAAAATTAGTTTTGATCAGGAAATCTAGAGCCTAAAGCCGCTCAGGAGGGTATATGGTTTAACATTGTACATTTTCAGGGGAGAGGTTTGGGGCAAAAGCACAGTATCTCTGTGTATATTTAATGTCACTGACTTTAATCAATGCTAGAAGCTAAACTACTATAGCATTTTCCCCTTTTTAACATCAGTGAATTAATCTTCACTACAGTAACAACTATATATAATAGTCCTGAAATTACACAAGGAGAGAAGGGAAGTAGAGAGGCTGTGTGCAGATATCATGGCAGTTCTGTTCATCTGCTGGCTGATGTCTGCCCCAGCTCCGTCACAGCCTGTGTGCGTGACAAATCTTCCTGCCCCTGTGCTGGAGGGGGATGTTAAGCACCTGGAGCTCAGCATGGAGCTGAAGTATCGCCAGCATGCATGTGAGGACTCCGTATCTGCAAGTGCTGTTGGATCCCACAGCTGAGATGTGCCCAGGTCCAGACAGAGCCGAGACCAATAATTACCTAAGAGAATTTGTGCTTGCCGAAGAAATCGTGAATGAAATTATCCTGAGATCCCACTGCTGTGGTGCTCGCAAGGTTAAAATTCAGGAACCCCTTTTTTCTACTGATGTGCTCCGATTACTATGCATTGCCCTTCTGCACACATCTCAAAGCAGAAAAAACAGGAGCAGGAACATCACAGGTTTTGAATTATCAGCTTCAAATGAGTGCTTTGCATACTTTGAAGGGTTGCTACATTAGCTGGGTTTTTGTTGTGTTGTCTTTCTTGCCTTGTGGCTGCTGCCATCCTTTTTCCTAAGGGGCAGCAAGCCAGAAGTTTTACTCTGGTTCTTCAGTAATAGTAGAAGCAATTTAGCTGACTGCTGATTTTATATAGCTGATTACCCCAGCACCCATATAGACACACACACAGAGAAAACCCACAGAGGAAAAAAAAAAAAAAAGAGAATGGTTACAGATGTCATTAAAAAAAAAAAAAGAGAGAAGAAAAGGCATTGTCCATGTTCCATTTGCTCCAGACTTACTCCAGCCACCTACAAACCTCACTTCTTCATTTAACAAACCAATGGCTTGTTGTAGTCAGAATAGTTGTTTGTAGTACTTTGAATACCATGGAAACACTTGCCTGATGCTTTAGAACACATATACTTGATATTTCATAGTAGTATTTAAGATCATAGACCTAGTTCAAAACTAGTCACTAAAGACCGTAATCAGTCTCTTTGTATGTGTCCCTAGAGAACAACTAGAAATTTTTTGATGATGTTAATACAAAAATGTCCAATTTTAATTTTTTTATTATTCTTCTGGTTCTTACTGCTTTTCACTTTACCTGGTCCTATACTAAAGTAGCTCACCTAGCCCTGAAAAACAGACTTGAGTGTATTCTTTATGTTCCACCTGCAAATTAACAGTCCTGCCTTCACAGTTTTTCACTTTTAAGATCTCGTGTGCTTTATTAATTCGTGAATTCTCTTTGTGGCCTTGAAAATGTATTCCATACTGATATGCTAGCTTTTTCTGTCTAAGTTAATCTCTGAAAAGTATGTATATTGGACATTCCATCACTGCAGAGAAGCAAGTTGTGAAAAGTGTAGCGTGAGCCTTCAGTGTGACCCTGCATAGTTCTGCTTTCTTTGTAATCAAGTTTTCAGCTTGTGAAGAACACAAGAAAATCCTAATTTAGACAATGCTTAGTAAAATTAGATTAATTTATCCTTCTCTTTGTTGTTTAATTCTGGTTCAGACTACTGTGTTTCTTATTCTAACAGATTTGTTAGGCTTTCAAAATTGTGCTTAAAATTTTCTGAGGTTAGGAAGAAATTAAGGATAGCTTTGCATATTAAACTTAAAAAGTGAAATCAAGAAATACAAAAATTACTGAGAATTGTGCTAGAAGAAAAATATTTGTTTTTTTTTTTTATAAATATATAATTATATTAAATTGTTATGAAAATAAGAGGTACATGAGATGAGTGGATTGGGGTTCTCAGGCTGCTTTGTGGAATTGGAATTGACAGGAGCATGTTGAGAAGGATCACTGCCAGCATCTG
The DNA here is from genome assembly GCF_023638135.1 of Falco biarmicus. Classification (NCBI taxonomy): domain Eukaryota; kingdom Metazoa; phylum Chordata; class Aves; order Falconiformes; family Falconidae; genus Falco; species Falco biarmicus. The sequence continues at coordinate 53,925,900 of NC_079289.1, forward strand.
GTAGAATAAAACGGGTTTGGAAGCCAAAGCTATCATGAGGAATCTCTCAGCACTAATGGTAAATTGAAGGAGCACATTGCAGGAAGAGCGGAGAGATCTTTTTTTTGAATAATGTAGGAGCAGTGGGTTATCTTCTGGATATCTAGAAATGAAATAATTTGTTTAGTGGTTTTGTTGCCATAAAACTGATGTAGCTTTGAGGGAAAGCCAAGCTCAGGGTTGTTCTGAGTTAGCTTCTGTGTCAGTCTCTTAAGTAGGTGCTGAGCATGTTTATTGACAAAGATGGGCTTTGGGCAAGGTCAGACATGAATTTATCATACAGTAAAATTGCTAATAGCTCTAGAGGCTTCAGCAACATAGTAGTTCATAATTTAATCCAGATGTTACTCTGGTTAGATGAATTGACTAAATGATTAATTTGTGCCTAAATGTTCAGCTTCTATTTCTTGAGGCTATCTTATAGGACAAAGATATTCTCAATTTTAATAGGATATTTCCATTGTAGATTCCTAATTCAGCTATACTTAATGGATATATTGGTTACTAAATGTAAGTTTGAGCAGCAGTATTAATAATGATGTACCAGACACTTCAAAATTCATGCATGTGGGTTAAAACCTCTTTCTGTCTTAGATCTGTAGTATCACAAGTGACCTCTGTCCCCCTTGCACTCTTTCCTCATAAGTCGTGCTGGCTAGAACCTTCTTTATGAAGATAAAAGACTTTCCTGAAACAGCAGAATTGGAGTTTTAAGAAAATACAGGTACTGCAAATAATTGTAAAACTGCTTGGTTTGTCACTTTGAGACAAACACTAATGGATCAGGTTATATGACTAGTTCTTTCTTTCTGAGCTCTCTGCTGATTTGTTTGAAGGTTAGTAAAGAGAACTCATGCACAAATAATAAAAAAAAGAAATAGAGAATCTCTTTTTAAATAAGCAAACATAAATAAAACCTTTCCTTTTCAGAAAAGAACCTAAAGAACCTATATAGGGGAATAAAGTATACAATAAGTCTGAAATTGGTATGGCATCAAAATGTGTCTAAACAACTTAATAACATAGTTCCTCTCTTTTAAACCGTCTGTTACATGACAAACATGCCTTTTCACAACAGTAGTGAGTCGGGTTTTGTTACAAGCAGAAGATAGCATTCAGTAACCAAGTAGGAAAGAGCTGTTTTAATGCAATACTGTGATACTGCTATGGGTATGAATACTTTTCCTCTTGATGTTTGTTGGGTGTATTGCTACTGGCATAGTACAGACTACCTTGGCTTGTCTTGTACTGTGGTATTTTTTGTGTGATAAACTCTTTGAGAATAAAAAAAAAAAATGGAGAGAGAGAACTGCCTGTCATACCTGTGGATAGACTTTTCTGGTATGATGAGTAAATATTGCTGCAGGCTGATTTATCATTCCTTTATTTATTTGTAGGTGGGTGGTATATTAGTTCAGTTTGCTGCTTGCTGTTTTAACAGTATGTTATTTAAAAATTCTCATTTACTGTAGCTAATATTTAAATTAATTAGTACAGTGCATCAGCATATGGACCTAATCACAAGGAAGAGGTTTTAAAAGGATTAATGGAAACTTGCAGTGTTGTATTTCCTTAAACAATGTTAATTTAGACATGTTTTGCATTAAGAGTTATTGCACCTGAAGTTATATGTGTTTTATCTACTTTCAGCATAACTCATCTCAGGAACAGGTAGTATTAATATAGCTTTAATCCTTAAGTTTCTTGAGTCATGCACCACTGATTTGTTCTCTTAACCCATACATTCTCTTGAGTAACCTGCTTTGTCTTTCTAGAACCAGTTTGCTGAAGCCATCGCCACTGCCCTGATAAAAAGATTTAACTTCTAAACAAGTGTTGTAAGAGCTACAGCTATAGGTTGCAGAAAAACAAACTTTCACGTAGTTCAAGTCCCAGCTTTGCCTGTTTTAAATTGTAGATATGGCCAGTCTTAAACACAAGCGTCTGAAGTGGTTTCTTGTGTTCCCATGACTTGGTCCATTCCTGCTGCTGGTCCTTCCCCACTTTTTAATGCGTTTTAGCTGCACTGCAGCAATTGCCCTCTGCAGAAGAGCCTGTAATGCAGTTAATCTGGAAAAGTGGGATGAGAGGAGGGGAGTCAGCAGTATTTTAGAGGTAGTGTCATGGTGTCTGAGAATGGGAATGTGAGAATGCTGTAGGAAGGTAGGGATGGTCAAGCAGTGCAGGGGCCTGAGTTTGGAGAGCTGGTATGGACTGGGAGGTTGGAGTCATTGGGGTCAAAGGCTTGAAGTCTGGCTTGGGGAAGTGTGGGGCATGCAATGGAGATTGAGGAAAGGGAGGCTGTGTATAGGTAATTACAAGGACTCTGAGGTTGTAGGGCACTGGTGAACTGTATTTTTAATACTCAAAAGTAATTTTAAGATGCTCATTAATGTTACGTGGAGGTAGGCACCTTTGTTAAAGGATGACTCTGATGCTAAGCACTTTCTTTGGCATGCATAGTAGTAGCTAATAAATCGGTAATTTAATAGACCACTTTAATTTTGCAGCTTTGTTTTCATTCTTTTGGAATGTCAGGGTGGAATATTAAAGTTTTCACATGGCAAGAGATTTGTAAAGGCAGCTGGCCAGGATAAATTAATTCATTTGTAAATTGTAAAAATGTACATACTGAAGAACATGGAAATTGTATTTTTAAATAAATAAATGATGAAGATAAATAATGTTCAAAACCATCAAGCTCTATGAAGAAAAAGGTATCTTGTAGCAATACTGAAACACTTAAATAAAATTTCTTAATAGTCTCAGAAGTTCAGAGATTTGTACCTGCATTAGAATAGTGTTTTAACTTTCTCTTGTGACTGTGAAGGTGTTCAGCTTCCTGGGCTATGGCTTGTAGGTGTACTTACCACTGTGTGTTATGAACTACTACTGGAAACCACTTCAAAGAGATATACAGGGATATCACTTGCCTTAGTTCATTTTCACACCCAGAGCTTATGTTCTTACTTTTTCATGCTACCATGAATGCAATCTTAGATTTGTGAATTCTGTGTGGTAGCAGGATTTCTTAAAAGTATCTACTGCTTTTCCTTTTATATGATAATATTTACTGCTTCTTATGTCTGTGAAATATAGTTATTTCAAGGCACCAATTTTTAACACAGGCAGTAAATAGTTCTTGTATATATGGAGTCAGACTTTTGTCTTCATGATTATGGAATTATATGAATTCCTGAGCAGCACTCCTCACTAAAATTAATTAGTTTTGCCTGAAAACTTACATTTATGACTGAAAGCATGAAGCAGCAAAGATCCTTTAAAAATCAAGAGAAATTCTCTGGTATTTTAATACTGAGGGTTCAAAGTTATCCTCCTTCCACACCTGCTTTTGGATGGAGGGACCAGGAATTATGAAGATGGAAACCACTGATACCAGAAGGAAATGTTAGGCAAATCTGAGACCATATTATTTTAATTTGTTATGGGAGTCAGATTACTTCTGTGTAGTGTTGTAGCAACACGTGTTCATCAAGGACTCTGATAACTCCCCCCTCCCCCTTTTTTTTTATGTGCCACATAATTTACCTGTATCGTTTTGGTTTCATGTTTTTCTAAATGTGATTCCTAAGGAATCATATGGATATATTCTACCTGTCTAAATATTACACAGTGGATTCCTGCTTCAGGGCTGGGATTGCTGTATGGAAATAGTAAAATTTTTTCCTACTCTGAAATGAAGTTCCAGGGCCAGGAATCCTTTCATTAAGAGTGCTTCAACCAACACATGGATAAAGGGATATGAGTTTGATGCAAGGAATTTTTTGAAATTTTGCTGTTCTTCCAGAATGCTCTGATCCAGCCCTCAGTAGCTTAACTTTTCTTTCTTAGCTTTCTGGAATATATTATTTAAAATGCCTAATTCACAGAAGATAACTAATGGAATATTTAGGGTTCAAAATGTCTCTGGGCTCCCTTTCCCCATAACTATATTCGTACTATCTTAGAATGATTGATCAGAGAAAAAAAGGGGGAAAAAAGATCTAAAAGGAATGTTAAATCTTGTAGGTTTGATGATAGGGCAATAAAAAGTAAAGTACAAAGAGGTGCTGTAAGAGCTGAAAGCAAGTTTAGAGACAAGGGCAACGTGGATTTAGGTTTTGACTTCTTGATTTCTTACTTTTTTTCTGCCAGTCATGATCTTCTATTTTTACCTATTATGAAGAAAGAGTAATGCATGTACACACAACCACATAATTAGAATTTAGTCCACAGAGCAGATAAAAAAAAGTTTCTCACAATGTTTGCTAGAAACCTTGTGACATTTGCAGTGAAACAGGATATCTGAGAACAGAATTTGGATTGGACCACAAAATTTTGTATTAATATAATTTAAATTATCACATCTTCCTTCTTTCATGAAAAGTTTGTTTTCGCATTTTAGAAAGCATTGTTTAGATACAGTGTAATACCACATCATAACAAGGAAGCTGAATAAGGTATTTTCACCCTTGATTATGCTCCAGTTATATATATATATATAAAGCTATAAATGCAGATATTATATGTAATAGTATATGTAATATTAATAATATATAAAATAGCAGTAATATAGCTATTATATAACATTATGTAACTATATATATAGTTATGAAAAAAGATAGCTTTTATAACAGTACTGAATTGCCCGTTTTGAATTCCAGCATCTCCAAAATTTGAAAAGGTGTTCCTTTCTAGGGATGTTTCCTGACCTGTTAGTGCAGTAGTAAATTGGCATGACAGATACATGGGAATGTTAGACATTAGAGAAAGGCACAGTAAGAGAGATTAGACTGGAACTTAGGACTGCTCCATATAAACGTTAATATGAGAATATTAATTATAAACCTGTCAGGAGTGGGCTTTGCACTGGTGTGTTTGTAATACTTAGCAGTCGTTAGCTTTTTAAAGACCAAGAATTAAGATGAACAAGAGTGTCAGGCATGAGCTGGCTCAGCAGTTCAGTATACTAGATGATCACAGAATCATAGAGTAGTTTGGGTTGGAAGGGACCTTTAAAGGTCATGTTCCAACTCCCCCTGCAATGAGAAGGGACATCTTCCACTAGATCAGATTGTCAGAGCCCCATCCAACCTAACCTTGAATGTTTACAGGATGGGGCATCTACAGCTTGTACAATGATGTACAATGCATATTCGATGTATTTTACCAACATCAGTTAATAATATTCACAGCTGGATAAGATTACAGTGTCAGGGAAGAATATTAACTGTAAGAAGTGTACTCTTCCCATAAAATTTTAGTTAGTAACCCCTTCTGTTTTTTTGTGTAACCAGACAGATGCCTTTAAAGCTTTGGGTATTTCTTTTTTGTGTCTATACCTATGTAAAAAAAAAAAAAAAAAGTAACTTTTTAATGTATTTCTGTATTGTCTACTTGTGTTTTGTAATAATCAATGTAATTATCTCTTTCTGTAGGAGCTGATCTCCAGGTTTGTACTTCTAAAAATCCAACATGCTGTACCAAAAAGATGGAAGAAAGGTATCAGACTGCAGCAAGGCAAGATATTCAGCAAGTGCTTCAAACATCAAGTGCTCCATTAAAATTTTTAATATCTCGTAATGCAGCTGCTTTTCAAGGTACGGCCTTCTGCTTCTTATTTCGAAACTTGTTCATACTTTTCTTGTTTTTCATCTTTGATTAGTTGATACATGTAATAAAATTTATCTGTTAATAGTTTCTATGCTTTTATGCTTTCAAAGAAGGATATTAAATCATGGAGATGATTAGAAATGGCATTGCTCTTAGAATTTGTGACTTCTAAAAAATTATATTTGAGAAAAAGTAATAAACAGTTTTAGTAAGATTTTTTGATCTGATTGTAAACCAGTAACTTGGTATTCCTCTCGAACTTCTTTAACTTGGACAACACTAAAATGCCAAATTATTGCCTGGAGTGTTACAAAGGAGAAATTTCATTATTCTAGTATTTCTGCCTGCTGTATTCTTTGTCTTGTTCTAATAGAAATACTTGGGTAGTTTGTTTCTGACATTAATTTTTTGGATCTAGTTTTATAAGCTTTTTAGTTCATAAAAATTTTTTTCTGAGTTTCTAAGAATAAGAAAAAAAAACATTGGAGGTTGAGTAACAGTTGTTCCAATGCACAATAGGAAGTGACCTGATAAACTAATAGTTTGGGTTGCTGGTGGGATTGCCTTTTAGCAATTAACCATCATAGCATTCAGTTTTCTTTGAAATAATAAGGGGTAAGTTAATGCAGAATTTGGTTAGGAGCTGAGAAGATGTGAGAAATAGTGGCAATATGAGGTTGTATCTGATAGAAAGGGTTATAGACTTCACACGTGCTGATGACAAAGCCCTGCAGTCTTGTCATTTGTCTGTTAATGTGTAGTTATGGCCTTAATGGCCACTTGATTGGGCAGGATAAGATGGTAATTTCGTACAGGCTTAGGAAGTTGTGCTTCTGGTGACTTGTTTTTAACCTGTGAAGCTAAAATGACTAGGAGAATGAAAACAACTGCTTAGGTTGGTAAAATGGGTAACAAAGTTGGCTCTGGGGCTTTAAAGCCTTCCCTTTTTGAAATTTAGGCTGTCTAATGTTGTGTTCTACCTTCTGGGAGTATTGCCATTTAGCTTGCCTAACAGCTGTCAGTGGGTGTCATGATCGGGAGATCACTGGTAAAATGTACAAAGAAATCTCTCCCTCCCCGTCTTCTGTCTGTTCTTTCTGCCAACTTCTGTATATTAACTCTGTTTTTTGCACCACAGTAGTACAGTATGTTGTATTGCTTTGCTGACCTACAGCTGTAGACCCTGTAGAGCTCAGTAACCAACTGTACTTCCCTTAAGTGAGGGCTGCACTCTTTTCCCCACCCCTAGAAAAAAACCAAAACACACAGAAATCTCCTTAGGTATCTAGATAACATACTTGTGCAATCCCAGGATTTCTCAGTCTTCACAAGCATGGGATTTAAGTGACATTTAAGTGAAGGTAAGTGAAATCAGGACCCAGAAACTACATTTCTGTTGCTTTTAAGTCCTGAAGGGCTCAGTCAGTGGGGTATTTTCAGAGTGCGTGCAGTGTACATCTCCCCCGTAGGTGAGTCTTCCCTGGAAGACAGGGACACACGCATGGCTTTGAGGATCAATGGTTGTGCTTTCCTCAGGTACAATCTGAGCAGTTATATTCAGGGTGTGGGTTCTAGGCCATTCTCAGCTTGTAAAGATTGAAGTTGTATTGCCTGCCAGTCCAGGAGGATGCCCTAAACACCAGTTTGGAGGCTAATGTGGGACATTGGCACTTTTCACTCTCCCAGTAATGCTATTTTACAGTGCAGAAAGGAATTCAAGAAGCAGTGACCCAAAGAAAGGAGCCTGCCTCTGTAGCCTAGTCATGATACGTCCTTCCTATAGAGAGATGGTTTCAGGACTGGTTGAGAATTACAGCTTTTCATCTTTTTTTGTGAAACATGTGAGCAGTTCTTGTTGCAGGAACACAAGCCATCTTTCCCAAATATGTAGCCTAACAATAATTACTTCTTCCACTGACTCTGTTTCATGATTTGCTTTTAAACAAATATTTTTCAAAGCATATACTTTAAAATATTTCTATTTTCCGTATCTTACATATTTCATATATTTTTGAAGTATGTGCTTTAGTACTTTTGTCTTTAATTTCCTTTTATGTAAAGAAGTATAATTCAGAGAGAATGTTCCATGGATTATGGTATTATTTAGATTTTAAACCTTTTTTAACCTTTAAGTAGTTATTTGTGGAAAAACATGCTGTCGATCATACCACTCATTTTTAAAGAATAGTTGCCATTGCTAATTAAAATTCAAGCTAAATGATTTCAGATTCAGAAACTGTAATAAGATGCTGCTGATGTAATTTGGGGTTTGAAATCTAGGGACATAATAAGACATTACACCCAGTCTGAATCCAGTTTTGACCCTGCTTTATGCAGGAGTTTGGTCTGGAGGCCTCCTGAAGGTCCTTTTCAATGTGAATTATGGTATGACAGGGTGTCTACTGGCCTTCACCACCAAGTCTTTATACATCCCCCATGTTTAGCAGAGGCTGGGATGTGCAGCTAGGAGTGTGATTACCTCTCTTACTACTTTGGCATCTGGGCAGACATCTCAGCAATTACGCAGAAAGTGTGAAGGGGATTGTTGGGGTGTGTACAGAGGGGAGGGGAGCAGGTGGTGTGGTCTTTGCTGCTGTTCTCACCTGCCTCTTTTTGAAGTCTTCTGGAGTTGAGTATCTTGGCCTAAAGGAGGTGGACTGGATCCAAACTGAAAAAATAACTTACGTTTTCTCTCAGTTTCTTACATATTCAGTAGGGAGAGGCAGACAGTTAAAATAAGTAATCTGTATATGCCTCTGGAGATATTCAGAGGTGTATTTTCTATCTGTATTAGATACAGTCTAGAAATACTGAGTACTTCAGATGACCCAGTACTTTAGGATGGCTGTGTTCATTAAATGAGGCATCTGTCTGCCTGTCTGATCTGTCTGTTAACAGTATGTTTGTGCATGTATCTTTATATAAGAGCAAATATAGATATTGACATACTTTTGTCACCTTCTAATGTTTGTTAAAATCCTGTTGTCTTTTTCACTGTGAATCTTACTTCTTTTTAATACCTTTGAGGAGTGGTAAGGGAACAGAAGAATAGGTGAGAGTGAAGTTAAATAAGGATTTAATCTGGTAAGTGGGAGATATATTATAGAGAGCAAGAAATAATTTTTCCCTTGGGAAATGTGACTAGAGAACTTAAGGTGTATGATAATCATGTTTCAAGACAGTTCTTTTGGTAGGATAACATTCATACATGTCACTGCATTTTAATATTTATTATCTTAATGATAGCTGAGGAAAAGATTGTGAATGCTGTACAGGGATTGCTGTAACATCTCCGTTCTAGCGGTAACCATAAAAACAATTGCTTTTTTAACCTTTAGACCTAGCCCTGCCCCACCCCCCCACCCCCCATTTTTGCACAGTTTCTTAGATGTTACTCAAAGTTCACACTTAACCTTATCTATACTTCCAAACAAAAGAGGAACAAGCACCACCAGACTCAGCTCTTGTGTAGTCACAATGCAGTGCCAGTTTTTGTGTAGGAAAAAAAATCCCTATGGTTTGTAACAAATTGGAGAGGAATTGAACAGTCACCTAAGAATCTGGTGATTTGGAATGGGATGAAGCTCCATGCAACAGAATAGCAGATCTTGTGTCATTTCACTGTTTTTCCACACAGAGAGCTCATAACACTTTAAGAAGTGTCAGGATATGACATAAAACAAAGTAGTATGTTGTCTGGTTGAATTGGTGCAGTGGTTTAACCCCGGCCGGCAACCAAGCACCACGCAGCCACTCACTCACTCCCCCTCACCCAGAGGGATGGGGAGGAGAGTTGGAAAGGAGTGTAAACTGAAGGGTTGAGATAAGAGCAATGTAATAATTGGAATAGAATAAAAATGAAAGAACAGTAACAGCAATGATGACAACAACAATTACAATGAAGAGGGTGGGTGGGTGGGTAAGAGCAAAATCAGGAAGAAAGAGCACGTAATGCACAATGCAGCTGCTCACCACCTGCCAACCAATGCTCAGCTGGTCCCTGAGCAACGACCTGCCCGCCCTGGCCAACCTGGCAGGTATATATACCAAGCATGATGTCTCATGGTATGGAATATCCCTTTGGCTAGTTTGGGTCAGCTGTCCTGGCTGTGTCCCCTCCCAATTCCTTGTGCCCCTCCAGCCCTCTCGCTGGCAGGGCCTGAGGAACTGAAAAGTCCTTGACTTAGTATAAAGTCAATACTCAGCAGCAACTAAAACCATCAGTGTGCTATCAACATTGTTCTCACATCAAAGCCAAAACTCAGCACTGTACTAGCTCCCAAGAAGATAATTAATTCCTTCCCAGCTGAAACCAGAACAATGGGAAATTTAGAGGTAGTAATTGGGCTGTAGAGTCTGAAAGAAAATGGACTTTTCTTTATGCTACTGTATTTGGCAACTCTAGTACTGTACAATTGATTTAAAAATATTGAACTGTGAATCATTTATTAATGTGGCAACCTGTCACCAGAACAGTGGACTTGGCAAGTGTTCCTGTTTAAGAAACAGGTAATAAACTGCATTCTTGAGTGCGGCGTTTTCTGACACTTTTCATACTGTGTAGGAAAATTCTAATGACTTTGTGATGGAGTATATTGAATCAGGTTTTCCTGATGTAGTTTCATGTTTTTCTGTGAACTTATTATTACACAATAGATCAATATCCACTTTATCCTAGAGCAGAATTAAGTGAAGTCAAACTGTTATATTGTTTGAGGTCACAGTACAATTACTACATTTAAATATGATAAAGTTGTAGTCAGTAGCTAAAATAAATTGTGCGAACTAGAAAATGTGTTGGAATATTCTGAGCTGCTTTCTCAGGTAGCATAGTAAGCCATAATAAATAATGAAATATTTGTTCATCCTTGTAAAACTACATCTACCCTGGCACTAATTCAGTTGTTTTCCATTTATGAAGTTTTCTGAAGGATGATTTGAAGATCAGAAAACTTTCAGCAAGAGCTGCTGTATCTCATTGTTTGAAGTGATACATTGCCCTCTAGATCATTTGCAAAGCAAAGAACTACTTTGAAGTTCTAACATTTTCTTCTTTCTCGCCTCCATAATCCTTTATATTTCAAGTGTGATATAAATACGCTGAAATCCAAATACCTGTGAATCCCAACTTTATTAATTAACTGAATGGTTCTATTAAAAGTAAAAAAAAATAAAAATGGACATGCTAAGAGACCTGATTGTCACTCTGTTGTTATATCGAGAGGTGAGGATCTCAAAAATGCCTCTGGTTCACCAGAGTTATGCGCCTTGTTCTCAGTTGCTCTGCAGACCTTCCCCACAGCTACAGTCGTGTTTCCCTATGGGACTGAGTAAGTATGGAATTTTAATAATGCAGGAAAATGATTATACCCAGTGGTTGCTGTAAGGACAAAACTGTTACACAAACCTTAAGTTCAGAAACCATCTATTCAGATGGTATTTTGATTCCTTTATAATACACAAGCAGGATAAATAATATGCTAGTATAAATTAGAATTGGAGCCAGTATGTCTGTATATACATAAAACAGCATTAAGGGGCTGTTGTAAGTGCAGAAATCTGGAGATTCAGATTAATACCTCAAATTCCAATATTAATCCTGAGTTTTATTTCTGTATTATTATATGGATAAAGTCTTTTATCATTCTGGAGGGATTTACTTCCATTGTATCTCTTGTCTTTTAGATACTTATTTACATGCATGTATGCTGTGCTACAGGCATTCCTGGGGTACATATGCAGAGGCATTTAATGGGCTTCTGTAGTTTCCACCAAACCAGTCTTTTCTTAAATTGTACATTTTCAGCATGTACTTGTGCTCATGGGTTCTTGTCTCAGCCTATGCTTATTTACTTAACTATCTAAATAATCACTTAATTATTTCTCCTAGTTGCAACAATACCTGAGTTACAATTAGGCTGACGTAGGTACACTGTTCAGATTCACATACTCAGTGAAGACTTAAGATTTTTTCATAATCATATTTTTGTTAGTACCCAGATAAAAAATATTTTGGTTTACATCTGTGTAACAGTGATTGATGTAGACATGCTAATTTTGAAATTTTATACTTTAGATAGTGCTCATACATTAGAAAAAAATTGAAGTACAAATTTAAAACATCATTCCCTTGGGAGCAGTGGCTATGGAAAGTTTGCCTTTTCAGAGAACTGTGGATGCCTGCTTCCTGCTTATTCTGAAAATTTTGGGATACTGTTTGCTTGTGTAATGTAGGCGTCTGAAAGAACACTGAACTCCAACAGAAGTAGCCAGTATAAAATTGGTAGTTTTGAATGAATTTTTGGTGTTGTTTCAAAGATAGCATTTTCTGAAGCCTTTGGATTTCCAGGTTTTCCAAGTACATATGGAAAAGTTTTCACTCAATATTTTTATTCTGTCAAGAAAAAAAAAGAAGTCAGGAAGTCAAGTCCTGTTGAAAGACAGAACTCAATATTGACAAGTTGGAGGGAAAGTCTGAAAAATGTGTTGCTCAGTAGGAAAAAATGCAAAGTGCTACGTTTAATTGGGGAGAAACAGTGGAAAACATAACAGGCTGGGGGATAACTTGCAATGGATCTATTCAGTAGGAAAAGTTCTGGGAGTAATGACGGATCAAGATAGATCAAAAGCTGACAAAAGTCAGCAGTTTCATGCTGTTGTGAGACAGGCAACTGTTGTAGTGTTCTTAAACAGAAAGACAGCAGAGACTTGTGAACTGAAAGTTTTCTGTTTTGCACTGGTAAACTGGAGAACCGTGTTCAGTTTTGGGTAGTTTACTTGAAGATGGACATGGACCAATTGGAAAAAAGAGAGCAAAAATATGCTTTGAAATCTAAACATATAACCTAAACCAATGGACAACCCTATCCCCTTTAAAATGAGAAACAGGGAAGAATTACGCTATTTCTTAAAAAAAAATAGGTGACAACTACATAGAAGAAAGTAATTATCTGTACTCGCTCATGTAGCAGATGACAAACAATAGTTTTGTACTGTAGTGAAGAAAATGTAGGCTCAATATGAGGAAATACTTCCCAGTGACAACATTAAAATGCTTTTGATTCAACTTCTGTGTAAGCTGGACAAGGTAACAGCTGCCAAGAATTAGGTTGGAGATATGACTGATTCTGCTTTGGGGCCCGGGGTTAGACTAGACTGCTCAACAGACTTTTCTCAGCCTTATGACAGATTTAAAATGTGATTTACAAAGAAAGGCTGAATTAATTGAATGTTATAACTAGGTTTAAGCTTAATCTGTGGTAATATGCTCTAAGAAAAAGGGTTTATTCTTTAGTTTCTCACCAAGAAGATAACATGGTTCTTTACTATAACTGGATGGACTGCTTCAGTCATAAAGATGCTTGCAGAATGATTTAAATTTAGAATGTGGTTTAGAATTTAGAATTCCAGTATTAAAAGAACATGAAATTGTTCAAAGATTTGTACATGTTTTTTTTCCCATTATTTATTATTCTTACAATGGAACTGTTGTATAGACCTACTGTCACTTGAACACATACTTAGTCATTATGCTATTACGGACTACATATTTCATATGGGAAATTCAAGGAATTTTGCAGTCTTTATTTTTACCGCAGTTTTTTTCAAATTGCGTGTCAGTGAACCTGGCATACTGCTTAGGAGAAATGGAATCATGTAATGCATTTTCAAAGGTGCTGTGGGAGGTAAAACTGATTTTCTTTCCCAGCAAAAGTAAACTGAAATTGTCTGGGTTTAGGTGGAATTTTTAAAGTAAGATGTGTTTACATCTAAAGCAGGTGAATCTAATAGCATTTCAAGTGGCCTTTTAAATTAGAAAACCATCTTGTCAAAACGGCAAAAAGAAAAAGTGAGGGAGACTACAGTTGCATCAAATTAGAATTAATCAAATAAACATTAAAATAAAATATTATAAAATTTTTCAAACCTAGTACTGATTGTCAAAACAGCAAAAAGGAAAAGTGAGGGAGACTACAATTGCATCAAACTAGAATTAATCAAATAAACATTTAAATAAGTATTATAAAATTTAACAAACCTAGTACTGACTTTTCCTGTAAATAACTACCCTGTACTTGAAAAAGTAGATGATGTGCAATAAGGAGATATTTAAACCAGGAAATCTGCAGAAAAAGAACTGTACGAGTAACCATAAACCTGGGAGTAGAATTTTGCTCCTATGGAGAAAAAAATGTATTTTAGAATTTATTGCTAGATACCTTGGGGCTTCTCAAATGTCACTAGAAACTTATGGTTAGGCAACTGAGCTGAGCCAGTGTCACCATTGACTGCAGTGAAAGCTCAGGCACTTAGTTAAATTGAAAATATTTAAATACCTGCACTGAGGTGTCTGAAGCTGTACACCAATGTGTATATTATACACATCAAAGTAACAGCCCTCAGAAGTTCCCTAGTGTCTGAAATCTTACAGCCACCCTGTCTAATGTAGCTCAAGGGTGTGAGTAAGGTCTGGGAACACAAGCAGGTTATTGAGCAATAAGCTAATATTTGGTTTCCAGCCTATCAACTACTGGGAGGTGATTGCTTTTATCATGAAGTAAATGCAAACTGCTTGGAGCAAACTGCGTCCCTCCTGCCAGAGAGGTAGAAATATGCAAGTAGTTTCTGTGCACATAATGCAAAATCTATTGTTCACCCCTTTGGTTATCATGTGGCAATTTTCTTACGTGCAAAATAAGGAAATGTTTACCTACTTTTCTTTCTGTTCTTCTGGAATCAAGTGAAACAGTATGGCTGTGTCATGTAATGGAGTTGGTGGCATAGTGATTTTAACAGTGGTAATGAAACAAACTTTTAGTAATACTAAACAGGTCATCAGTAGGTGTAGGTAACTCTACTTTGAAAGAGCTGTTGATACAAGTAGTGTCAATTTTTAATAAATGTACGAATCTCAGCTTGCATTAAGGGCTTGAACTTAGGTCTGTGCAGACTAGAGGAGTGCCATGATAGAGATGTGCTGATCCTGGAGTTCCAGAAGAGAATGTTTTATGTTCACTATTTTAAGTGCATTTAAAATGCATATACGTAGCAGGTCATAATACAGAATGGTACAGATTTACTGTAGATCGGCTGCATAGCCATCAGCACATGTACAGTAGCCATTTTTGTAGGGTTTTTGGATAGTTTCTAAAAGACCAACAGATTATTGAGGAGAGTTGGCTGTTTTCTGGGTTATTTATTTCGCAGTGTATAATTCTTAGACTTCCCTCTTGCAGCTGTTCTGGTCTGTATAACTACTTAATATTCCTTGGGTCAGAAGCAAAGTGAAAAATTAGGTCTGTAGTTCAGTGGTTAGGGTAATCATCTGCCACCAAGGAAGGTTGCATGCCACTGCTTCAGTGAGTATTTTTAATTATTTGCATCACTTATAACTATACTCTGCACTGGCATAGTTTCACCTGCCAGGCCTGAATCACTTTAGAGCAAGTGTTTTTCAAGGCATGTATGAACTCTGGGCTGGATATGCTTCCAGTTGTCCATATTTCATCAGTTTTGATGCCCTTTTCAATGGATCCTGTGTGGTCACCAGGACTTTAAAAAGAAGGAATTATGTGCTGAATGGGAGCCAATTAATTAACTTCTCTTAAAGAATGAAGAGAGGTGCATCGAAATTCCCGTGGATGTTCCCCTTCTTTACCACCACTGTGATAGCTGTGGGCTGGCTGCTCGTTTTGCCTGAGATAAACTTGTGCAAAGTGTAGCATAGGTATTTTGCAGGATCAGGCTTATTATTTGGCTGAGAAAAGTTCTTTCAAATCAATTTGATGTGGTGTTTTGATACTGAAGTACAGCATGTCTTTGTTCTGTGCTTGTGTAAAATGCATTTTGTATGTATAAATACATTTATTTATTGTTAGGTGTCTAAACATAATTAATTATTTGAACTATTCCTTGCTCTTTATGTTGTGCCAACAAGATCTTTATGATTTGTAAGATGGAGTAATGTAGTTATAGTTTGCAAGGCTTGTAGATATACAGAATGGGACTAGAAATTTTAAGTTATGGCATGGCTTTGCATTGTGCTCCCATTTTGCCATGACAGTTTTAAACTTCAGTAGTTTGTACGTGGGTTTTCTTGCTTTTGCTTAACACAGTTTTAGCCTCATGTTATTTTAAACAAATCGCTGGTAACATAAAATATCTGATTATCACCAATGAATACTTGGTTTTGTCACTCCTGGTGTGTTACTTAAAAGCTGCAAGCAAGAACCTGGTAAGCGAAGTAAGGCCTAGTTCAACCATATTAAAATTCTATGTACATTTTAATTTGCTTTCTGCTATGTGACTGTGCTGTACTGAAGCTATTACCTGGCTCAGTGGTCCCCACAGACAATTTCCCTTTCTCATTCTGATTTTATTGTAAATGATTGTGAGCACAGTAGAGGAGACTGCAAATTCAATTTTGATCATTCCCATGAGGACTTGATTCTTCGTGACTTATTCTTGCTGTTTAAAAAAAATATGGAAATAGCTATCTAATTTAAGGGTTTCCTTCAGAGCAGAGGATTAAGATCTATGATTTTTTTTATGCAGGGGCTTTTCATTTATTATGTTAGCAGGTAGAAGCTAGTATTTAAGGAATTTTTGAGGTGACTACCCCCTTGGGAAAGATATATATTCTTCATTAAGTATTTCCATTTTATATTTAATGGTTCATTAAGTTGCCTTTTTTCTTTCTTTTACACCTGGTGATCATAAACCTGCTGTTTTCTTTTAAAAATAAGTATTTATTATGATTTAAGATTTAAAGACAGCCCTTCCTGCACTTATTGTTCTTAGTCGTTACTGTGAAAGAGATTAATGACGCCTTTGGTTTAAAGAACTTTAATTTTGCTTCCTCTTTCTGTGCTGTGTTGCTGTAAGACACAATAGCCAAGAATGTGGAAGATGAAATAGTGAGAAGGGAACCATGAGGAGAAGAGAAGGTAACTGCATTAGAACAAAACAGGTTAGTGATACAGTGCAGTGTGACCCTCCCAGAGACAAAGGTGTTAACAGTAAATAATTGGGAGGTGATTCAGGGCTTGATTCAGCTGCTCAACAGGCATCTATCTAGTGCTGGTTTAGCTGTTGTAGGGTTTCCTGTCTGTCCTCCAGGCCTACCTCTAGAGAGAGGTGGTGCTAGTCCTGTTTGTCGTCTGTCGTATCTGCTGATCCTGTGGAGGGTGTCCTGTATAACCACGACAAAAGGAAATGACACATTATTTTGGGCAAAAGATTCAAGTTCACTCTCTCAGACTGCAGATGTCCGCATCTAGTATCTACATGTGAGGTAGAGGCATTTGGTCCCATAATGGTCAAAGGGAATAAGATCAAATATGTTTATTTTAAATGAAGTAACTCCAGTGACTACACCTAGATTAACAGTTTTCAGTTACATAAACTTTATATAGTATATATTTAAATTTAAAAAGGGACAAAGTGATATTAAAGCCTTAGATGATGTCACTATTATAGAACAGTCACTGGAGCCTGAGGGGGAAAAGATAACAAAAATTACAATTCAAATTTCTGCGCTTCAGGAGCGTCACATTTTTGGTATTAGATACAGAACAGACAAGGTAGTAGGGTGAAAAAAAGTCATGATCATAGGTTTGTTCTTGCTTCTAGCTACAGATTTGTTTCCCTAGCTGAAGTAGTTCTTTGATAGTCAGCTCCCCTCTCTGCAGTTGCTATGGTACCTAATGCAACTGGAACAGGAGCATACTGTTGAGCAGATTTGGTAAGATGCACTGAGGCTCAAGCTTTTTGAATATCTTCTTAAGACTCAACTCCTCTTATAAAACCAATCAAGAGCACTTATACTAGTGACATAAATAAATAAAAAATCCATGTTGATTAAAGATCTTTAAAAAATATCCAAGCATCAGCTTATCCCTGTGTACTGATCAAGGCAGTCAATTGGGGAGTGGATTAAAAAAACCAAATAGACAAGCCAAAAATGAAAAATCCTAAAAAGCGAAACCTTAGAGCAGTAATGAGAGAATATAGAATTGAGGCATTAGGGAGAAAGAAGCAGCAAGAAAGGGGGAAATAGGTGTAGTCTTTTTCATTTCTTCTTTTCTGTAGACCATGACACCCTCAATTCCCTCATCTGCGCAGCATACAGCCATAACTAACAGTCCTTTCTTGAGGAGATTACAACCTAAAATCACTGTAAGCGTCAGAAGGAAAGGGGGAAGTCAAAGACAATTGAGAATTCAGTGTATCCAATTAATCAGCTGGTGGTTATGAAGAATCTGGAAAATTCTGTTTTGCTTTTCAAATGAGGACACGACTGCTTATGTAACCTGAAGAAAATACAATCTGATTGTGTTTTAGAGACTATGATTCCTCTCCTCTGCATCATCTAACTTTAGATGTCAGTGAAACCAACAGTACGGCTGGAAGCTGTAAGTAGTAGTTCCCTAACTTAGTCCATTTACGTGCAGGTATCTTCTGTAACACCGAAAGAAGGCCAACCATGGCATCTTCTCACTGTGTTTGTTGAGAATTAGGAACAAGTGACAGTTTTTTGACTTATAATTTGAAAATGTAAAATCTCATATAGTATGAGAACAGCATTACAACATTTTCCTGAAAAGTTGAAATGAAAATTCGCAAGACCAAGAAAAGTCTATTTGATGTTCTAGCAAAATGAAGCAAGAAACCCATTCTAAATACAGCATGTCAAGTTTAAGTCAAAGCATATGTAATTTCTCAAAAAAAAAAAGAAGCTGCTAACCTGCTTTTGTTCCCATAATAATACAGGCGAAAGTAGAAGTGGTTACTCTGACTCAAAACCTTCAGAGCTTATACACATTCTGGTGAAAAATGTGCTGTTTTGCTCTGCGGCCTGCATCTAGATTTTCCATTACCTTAAACTTTAGAAGTCACTGCTATCTATTTATTAGGGAGATGCAGTGTTAGTGGCATTCTTTTGCTGTCACTTTGTATCCACTTTCACAGAGTAAATACTCAGCAGAAGGGCGCACCATATGAATCCAGTCAGTGTGAGCTGTTAAGTAAACCTACACTGGTAAGTGCATCTTCTGGGCAGAGTGATCTCTGGCCGTGGGGAGATACCCTGCTTGGTTGAGGTGCATACGCAGTACCCAGGTGTAAGCAGTTATCTAAGCCAGTGCTTCTACAGCATACTAACCATGTCCCTGTGCATAGCATTAAAGCTGTACCATTTGCTGCCCTTATGTTCTGTAATGTGATGTTCTTTTCACAGATTAGGATAGTATCTTGTAATAAAAACAGAGTTACATGAGGGGATAGGACCCTGGAGGGAACAAAGCAAGACAGCCCAAGAAAGCTGGTTGATATTCAAGGATCACCTCCTCCCAGCTCAGGAGCAGTTCATTCCAAGAAGCAGAGAGTCAGACAAAAATGCCAGGAGGCCTTTGTGGATAAACAGGGAGGCCTTTGTGGATAAACAGGGAGTTTCTGGTAAAATACAAACACACCAAGGAAGTATACAGAGGGTGGAAACAAGAATTAATAACTTGGGAAGAATACAGAAAAACTGGTGAAGTATTGACTAGATGAGCAGCTAGTGAAGTGGATTGAAAACTGGTTGAACATCTGGGCCCAGAGAGTGGTGATCAGTGACATGATCTCTAGTAGGAGGCCAGTAACTATCAGTGTATCCCAGGGATCCGTACTGGGTCCAGTCCTGGTTAACATCTACATTAATGACCTGGATGATGGTGCAGAGTTCAGTTTTGCTGCTGATACAAAACTGGGAGGAGTGGCTGATATGTGAGAGGATTTTGCAGCCATCCAGAGGGACATGGACAGGCTGGAGAAATGGGCTGATGGGAATTTCATGAAGTTCAGCAGAGACCAATGCCAAGTCCTGCAGCTGGGGAAGAATTATGCCATGCACCAGGACGTGCTGGGGGATGACCAGCTGGAAATCAGCTTTGCAGAAAAGGGCCTAGGGCTCCTGGTGGGCAGAAAATTGAACATGAGCCAACAGTGAGGTGTTGTGGCAAAGATGACCAGCAGCCTCCTGGGCTGCATTAGGAGGACTGTTACTGGCAGGTCAAGGATTCTGATCATTCCCCTCCACTCAGCACAGGTAAGGCCACACCTGGAGAGTACTGTGGCCAGTTTTGGGCTCCTGTGTACAAGAGAAACATGGATGTACTGGAGGGATTTTGGCAAAGTGCCACAAGGATGATTAAGGGACCGGAGCACCTTTCATGTGAGGAAAGGCTAGCCAGAACTGTGTAGCCTAGACTCAGCTATAGCTAATATTGCTGTGTTGTTTTATGCTTTTAAGGGTTCAGAACTGGAGGAAGTGAATCTTTCCATAACGTCGTTGGTGATTGCACAAAATCTGACTGTGCTAGCATACCTAAACATAGGGGTGGGGTTCAGATGACTCAGTAAAAGGTCCCTTGTGTAACTGTCCCTCTGTAACCCCCTTGGTTGCCTCCTCTGCAGTCCATGGTTTGGCAGGCTATGTGCCAGGGACTCTGCTGTGGCAGAGTTGTGCATAGTCTTAGCTCTGACTTCTGAGGATGTTCCCTGCACTGGCAGACCCCTCCTGTAGCGTGCCACTGCCATCACTGCTTTGGCTCCAGCAGTCCCCTGCATGGTTTCTTTCCATCCCGTCTGCCAAGTCCGCGCTAACTGCCCAATCCACTCTGGCATGCATTGATGCCAGGGCTCCTTCTCTCTAGTTCTCCCTAGGCATTTGTGGAAGAGGAAACCAGACACAGACCTGTTCTGCCCTGCTAAGATTGCAGGCCCAGCGGGGAACTTCTTTTACTGTCTGGTGTCTCCTAACCCAGCAGAGATAGACCCACTGTGCAAACTCCTATGTAGGTTGTAAGTTGATGGTTGGGGTCCAAAAGGGACAGAAACCCCTTAGCTGAGGTTCCCTTCAGAACAGACATGCCTTTTAAACGTAATGAAGAAACTGGAAGGGATTTATTTCTGTATTTTGATGCTTGAGGAGCATGTGTCTTTTACGCACTATGATAGTTTGACTGGTGAAGCACAGCCAGACATACACAAGTTGGTCCATCTTTATAGCTGAACTGTCTTCTGGTAGGCTTTAGTAATGGAGGATTTGCAAAACCTATCAGTTAAGCTTGGAATGGATTTTAATAATAACTGAATTTACTGTCTGTTAAAACAGAGAGAGTCAGGAACTGACTGTAGCAGTGCTGGAAGAGTTGAGTTACCCTGTTGGATTGCCTTTTGAGTGCAGATTTTTTCTTAGCATGACACTGTATGTGCAAGACTCCTTAAGAGCAAACCATCATATCCCTGGTCCAGGCACTAGCTCTTCAGAACAGACCTGTGACTAAGTATGGATTTGGCTTAGCTTATCATAAACCAAAGGAATTTTTTAAAAGGAAATTCACAGAAGAATCTAAGTATCATAAGCTTCAGAAACCACAGGACTGATTGCCATGACAGCTGTCATTTTGGGAGAGCACAGCTGTGACAGTGGTTATATAAATATATATATATGTATGTATCAGGTGTTACGGAAAGGTCTGTGAGGCCTATGGGCACGTAGAAAGATGAAAAGGAAGGTTAATGTATGAGAAGGAGCTGGCAGTGGTCATAGGGAACTGTAAGATGACTTTGAGGGGCACAGAGCACTTATCCCTTAATTTGGGATTCAGGAAAAAAATATTTTTTTAAATCAATATTTAGGTTTTTGAGTGTTTTTAATCATTTTATTGTGTTTCCTCTGAGTGATGCGTGCAAAGAGTTAATCCATTTGTCTTGGTTTTAACGTATCTTCAAGAAAACAAGCCATGTTTTAGGTGTTTGGTATTGTAACAACATGGACATCCAGATCTCTTCTGTTGCTGCTTTTTTTCTGTGTACAGCACAGATACCATATCCTTCCTTGCCTGAGGAGGCCACAGACAACTGGCTTGGCTAAGGACAAAGCCAGGCCCCTGCAAAGAGGAGTGCTTGAACAATGAGCTAAAAAGTGATTGAAAGGCTAGTTGCTAAGCTGGAGGGAGAAATGTGTTCTTAAGGGAAGATTAAACTTCCTTCCTAAATGCTGTCCTCAGAAACTCTGGCATATCCAGCTTCAGGAGAACACTGCAGTGTGTGTACAGACCCTTTGTTGTGATAATTTTCCTTTGTTTCTAACGATAAGGTTGTTGTGTTGGTTTTTTTTGGGGTTTTTTTTTGGTTTTTTTTTAGAAAGAGGTTGTGGTCTGTCTGCGTCATCTTTACGCCACTTTCTGAAAATAAATCTATTGCAAATATAAAGCCCATTATATTGCCAAGGAAACAAGTGGTAGTAACTCTAAGGTTAGAGAGATTCCTTGATAATGCCTTTGATAGATGTGCTGAGTTCCTCAGCAGAAAATATGGGAGGACCAAAGACATCTCCAGTCACAAAAAGATAACAGTTCGTAGCCCACTCACAGAGCATGAGGAGTCCTGGTTCTTTTTTTAAGTACTTTCATTTTTTTATCTCAGTTGTACTTCTTCAAGTTGAATACTTCATTTTCTTGCTCATGCATGTACATTTCCTGTCTGATTTTATGTGGTGTTCCTTCTTACGCTCTTAACTTTCTTTTCTATATCTATTTTTATTTTGTTTATTTTTAGTTAATACTTTCATTTGACTCTGAGATTAAAATTGGTAGTATTAAAAGCAGAGCTGTTCTGTTCTTGTATATTAGACAAATAAAGCAGGTTTTGTGATTTTATTTCCTAAGCACAAATATCTAATACTATATCTGGTGACCTGGAACTTCTCACCTGGCCTCAAGGATTCTTCTGGAGAAGCGCAGGTCTCCTGTGGATCCTGTGCCATGTCTTCCTGGCTATCAACAGATATTTTGGGGCCCTTCCAGTGGCACTGTATGCAATGTTAGATAGCTGAATCCCATTCAAATTGCTTTTAAGGAGATTATATTGACAGTAGTGTTGATGGCAGTGGAACTGATGGATAATAGCATTTTTAACACAGATATTTAGGAATTAGCTGAATGCAATGAGACTGGGAGAATAAGCTATTCTTTACTTGGCAGGCATGAAAGCTTAGTATAAGTCTATAGTTTACTGTAATGCATACAGGAATCTGGCTTCTCAAGGAAGGACAAGAAAGATATATAATACAGTGTCATCCTTCTATGGTGGTTCCTGAAGTTACACATTTGTTTTGCCTCGTTAAGATGCCAGCAGTCAAAGGCCCATAATTTCTAGAAGGTATTTTGGTACCTGCAAATAGAGATTTGATGTCAGAGGTAGCATCGCACAGACAGGCTGATACCTAGTCAGATATTTTTAGGAAGTTTTCCTTTTCCAGATATTGTTGCTCATTAAAATACCTAGGAGCCAGATTCAAATCCTGTCAAGGGGAGGGTTGGACAGTGCCTTGATGTGGATCAAGAATTGAAACATGAATTTTGTTTGACGTGCCTTATGTAGTAATAGAATCACAGGTTCTTAAAGTTTAGTGTTGAGGTATCAGAAACTCACAGTAGTGTAACTGTATTTTTGTTGTTTCAATGTACTTTTTTTTCTAAATAAACACCATTTTGTTTCATCATTTAGGTAGTTCTGGTGGCAGTACTTATGGTTGCCTTTTCTTGCATCCTCTCTCAATAACGTTTAGAAGTCAAAAGAAACAGCATTTTCTTAGGTGCTTAGCATTTTCTTTAAAGAAAATAAAGAGCTCTCTTTTTAGACTATGAGAGCATTTCAGTCAAAACTAACTTGATCATACGTAACAGGTGACCGAGATTATAGCTGCACTTTCACAAGACAGCTTTGTTGATGGTGTGGAAGTTGAGCAATAATTAGTTTGCTTTTCAGACTTCTCAGCTGTTATTCACAAGGAAAGTATTATGAGAATTTCTACTCCTGCCTTTGACCCTTTAATTCACACTTACAAGTACATGAAAGTGAAAACCAACGTTCTCTGTTCTTTATAAAATTTCCACTTAAACCTCTCTTAACCATGAAAGTTTGCATGTAATGGTTTATATGGTTTCTCTAATACTGCTCTTTCGAGAGGAATAAAGAAAACCATTGTGGTTACATTTGCTTCAAAAGTTAAAACTATTTGCATTGAATGCCTGTAATATCAGTCTGAAGAAGTAGTCTGAGGAACATTTATAGCTGAACAGTTTTTCCTACTGTATCTCTGAATCTACAAGCACAGTAATCCAGCAGTGTTCAATTTATATTGTCTCTTCTGGTACAGAAAAAGTGGGAGTTTTTGCAGCATACATGGTTGTGTTCAGGTTATATCTTTTTTTTTTTTTGTTATTTTAAAAAAGCCCTAGTAGAAAGAATAGGTTTTTGTCGTACCCTCCTGTTCAAACACTGAATGTGTAAAGACTTTGAAGTCCAGGATTTGTATTTTTTCAGCTGAAAGGTGGTAAAGTGGAGGGTACACCTCACTGAAATTGGTTTGATAGTATGATGATTTGGCATTGAATCACTCACGACAGCTGAGTGGTGGAATCACTGAGGTAATTAATTCATCTTGTGGATGTGCTGAAAGGCTTTTCTGAGACAAGTAATCTTGATTTTTCCATTGAAAGGTACCTTTCTCTTACTGTTGTCTGCTCATACCTAGTGATTGTAAGTTTTAGAAAATTTACTAGAAGTAATTATGCCCTAAATTAGGTGTTTTAAACTCCCATATATTGTGTGGAGAGAAAGGATAATGCAGTGCACTGAAGTCAGACTCTGAGGGATACCTTTCTTTATTAACAACAGAAAGAGCCTAGGGCCACTAGAGTCCTTACTGTCTGTACTTAAGTGGGGTGCCTTTGAGTGGCTGGGCTAAATCCACAAAGGTATCAAAACCCACCCTCCTTCTGCTTAACTTGGATACCTAAGTTAGGAACCTTAGCTTTCCTGGGCTGCTTTGTAGTCAACAGTGAGAGAAAGCTACTTGTAGAGAAAGATCAGCCTAGTTCTTCATCTCCTACCTCAGTGCTTCAAGTGGTACCTGAAGTTAGACAATATGAATTGAAGTATCAAGTCCCATCAATTTCAGTAGGAATTGGGTTGCCATTGTAAATTTGGGTATTAAGAGACCTACTCACTGTCTTCAAGTATTTTGGTTTCTAACATCTATATTCAGACTCTTTGTGCAAATAGAGGTTCAGCTGATTCAGTTAGGAACCTGCTGCTCTCTGTTGGCTTTGTGGGATGCCCTACAGTCCTGACTTCCTTATTTAATATAGGTTCCAACGCTGAAGTCAGTGTGGGTTTCATCCTTTTGTAAACATGGCTTTTATTTTCAGTTTCCATGCTTGCATATAATACCTCCTTACCTTGTAAGTATCTGTGGCACTGGCAGGATGAAATACATTCAAAGGCTTGTGAGTCAGCAGAGTATTGGAAATGTCTTTTAACATAAGTAGTTAGTTTTGTCTCATTTGACTTGCTCCACTTCATTGTCATTGATTTGTATCAGAAGCATTTAAGCTGAGGAATAGTATTCTGTTGAAACAGGGTAGGATAGCTTTGTCTGGCAGTTGTTCAGTTAAGTACCAGTTTTGATAATGGATATTCATAAAGCCCTATTTAATTTTCTATTTATTTATTTTTAGCATCAATATGAACTTTAACTTAGTCCTGTTCTTTGCTTTATACTCCTGCCTCTTTGACAGCATGTGCTGTGTTCTCTGCTCTTTGTAGTAGCCCAACCACTTTTGTGGCTGCTTTGTGAACTAGAGTGGGAAACTAGTGTTGGATAATTTTTCCTTCTTTATTATATTTAAATTGGATACTTCCCCTGATCTGCTTCATGGAGCAGCTGCACAAACAGTTGTGTGCCTGTCTGGTACTGCAGCCAAAGACTTGTGAAACCATAGCCTAAGTCACAGTGCTTTCGAGCTACTTCCAGTGCTTATAATAAAAAGGCAGCTGTGATTACAGGTCTGTCATAACTTTTGTTTTTTCAATCTTTCATATTATAATAGATACTCACATGCATCCCAAGATGTAATTATTAACCACATCTGTTTTACAATAAATCAAATGGGCTACTTTCAAGTTCAGGTAAGGGAAGCAGAAGTCTTGCCACTTCAAGTGCTTTGTATAAATAATGCTAAAATGTTTTTAATTAAAAGGTTTACATAGTTTTTCTGAGTATAGTATAATTTATATTGAATATTTATAATCAAGTAAATGCATCAGAACTATATTCTGCTTCATAAGGATTCCTTTGCAGATTTGTTGCCTGAGTTCCATACAGTACAGACTGAAAATATAGTTGTGTTATTAATTAAACGAATTAATTATACGAATTTATCTTAAGGCAGTAGACAGCAACAATTCTAGTATAAAATGTGAGTGATCCACAAATTAGATCTATAAGTTACTATAGAATTTCTGAACTGAACTCTGAAATTCAGCAGAACTTAAACTGAGAATAAATACTAAGGTGCATTGAAGTTACAGTGATGGAAGATATGACTGATGTTTCATTTAAAGTATTTCTTCTACCCCTCAAAGCTGCATCCATCTGAAGATGAAGATTTTGAAATTTAGCATCTATCTAAGCTTAAAGGTAATAGAGATCTGGGTTATTCAATATAAATATTCAGATTTAAGGTGATAAGTAATAATTCAGAAGACAGTTATGAATCATAGGAAAAAGGAAGATGTTTCTTTACTCTTGTAGGTGACCAGAAATATCTCAGAAGTGGCTATTATTCTATAACCTTATATATATTTAGAAATTAGCTCAAGTAGCTGCAGTTCTTTGTTTTGACTTTATTTCTGTTTTATACATTTGTTTTCTTGTAAGTCTTTCCTATCTACCTTGGTTCACATATATTCTAGACATTCTGTGCTGGGAGCTTTTGGACAGCAGAAGCTTTTGAACATATATATGTTAAGTATCTTCACTTTTTGCATCAGGATATAAAAGAGTTCTTATATTTTCATTGTATCAGTAAATAAGCATACATGTGTTGTCCTTAGTTAAGGTATATTGCGTAATGTGACTATCAGCAGATTTGTAATAATCATTAGTAATGTAGTACCTGAGTCTGCTTGGCTTTAGGTGTCTTTGTTTTCATAAGATTGTATTCAGATTTTATTTCTTACAAATGAAGAGTAAGAAAGATGGCTCCCGCCCCAGAGGGAGCTAGTGGTGTAGGGAAGCCTTTTTCTAGAGAGATATTAAAAGCAAGGGAAACGGATAGGCAGATGTTTATACTAGCTGCTCTTGTAAACATCCTTTTTGATCCAGATGTGGCATCTCCTTCTAGGTGTCTGTTGTCCCAACCAAGAAAAGTCTCTGCTGCTTACAAATGCACCAGCTCTCAGCTCTTTGCAAACAAAACTGTACCAAATGACTGAAATACGAAATCTGCAGGCTTTCAAACAAAAAGAAGCATCATTCATCTAGAGAGCACAAGGGTGGGTTTATGTTGACAATTCTCTGTACGGGAGAGGTGCAACTCAGACACATACTCACACATGGTCACAGAGATGAGCGATCACACCATGGCCATGCCTTCAGCACCCAGGTGAAAATACTGTGATCTTTGGCTTATGTTCATCCTCCCTAGCTTTTGTTTGAGCTGTGTCTGTACTGCTATATGACATATAGCCTGGAAAGAAGATTGAGACTGTTATTTACCTGTGTTGTCTGAGTGTTAGTATTTTCTCTGGTAGTGTTTTGAGTCGTGTTATGTTGTGCTCTCTGAGAATGTTCATCACAGAGACCAATCCCTAAAGGCCATTTGGGTGAGACTGTAGTAAGCTTGGCTGTCTTCACCCTACATAGACCTCAGACATTACTGTCATAACACATGCTCTGTTATATACTATGAAAAGGCACTGCAATTGGCTGTGATATACCTCAGACACTTTTGAACAAAAAAATGAAAATTAAGTGCTGATGCCATAGAGGTCACCAGCTAGTGGGTGGCCAGGGCCTGTGCTTTGGAGCTTTGGACCACCCAAAGCTACCTGCTCTCCAGGATGCCTCTCTTCCTTCATTGGTGCAGAGGCAGTCTTGAAGTGGCTCTGGTCTTTGTTTAGGTACCCCAACCCCTATTTGATGCCAGATCAACTGTTTTATATCTGAACTTGCTTAGCTTTATGAAGAGCTTCCAGTGTATATAAAACTTGGAAGACTGAGTGATACTGGCATATTTTTCATGTGTGTGCTTCCACCCTATTATGTATAAGAGCTTTCTGGTTTTCTGTAGAGGTCTGTACTTGAGGTACCGACTAAAGAGGAAAAAGTATATTACCATGAATACCGGTTTTTCAGAGTGACAGGTGGAACTTGTCAAACACTTTAGGTTGACTTTAACATCAATTTCCAACATTCCACACACACACCCCCCCCATCCTCTGCCCTCTCCCTTCTCCAAAAAAGGCTCAGTTCTAGGTGAGTTCTAGTTCTGCTAGATAGAAGCTGAGATGCCTGTTTCCATTGATTCTGCAGGGTCTAAAATGACTTGCTCAGATGTAGTTGTCTACACTGGAGGCTTCTACAATCAAATAAGAGGGATCACATACGATACATCTGGGCATAACTTTTTGTCATCACATTGGAATTACTGTTGCTAGTGAGAGAAAAGATAATATGTTGTGGATAATACGGATCTGCACTTGAAATTGTAGTTACTGTGATGTTAAATAACTTAGCAATTCACCTGAGAACAATTGCATGGTATTTGCCTTTATCTTTGTAAGTCAAATCAAAGAGACTTTACCCTGAAGCAGTGATAGGTGGATTCTTATCAATTAATAAATAGGCAATTCATGTCAATATCTGTACTCTTAAAATTATAAACAAGTTGCAAGCTTTGCTAAACATAAGGGAGTAGTGCGAGATAAAACAAAAAAAAAAATCGGCATCAGACATCAGAAATCATGAGGACCTAGAACGAGCTTATACGCTATGGTGATGAGTATGAATAGGTAGAGAACTTGACCTTTCTTTTTTATCCTTACTGCATTTTGTGGTTAGCATATTTTAAGTATTCCATTAAATATTTTTTTGTTAGGTCAGGGATATCTGATTTCTTGCAATCACCACGTACTTTCATTTTCCACTTATTCACAATCACACCTTAACAGATGCATTCTTTTTTTATTATTTCTGTTAAAGTTTTTTCCCCTAGTCAGTTAATTTTGTGACTTTTACTGAATCTAGCATCCTAACTTTATTAGTCTTACTGTGCACTATGCAGATTCAGTCACACTGCAAAAATTGGTTGTAGAGCTGCCCTCCGAATTAGAAATTATTCCTAGACTAGTAAAAAATACACAGGATCTTTTTTTATTCGTGTTAAAATCCTGTGGATCAAAATACATGAATGAATGTTCCAGGGAATGAAATATCCACATAGGAGAAAAGGCAATTAAAGAAATACTATGAGATGGATTAAATGTGATAAGAACAAGGAAGTAAATTCCTATTTTCTGTTGTAGTAACTACAAGTGTTCATTCACTTAGAGCTGTAGTGTTAATGTACATTTTCTGGACTGTGAATTTGAAAGGACATACATGCTAAATGAGGTCAAGCCTTCAAGGCTGAATTATTCTTCTTGTGACCATTACTGTTTATACAGAAATCCAGATATTTTAAGACACATATTTACAATACTCCCTGTGTCAGTTTGGATGTGTTTCTCCACTATAGTACTAATGCATAACTCTGTGGCATGTAGCTAGTTTGCACTTTTTGAAGACCAGCTGTAAGTTCTGGGGAGTCACTACCACTTTCACCAGCTGCATGTGAGAAAAGTGTATTATTCTCCCACAAACCTGCTAATGTAATTTCTTACTTGTAGTTTTTGACAGCTGGAGCCTTGTCTGAGCTGTGATAAAATCTTTCACTAAGGTGTATCAGTGTATACCAGACAACATCTAGTCAAACATTATGTTTTTATATCTATATTGAGTTTAATAAGTAAAATTTAGCAAAAACTGTTTTCTGGAGAGGTGTCCAATTTTGGTTTGAAGTTGTCAGGAGGAGATAATGTACCCATTGTTTTCTTTGATAATTTGATCCAGTAGGTAATCACACTGCATGTGAACGTCTTTTTTGTTAAAGAGCCCTTTAATATCCAGCATGTTCTCCATATGAAAGCAATTATATTATTCTCAATAATAGTTTCAGTAAGCTAAGCAACTCTCTAAGTGCCTTATTGTAAAACATTTTATCCTATAATCAGATAGTTTTACTGGTGTAAATTATGTGTGATTTTATGATACAAATCACCATAGTGCTATATATAGAAGTTAAATTTTCTCTATGCTCCTACTGCATTCTTATTAATACATATTTGTATATACCTGAGCTTCTTCCTGAACCTGCCTGTGGTATTTGTTACCGTATCTTGTATTGCAACTTTTTTTTCCATGATTAGCTGTGTCATGAGGGGTGGCTGCATTTCTTCCTGTACAGTGTCAGCTATGGTGGTTTTGTCTCAAAGACTTAAAGCTCTCACCTACTGCTCAGTGGAGCTTTTGAAGAGCTTATAAGGAACAATGCCTGCAAAGTACAGATAATGTTACTCTGCTCTGATCCTGAAAATATGCAAAGCAGAACTGACACTAATAAAATGTCAAAGGTGGAAAGCTGAAAACCCAACCCAGCTAAGTTACATACAAATGAAGTTACGATCCTAAGTCAAATAAACTGCATTTTTTTTCCTCTAACCAAGAAGTAATAAGCCCCCTGAAAACATGGTTGCTGTGTGGGTTTAATGGAAGACTGGTTGTGAGCTTTGTGCATTCAGGGTCAAGGGAAGATGGGATGACAGTGTCCTTTCACTGTCGTTAGGGGCAAAAATTCCCGTTGTCCCTTCCTGACATGAGAAATTAAGTACCCTTGCAATGCATCCATGTTCTTCCAATGGCAAGAGAATGAGAATTCCGTTTCTTGGCAATGTTTCCAACTTCTTTGAAGAGGAACCAGCAGAAAAATGGGACCTATATTCTTTTTTCTAGTGGGTGTGAGGAAAGAGGAAGATCCCACATCAGATGAAGAGAAGAAGGCAGGGAATCTGCAGGACTTTTTACATTGAAAATATGTAACAACAAATTCTGGCACCTCTAAGGTATAAAGGAAATCTGTATTCCTGGAATTTTCTGCAAAGGTGGTAGGTGAGAGGTGAAGAAACACTGCTTGTTTTTTACATTTCATGCATGCAATGGAGAAGAACATAGACTAGGGACCTTGTGAGGAATCAAGCTGAAAGTCAAGATTTTTGAAATAAGGACAAATATGGAGAGCAAGGAAGGGTAGACCTGGTGAGAGGCTACCCAAGCAGTTGAACAACTTTTGGCTAGAAGCCAGCTCATGTCGTATATGTGTGGGCTCCATCTGTAGGCAAAGCAAACTCAGATCACTCTGCAGGGTCCTGTGTGGATGTATCCTTCCACTCAGATTCATTCCTCCCAACTGTAGTCATGTAATTTATCAGTATAAACACAGTGGCTTTAGTTGTTCAGCCTAAGGAGAGAAGTAGACAGGGCCATTAGGGCTGTGGGCAAATGGCTAGTCCCTGTTCTGAGGTTGAGATAATCAAATGGGATGTTAGAAACTACTGGATATGACATGAGAAATAGGCATTTGTGACAAATGACAGTGTGGGAAGCTGACAGAAATTGCAAAGAGGGATGGCTGTATTTCTTAGGTAGTTAAGGGGGAGTTAAGTGAGAAATGGCTGAATAATTGGAAGGGAGCACAGTGAAGTGTTAGAGGAGCTGAACCTTGCCAGGCTGGCCGTACACAGGTCACTGTACCCGCTGTGACTGCCTAGGTAACGATATCAGGTGATCCAAATTTGGGAAAGGGATGTAGCAAAACGGGGATCAAAAGGAAAAACTAGGGATGAGTTGGGTATGTGGGAGGAGACTGGGGTGGAGAAAGGGAGACTCAAGAGTCGTGAAAAGAGTGCAAAGAAATGCAGAAGGGATAAGAAGCCATGCAGTTCATGTCATAGATGGTGGCCGGGGGCACCTGTCAGACACCCTGTGCCAGGTCACTGCGGATGGAGCAGGACTGTAAACCCTTTTTTTCTGACAATACCACAGGCCAAACTTCTGTGGCGAGGAGGACTGGACGAGGGAAGCGTGCTGATATATTCTGTTTAATTTTTATTTCTCACGAACCTTTCATGATGTTTGCAGGCTTTTTATTGACAATTCCCTTCTGCAAATTTGGCACACTGAAATCTGATTTATTTGATGACTGGTCTACCTCTGTGAACAGTTATGCATCTGTTGGTCTTGCACGGTAATACGTTACCAAAAGCTCTCCTTTTTAGGTTCCTATTACAAGTTTTTCTTCAAAGAATATATTCTGTCTGCATCTTAACACATTCATCTAATTCCCATTCATTTACACTTCGTTTTATTGTAAGTGTAGCCTTTGCCCTTAACTATTGCTCATCTTCCTTTTAACAGTCTGAATGAAAGGCATTTATACATACATCATAGTAAATGAAGAAGCCTTTCTTTTGTAGGGGAGTATTAATGTCTTCTATTTATTAATTTACAAAGCTCTTCTAATCCCTTTGGGAAAATATGATCTTTTATTTTCATTACAGTCTTGCTAGGTCCCTTTATCTTCTGACAGCTTTAATCTCTAAGGAGAATATTGTATAACAAAGTAATGTTTGTCTGTAAAACATTCTCATAGTCATTTCCTTCTGGAGTTTCTGGTAGTCTATATTTATTTGTCAGATGCAGGATGATTTAGAAAATTTGGATCATATGCTAATTGATATTTCTGGTAACAGACTTATTTTTGTGTGGTTTTTTATAATTTATTTTAAATTTTTAAGTTATTTACAGTAACCTAATTGCTCAGGAATTCACACAAAGAGTAATAGTTGGTAAGGATCATACCTTTAATGGTGCGTGTATGTTTATGCTTTGCATGTCTGTGAAGAATTCTTTAGGTATTCGAAGGGATAAACCATTTATCCTTACAAAGGTCAATGAATATTCATTAATAACTAAAGAAATGTTTCTCTGGCATCTTTTTCTTCTGAAATATTATATATGCTAGAAGTGACCGTGGTTTGGCTGTTCATGGAGATTCATTTTTCGGTTAACAGAAATCTCAGAGAATAGCTAATAATGATTAAAGACAAACAGGATGGAAGAATCTAATGTTACACAGGATATATACATACAGGATGTATGTGCAAGAAGGTCTTGCTTGGATTTGGGTATACAAATATCCTGTGTGTATGTATTTTGTTGGCTTTGACTGCAGTGCTGGCAGTTAATATAAAAGGTGGCTTACTATCGTAGACACAAATCCTAACTCTAAGCCTTAGATCTTCCCTGTAAGATAGACCTTTCAGAGTTTCAGTGGATTTCTGTTTTTTGTTCTGTCCTTTTCAACCTGTAATGATTAAACAAAGTATGTTTTAGCTCAATGTTTCATTTTTTAGAGAACATGTCAGTTATTTCCATAGAGGGCTAATGAGGCCATTTCCAAAATCTTTATTATTTTTAGAAAACATTTTTGCACAGTGGAAGAAAGCATGCTTGAACTGATAGTGGCAACTGGGAGTTAGCTTGCTAGCTCAAAATTCACTGAGTTTGTCCTGTTTTTTATAAGTTAAAAGACATTCATTCATATGAAAATACTATCCTATGAGTGTTTCTATAACAGAAGATATAAACAGAAGTGATGCTGCATATTTATGCAAATCTCAGTGAAGGCTGACAAGTTACATTTATTACAGTATTTTCTAGTCACTGTGGAAATGAATTTGGACTGAGACACAGAATTTTTGAAACCAGTGATAATGTGAGTGAGATGCTGTTAACACAAGACAGAAAGTATTGTAGCTTTCCAGAAAATATTGCAGAGGGAGGTGGCAGGTTTTAGTTGGAAATAGTGTGAAATCTGATAAAAAATATGAGGACTTTTAGTTGCTGAATCAGAAGAAGGGGGAACTTCATTTTTGTATTAAAGTTTAATCAAGATGAGCTTGAGGAGCTATAAGGAAATGAATGTCAGAACTGAAAACTTGTTGATTTCTGTTTTCTGTCTTCAATCCACTTGTCTTCTGTTGGAAATCTGCCACAGTATTTTTCAGTGATTTATGGGATACTTCTGGAAAGCTGGCTGCTGTTACCAGTTAATGAAGGTACGATCAAGTGCTGATATGTATTTTAGAACCACATAAAATAATGTGTGAGAAGCAATTCTCGGTGTCTTTGTACTGAATCGAGTACTGTGATTTTCTGACAAAACTACAGCTGAGAGTCTTAGTATAAAAGATGGAGAAAACATTGAGATTTAAAATGACCTGAGGTTTCTCACTGTAGAATACCATTTTATTTATAGATTGATTTGTGATTTCAACCTTTTAGTTTGAAAATAAGTTAGTCTGTTCTTTTAATATGGGAGCATAGGTTATAGCCGCCCTGAGGGAATTAATTAAGGGCAACTTAAGTAACCAGCCTTGCATCAAACAGTGTATGGAGTTATCAGTGCAGTGCAGAACACTTTCAAGAAAGAAATACTTCACATCAACATGTAAAGAGAATCCTGGATATTTTCATAGAAGTGCTTAACACTGTGCTGTTAGAATGAGCACATATTAGCACTGTGCCGCTACAGTTGAATATTTTATTGCTTCCACTGGACTGTTGGTTTGGGGATTTTTTTGTAGTGTTTTTTGTTGTTGTTGTTGTTTACTTGGGATTTTTTTTACAAATAAATGTAAGAAGAATGTGTGTCCTTGAATTATGCGCTGTAAAGTTTTATATAGTTGTATCAAGTGTATGTATAAGAACATGTTGGCTCCATAATAGGGTTTCATTCACACTTTTGGTTTTCAGCTTGTTCTGTGTGCCACCAGGACTGATACAATTTGTGAAACAGGGAATCAAGAGTCATATTACAGAGCTTGGAAAGTTTTCTGTGTATTTAGGGTCTTCCACAATCTTTTCCATTCAGCTTAGGGTTTGCAGATACTTTTGATATGAGAAAGACTTTCCTGGGCAAATTAGTAGATGCTGTAATAAAGAACAGAATTAGTGAATACATAGATGAGTAATGTCGTGGGAGAATCAACATGGATTTGTAGAGAGGTCATTCTTCACATTTATTGCAGTATTTGGAAGAAATCAGCAGCTAACTGGATAAAGGAGATAGAGTGGGTATAATCTGCTTGGTTCTACGAAAGACTTTAGACAAATAACTCAGCCATAATTAAAATGCAGGTTCTTGTATGGATAAATAATTGTTTAACAGATGAGGAATAGGGTATAAAAATAAATATTTCATTCTCAGAGTGGAGAGAGGTTATCAGTGGAGTTCTGCATAGATAGTTTTGGGATACATTTAATCATATTTCTAAGTAATCCGGAAAGGGGATAGCAAAATGACAAATTTTGCTTATGATACCAAGTGTTTCAGGGTAGTAAAAACAAGGGCTAACTGTGCAGGTCTGTGGAGGTGTCTTTTGAGAGGTAGAGCAACTGAAGTTAGAAGCCCGGGTGGCTCTCAGTGTAAGTTTAATAGCATTACGGAAAAAAAAAAAAGAAATGTGTTTTATGTAAAACATTAGTGGCTCTGAGCTGTTTCCACTCAGTTCTGAGATACTCGATTCAATATGATAATTCTGTGAGTATGTGAGTTCAGTGCCCCAGAGTGCTTGGGGGGGAGGGCGGGCAGCGGGGGCACTCAGAACAAAAGAGAAAACACAGCATTAGGATACTAAAGAGTAAAGCCATAGTAGGTTTGCATTTTGAAGACTTTGCAGCCCTTTTCTATCCATCTCAAAATGGATATGTAGACATTAGAACTAGAAAGGGTCAGAGAGAGAAACGAAGTAGTCACAGTTGTAGAAAGGCATCTGTATGAGGAATGACAAGGTAGTTTTGGAATAGCCTTTAGTAACAACTCCTTGGCCTAGAAAATGAATTAACAAGGAAGAATATGATAGACATGTCTAAAACCCTAGACAGGATAAACAGAGATTAATTTTTCACTCTTCTCCAATACAAGAGCTAGGGGACATTAAATGAACTCCTTAGAAGGTGGTTCTTCTCACAACACATAAACTGTGACACTAGTGGCATCAGGATGGAGTGGTTTCAAAAAGTTTACATCAGCTCAGTTCCACAGAGTAGCTGACTAGTAAACGCAAAGTTATTGCCTCTGGCTAAGGAAGACTTCCAGTCTTAAATTGTTGGAAACTGGGAAAACACTGGAGAATGACTGCCCTGTTTTATGAGTTTGAGTAGGGATCTATTCCACCACTTCAAATAGGATATTGATATAGCTGGGTCTTTGTTCTGATCCTGTCCATATAGTACTATAAACTGATGCAAATGGATCATAAAGTTTAATAAACTTTAAGTAGATTAAGGGTAAAGTTAAGGCAATGACATTGTACTTTGAAATTGAACTATTTAAAGACAGGAAAATAAAAATTGATGGAGTTCTTTCTTACAGAGGTCATTAAAAGATACTACTTTTTATTTAGCAATTTTGATAAAAAATTAGTTACCTTAAGGTATATAATAATTGAATATCCGTTATATAATTATTTACACACTATAAAAAATATTTGCCATCAGGGGTTTGTAATTATTATATCCAGCAGATTAACTTTTCTTTTAGTTACCAGCACTATTACCCTTTCTCCAAAATGCAGTTATTTTTGCTCGCTATTTTGAAAGACAAGCATGCAAAATCTTGTAAACTCTAGCTAAATCCATAGTCTATTCCAGTAAAAAGGTATGTAACATCTTGCACTGGCATGTTGCCAGTATTTGTCAAAAAGAATCTTTTAGAAATTTTAGCAAATTATAATCACAAGAAGATTTGTTTAATATTTAGTTTGAGTGCGTACTGATAAATATTTTTAGATTTTCATATTGAAATATTGATTGATATATAACTTGTTGAAAAACTCACTTAAATTTATTCGTTGGGGTCAGATCAAAAACAATGTGCAGCCCCTACTTACAAATCAAGTTCTTCAGTGCCTAATGTTTTTACTCTAGCCCTTAGAGAAGACTTAAATACAGTTTGCCTTATGGAGTTGAGAAAGTAAATTTTGAAAGTGTATGTATTGATTTGGGACTGCCTCATATTTTTTGCCATGTGGGTACAAGATACCAAAAAATATGAAGGAGATGTATCTGATCCCTTGCCCATTCAAAGTATCGCTGGTGAAGTGAAAATAACAAGAAGGTATCTCAGTCGAATAAGATGCAGTTTAGACTTCTCTATTGACAGCAGAAACCTTAATCTTTCTTTTTTTTTATAAAAAGCATCACTATTCATTTTAAAGAAAAACAGAAATAATAAGGGAAGGAAGATCTAATATTCTGCATTGTGGATGAGTGCCCTAACCGTACCCAGCAGATCTCCCTTGCATTTGTATTTTCTATTTCATGAAGCTCTTGTTCTTTTTCTGAAGCTTCATCCAAAAAGTTTAATGGACTTTTCACTTTCCCAGCCCTTTTCTTTGCCTCTCTGAATGTCAGAGGTAAGAAATTAATGTAGGTTTTGACATCCCTTTCATTGGAAAAAGGTTTTACCTGTTATATCAAGTATAATGCGGTTTTCTAATAGACCTGTAAAACCCCAGAAAGCAGGATTCATAAGTTCGAGCTGTTTTTCTTGTAATATGATTATTAGCTTACACATTGAAATACAACAATTTAAAATATCAATACTATGAACTGTTGGTTTTAACAAGGATAACTTGTTTTCATAATCATGTAGAATTCATTTGGATCCATATGCTTGGCTTAAATAATGGTAAAATGGGTAGTTTGATACAGATTTCAAATCGGTTTCTTGCAAAACAGAACATAATAAACAAAGAACACCATTAGTTTGTTACTGGGAAAGGATAATTTATTCTGAGGTGAAGGATCATTTCTGTTAGCACAGCTTTGCAGGAAGGATCATATGTCAGATGTTAAACTTACCAGATCTTCGTGATTTGGGCAATATCCTTTAAAGCTCATAAACCCCTTTCCTTGGAAAAGCAAGAGAGTCTTATTCAGCCTCTACATCAGCAGCAAGGGGAGCATTTCAACAAAGATATTTTTTTTTTTCTGTAAAAAAACACTTTACAGAGCATAAAGCAGAGTCAAGGGGCTCCCCACTGACATCTTTATATGAGTATCTTAGGGTGGAAAAATATTTTAGCAGCAAATATGTGAAAAAGAAAAGGAAGATGGAAGTGTTGCATTTTTATTAATAAATTAGTTAGTCCACAACCCCTTCAGTTATGATAGAAAGACTGGAGCCAGTCAGGCTGTTATGAGATTAAATGGAATCAAGATGCTATTTATGTTCCTCTGAGTGGAAAAATCATTATTTTCCTGTATCACACTTGTGAGAAATACACTGAAAAATTAATTTAATCTTCTTTCAGATTAAGTATTGTTATGTTTGCTACATGCTAATTGGGCACTTGCACTGTAAGTTAAAATCACAATATGTTAAAACAGGAAGTAATCAGACAAAATATTTATGATTTTAAAATAGATACAATTTTTAAACGATACATTTTAGAAATTTAGGTTTAAATTCGGCTTCTTCAATGTCACTGTATTCAGTTGAGGGCTAATTTGATGAATTCACATGGAAGTCAATCACATGTGTATATTTACCATAATTTACGCTTCATATATTTTGCTGAAGATTTTAAAACTAGAATATGGTAGTCATAAGTCATGTTACAAAGATTTTTTTTTATTTATAAGCATTGGGTGGAGTACTTACTAAGTACATACTACATTAATGTACTTTTTGTCAAGAATACCTAAAATTAAAGTACCCTTCAAGAAATTTCAAGGGACTGTTGTGGTGAATGATACTTTCTCTTGCATTTACGTGCTAATTTGTAGTGTTGTAGGTGTTCATAACTGTTAAGCCAGATATTATTGTGAACTAACGAGATTCTGTTCTATAACAAAGTCTGTCAAAGCATGACTTCTCTCTTCATTATGTCAGAGGTCGGTAGGTGCTTATTAATGAAAAAACTCAAGATGGCAAGTTAGAATGCATTTGGATTGCTGGTGTCATGCTTTGATATGTTTGTCCTTATTTACTTATCTGTTTTTTACTAAATTAATTGTTTCAGCCTACTGACTATATCCTGTGTGTGTCCTGTGAATAACTAATTTTCTTGGGTAGGGTACATACCTTTTTCTTTCTCTTAGTGGTCAGTAATGACCTGTTTCCTTTTTGGTATATTTCAATTACTTTATTTAAAATTAGCTGTATGTTTTAAGTTGCAGATTTCTCTGAAATGAGAATTAGAAATATAATGCATTGTCTCTCAAATAAGTAATGACCAGTCACCCCAAATTTATTTTGTTTACACAGTAAAAATTCTCCTTTTCCTTGAAAATTAAATCATAAGAATTTGGAAATGCAAGCTGCTTTTTTTTTTTTTTTTTTGAGCACAGGGATTTAATGTCATGCTGCTTTTTCCCTGAACAAGGTAGAGGGTTTGTACACTGCTACAGCCACCACCAGTGTAATTTTAAGGCTTAATCTGTTTGATTCAGAATTTCAGAAAGTGGTTTTCGGTTATGTGGCAAATATTTTTGGCAAGTAAGCAGAGATACTTCATACAAAATTCTGAGTCACTGAAATGCCACAGAAGATGAGAACTCAAAAATATTTTTGTGTTCCGGGTTTTCCAGCATTTACTCAATATAAGTTACGTTTTGTGGGTTGTGCAGCAAAGAACTCGTCTAATCAGTATTAATAAAATATTAGATCATTCAGTATTAAATCATTGTGGAGTTGAGAGGTTTACACCTATCCCTATTTGTGTGTGGTCTTGGTCACTTACTGCTGTTCCTGTGAATCACCTTTCCAAGTCAGGGACCTGACTTTTAAATATTGTGTAGTCTTAAGTTAAAGAAGCTGAAGCCTAAAGCAGTTTTTCTGGATTCATCATGGGTGTATGTTTACTAATGGTTTTCCACTTGTCAGTCTTGACCTGTGCTCCATCCAAGTCCCAGCTAAGAACTTTAAGTCTATGAAAATTAAAGCTGTGTTTTTATTAATTGATCAATCAGAGAGTATCAGGGCATGTGCCTGTGTTCAGGCATTGACTGTCTGTGCTGTTTAATTGTCTGAACAGTCCCTTGATTGCTTCTTAGCCATGCTATCTAGCAAAATACCAAAAACTTCCCTGGGTATAATTCTGCTGTTAGTATGGATCAAGAACATCTACTGTTGGCAGTCAGCATGCAGGTTTGGAGTGGATGTGGGTCATTCCACATAAATTGTCTTCAGTGACAAAGGGAAGTCACAGCCGTGTTTAATTCATTGGTAGAGGTGTAGCTTAAGTGTCACAGATACCTGTAGACTTGAAGTTCTGGAAATTACTCTTACACCACTTCGATCAATCTATTCATAGTCTGCTTTTAATAAAACACTGTTATACCATCACAGAATAATTTGAATTCTTGGAAGTTTAACTACTAGCATTTGCATTTGGGGCTTGTTGGGGTTTTTTTTGAACCGCAAGAGGTTTGAAGCCATATTTTAATATGTGCTGAACTGTGCTTTCTTCTTGCCTGTGATATCTAAAGCAAAAAGCTTTTATGTGGATTTTTATCAGAAGCTGCATCTGATTAGCAATTGTGCTAATGCAAATTTCAGATTAGGTCTTTTCTTTTTTGCCTTTGGTCTCTTGACTCACTGTGGTAGAAATTGACTACAATGATGAAATGCTCTAGTTTTAATCTTCCCAGTAAGAATCAAATGATCAAACTGCTACCAAGCAACATCTTGGCCAATTGAATAAGTCTCCTAGACTTCCCAAAAGAATGTGCTGAGCAAACGTGAAGGGTTCACAAAGCCATTTAATAGCAAACTGCTTGCAGAGCTGTTCATTATTGTTTGAAGTAATCACTGCTGAAGTGTACTGGTCAAAAGCTTTGTGTTTCATAAAGGCTTTTAAAACAATCCTCAATCCAAAGGTGAGCCTGACATTGTTCAGAAAAGATTTGTGAAATAGCATGTGATAAACCATAGCTCAAAGTTTCATTAACTTTAGTGGACTCCTCCTATCATTCATTTCTAATATAAAAGTGATTAAGTCTTAAACGTAATCCTGATGAAAAAGTAGTTCATTAGCAATGGCACTACATTCTGTCTGCTTCAGAAGTGAAGAACCAGTCATGGCTGAGAAAAGTAGGGGAACAGTCAGCTTGTTTTTTCTGGTAAGTTCTTGGAAGTCCATTAATTTCTATTTATTTAATTAATACATAGTTAAATATTAAGTTATATATAATGATTTAATTATTTCACAGTAATTAAATGATGGCTTAGGCGATTCTTGAGCCTCTTGGGAGGCTAGAGACTATCTAATGGTAAATCACTCTGCAGTCTTTGCCAAAGAGATGGAAAAATATAAAACTTGCATTACACTGAGAGTGTAGAAAAACAAACATGAAAAGTACTTGGGTTTGCCATCACATGTAGAGTGTGTCTAAAAAGAAAACATGTAGCAGTCTGCAGTAAGTCTTTTCAACTTCAGCACATACAGGATCCGGAATGGTTGCTTTTGTGCATATTCTGTTTTCCATTGAAGTTAGCTGAGGTGTTGGACATGACTGAAGTAGGATGAAGTTACACATTTTATTTATAATCAAAGGATTTGACCTCTGAAATGAGAATAAAGAAAAACATGGAATTGAAAGTATTTGCTCTCACATGAGGATTCTCCAGGTATATATTAAGCATTCTTGAAAATAATTATATACTTTTATAGCCTGTAAGGCTTAGATGATATGGCTTTTCTGTTTATTAGTTTCTTTATGACATACTTGTGGCATATATGTATGTTGCATAGTTGTGGCACCTCAACATTTTATCAGGACTCACTTGGTTTAATATTTCTATAAAATATACAATTAATATTGAAGCATAATACTCAGAAAATAGTCTAACCAACTAGAAGAAAATGTATCCAAATAGGGTGAAGTTCATAAAACAGTGTTTGCACTCACAAACTGTTCTTAATTGTCTTGATTATTGGTAAAAAGTGACTGGACAAGGAGATTTTCATACAGGTTATTTTAATGAGATATATTTGCACTGTTTTAAAAAAAATCAATCCTGCTGATAAAGCAAAAAAAAAATCAATGATAAAAAAGCATAAAGAAAATAAATTTGCTTTTTAAACTTGGGATGAGAGATTAAAAGGAAAAAAAAAAAAGAGTAAAATTAGATTGATCAGGTATTGTGACCTCAGTCCTTGACTCCCTGTCAATACTACGTGCAGAAAGAGTGATGACTTAAAATGTCTTGCTTGTTTTCTTTGTACTTGAGATATTGAGACACTGTGTTACTGTCATCTGCACAAAGTAATGTCTACACAATTGATCTCTTGTCTTATTTCTGTATGTCTTTGACAATGATTGAAGCAGAGATTTCTATCACTGCAGAGAAAACACGGGACTTTGCAGGAGAGAATGTCAGGTACCTGAGTTATATCTATTTCACCTCTCAACCCTGAACCTCCAGTTTATTTGTAAGCTTTGTGATTAGTAGCAAAACTTGGACGTAGCCGATACAGGATAAATATGTCTCCTTGTAGTGTGAATTAAATGTCTGGAATTGATTGTTTAGGTTACATAGTTGTATATGCTTTATCATAACATGGTTAGTCTTGTATATGCATATAAAATCTCTCATAGGTTACCAATATTAAATACAACTTCTAGGAGATGACATTTCACAAGTTATTTTGTCAGGTGTTGCTGTAGTTGTCATTGTCCTTAACGCTGGCAGAGTAATTTATTTTTTTCCCCTTCCTACCAAATCCTTACAAAGAGTCATTTTTCTCTTTACTTGGAGGAAAGGTAGTTTCAGTTTGTGTTACAGCCTCATTCATATCACTTCTAAGAAATTCCAGATTCTAACTGCAATCTTGTATCAAAATGCACCTTAAAACAGGAAGCAGAAAAAAATATGAAACAGACATATGAAACAATTCCATTGAAGAGTACGTAAGCATTCAGATATATGTAAAACATTTTAGACTAATTTTGGTATTACTAAAGGATCTGTTAATCTAAAGGAGGTTCATATCTGAGCTACATGTCCAGACCATGTAAAGTCACTGGAGAGAAAGAGGCACTTACGCAGAAACATGTTTTCCCATATTATTTAGGAGGAGATTAATTGTGCTTTAAAATGCAAAGTTCTCCATATTGATTCTACCAGTCTAGTCTAGTATGATTAGTTCAGATGTGGATATTTGCAGCAGGACAGATGATCCCAGTATATCTCTCAGTTTCCGTATTTCTGGAAAAGACTCTGGAGCTGCAGAATCATCAGAACTTTCCAATGATCAAGTCATTTAACCTGTTTCAAAACAGAGTGAATTGTCTTCTGGAGGCATCTCTTTCCCTTTGTTACTATAAAGTGAATGTATATGACTGATTTAGATTAAAAAACCCCTATTAAACAGCTATATTAAACTAGTTGATATGAAACTCATCCTGTGCAGCTGATTTCTGACAAGGATGGAGATAGTTTGCATTTTTTTCTTAAGACAGAGCTAATTCAAATGCCTGGAGTGAAGGCTGTTGTTCTTTGAAAACCTAAAAATCCAACTCTGTTCAACTAAAATTAGTCTAGTGGTAAAATGTAGCACACCATGCTAAGGCAAGATCCAGAGGTATCAGAATGAGGAGAAATAAGTTAAAAGTACTCTGCAAGTTGCTACCATAGTTCATGTTGTGGAGCAGCAAGAGATAATCACTCTCCTCGCTGATGTTTAAGCTAGGAAACTGCTATTTCCTGCAATCAAATACTTTTTCTTACACTTTTCTTACTTTAAAGTACTCTAAGGTAAAAGGAAAAAGTTGGAAGAAATCATCAGAGAGGGCAGAAGCTGGCAGAACATCATTACAAGTAACTTTGATCTGCTGTGGTTGGACGATAATTACATGGTTGCCACAGAGAGGAGAACAGGGGAGTTTCACTTATCCAGCACATGTGAAAAGATACTCAGATACAAGAGATACAGCGATACACATAGGGTTCAGTATAGTATAGGCCCCTATGTACCCAGTGTGACCACAAGCTGTGGCTTCAAAAAGAATCTGACAGGCACTGTGTCATACCTGCCAGTCTCATGTGGATTTCACTCCTAAAACAGCTTCTGTTGTTGCTTAGTGCTTTAGAGAACTGGACATACTCTCTTGGAACATTTTATTAAATGTCCTTTTTCTGTTGCTCAGGTCATAGTCAAACCCAACTGAAATAAAGCCAGAGATTTGCATTTAAATACATAGCATGTCAGATTTCATTTGCAGGTGCTGTAGTTAGGCTTGTTGTGTCAGTCTTTCCAGTCTCAGCAGGCAGAACTACTTAAGTGGTGGGCTCCTATTAAGGATCTTACTGATCTATTTTGTAGATTGTTTATAGATAGGGAATGAACATATCCTTGATTATACTACTTTACAAGGCGATACTTACAAAATATGAAATAAAAATTATTCTTACTGTTTCTCACTGTCCATGATAGATTCACTTGATTGGTCATTCTATAGCCTATCCTTCCGTGAGGTTTCTGGGACTGAGATTTTTCAAAACCACATTTTATTGACTGAACTATCTGTTCAGACAGGATGTTATTTGGTTTGGTACCATGGGCAGAAATTTCCTTGTCAGTCAAGACTGTCATGCAGAAAAATGTCACTGACCAGAATAACTCACTTTTCAATCTGGAAGTCTCCAAATACTTAAGCAGGATCTGGACT
Source organism: Falco biarmicus (assembly GCF_023638135.1). Classification (NCBI taxonomy): domain Eukaryota; kingdom Metazoa; phylum Chordata; class Aves; order Falconiformes; family Falconidae; genus Falco; species Falco biarmicus. The sequence continues at coordinate 53,970,286 of NC_079289.1, forward strand.
GGATGCTGTCACTAATGTCAAAGATCCATAAATACTTTGTGCACTTAAAGCGGGCCAGGCTCATCACTAAGTACTGACAAATTTCTTCCTGCGTGCTACTTACCCCTGTAGTTTGAAGAATGCCTTGCTTTGTTTATTGAAGGATTTAAGTGTGTGTCTTGGAGGTATAATTATCTTAATAGATCATTGAAAGTAAACACTTCTCATTAAATTACTCAGTATCTTCTCCTCTGTTAAAAACATGAAGTATTCTCTGTTCAAAATCTGGTATTACATGTGATGTAAATCATTATGATCTGTGCAAAGATTCTGTTACAGGGTGAAGAGGGAAAATGTGAACAGCACCTTGGCAGTATGCAGTAGCCATGAAATTTAACTATTGAGTTTTTAAGTGATATTCAACTCTCTTTATTTCTTTAATCAGACTTGAGATATACTGGCTGCAGTGGCAGTATGGCATGTCTAGATTTTTAAAAAATGAAGTGTATGCTAGCAAATACTGAATTTTGCATCTTATAGGTAGGTTTACCTGCCTGATAATATAATATTTGTGGTAGGAGTCTAGTTGAAACCTAGATTGACAGGGAACAAGCTTTTCGCAGGGAATTTTATTTTTTAATCAGCCCACAGATGATCTTCCCAGTGTCATCCTTATTAATAAATCTACTAGAAAAACACAAAATGCAGATTTGCAACATGTAACAAAAAATTGGGAGCAGGTAATTTCAGGAGAGAAATTTGCAAGTTCTTTGCTTTCACTTCCATATCACTAAATGTTTTATCTGACACCAGTGGTGTTTTATCTGTTCTAACAGTATTGAAGTTTTTAAAAGGATTCTTACTGTCTGTGTACATGTCAGATTGCACCTTGTCTGAAATCTTGATGTGAATTCTCATGAGGTTCATAGTTTTTAATATTTCTTGTAATATTCCTTGTATCATTTCACAGTTTTCTTAGCTGGAGCAACCAAAGATTACAGGCACTTAAGGCTGATACACCCTACACAAAAGTTTACAGAGATGAGAAAATGCTAACAACTAACCTAATTGCAAAAATGGTTCCTGAATTTAGTATCATAGAATCTTAGAATTATTTAGTTTGGAAAATACCTTTAAGATCATCAAATCTAGCCATTAACTGCCAAGTCCACCACTAAACCATATCCCTAAGCACCACATATTTTAAATACCTCCAGGGATAGTGACTCAACCACTTCCCTGGGCAGCCTGTTCCAGCCCTTGACAACCCTTTCACTAAAGAAATTTTTCCTGATATCCAATCTAAACTGCCCCTGGCACAGCTTGAGACCATTTCTTCTTGTCCTGTCACTTGTTACTTGGGAGAATAGACCAACACTTACCTGGATACAATGTCTTTTCAGGCAATTGTAGAGAGCAATAAGGTCCCCCCTCAGCCTCCTTTTCTCCAGGCTAAACAACCCCAGTTCCCTCGGCCGCTCCTCACAAGACTTGTGCTCCAGACCCTTTACCAGCTCTATTGCCCTTCTCTGGACACGCTCCAGCACCTCTGTGTCTTTGCTGTAGTGAGGGGCCCAAACCTGAACACAGGATTTGAGGTGCAGCCTTGAATCTGAAACAAATGATCTTCCCAGTGTCATCCTTATATGTTTCATTCTGTATGTTATTTCTGAAGGTACACTCTTGATGTCAACAGAAGTTGTTTGTCCTGGTAATTTCTAGTTCTTTATGGCACAAGGTCAAAGGATCCACACTGTTCATGCTTTGTTTTTTAGCTAAAGGTTGACATTTGGAAGGTGAAGTCATCTTACTGCAGATTGTGAAGCACCAATTTCCATGTAACTTATGTTTGCTTGCTCTTGAGTGTCTTTCCTCAAGCAGATTTGCTTTCCCAGAACGTGAGCATTACACTTTGGACTCAACAGAGATTTGAGTTGAAAGTGTAAAAAGTTGTTGAAGCAATCCCAAATTCACAGTTTAGGCAGCTGCTGTCTCATTTTATCATCTTGATGGGTACTGTACAACAATAGCATGTAATTAGCTTACCTTTTCTGAATATATATTGAAGAAAGAGAAATTATCACCTCTTGTATCACAGTGTGGCATCTCTGTTCATGTTTTTCAAAGTCCCATCACCACCAGGGCTTCAAATAATGAAATAATTAAGGGACACACATATGTGGTCTGTTCTTTATACTCTCAAGACAGTTGCATGAGGTTGTTATGAAGAGACAGTGCTATTTAGAAAACTGTGATCACGTTATTTAGAATCCACGTGAGAAGGTAGGTAGTAATTTATCAGAACAGTGACTCCCTATAGGCATAATTAATGTTGAGATCACAGTAAATCAATTGCAGTCAGTTACTGACAAAGATAATTGCTCTCAACTGGAAGCTCAGGGAAAACGTTTACTGTATTTACATGGTCTTGTACTTCTTGGTGTTAAGGAGACCTCTGTTGCATGCTCATTAACTGAAGAAACATTAAGGACACTGTTTTCACCCTGCAGTTATTTCAACAGAAGTAATGAGTAAAGCTTGGGCTTAGAACCTGGCTCATGCAGTTGTTTAGAAAAATAACTTGCATGAGGAAGCTGATATATGGGGAAGATAATTAAGGAGGTTACTTTTCACTTGGCAAGAATTATTCAACAAAGTTGGGTTTTGATTTTTGTTGGTGGTCTTACTCTCTCATTTATGTCATAAATTGAGATTCTTCAGTGTTACATGAAGGAATTAGAATAGAGGGATTTAGCCTGTAGGAGATAAAAATTTTCAAATTAATTAAAAATCAAGTAATTAAGGGAATTTATGCTGTTTCATGTCACTCTTACCTGCCTACAATTCATCCTTGAGTAGCAAAAAACCCCTTTGAAAGCAATGAGATTTTTCAGTGATGACTACAGGAAAATAATGACATTTTATAGGACTTTGATGTTAGAGGAATTTGTTGTACAAAGTATCTGGGAAGTTCTTTGAACCACTTAAAAAAAATCCAAAGAGCGTTAGGAGTGCTGAATGTCATGCAAATATTAGTATTGTTATTTCCTTCCTTTATGCTTTTTCTTCTCTGTTCCAGATGGTTTCTGAATTTTGCGAGGTGGGAGTTTTAGGAAATTCAAATAAAGCAAAAGCTCCGCATATAGTTGATGACTAAAATTAGGAGAAAAACAACCTAGGGGTCTCATTTTATTTTACTCCTCATTTCTTTATTCATTGTGATTGGGGGGGGGGAGGGGAGAGAAACAAGAAAGGTTTTAGTCAAATTAGCGGAATATTATAAATTTGGAAGGTAGAGACATAAACCTTATTTGGTGGAAACTTACAATTAAATGACTTTAAATCTGCTTCATTTTCGTGATCATAAAAACTTCCAGTGACTGTACAAATACTTAATCTTCAGTTGGGTTGTCAGGCCACTGTACATGAGTGATTTTAAATTAGGCTGTATCTTCAGAATTTTCTTGATGTTAGAGGTAGCACATGTATTGGTCTACACTTGGCTTTACAGAAAAGATTTATTAATATGGCCATCTCAAGCATGAATTAAAATATTGTTTAATTAAAAATCATTGTAAACATGGTATTTTTTATTAGTTTAAGTGATTGCCTTGTGGTAGAATTAGTTTGATATGAAAATTCTTATTTTCATTATAAACATGGTGTATTGCAAAACTGACAAAAATCAAATTTTCTAAGATCTTGCCCTAAATTTTTGAGGTCATTATGGGTTAATAGGGGTTGATTTAGATTTGTGGAAGGTGTTCTATTTGCTTTTTAAGAAACCAAAGAGGAAAAAAATGTTCTAACTTTTTTTACCATCAGCCCATGTAAGCCCAGGTTTGTTACGTATCTTTTCCTTTTTAAGTTCTATTACAAAATAAAAAATGGTAGTAAAAAACCCGATTGCTTTGTATCAGGTAAGGGTGAACCTCCTGGAATGTGATTGTAGCTTGCTTTTGTCCTGAGAGCAGGTGAGCACACCAGCTTGGGGAGTCGTCCAGGATGCAGGGAAGGCCAAGCTGAGGAAGAAATATTCAGGAAGTAATAAGTATACAGAGAGGATAGGAAGTGAGAAGCAGGTATTCAGCCAGACTAAAAAAATTAAAAAAAAAAAAAAACAAACAAAAAACCCCCAAACACCAAAAAACACTTTTCTTGAACTGTTGTGGCAGTAGACCTTTCTTGCCAATTCTTTCTCTTTCATTGAAGAGTTATTCTATTTTATAAAGTACACTGCTGTAGTAAAATAGACGTATTAAGATTCAACCCCATTTTGGTGCCTTTGGGATGTTTACTTTATGGAAAAACTACTGGCAATCCAGTCTCGAGACTATAGGTCACCTAACTACTGTAGAACTCAAATGTAATCTGTCTGTTGGCATACTGGGCTCTATTTTAGCTCACATAAGTTCACCTGTTGCCCTGTAAAAGTAAAATCCGTCATCACATAAAGAGGTTTATAGCATGTTGCTGCGAATATTGTATTGTCCCTACTAAATTTTCATCATTGTCAGTTACTCACAAAGTTACATATTCAATATAAATTTGACAGTGCAATAATGCCAGTATCTTTTTTTGTCCTGATTTGTAGCCTTTTATATTTTTATGTTTCCTGGCTTCCCTATTTTCAATTTCAGTTCTCGCTGTTTTCCTTTTGATATTTTCTGTGTCACTTTTAGAAAAGCTAAGACTTAATCAGATTCAGTTACACATTATCTGTGGCTTTGAGAAACTACTGTGTGCACTCTGACCTGTGTAGCAAGGACTTTGACATGTGATATGTTTTTATAAAACGAAATAAAACTGAAAGTTCAAATCTTTATGTTACCTTCTTTATACAGTTTTGTATACATATCTTTGAGATATACTAGAAGAGGACCTGGCATTTGTTCTGCTGATGCTGAATTATTGAACTGCTGATTCTCATTCCTTGGATAATAAAATGAACCTGAACCCCTTTAACTCTTGTAAGGCCATGCAGCACATAGCTCGAAGTTTTAATTAATAAGGTAACCTCATGGAAAAGAGAAAAGGTCACATAATAGATACAGATTCAATACAGTTTGTCTAATTTAAGATGCTAAGCTAGGCATTGTCTCACTTCAAGTTTAGGTTACTTAGTCCGGGAGTAGGGATAATCCAGTCTCCTGTGGAAAACTCTGTATTTCTTACATAATATGTTAGGGAGTTAATGGGGTTAACGGAGACAGTGGCCTCAGGCAAACAGTGGAATCTGTCTAATTTTGGTTCTTTTTTCAGTTAAAAATACCGAGTCTGTGTAAGTGTTCAGGGTCCAGGAAGATTCATTCTCCTTCAGTTTGCATAGGAGTTGGAACCTATTTCTGACATCAATAAAAAAATATTATGGAAAATTTAGGTAATACCTGTTACCCATCCTGCTGCAGATGACACAAGTTTTTGGGGTTTCGCTAGGGATCTTTGCTGGAGTGTGGATGCCTGTCTACCTAAGCATGTATTGAAATTCCTTTCTAGGCAGGAGAAAAGTGGAAGACTAAGAAATAAGCAAATGCAGCAGATTGTAATTAAGTGGCAAAAGAGCTTCCAGAGCAAGAGGCTGCTATGCGAATTGGCACTCACAAAGTTAAGCAGACCCAGAAAGCAGGGGCTTGTATCATGTTCTGAAATATTTTTGGTAACTTTGTAGAAACATAGAGAGGATTTACATAAAGTAGTTCCCATATCCATTTTCTGTCATTAGGTCAGTGAAAAATTTTCATTTAGGAAGCAGATGAATCCATATATGGTAGGCGTTTTGCTTTTATTTCAGGACTGGTCACTTGGCTAATGTGAGCAATAGTTAGTATTCATGGCCATCCTTTTAGTAAGTGACAACTTTTTAGTTTCCAAAGACGACAGTACCATGGAAAACAATGTCCCTCACACTCTTTTTGCTTTCCATTCTCCTTTAAAATTTTCCAAATATTGAAGGCGCATCTGAAAGCAAATGATAAATTTTATTAAGAGAACTGATGAAAAATGTCTTATAATGAAAACAAGCTACAATGTTGTTTTTTGTTACTTAGACAGGTCTGTAGTCATCTGTGGCAACCATCACTCCTCAGAGTCAGTTGGCTCACAAAACTGTAACGACAACATGTTTACAGTGCCAGTACTTACATTTTGTGTACCTTGACTGAAGCTAAATGTAAGAGAGAAAAGCCAAAAGCTATGCTTAATATTATTATGAGGATCTATGTAAAGAATTTCACTTCCTTGCAGACTTTCAGATGTAGAATTTTGAAAGAATTTGATAATTCTTGCAACATTTTTCACTCACTTTATTTTTCAGTATGCAACATGATTACACAGTGTATATTTTTTTAAGTTACAAAAAGTACACTTCAAAAGTCCATGATGAGAAAAGGCTTTCAATTTGTTGCATTATAAAAAGTAAGGGGTTATACAGCAATGCAGATGCTGTTCTGTCAGAGTTTGGTACAAGCTCATAATTTTACTTGTTGGCGATTAATAACTGTAATATTTTTATATCACTTCCTTGCTGACCTCAGGCCCCAGTGAAGCTGAAAGACATCAGCTGTTGTGAATAATGCCACGATAAAACCTCCACTGGCTCCAGCACTGACACTGAGACCCCGCTGGCTCCAGCAGCTAACATCATGGGCCAGGCGTGCCTACACCCCTGCTGTGGCTTTGGTAGCTGCCCCCAGATTTCACCGGCTTGCACTCAGGTCTCACCACCAGCTGGCACTAAGTTCTTGGAGTGTGCACACGCACACAGAGACACACACGCAATACAGTGAGGTTACACAGAGAGAGTTAAGAAAAGTTTTAATAAGAAGATAGGACAGACTGTGGTGATGAGGTACAAGCCTCCGCCAGACAAGCATACTGACCAGCTCTAATTAACATGTAGTTGGCCCCTTTTATAGGCCTTTCTCCCTACCCCCCTTCTTCTGTTCTTCCCTGTTCCCCCTTCCCCTGCTCATTTGCCTTATCAGTTGGCAAGTCACAGACTCCCTCTAACATGCAGGACCCCCAGGTGATTGCAAAGTCCTGATTTGCCTGCAGTTTCTTGATAGCCCATCAATTAGTATTACTGACCAGCTTTGTTTCTGGTTATTGTTTGTTAACAGTAATTGGCCAGGTTTTATGTCTCTGTGTTTTGTCTCCATCTTGTTCCTAATTCTCCCAACTGAAAAAAAACCCACATTCTCACACTCTAGATATTCTTATCAATTCATGCCACTGAGCAGCTGCATTCTTACCATCACCTCCCTTGTCATGTGTTGGTCAGGTCTTTATGGCTCCTTTGGCCAGATACTCTCAAAGGAACAGAGACACCCCCCCTTCCAGGTACCCCGACAAGGGCATCCACCTGAGGTGGAGAATTTGTGTTCAGACTTTATCAAGCTGAAGAATTAGAATACAGTTGTCTTACTTCCTGGGAAAATGATCTAAATCTTGGTGGTTAAGCAAAATTGTGTCTAACTTGCATCACTTCATGGGAGGTGTAGGTGTGAATAATGGGGGTTCTTTCAGGCATTTAGGTAGGAGGAGGATGTCATTTGATTTGACATTAGATTACTTCGGAATGTAAGTGGGAAACAGCCAACTGTGTTCTTGGTTCAGGATGCTTCTGACCTGCAAATATCAAATGATAGCTATCCAGAAAACTGTCAGGACAACAGAGGAAGCATGTAAAGGAGTGTCTGAACCTGTAAGATTAGGCAGAGCTGGAAAGTAAGTAGAAGGGCTCATTTTGACTATAATACCTATTGGATGACATCAAAGTACATATTTCTCTGGGATTCCCATGCTCCTGGTGTTGTGCAGACATGTGATAAGGGAAGTCTTAATTGTAAAACGTTAAAGGTGTAACTAAATGAGAAAGAGAAGCAAAACACAAGCAGTAAGATTACTTCCTTTAAGTCCCACAGGTCATCAGTGGCAGATTAAAGAATAAAGCCTGTCATTTTCTGAATTTCGATCTAGTGTCCATTACTTACATTTCATTATGTGTACGGTCTTAGTGTTATTCGATTCTACACCTCATATTCTTAAGAATGATGCAATGTAGTATGAAATGCAGTAGAGGTTCCCCCTAGCAATACTGGGTCATTCACTTCTTTCAAAATGTTGTTGCATGCATATTAAAAAGTGATGTTTTAATAGCAGCATAGTTTGGTCTTTTGCATGTCTTTGTAGTAGGATTTTTACTAATCTTTCCTGTCAAAGCTTGGCTTATACCTGTCATGCTTCATGTAGATCAGCAAAGACATTCTTGTAATATTGCAGAATCCCTAAGCATTTCTTTGCATCTTTTGAAATGCATCAGGCTGGGTTTTTTTAGTTCTTTTGTTCTTCAGATTTTCTATTGAGCATGGAATTCCTTGAGTAAGCAAAGACTTTTGTCTAATACTGGAGGGTAGTAGGAAAATTCACATCATTGTGATTAACCGTGAGAACTTCCAGTAACAGTTTGTGACTATGTCATTAGAAAAAAGTCTTAGTTTGAAAATGTTGATGTTAGTTACTTGTAAAGAGCAAGCTTGTTACCAGGTTGTCCTTTACATGCCAACACAGCATGCATCAGTGTTTCCCTGCAGTGGAAACTATGGCTGCCAAGTCCTGTTTCCTGCAAGACAGCAGACGTTCACCTTCTGTAACTTGCAAAGATGTGGAAGTTCAGAATATTTATGGTTAATGCAAAATGCATGGTATACAACAAAAGATTCTTAAATCAGATATAAATAGCTAGACTGTAAGCTAGACTCCAGTGTAGCTGACTGATCTATACTGTGGTAGGCTTCTGTATTTGACAAACAAGAGGAACACATTGTGACCATGAAAATAATTAGCTGTTAGCTTGTTTGTGGTTTTATTTTTAACATATAAGTGAATTGCTGAAGGTGAAATTTTATGGAGTTTTCATTACAGAAATATGAAGGAGGAGTAGAATCAATTTTCAGTGGCTGATAACATTTTGGGTGTGTTACAAAATATTATCCCTCTTTTGGCTGTTAACTTGTCATCAACCACAAAATACTAGTAAGCTAGTACTGGAACTGAAATTGTAGTATATATGTGAATCAGTTCTCCAGAATACTCAAAGTGATAAATAATGTCCAGAATGTCCTAGAAAGTAAAAAATTATATTGAGTCCTGTACTCTGTCTGTGTTCCTATGTGCTTGGGAAAAGAACAAAAGAAACAAAATTATTTGCAGGTCCTTCCCATACTGTAGCCTTACACCATCTGGCAAATGAGCCAAAGGCAGCACCCAGAGATTTCCACTGGTGAATGTATTCTCCCTGATGTGGCTAACTACTTTGGAACTAATTTTTACTTTTGGTCTTCACAGCATCCTGTAAGAATGAGATGCAATTATGGACTGTATGAAAAGCACTTGCTTCTGTTTGTTTGATTGTGCTCTGTGGGGCATCTCAGGAAGAAGTATACCCTCATGTCTGTGTTAGTAGTTAAGAAGACTCATTCTTTGTTCATCTTCTCATGATTCTATACATCTCTGTTTGTTCCCACCCTCGTCTTGTTTCTCTTTTCTAGATTGAAGAGCTCTGGCCTGTTTAATCAGTGTGGAGGACAGTCCATACTTGTTCATTATTGCTCTCCTCTCTACCTTTTCCAGTCCTACCATTTCCTTCTGTATATGTGATGATTAGCTGAGTACAGTATTCATTATTTGTAATACTTTGTACCTAATAATTTATGCTGTGAAATATGGTATTAGTTGGTTTCTTTCTTAATATCCCATGTTTGACAGTTGCCAAAAAACTAGTCAACACTTCTGGCAAATGCCTCACAATGATTCCAAGATCTCTTTCCTGATGTATAATCATTAATTTAAAGTCCAGCAGTGTGTTTATTTCCCTACATGCATATGTTTGCTACTTGAATAAATGACATTAAGATTTTGAAATAATTCTGACACTTTTGTATCAGTCATGGTTTTGTTTTCTGAGTGAGGTCCAGGGGCCTGGACTGTGCCATGGCACGTATCTGTGGAGGCTGCAGCTACATGTCTTTTAAACTTAATTGACCTCAGATATGGTGCTTAGTCCTGCCAGTCTGGCACTGGCACACCCTGCACTAAGGGCAAACCCTCTGCTATAATGGGGCTGGAAGGAGGGGTGGAAACAGCCTTAGCTTGGGATCACAGGATCCCTATCCTGTGATTGGGAATTGGAGCCTGAATGAAATTCTGAATGATTCAGAGCATTATAATAATTTTATTTTGAGGTGATTTTATTTGACTTGCTTTTCTAGAGAGAAAGAATGATGCTTTGCATCTCTGGAAAAGCAGTATTAACATATTGTTTCATGAGGGAGAAGTGTAAGAGCATGGCTAATTTATGCTGTACAGATGTACTAGTAATGTAAGATTCCTACCTATATATTTACTGTCATCTCTCATTTACATTTGTAATTTCATCTTTGGGTTTGTACATCTACGTAAATCTCTTGGACGTAAATAATTCTTTGTGCTGTTATTTATTGTGTGTCTTTTTTACCATTTTGTCTCATCTTCACACCTGTTTGAATACCGTCCAAATGCTGTCCTTTATGCATCCTTTCAGTGTCAATCCTATCTTTCTGCCCCACAGCTATATTACATTGTTTTTGTTGCTCCTTATGACAGCAGCCTGCATATTGGTTAGAAAATGTTACTTTTGTGGTGTTCTTCCGGGAGTTCTGGTGGACAGCAAGTTGCCCATGGGCCAGCCGTGTGCCCTTGTGGCCTTCTTGGCTGTCCCCCCCCCCTCCTCTGCCCTGGTGAGGCTACATATGGAGTGCTGTGTCCCATTATGGGCTCCCCATTTCAAAGTTCAAAGGTAATTTGGGCCTATAGACAAAAACATTGAAGAAATGTACAGTTTATTCTCATAGTCATATTTATGGAAAATAGAATTGTTTTTTCTGGTAGGATTATACTTCAGTAGAACTGTTACTGTTGAAGCTGCACGTGAAACATTTATATGCCTATTTCTGTACATGAAATCTCATGTTTTTTTGCCATTTTCTGTTTGAGATTTATACAGCAGTATACATAAATTCTTTGTATCAAGCAGGTGCCATTACCGAGGCACAGTGAGGTCCAGCTTCTCCTTAACTGCACTTGCAGTTCAATGCTGCAAGTTTTTTTCCAAGGAGAAAACAGTCATTTTACAGGCTTGCAAGGTTCTATAAGTGTCTCTTAAAAATGGAAGAGAAAAAAATAATTTCATCTTGCATGAAGATTTGGGCTCTGTGCCCAGAATATTCCAGGTGTAAAATTACACTTCAAAGAACAACTGTTGTGTAAACTACATCTTAATTCTTGGAATCAGCATACATTTGAATCTGCAGAGTTCAAATCTGCGTTAATTTCATGCTGCTTTTCATCACTTATATACTTTATATAGGTTTTGTAAAATTACTGTGATTTCCCATTTTATTTGTTAAAAGATACTACTCATTTATTTATAATTTGCTTGAAGAATGAATAGATCCACAATTAGATCAGAAAAGGAACTGCCGTAACTGAAAGTTGATCAAAACTGAACAAGAAAACTGCAAGTTTGTTGATTCAGTGTCACATTTCTCAGCCCATCTTACTGTTTTTATAAATCTGCAGCCCCAAAATCATCTTGTTGCACACAGGTCTTTCAAACCATCTGTATCAGCTGCTTTCAGCTGCTCAGGCTGCAGCTATTTCAGCAGGTACTTTGCTGGGTGACCAGCAAGTGGGTAATGGGGGTAGATGCTGAATGTGTAGAGCAGTAATGCAATTGCTGTGTATGCAGTCTTTCACTCTTTTATATAATGCATAAACATAAGACTATGCAAAAAGGAAGCAAGTGACATTTGCTTAGTCCAGTCATGAGGTGCCTTTGCATGGACACAGTGTCCTTTAAAATTCAGGGAAAAGGTAAGGATAGCAAAACATAGAGCAGATTAGTGTCAGCCAGAGCAGTTAAGAGTCAGTAAAATTTTTACAAGAATATCAAAGGAAAATGAAGGACTTGAAAGTAAACTTATTAATAAATGAGAAGGTAGATTAAATTAATGATTAATAACTCTTAAGTAGCCAAGTGCCAAAGTTGATGTTTTAAAAAAATCAGTTGGAAGGGAGTGGGGAGGGAACAAAAGGAAAGTCGAGCAAACAGGAGGGGGTTGTCACATGGGGATCTACCCCAAGTCTCAGACGAGACACAGTTGTACAAGCCTGGGTGAAATCAGGTACTGAATCAGGAGGCCAAGATCTTTAGTCTGGCCTTGGCTTACTTTTTGTTCTCAAATCATGCTCATGCAGTGAGCACTGCCAGGGCACCCTGTTTCAGCCACACTGATCTGCATGCAGTGCAGTAAGGAGTGACAGCTGATGAGGTGGCCGCAGCCTGCTGTTCAATACCTGGGTTTGGTTGATCAGGCAAATTCCTTACACTGCTTTTCTCTCTTGCTGCCGGCACTGTGGTCTGGCCCTTAGCAAACAGGAGGGATAAATGGCAGTTATACTTAAACCAAATCAGACAAAAAGAAATTTGCAAATTGTGTAAATTTGAACGGACCCTGTGAATTTAAACACAGTTTCTTACAGGTGTAATTTATTCTAAAAAATAAAAATACCCAACCTGTGAAGGCACAGAGGATTAAGACAGAAATCTAAGGTGGCATTGATCTTCAGAAGGAGAAGGGATAGGAGAGAAATGATCCTCATAAATCCTGTTTGGTTAGACTAAATTAAATCCTTATGGGTGAGAACACCCTTAGAAACAAATAGTAAATTAAAGAGTAGTAGGCAGCTGGTTTAGAAAAAAACACATGTGCGTTAAATAGAATGATATTTTTAAGTAATGAATCACATTCCTAGAATGTTATTACTGTCAGTCATTAAAAAAGAAAAGAATTAATTAGGAATAGATGTAATGTACGTAGCCATCTCCCTCTCAGATGGCAATTCACCCTAGCGGTAATTTTCTTCAGAGCTGTAAGCCGTCCATAATGAAATAACCAGAAGGCATATGTCACCCTTTATTCACTCAAAGCATTTCTTTTTAACACAACTTAGTTTTGCATTCATGTATGTATATATACCTATGTCTACATATAGGTTAGCACTGTATACTTGCCGTATTTCTCAGGCTGTGCAGCTGGAATGGGACAGTCAAATTAATAATATTAATAAGTTGTAATAAATAACCTGTTCATTTAGTAAGGAAGAACACAGAATAAGACAAATAGGTTTATTTTAAATCAACTTTCAATTTACATATTTATGAATATTTAGGTTTAGAGTATGCTAGGTTATAAACAGTGCAGTGGGACTGAGAGAGGTTATTTTGGAAAGAAAAAGAGAAATAATAAAAACAAAACCAAAAGAAAATCTCAAACACAGTCAAGAGTGAGAACAGTTTTATTGGAATTGGCATAGGAACTATGCTTCTCCTTAAACATTAACTTACTCCAGTTACATCATATGGTTTGGTGCTTTAAAAAAACTTAAACCTACATTTCTTTCTGTAATATTTTATTAATCTTAAAAAATATTTATTGAAACAGACATGTCTTTTTTAGCAGATAATACTGAAGATCATGTCTTTGCAGATTTCACAAATATTGAGAAATATTTCTAGGAATAGTAATAATCAAGGAAATTCAAGTATCTGTGAATTTTCCAGAAATGCTTACTGTGCCAAGTTTTACAAGAATGTACTGCTAGTTTTCTTGTTAAGGCAGCCAAGTGCATGACACACTGGGGAAACCACTAGCTACAGTAACTAGCCAGTCATTTAAGGGTAAGTCCTACAGTATTACTAATAGGTCTTTTTGTTTCATCTTCAAATAGTGAAGGCAAAAGTAGAAAGTTGTTAAGTCTTTCGTTTCCTGTTTCTTAAATTCAGTTACTCCCTTCTTCACTTTCTGTGCAAAGTGCTCTTCATAACCAACAGCAGTGCTCATGCTGCTGAAACTAACAGTATTACATGCTTAACCTCACTTCAAAGTACAACATGATATACTTACTACATACGCTATTATACGTATGTATCGAATGACTAAAGCCTTCAGGCACTTGGTTCTTCTTACCTTTCTCGATTACTATCAGTTTGCATCATCTATACGTCCTTCTGAATGTTACTGGTGGGCTTAGGGTCATTACCTTAGGATAATATGTATTCACAGTAGTTTCAAATTCAAAATAGACAGCAAGCATCAGAAATTAAAATAAACAGCCTTTGTTTTAATGTACTTAAAATACCTTTTTTTTTCTTTTAAACTGCTGTAATTAGATAATTAGCTATTAAAAAACCACAATGAAATAACTTGAGAAGGAATATATCAGTTGCTTTCCATACTGAAAACTGCTTTCCTGCATCATTCTCCTGGAGAAACGGGCCACTCATGGCTTGGACAGGTGTATGGTATGGTGGGTAAAATCCTGGCTGGATGGCTGAGCCCACAGAGTGGTGGTGAGTGGACTAACATCCAGCTGGCACCAGCTCACAAGTGGTGTTCCCCAGGGCTCAGTACTGGGGCCAGTTCTGTTCCATCTCTTTTATCAATGATCTGAACAAGGGGATTGAGTGCACCCTCAGTAACTCTGCAGATGACACCAAGTTGGGTGGGAGTGTTGGTCAGCTTGAGGGCGGGAAGGCTCTATGGAGGGATCTGGACAGGCTGGATCAATGGGCCGAGGCCAAGTATATGCGGTTCAACAAGGCTCAGTGCTGGGCCCAGCGTTTGAGTCAGAACAAGCCCACACAACGCTACAGGCTTGGGGAAGGGTGACTGGAAAGCTGTCTGACAGAAAAGGACCTGGGGGTATTGGTTGACAGCTGGCTGAACATGAGCCAGCAGTGTGCCACAGTGTGCCAGTGTGCCCAGTGCACCCAACATCATCCTGGCTTGTGTCAGAAACAGTGTGGCCAGCAGGACAAGGGCAGATGTTCTGCAACAGCAGTCTGAAGGGTAGTGTTATGGACATAAACACTAATGGATTAAAACTTTTTCCAGGGCTATGGTTTTAAGTTGTTGTACCAAGTGTCTTCTAGGAATAAAAGTATGTAACTTTTTTACATCAATCAACTATTGTATTACAGTTCTCCAAAAGAACAAGCAGAACTCCCAAATACTTTGAGACTGACTCAAAACACTTGTCATGAAACTGAGTGCAGCAATTTTTTTGAGCCTTTGCTATGCTGTTGGATCACAACCATCAAACCATCAGGCATAACCATCAGGCTTTTTACACAAGCTGAGTTGCTTAAGTATTCATATAACTGCTGTCATATAGCTCATGCAGCTTCTCAGATTGAAACTGCAGAAAAAATAGCCAATACATGTAATCTTATCACAAACCCTGAGAAAACTGTGAGACACAGCAAGAGTTAATTGCTAGAATCTTAATTGTCTTGCAAATGCTTTCCCTAAAGGAAGCAGAAGAAATCAGAAGAGGATTCAGTCTGTGTGTTGTTTAGGCCCCTAGTTGGCCGCTAAATTTTAGGTGAAGTCTCCTTGTTGTACTTGTTACCAGTGAGGAAGTCTATCGCAAACGTAGATATAAAGGGTGTCAGTCATTGAACAGAAAAGGGTAATTCTGGTTCAGTAGTTTTGCACTGATTCAGTCATGAATAGTTTGTTTGACTTTACTTTAAAGACATTATTTTACATTAACATAACTGGGACCAGACTCCGGTCATTTATCTTTGATTAGTATTTCTTTTATTTCTGCTGCCAATGTTCTCCTCTAGATGTTTTTGTACAAACATCCTCTACATTTTGGGGGACATGACAAATAGCGAATTGCCCCTGTTTTGCCATTTCAAATGCCATAGCATCTAATTAAATTAAATTATATTAACATCAAGTGTGCCATCAGTTTAAAACAGAGAGCAAGCTGATCCCACAAAATCAACTCTGATTTGGAAAAGGATGCCATATTGCCCTCAAAATAATGCTGAATTAATTTGTCTTATATAACAATATAAAATAAATATAGTGTACAGTATATGTAAATATGTAGTGTATAAATTTATTTATTATTTGTAAAGACAGTATTTAGAATAAATACCGAGTTTAAATGGAAAGTATCTATAGATAGCCTTTTGAAATTTAATTAATATTCATCTGAAATTAAAACTTCATTCTATGTATCAACCATGCAAATCTGGGTTTCTGTGTATCATGACATGTATAGCATGCATATCCTGTTTGTATAGACCAAAAAGATACATAGCATATGCATGCTATAGTGGAAATATTATTAGTAACATTTAATAGAGCAAATAAACAGTGGAAATTAATTGTAATAGGACACGGTAAGTACATTATAGTATCACCGTGTTCGTGAAGCTAGTGTTTGCATTATCACTGAGGACATTTTCCAAGTAATTAATTTTTTTACGTCAAAGTTTTTTCTTAAATATCTTAGGTGCATTTTCCTTTATCAGTTGAGTTTACATAGCTAAAAATCCATTAACTGTATTCAGGAGAACACATAAAATCTATGTGGAATTCAATGAGGACTCAAAAAGAAGCATAGAACTAAGTGTTTTATATATTTAGATTATATACTGCACAATATTTTGGTAATGAACTGTATCTAACGTCTATTTAATATTGCTTAGCATGATGAGACATTCTGATTGAGATGAATGAGTGCTGTTGTAATAAAAATAAAATTTACTTAGGCAGTACAAAAATACTACCGAGAAATTTAGAATGAGAGAGATGAACTATGTTTCATCTTGAATGATAATATTGAAGAATAAAATGAATCGATTTAACAGAGGTAACAATCCAGTTTTTTTCAAATTGTGCTTCAGTGATCTTATTACTAAATCATAGTTGTCAAGGCTTCAAGTTTATGTTTTTTAACAACCTTTAGCATGTTCCTGTTAATGAATTAAAAAAGAATTCATGTATGTCAAATAGATCCCTGTTCATTTACATAGTAAGCAAGATGATTCTTATGGAGCTACAGAAGTGATGTTTTTTTCTTAAATAACCCAGAGAAGCTAATAAAAGTTTCAGATTAATGGCTTTGTTTAATTTCTGTGTGAAAGCAAAAATCTCATACTAAAATAATACTACTGGGTTTATTGTAAAACTGTTAAACTGAATTAACTTATTACAGGGGGTCCCTCAGAGCAGCTGTATATATAAAAAAACCATAATTGAGTCAGTAGTTCTGTTTTCTTTGTTGCATGTTAGTGGAATTTCAAATGAAAAATTGAAGAATCTCTCAATTTTGTCAATTTAATTTCTGTTCATGTGTCGGTTTGCTAAAATCTATTCTCTACAAGATTTTTTAAATGATTCAGATATGGGGCAAGAGGACACTATAATTTTGTTCTAGCATTACAGTCAACATCAGAAGACAAATTTTTAGAAATCAAGTTGTGAAAAATGACGTGATGAGTTATACTACTCATTGAAAGATAGTGTATTTTCAATATATAATTTTATAACTGACCTTTACTGGTAGAGATCACCAGTAGACAACAAACCAATTTTATTTGCCCTGGTGATTCAAGATGTGAACAATTCTGAGTTTATGCATGACACATGCTGTATAAATTTTGTAGGATCCCAGTCTGTGATACACACTTAATCAAACATACAGAAATTCAAGGGACCCATTTGTGCAGTGAAAGATAAACTAGGTGCTTTTTTACTTGCTTGAATGTTGGATTATTTCTAGAACTAACATTGACTTGAATTTTTTGTGAGAAAAACTGTATTGGCCAAAATGACTTGAAGATCTAAAAACTAAAAAGAAACTAAGATCTAAAACTACAAGCTAAAGCAGAACGAAAATAACTCCCTTTTCTTATGTAAAACCACTTACATTTTGGCTTTTCAGCATATGATTTGGGTTCTGTAGCTGTCTTGGTAGCAGCGTGAAAGAGTGCAAATAAATGCTGGGAGACAGAGGTGGACATAAGGGAGCGCTTGTATGTATATATTTGAATTTTGTCCCAGCTCTTGGTCAGAGAGAGTTCAGATTATAAATCTGAAGCGCTGGCTGAGTAATGTGTAACACCTGAGAGACAAAAATACACAGTGAATATATGTTGAAGGAAAAGGGCTACAACAATAGCATACCCTGGAAAGAAAAACAGCTAAAGGTAACAGAACCTAAACAACAGAGGTACTTAAACTTTTTCATGAAAAGATAGCTATCAAGTGGACTTGAGAAGTATATTCACATCCAGAAGCAAAGAGTCAGATCCTACGCTTGGAATTATACATTAATTTGGCATCTTTTAAGCTCCTAATCGTGCAGTCAGCTCATGCAAAGGACTCCATTAAGTTAATGATATTGCTCAAGAATTTTCAGGATTGGGACCCTAATCAGCATTTTCCTGCTTTCTCGCTCTTGCAGCATGTGTGCAGCTAATTGGTGTTTTGACTGAGTCAACAAAAGAATAGTAACACCAATGAATCAAAGGAAATTGTTCTCATTAGAATGTGAAGCTGAAGAAGTACTGCTTTCCAGAACAAATATCCTCAAAAAATATTCTCATTAAAACAAATTGCCCTTTGTGGCATAATAAAATGTGTGTAAAGAGAAACATCTGGCAGAATCATATAACCTACTGTAGTGTATAACATTTGGAATGAATTAATTTATTTTATTGTCATAAACTGCTTTTTGGGCTTCTCGATATTTTGTCCAGATTTAAATGTATTGGTGCATTGCTTCATGTCATTTTATCATACTCAACTTGTATTTTTTTAAAACCATTTTATTCTGCACGTAGCAAACCCTGGAAGATGGGATACGTTGGAATTAAAGTTCAGACAAGGTTTGTAGACCTGACAGTGTACAGTAGCATATTTCATCACTAAGTGTTCTACAAAGCTTCCAGAATGTAGAATCACTAAAGTGCTGGTGTCCCAGTGTTGAGAATAAAGTTTGCTTTACAGTAAGCAATAGGAAAAATTATGTTCAGAACTTAATCTAGAATTTCTCAATTTTACCCTTCATGTTTATAATACAAGTAGTCTCCACTCCTTTTTACAGTCAATAGAAAAAATGAGGCATATTCCAGACATACTCCACTGGAACTACGTTAGATGCCACTGTAAAAAAAATCCAGAATTGGTACTTGAAATGCATGTCTGTACTGCAGATCTCTATCCTTGCTTAGATTAATCGCACCATGAATTTGATGAAGAGATGAGTTAAAGGGGTGACTTTGATTTTTAACATTGTTGTGAAACGTGCTCAGAAAGGTCACAGACTTTTCACCATGTGTCTCAGTTGCTGGCCACTTAAAAATACTTAGTTCCTACAGATTAGAAAGATACCAGAACCGTGTGTTGAGTAGATACCTGAAGTGTTTATACACAATAATAATATGGAAAGTAAATAATGTCAAATAATACAGATGCCAAAGAGATGCCAGATTAACTGACTGGATTTTATACCTAGTCATCTTGGTGTTTCAAACCTGAACCTTAAATCATCAGGCTACCCACTTCCCAAGCAGGGGGGAGCAAGACACATTGTTTATCCATCTCTGCCATATGAGCTGCTGGTATTGTGAGTTAAGCACTGGTTCATGATACTAAGTGCCAAGAGAAAAAAAATTATTTAGAAGAAAGAATGATGGGTTGAGGCAGAGGTGAGAAATCCAGAAAGATTTAAATTCCGTATAATCTAGAAAGCCAAACAGAGCAATGCTTTCTGGACCCCTCTGCTCCATCAATACCCAAGGACAAGAAATGTTAGCTACATCTGTTAAGTGGAGGTAAAAGGGTATTATTCAGAGCAAAAGCACTGCAAGGTAATAATAGGTTGTCTCAGTAAGAAAAATACATTATGTATAGTGAAGCCTTTCACACAAGGGCAGTACTTATATAAATGAATAAGTTGACATAACCAGCATATATACAAAGGCATTCCTCAGCACAAAATTAATTTCAGTTCTCTGATATCCTTGAACATGCTTTTAGTCTGCACCTCTTAACCTTTTATCTTACCTAGAACAGCCTGTTTTACAATCGAAATCACTGCTCAAAATATATGAACATAGTAATTAAGATACACAAAAATATTTTCTGAACTACATTTTATAAAAGTTCAGGTGTTTGTCATATTGGTGGTGGTTTACTTCAGTTAATAAAGTGCTATAAGCTGTGTTTCCACTGAGTGTGTGTATAGTAGTTCAGATGCTGTAGAAGTTATACTTACAAAGCTATTTTTTGAGAGGAAGGAAAGGGAGTAAAATAACAATATTACATTATGTGAAGTAGAACTCTTTGTCTATTGTGTTTTCTAACAAAGTCAGATCAGACATCCCACCATTTACCTTCTCAATTAAATTGGCCATCTATTTTCCTTTCAAGTGTTAAAAAAAAATATTCCCTTGTTAACAAATCTTCAAGAACCATAGAAGCTTCTCATCATTCAGAATATTCATCTAATAAAACATTTCTTCAAAATAATCATATATGCCCAGATTCTAAATAACTTTTCATCCTATAAATGCCTTTCATTTGCCGCAGCTGGCAAAGAAGGAAGTGAGTGTCTGTTTTCTCACAGTTGCTGTCTGTCAGGCTCCTCTGAGCTCTTCAGCCAGCCATGCAAGGAAATGAAGAAGCATGATGTTGATAAAGCAGCTGTGATGCAAGAATTTAGGGTACAAGAAACCTCCACTAAACAACTCATATAATTAAGACATACGTGCAATTATAATGTCATAATGCTGTTCAAGGACATGCCAGTAGATTAAATCCTGATTTTTTTTTTTTTAATAATTTTTATATATACATACATACACGTGCTTTTTTGGTGAACATATAAAATGAGTTTAATACATGAAATTTTGTGCACTTTGCACGTGAAAAAATATTTTGATATATATTCATGGAAGAAAATTTTGTCTTCTAATAGTATTCCTCAGTGTGATATGTACACACTACTTATTCAGTGTATACAGAAGGTAAAAGCAATTATAATGTCTGGTCTGAAGTCTGTTTAAGTCAGCAAAAAGAATTCCGTTAGCTTGAATGGGCTTCAGGGACAGAGCCCTTTCCACGTACATTTGTAATGTGACTAGTTAGCATATACAAGCCCTGTTCAAATCATTCTTCCTAGGAACGTGAGTAATTTCTGTAGGAATTGTTCAAAGTTTTTTTTTTTCAGTTCATGATAATTTGACCTTAATCATCCTACTCCCCATCTTAGAAGACCTAAGGAGTATTTTGAAGTAAGTAGTGTGAATCCTTTGTTGTTGGCATCTTTAGTAATTGTAAATGCTTCTAGCAGTCTCTGGCATACTATGTCAACTAGTGGAATGTTGTGTGAATCTGAAAAGTTTGAGGTGAAAACAGATAACTGCTTTTTCAGTAACTGAGTAATTTTAAAGCTAATTTTGTCATGCATTGAATATTAATTCTGAAGCAAACGTGTTTGAGATGTTCAAAAAGTAAGGTAATGATGTTTTTAACAATTTGTTGGATTATCTTTACTGTTACTATACTTATTATGCCTTGGCATCAAGAACATGACTGCATATGACATAGAAATGAGGAAAGGAGAATGCATGTTTAAAAGATCTTTCAATATGAAAAAAAAATCAGAGTATGATACTGAAAATGGTATCTGAAAACAGCACTTAGGCTTTATGATTTGCCTGTTGTAGAAAAACTCTGGAAATACAATTTTGTGAATTCAAGATGTTTCATTTAAAATGCCTTATATAGAGGAGTAATTTCAGATGAAAGATGTTATATTATCTTGGATTTTTAAAGTGCAGAGTAAGTAATAAAGAAAGTATGTCTAGTAAAGAGATTTAACTAAATATTGTGGTGGCTTTTCATAAACATTTCTGATGATTGCTTTGCCATTTTCTGACAAAAGTAAGAAACAGGTGTGGAAGGGCAGAAATCTAGCTTTACAAAGTGGTTGCCACCCATTGAGTAACTGAATACACAACTGATTCTGCAAAGCACAGCAGAGCAGTACTTCCAAATAACAGTAATAAAGCAAACGACATAATGTTATTAGTTAATGAGAGAAATTTCAATCCAGTATTGTAATAACAAATGCATGAGGGAGCACTAACAGCTGCTGTTGGAATGTGAAACAGAACAGCTTCTGAAGCACGATTTACTTACCATCATTAGCTTTTCTGGGTGATAAGCAGAAGTCGTCCTATACTCTTAGGGTCTCACAGGGATTCATTTATTGGCCATGTGAGTGAAAATTAACTCTATTAATACAACAAAGAGCAGTAGCAAAGTTTTACAAATCAGCTTCTCTAATATGAATTTTAGGTACCCAAGTCTAAAGGCAGTCACTTGTTTGTGCAAGATTTGCCTCCATATTTAATCAAGACCTAGGAGCCACTTGTGGTTATGCAATTATAGATAATAACCAAACTAAGTTCACATCAAAATACGAACATAATAATAAATTTAGCTTAAGAAAAAATGTGATCTTTGACCATGTACTCAGACTACAAGAATCTTACTGATATTTAATTTTTATGACAACCACAAAAATACACCTATGTAATTGTAGCATGAATTCATGCATTTTTTAGGCACATAGCTTAATAACTAATGTACATGAATGATTCTAATAACATTTTTAAAAGTGGTTTTATAATGTAAACAGCTGGGATTCAACTCATGTAATTATAGATGTTTTCAGTTCAGTCTAGGTTTCTGCAGCTGAGGTAATAATTTTTGTAGTTGGGGAGAGAAATAGACATCTGCAAGTCATGATTGATGTACTCCATGTTAGTTGTACATTGTAAAGTGGGAGGATTGATACAGGAGGGTTTTTTTATATTTCTGTCCATAACTAGAGGCTATACAGCTAACCCGTATCTTGAAACCCTGAAATTATTGGGGGAGAGAAATGTTCCTCATAAGTTAAAAGTTCAGCACAGAAGCTTTTGAAATTGCGGCATCCCTCTGAGAGTGCAATTCAGAGTCCTGTATGAGGTGAAGTTATCATATTTCCTATTAAGGGGAAAAAAAGAAAAGGGAGGAATGTGGAAGGAAGGTAAAAGCATGCACAGTAGTTTTATGCCAGCTCAAGGAGGAGCTGTGTGTGTTTGTGATCCCTCTTCATACCAAAGTCTTGTTTTGCAGATGGTTAGAGGGAGACAGAAGTTTTAAAAACTCATTATTCTCCTGACACAGAGCCTTTCACATACCAAATCATGATTATTCTGCCTAGAATTGAATGATCACCACAGTTGCTCTAGAGTCTTGAAGACTTTTTAGTGTAGAGGTTCACTAAGTCTCATGTAAGTCTCACTGTCCTGCTGGCTCTAAAGCCTAGGTTTCTCTAAATTAAAGCCCCGCAACTCTTCGTAATCTCCTCTCTCCCAGACCACCCAGTCTGTTCTGTCCTGAGACCTTATCCCACATTCTTGTGAGCCCTCTAATACATCACAGGGCTTCCCCAGTACTCCAAATCCATGCCCTGTGTTTGTACAATAAGTACACATGCTTATTGCTCACCCCAGGACCAGCAGCAGGGCTGCTCAGCTCCTCCTGACTCTTGTGCTGCCAGCATCCATGTCTGTGCCCCCGTGCACCACTGACAGCTGCTGTGCGCAGCCATTGAGAAAAATCATCCCTAAATTTGGTTCTACCAGCTCAGATTTTGGGGCAGGAAAGGAATGCAGAACCATTGGGGAGAAACAGCCAAACATCTGTGTGACCCATGGCCCAATCAGCCCCATAATTATCTTCACATGATAAGTGACATGAATAAGAGTGGAGCATCCAACATTAACAGCCAAAAATGCTTTTTCATTTCTTTACTCAAATGTTACTTGCATTCACTTAACTGAGACTCTTGTCGTACCTGAAAAGAATAAAAACTTCATTGCCACCTAACACAAGTCTTTAACCAAGAAACACAAATCTTTTAACAAGAGCTTGTGAACTGGTACCTTTCAGACACTTATTAAGGCTTAATTAGCAGGAGTGACAAAGGTCCCTTGCACCTTGTTGAGATCTCATTCCACTGCAGAAAACTGCTTTTCAGTCTTTTGGTAGGGGGAGCAGTTTCACTGGGAAGTGCAGAGCCAGTGTTGGTTTACACATTCCACAGTCACACACTGAAGAAAAACTTTGACATCAACCCCAGGAAGTGGCCTTCTGGAGTTAACCTGTTTCTGGTCTCATTTTCTACAAGGCTACTGCAGGTTCTATGGACTTTGGATCTTGTGACTAATTTGCTCCCTCTTTAGTACTGACCTGGCTTCCAAGCTCCTCACTGTCCTGTGATTATCCATACTGAAGAGTTCATTTATCAGATGTCCTGGCTGTCAGGCTGCTGAGCTCAGGCAGACCCTTGGTTTTGTATTGGCTGGGCCATTTGCTAACCCACCTGTCAACCTCTGTTTCTGATCTCCCTTGACTTTGTGACCAACAGGCAGCATTTCCTCCTAGCATTTCCTTCCCGTCTCTATGTGCTCTTTTGGATCACCAGAATTCTCTCCTGGTTTATTCATGAGGGTACTGAGCACCCCAACCAGCTCAAGAAGTCAGAAAACTGTAGTCTGGGAAACAAAGACAGCATTATGTTTTCAAGGTAGAATCTCTCAAAAGTTTGTAGGTTACAGAAAACAACAGGCAAAACTGGGCAGCTTTTGTCTAGCTTGTTTTTTTAAATCTCACTGATGGATACTCTTCACCCTCATAAGGGAATCTGTCCAGACCATAGCTATCACTTCTAGTAAGCTTTTCTTTATGTCTAAATTAATCTCCCTTTCCACAGTAAAAGCTTACTATTATTGTACTACCCACAATGGACATGAAGAATAGTCTATTATATTCCACTCTGCAGTTACCATTTATCATGTCCTTCCTCAGTTTTAGGCTCGATTCAACTTCCATTACTTACATTTTTTGTTACAAGTCATGTTTAAATCATCACCTCTGATGATTTTTGTTGTTGTGCCCTCTACTACTTATAGAGTATCCACATACTTTTGGAATTCTGGTACCAAAATCAAATACAATATTCCAGGGAAAGATGTCTTAAAACCAGCTACAGCATAAAGATTATTTACTTATTTTACAGGCTATGCTCTCATTTTTATACAACTAATAGCAGTCTTTTCCTTTGTCATGTGGCATGGAAGACACATGTTCAGCTTGATGTCCAGTAAAGCCTCCAGATGTTTTCTTTCCTGCAGGCAATTATTCTAGAGCCTGGATTTGTGCCATTGACTACTTTTGCCCAAGTGTAGTATTTTTCACTTCTCTTTAAGGAAATTTATCCCATTTTTACAGAAGAAGTGGCCAATATGCAGTGGTCATTTTGAATTTTAGTTCTGTCTGCAAAAATGCTTACAGCTAGCTTCAGCTTGGCAACACCTTCAGATTTCATAATTTCACATTTCTTAAAACATTCATTTTATCGTATTGCTTATTAAGGGAAACACTGATTAGGTCAACAGTAAATCCCCAGGAATCTCAAATTGTTATATTCTTGTTTAACAGGGAACCGTTGACATATCTCTGAATATAGTTTTCCAGCTGGTTGTGCATATAAGAGTAACTTCATTTAGACCATTTTTAGTCCACTTATGAGAACAGTATGTATTAGAAGCTTCACTAAAGCTTTTTGCCTACTAAACACGTAAAATCTTAGTTTACTCTCTCTCATGCTCACCCCCACACCTACACCCCACCTCACCCCCCACTTATAGAAATTGTATTTGAAATATTATTATGGCTCTTAGTCGGCATCCCTTTTGCTGAGGCTTGCAGTCTTTTTGTTCGCTAATATATTCCAGTGTTTTTCTAGAAAGGGAAAGTAGTCTGACTGATACATAGTTTCCCAGCTATTTTTGCTTTTCCTTTTTAAGGATAGATAGGTGACTCGTTTCATTTTGTTCCAATCTTCCAGAATACCATTCATCATCCATGAGTTTTTTAAGTGTTTCTGAAATTGCTTCAGCAAATTCTCTATACTCCCTGAATTTCATCATGTCTGAATGATTTAAAGCCAACTAACTTATGTTTTATTGTCTAACCTCTTTCCTTTTTTCTATCTTAAATGCTTTGTTATTTGTGTTAATTTTATTATCTGCCTGGTTGCATCTAACCTTTTTAGTGAAGACTGAAGCAGTAAATGCATGAAACATTTAGGTTTTTGTTAGTGCCATGACTTCATAGCTTTTTTCCCTGTTGAGTAGTGGACTGGCTTTTTCCCTTTGTCTTCCTCTTGCAACTAATGTACTTACTGATCTTTTTCTTTGTTTATCTTGCATGTTCCTTACTAGTTGCTTCACATTTTGTGCCTTCGCTTTTCTCAGTGTGTTGTTCCTGGTAGTTGTGCTATTATTTGTTCTTTCATCTCTCACGTTAGTGATTTGAATAGTACTCATCTTCTATACATATTCTTCTGTGTCTGAAGTAATGATTTTGTGACTTTACAAAGTTGATCTCACACAGTTTCCATCTTTCTTCTGTGCTCGATAGCTTACTGTCACATTTTAAATAGAATTTCTTCAAGGAGGTTCTTAGTTGAATTTTTTCGCAGAGGATCTGAGTTTCCTGAACGAGTTAGGTTGCTGTTTGTTTGGTTTTTCTTAATGTCTTATGTATTTATTTTGTTGTTGTTCCTCCTTTGCATCCTAAGAATTGAAAATGCTATTATTCTATGGACACTAACTTAAATCTCTTACCGTCTGTCTTTCATAAGGTCTACGTCTTTTCGCTTTCTATTTTGTGTAACAAATTATCAGTCCATCCGAACAGTTTGTTGGATAGCCTGCATTTCACTATATTCCTTTCCCAAGAAATATTTAGGTAGATAGAGATCAAAATTATTTGGTTTTATGTTTCAGGCAGTATTTCTTAAATGCTTGTAAGAATTATTTTTATCTGTTCTGTCTTCCTGGTTTGGCGGTAGTGCAATAGCCCCCCACCTTCCTTTCCTCGTTGTTAGAGAAAATAGCAGATAACAGGAGAAGCATTTAATAATAGAAAACTTGATAGAGACATACAACAAGTCATATGCTTTATTTATTTAATATGAAAACAAAGATGAATATTAATGATGTTTCAGAAAAATTTCATGGTTTCTTATAGTCATAAGAGTAACCAGAATTTTTATGGCACTTAATATCTGGAACATGCTGATCAAATAATAAATAATCCTCACAGTCTCCTTCTCATGCAAGTAAGTATATTATCCTGACATTGCAAAGGAATAGAAATAGAGGGAATTACAGGACTTCCCCAGATCTTCACAGTTAGCCAACCTCTGGCCAGTTTGGAGTTCCTGGAAACTGAGGCTTCACAATTCCCAATACTATTCAGTCATCCAAAATACCCTGCATTATTGTGAGAAATACTATTTTACTTTTGTTTCCATATCCTGAATTCTTATTGCTAGGCAATATATCATACATTTCAATCTATTATCTCAGAAGATAGCTTCCCGCTGTTAACAACTATATTGCAGTACTATGAAAAAGATTCTGTACAGTACCCTATTGTAACAGCATATATGGTAAGACTACCTACTAGTTTTGTATAGTATCTGCTAGTATTTCTGTTACTGGAACAAGTAGTAAAACTTACTTGAAAATCAATCCAGTTTTGCATGATCCAGAAGTCTCCTTTTGTTGGAGGTGGTTTTTTACAAATTAATTGCTGCTAGCACAAACAAGGTTCTAATGTATCCGGTCTTAGATTTGGTAGCTTTTAATAGTATAAGCAGTCTAACCTGTTCACTCAATGAAATACACAGTTCAAAATGCCATTTAATTGCTCACTAGCTGTACCTATGACTGAGAAGTGATTTGTGTACTGTATTGTTTATTATCACACAGTAAGAAAACCAGAATTTTTGCTCAGATTTTAGTACTTGACATTCAGTGAAAGTAAAGCTTCCAAGTCTGTAAATAATTTTTAAAACATTGGATCAAGAAGCCAAGTCCAGAGAAGCAATTAAACATCAAATGTGGTAGTTAAACACCAGCCTCCATGGGTTCAGGCTTCTTTCCCATATTAAGATCTGACACACAAATTTTGGTGTGATGTGTGACAACCTGCTGAAGCATATAGTCTATAATCAACCTGTAAACTGGCAGACATTCTTGATACAAGTGAGTGGATGGGCTTAATGTGTGTAGCTGATAACTGACCTTCATGTGATGCCAAGAAGAAGTCAAGTCACATTGAACAGTAATGTTTGTGGATGACTTATTCACAAACTTATCTTTGATAGTGAATACCAGAAGCTGGATAAAATTGGATTGTGTACATTCAGCACTGTAATCTTAAAATCTGCTGTTTAGACAGTACCTAACTCTATAGGTGTTGCAGCTTCTAAATTCCTGAAGGTGCTTAAAAAGTATACTTCCATAAATATGTAGAAACACTTCTGTTTCTAATGTTTTAAAAGCTTTAACTTAACTGTAGTGGCATACAAAAGTGAGAGGTCCCCATGTCAAAACCCCTGGTTCTCACAGAATATGCAGCGTTAGGCTTACTGTGAAATACTGTAGCAGCCCTGGCTTTTCTTGGAGACTCCCATGGAACTGATAGTCTTATTTTGTGTACTAATCCATAACACTGATCGGAATATAGGAGATCCAGGTACACTTGCTTTCTACCTGGAGGAATTAGGGAAGTTTCTTCCACTATTTTTGACTCATTCAGCATGAAAATGCCAGCTGGAACTCAAGCAGCTTTGAAAACTTTTCAAACTGCATTCTCCAAAATAGATTTCTTTCCTGCCTGCTAAATAAAAGAACAACACTGTTCTCACTATTAATCCCAATAATTTATTTCCTTCAGATGAGCATACTTCACACATTATTTGAAAATACAGTACTTTTTCTTGTCAGCATTTGATCCAGGATCTCTCTGGCTAGCATCCCATGCTCATTTTATTATTCCTGCTAATAAGTAATCACTGAGTTCCACTAACACACAACATGAATGAATTTCCTGTGTGTTTCACAGTCAAGGATCAGAACACAGTACAGCACCACAAAAAAGATCAAGGGCCGGTAGCATCAATAAACAGTGACTTCCTTATCACTATGAACAGTATGAGATTCCAAGCTCATTCGCCCCCTGGCCTTTGAGATCAAAGATCAACAAATGATTATGTGATAAAGCAGAAGTAGATGATCCAACCCAGCAATGACTTGCGTCATTTTTCTCAGAGGAACTTAGAAACTGTTACTGGGTAATTTCTCTTCTGGTCTGAAAACCATTATCTACAGAGCGTTAGTGGATCCAGGCTATTTATTCTGTCCCATGCTGTACAGGAGGTCACTGTGCAAGACAGATGGATGCCTCAACCTTGGCTACACTTAGACATTAGCAATACATTACATCGTGTCTTATTTTCTACTGATGCACATAACTAACAGAATATCTTTGGGATATTAGCTTTTTAATAATAAACAATCACCCTCAAGCAAGGTAGAAGTGATGATCAGAAAAAGAAATAGTCTGTAGAATTAGGCAACTTTTTACTTCATCTTCCACTGAAGGTAGAAATCTCTGCTGGCCCAAGTGTTAGTAAAACTCGCAGTCTTCTTCAGATTCTTGCTAAGTTAGAAAGACAAAGTAAGTTTGCAGAAAGGTTTTATTTCACCTTCAGTGTGCTAGGATGCTGCTTAGAAATCTGTCTGTATAGCTGGCTCAACTCTAGTATACAAGCATTGCTGAAAAGTTGAAGCATTACTGTTTAACAATCAGTGGCTTCCTGCTTTCAGGTCTTGCCGTCCTGGATGTTTTAATCATGGGTCTTGTTAGGCAAATAATTTGAAGTTTATTTTCTGGGACAGGGAATTGCTGCATACCTGGATTTTCTCCCAACACAGATTCAGGAAATAAGCTGGTCATGCAACCAGACCCAGGAAAAAAAATAGTTCTGGAGTCTTAATGCATATGGAGATAAAGATACTCAAAATAATTAATTGCATGTAGATGTTTTGGAAGTAAAGAAGTAGTTCAGAAAGTCATTTCAAGTTGGACTACAACGGAAATAATTGCTTGCTACAAAAGGTACCTTAAATAAAGTCATCACAGTACAGACTGGTTTTTTTCACTGCAGTATTTCTTTTCCAGTTACCTGTTTCTGTGGGGTGAATCAGAAAAAATCATATCAATATGGTAGAGTGTTCCTTAGGAAAAATATTGAAATAACAGTGTGCTTCATCCTTCCTTTGGGAATGGAAAATGGGTATTATTAAATTCTTAAATGGCTGATAATTGAACTGTATATAAAGGAACACACATGCATTAAAGTTGAAAATAAACATAATACTGGTAGATATATACTAAATAATTACAAAACACTAAACCTGCTAGGATATGTTTAATAGTATATCACTGAGTTGGATACATTTAATAGGATATCAGTAAGAGTTTCCTCTGCCCTCTCTCTATTGTAACCAACATTTCAGGGTTTGACTGAAGAAATTGTTAGGGGTAGGATATTTTATTAGTGCCAGACAAAATCAGTATAGCCAGCAGGAGCAGATTTTACCAGATTTTGGGTTTTTTTCCCCTTATGATTCCTGTGTTTTGGGGAATCTGCTGCAAGTAATTAATCGATGGGCTAGACCTTTTAGTCTTCATCAGGAGTTAGCATATAATCAGGTGAGAAGCAAATTTACATTTTGTAATTGTGTTAGTCATTTGCACTTGAAGGCCCTTGCAAAATTAATTAAACACCCAAAGATTACCAAACAGTAGAGAATCTTACAGTAAAATATTTTTGCTTTTTTGGTTTTTTTTTTCCATACTTTAATTCAAAGAATATATCTTTGTGGCAACTGAAGACCCATGAGGTAGGTAAACTCAGTACTAAATTCACCTAGCACCTGATTGAATTTGCAGACCCTATGAGTGAGATTTATCTTTTCTAATTTTAGCCACCTATAAAGTAGCTAAAAGAGTATCTGGTCTATTGCTTCATTTAGGCTCAGCATAGTTCATGAAGGAAAAAAAAGGAACTCCAGGGTGCAATTCATCCCATCCTAAGGTGGATGGTTGCCATGATCAGGATGAATTGCCCTTTGAAGTTGTCTGGCTGAGTGGGTACTATGGCTTGCACAGTTAAAGCATCTTTTAAATTAATTAGTAGTCTTAGATTTACCTCAGGGATAAAACATGAGGAGGTGCCTATCTGAGTCCACTGATTATCTAAATAGCTAGGGTAGATGAAGTATTTGAATTTTCAATGGCCAAAGTAAGGTGAAATGAATCCAGCTTTATACTTCGAAAAGATGACACTTTGGGAGGAATTGTGTCATTATTATGATAATACAAATTATCATTCTCAAACGTATGGAAGGAGAAAATATTATCTACTTGATCCCACATCCCCCCACACTCACACCCACACCCCATCTCATAACATCACTAAAGAAAAGTACAATTGTCTTGTTGTCTTACATACCTGTATAAACTATGCTATCCAGGAGAAATAAAGAAACAATACTTATTTTCTTATTTATTATTGAAGACTAGAGATGTGGTGGGATTGTAGCAGCAAGTTATTAATGGTACTTAAAGTACTGCATCAACAGTTAATAGGCAGAATAAAGCCAGAGCTTTGCAATTTTTAAATTGTGTTGTTATTTATTGTAGATTTAGAAAAACTCAAACCAGTAAAGTCCAAGAAGCAGGGAACATTCTACCTGAAAGAGAAATTAAAAGAAAAAAAATGCAATTTTTCTTTTGTATAGATTTATGGGGGTTTTTTGTCTTTTTTCATTTTTCCTCTGAGTCCTTTTTTGTATGTGCCATCTATAAAGACATATGACTGTAATATGAGTGTTCACAGACCTGTGTCTGCTCAGTGGAATGTTTTATGTTATGGTGCATTTTTCCACAAAAAATAGTTATGGGTGTCATCTTTCCCCATGTAGATGAAAGTTTCCCAAGTACCATGTTTCCAGTTGATCCATAATGGTTCTTAGAATACTACTTTCCTCCATGGGTCCTAAATGTCCAATGATTATTGCTCATGCCATACAGAAAGTCAGTTAATTTATGTAGCTGTACCAAACCATGCAGAAAGATGTCAAGTTAAAAAAAAATAAATTGAAAAAAATCCTCATGGTAGCAATAAGTCAGAGAATCTAAGAAACAGTTGTTTAACAAATGTTCTGATGCTCAACTTCAGATCAGTAATGCTCATTGCAGCTTCAGAAGCACACTTCAGTGCTATTCATTGCACATATGCTCTGTACTTGAGCCTCCTAGCATGTGACTAGTTACGTATTTATTACAGAACAGCATTAAGGTATGTTGAGGTATATTAATTTGCATTGTCTGCCAGCTAGAGGAGAAAGGGATTCCTTCTGTGCTGTTTGCTTCAAGTCAAATGACAGCATTCTGAGGGCAATTTCCCACCCTCAGGGAGAGTCCTTTATCAGCAGTCACGCTAGTTTGAGGAGTCTTCTTGAACCATTGATAACAACACACAGGAGTCTTAAGAAAGACTGAGATGGTCTTACATCTCTGTCATAAATGTCATCCCACTAAGGCCCACAAATAAAGAGAGAGAGGAAATTAGTTCTGACAGAAGAATATTCTTGTAATATTTAATATGTACAAACCTCTGATATGAACTCCTGGCCACAGAAGAGAATAGCAGGGCACTTCTGAGTGTCTCAGGAGACTGAGAAGTTCCCTGGCTGTTCACCTTCCTCTTGTTTTCATAGTGTATTATTTGCTAATTTGATAAATGTCCTGTGTTCAAGAGTAACAGTCTGTCTTCAAGAGCTGCAATTGTTGCTCATCCCTTAGGATTAAAGCAGGACTAATTTACATGGCTTTCTTATAGGAGAAACATACCATTGGAACTGAAATGGAAGTTTTCTTTCCTTGGGTGGTCACAGCAGATCAGTGTTCTTGGTTTTCTTTCCCCCACCCCATTCTTCATGGACTACAGTCTGGAGAAGGGTTGTGGTCACATACATTTTGTCACTGCTCGGCAAGTGGCCAGTTCAGGAAATAGTTTAATATGTGATCTTCTTGTGAAACTGGATTTGGCAGGGGATTAAAAGGCATCTGCTAAATTGAATCTAGAATAGGGCTGCTACTTTCAGTCTTTAGTAGATGGCACACAACTTCTATTTCTTTTTTTCTGCTGTAACTGTTTAATCTCTTTGATCTCTATTAGAGTGTGAGGGAGCTCCATCAGCAGTTCTGGAACCACGTACAAAAATTCAGAAGCGAGAGGAAAGGTGCACAAGAGGGAGAGGACATTACAGTACTGTCTTCCAGATTATAGAAGGAAGATTGCCCAGAACTGGACACGTTAGCTATACCAGCGTTGCTAAGTATGCAGGTCTAGGGAGGCATTATCAGACTGCAGGCCAACTAATTGTGTGGCTTGGGTCCACACCGCTTTAGGGCTAGCTCTTTCTAGAGCAGAATGACCACATCCTTTTCATGTACCACTTGGCTGTGTATGCACTCTTGATTTTACATGACCTCTTTTTTTAATGCATTTTTTCAGTCTCCAATAATACGAAGGATGCACCTCACCCACCAAAATGAACCCAAGGTGCTATGCTATATGCCCAGGTGTGACAGAAGGATAAATGGAATGGGAAGCTTTCTGTAACAATATTGGAAGAACGTGAAGGGTGCCAAAGCTTCCACAGTTTCAGCTATAGTGGTTTTTTGTAGTGGTCCCTGTAGTAGACCTGCCTATAGCACCACACAGCTTATCTTGGAAAGAACTAGTAGGAGCAATCTGAAGCAAAGCTGGGAGTAAGCTGTTAGTTATGGGTCCAGTGGTCAATATGCATATATAAAAGAAGATATACACACACATCTTATGTGACTCTTCGGTCAGCATTTAACTAACTGTAGACATAAAAAAGAAATGGGACATCACTTCCAATTTGCAGAGGTATATTATTCAGCTTCTGTACAGGATGTATATATTTTCTCTAAGAGCTCATTACTTCCATGAGAAATTTGTTCTGTTGTGGATTGCATTCGTGCAGTTGAAGTTAGATGAACGCATCATTTAAAATACATATCTTAACTGCAAAAAATAATCTCTGGACAAACAAATCAATGGAGGAGACAGTTTGATCTAATTTTCTACAACGGAAATTCAGATACAGCTGTTACAAATCAATACTTTGGAAGTTATAAGTGAATTTGTAACTAAGATAACCAAGCTGCACAGGTGAAACAGCAAAAACAACTGGTATATTGGAATGCATTTTTGAGCTTGTCACCATCAGCTTCCTCAAGAGAAAATTAAGGGAGAGAGGCACTTTTTTGACATGATTCATCTCCCCATAAATATTTTGGCATGATTCATCTTCCCATAAACATCCCAGATAGGTCAGATGAATCATATCTTAAACATCTCCATTACTTTCCACTGTTGAATAAAGGACGGTATGGTATTTAGCTGAGGTGGTAGTTGAGATGAATCACCACCCTGTATACTTGTATGGTAGGTGTGATAAGCTGATGTGATCTTTCGCTGCCCTTTTTTTCCTTGTGCATTTTGGGTTTGGCATTGTTATTGTTTAGCAAACACCACTGCTTTCATCAGTATCGACATGCATGGTTAATATATAACCATGGCAGGTTATATATGAACTGAACAGTATAAATTGGAAGGCTCCATAATGAGGCTTGTGTTTTGTGTTGCAGAGGTAAAATAAATCAGATTCTTACTCAGAGTCATTAAAAAATGTGGGAAAGGGCAAACTGTTCTCACATGGCCTACCAGGTTCTGCTGGAAATAGTTAATTCTGCTCAAGCCCAGCTATCACCAAAGCTGATCAGACTGTTAAGAGATAAAGGACCTCTTTGCACAGCTATGGAGCAGCCTTGGCAAGATGTAAAGGATGGTCACTTCAGAATTGTTTTCCACTGTGTTTTTACCGATTTGTTTCTTTTGTCACTATACACATTCTGAAGTGCACTAGTAGTTGTCTATGGATTTGTAGAGGTAGTAAAAGACTGAAAAGGGAAATTTTTGTTGTTGTTCTTCGTGAGCATTGTAGGCTGCGTAGCTTAATTTCAGTTATTTGGAATAAAAAGCTGAAATATTTAGAAGCCAAATACAGTAACATACGAAGTTCCTAACAATGAAATGGTATTTACTGGGGATAAGTTTGGTCAAACTAATCTAATTTTCCTGTATGGAAATGGAACCAAAATGTGGGTATGTGAGAAGCACAGATGTTAAGTCACTTGTTCTTTCCTAACTCTTTTTACACTATTCAATATGCCATTCTCAGAAGTAAGTGGGGAATTGTCTTGATTACTACTGAACAGCTGCAAAACTTTTTGGAAACCTGCATTTGATTGGTTAGCAAGTGTTCACAGTCAGGATAGAAAAACACTTCAGTTGCGGCTCTTGGGCAAGTACAGCCACTATTGTCACTGCTGGGTTGAATGGTGAAATGATCAGTGTGCTTTCAACAGGTCAGGGAGGGCAATAAGAGCTCATGTGCAGGCTGGATAATAGAGCTAGAATTCAAAATAGCAGGACGCTGTTTGATGGGGGTATATGCAGGTTCTGCATTTAGGTGGGAATAACAGGAGCTGAAGATTGGAGAAGGACTAGCTCAGTAGCTGTTCTGTTGAAATGATGTAGAGAGTTAGAAATGCTATTCTGAAATAGGTTAACAAAACATTTTTGAAGTACCTAGTTAGACAGAGCTATACATGAATTTGGAACTCCTAAACATATAGCTTGTCCTCTTAAGCACATAACTGGGACAATTTAGACTTCCCCTTGGAAGTCTTTAGGATTAAGTTCGACTGCATAGAAGCAGAATGGACTCCCTTTATGACTGAAAGAAGTGGGACAGTTCATTTTAATAAAAAGAAGAGAAAATAAATTTATAACAGTTTTCAGGAGTAGATTCATCACCTAGCTTCTCTGAACTAATCACCCCCTTTCTCTGTATAAATAGAGGAGAAAGGCAGCATGATTCATCTTATTTCCATTTGGACACCTAAACTAGGTCAGATGAATCATGCCATCATCTCTCTGCTGATTAGCTGAGATGCAGACTCATCTACTTTGGAGATGCATTTGGTCTTGGAAATGTCTGCAATCAGGTGGGGAGGATCTAATTGGAAATACCTACCTGAAATACCTCTGAAATATCTAATTAGTGAGAGCAAGTGAGAGTATGGTGAAGCACTGGAATGATGTTCTTTGAGGCTGCCTTTATTACTGTGCATTTTTTAAGAACAGGTTAGATAAATATGTTAAAATACGAGCTCATAAATATAGTTGAGCCAGCCCTGGGTTCAAAGGTTGTATTAGAGAACATCTCAGGTTCCTCCTAGCCCCATGTTCCTGTATGGTTTAATTATTTAGTGTCAGATAATACAGTCCTACATAAGCTAGGATACATAGCTGTAAAGGAAATGGGGAGGTAACTATCCAGTTTTGAGTGGTGCAAGAGATGCATGTGCCTTGTCACATTACGTGATGGGGCAGATCACATCATAGGGTGGAAATCACAGTGGGGTTACAATGTGGAAGAGACATATTTCCAGCAGCTATTATCTCCGTCTCTTTCCTGGAAAACATTACATGCCGTGAGCATGACATGTGAGTCAGCTGTGCTGCAGCAGGAGTTGCAAAATAGGGTTTAGCAGGCCATCTACAAATAGACATAGGATGAAAGGCTATTAGCACCTCCAGTAAAGCTGTATAGTAAAAGAAAGTAATGTACTCATTATACTCATGATCTCTGAAAGTAAAAAAATGCAGCATTTAAAAAGACAAATTATCTTTTGTATATTTGGAAAGAATTTGGTGAAGGTTGAAGAGCATTAAGATACAAAGCTTTTCAATTCCACGGACCCATATTTATGTAATTATTCATACTACAGTAAACATAATTGATTTACATTTAAATCTAACGTCTGTTGTTCTTTGGTCCACTCAATGAGCTCTAACTAAACATCAATAGTCATTAAAAAGTATCTTGCCAAACAACGTCAGAAAATAATGAATGAGACAATCATGGAAAACATTGGATTGCTATTAAAGAAGAAGTCTTCAAAATTTTTCATAAAGTAGATTGCGTCCGGACAACATACGTCAACTATAGAAAGAAATCCAGACTATATAAAGAAATCCAGGTTTTGACTTCTTGTTCATTGGTCCCATGAGGCCAGAGAGCTGGACTGAAAAATCAGATGGGATTTCTCCTTGGCCAAAGCCGTTCTAGCTGATACAAGCTACAAGTGTGGTGGCTCCCCCAGAAAGTATAGGGAGAAACATCGCTCTGCCAGGTGTTTTGTTTTTGTTTTGTTTTTCTTGTTTTCTTCTTTTTCCCTACAGATATGCTCAGTGGGGTATACTCAGCAGTCTTAACTGACTACATGGGAACCTTACAATATGTAATGTGCAGTATGTAATTGTGTTTTTAACTTTTTCATGGTAAAAGCCAGTCTGTTAGAACAGTTTGAACATCATGGAGTGTATCCACAGCTTTCACCTCAAGAACTTCTGTTGCAGGTTTGAATAACTGCACAAAAACCTGTAAAAGTGTTCGTGGGGAGCAAGCAGAATAGAAACGAAGGGGATTAATCTGTTTTTGCCCTTCAGCTGTATCTACATTCAGAAGTGTCTATGAATTGGAAGTGGAGCTAAAGGCAAATCTCTCATAGGAGACTCCCTTCTGAAGGGAGCAGAAGGCCCAATGTGCAGATCAGACCCACTTCTCAGGGAATTCTGCTGCCTCCCTGGGGCCAGGGTTAAAGATGTGAAGAGAAAGCTTCCTGCCCTGGTACGGTCCTCAGATTATTATCTATTAGTGATTTTTCAGGTAGGCAGCGATCCTGAAGTTTGAGGACAATCAAGAGAGACTTCAAGGCCTTGGGACAACAGGTTAAGGGATCAGGAGGACAGGTGGTGTTCTCCTCCATCCTTCAAGTTGCAGAGAATGATGAGGGAAGAACCAGGGAGAGCCAGCAGATCAATTCTGAGCCTGGTGTCAGCAGCAGAATTTTGGGTATTTTGATCATGGCTTGGTGTACGTGGCACCAGGCCTGCTGGCAGCATGTGGGTGGGGTACACGTCTCAAAAGAGGAAAAAGATCTATGCACAGGAGTTAGCAGGGCTCATTGGAAGAGCTTTAAATTAGAATTGAAAGAGGAAAGGGACAAAACCAGGTTCACTAGAGATAAGCCTGGGGGCAGCACATCAATATTTGAGGGACAATGTGCCAGCAAGGTCCTTCAGTCTGTCATCTCAGTGGAAGTAGGAGATGGAGAGTATTCTGGTTTCAGCTGGGATAGAGTTAGTTTTCTTCTTAGTAGCTGGTGCAGTGCTGTGGTTTGGATTTAGTGTGAGAATAATGTTGATAGCACACTGGTGTTTTCACTTGTTCCCAGGTGATGTTTATAATAAATCAAAAGACTTTTCAGCTTCTCAGGTCCTGCCAGTAAGAGGGCTGGAGCGGCACAAGAAATAGGGAGGGGATGCAGCCAGGACAGCTGGCCCGAACCAGCCAAAGGAATATTGCATATCATCTGATGTCATGCTGAGTATATATAAGCTGGGGGAAAGAGAAGGAAAGGGGGGGACGTTTAATGTTATGGTCTTTTTCTTCCCAAGTAACCACTATGCGTGATGGAGCCCTGCTTTCTTGGGGATGGCTGAAGACCTGCCTGCCAGTGGGAAGTAGCGGATGAATTCCTTGTTTTGCTTTGCTTGTGTGCATGGCTTTTGCTTTACCTTTTAAACTGTCTTTATCTCAACCCACAAGTTTTCTGACTTTTACTCTTTCAACTCTCTTCCCCATCCCACCAGGGGAGGAGTGAGCAAGTGGCTGCATGATGCTTGGTTGCTGGCCAGGGTTAAACCACAGCAGAGCACCATGCCGCAGCAAAGACACAAGGATTATTAATCTGTTAGAAACCATGGAAGCACCTGAGAATGTTCACGTAGGAATTAGGGCTTCCCCTACAAAAAAGGTGGTGGGATCAATAGCCCAAATGAAGTGCATCTACACCAATGCACACAGCATGGGCAACAAATAGGAGAAGCTGGAAGCCATTGTGCAGCTGGAAAAGTATGACATAGTTGTCATCACAGAAACATGGTGGGATGACTCATACAGCTGGAGTGCTGCAATGGATGGCTATATACTCTTTAGAAGGGATAGGCAAGGAAGGAGAGGTGGTGGGGTAGCCCTGTATGCTAGGGAGTGTTTTGACTGTTTAGAGCTTAGTGGTGGTGATGATAGCGTTGCGTGTTTATGGGTGAGAATCAGAGGGAAGATCAACAAGGCAGATATCATGGTGGCAGTCTGTTATAGACCACCCAATGAGGATGAAAAGGCAGACAAAGTATTCTGTAAACAGCTGGGAGAAGTCTCATGATCACTAGCCTTGTTCTCATGGAGGACTTGAACTTACCATCTGTCTGCTGGAAACACAGTACAGTGGAGAGGAAACAGTCTAGGGGGTTCCTGGCGTGTGTAGGAGATAAATTCCTGACACAGCTGGTGAGTGAGCCAGTGAGGGAAGGCGCCCCGCCGGACGTGTTGTTTGTGAACAGAGAAGGACTTGTGGGTGATGTGGTGGTTGGAGGCCGTCTTGGGCATAGCGGTCAAAAAGTGACATTTTCAATTCTGAGAGAGGTAGGGAAGGGGGGTCAGCAGAAGTGCTCCCTTAGACTTCTGGAGGGCAGACTTTAGCCTGTTTAGGAGACTGGTTGACAGAGTCCCTTGAGAGGCAGTTTTGAAGGGCAAAGGAGTCCAGGAAGGCTGGGCATTCTTCAAGGAAGAACTCTTACAGGCGTAAGAGCAGGCAGTTGCCATGTGCTGAAAGACAAGCCGGTGAGAAAGAACACTGGTCTGGCTGAACAGAGAGCTATGGCTGGAACTCAGGAAACGAAGGAGAGCTGATGACCTTTGGAAGAAGGGACAGGCCACTCAGGAGGACTGCAAGGGTGTTGAGAGGTCATGCAGGGAGAAAACGAGAAGGGCCAAAGCCCAATTAGACCTTAATCTGGCTACTGCTCTAAAAAATAAAAAATGTTTCTATAAATATATTAGTAACAATGTAAAAAATAAAAAATGTTTCTATAAATATATTAGTAACAAAAGGAGGACTAAGGAGAATCTCCAACCTTTACTGTGTGAGGGGACAAACACAGTGACAAAGGATGAGGAGAAGGCTGAGGTACTTAACACCTTCCTTGCCTCAGTCTTTAATAGTAAGACCAGTTGTTCTCTGGGTACCCAGCCCCCTGAGCTGGAGGGCAGGGACAGGGAGCAGAATGAAGCCCCATAATCCAAGGGGAAATGGTCAGCGACCTGCTACACCACTTAGACACACAGAAGTCTATGGAGCCAGGTGGGATCCACCCAGTGGTACTGAGGGAGCTGGTAGAAATGCTCATCACTTTCATTCATTTATTAGCCAGAAGTTGTGGCTAACTGGCAAGTCCCAGTTGACTGGACATTAGCAAATGTACTGCCAGTCCACCAGAAGGGCTGCAGGGAGGATCTAGGGAACTACAGACCTGTCCGTCTGACCTTGGTGCCAAGGAAAGTTATGGAAAAGATCATCTCGAATGCCAGCACACAGCATGTATGAGAGAACCAGGTGATAAGGCCCAGCCAACATGTGTTTAGCAAAGGCATGTCCTGCTTGACTAACTTGATCTTCTGTGACAAGTTGACCCGCTTAGTGGATGCAGGAAAGGCTGTGGATTTGTTTACCTGGACCTTAGTAAAGCCTTTGATACTATTTCCCACAGCATCCTCCTGGAGAAACTGGCTGCTCGTGGCTTGAATGGTCGTATTCTTTGCTGGATAAAAAACTGGATGGATGGATGAGCCCAGAGTGGTGGTGAATGGAGTTACATCTAGTTGGTGGGCCAGTTCCATTTAATGTCTTCATCAGTGATCTGGATGAGGGCATCGAGTGCACCCTCAGCAACTCTGCAGATGACACCAAGTTGGGTGGGAGTGTTGATCTGCTTGAGGGTAGGAGGGCTCTACAGAGGGATCTGGACAGGCTGGATCAATGGGCTGAGGCCAAGTGTATGAAGTTTAAGAAGGAGCAGTGCCGAGTCCTGCACTTGGGTCACACCAACCCCACGCAGTGCTACAGGCTTGGGGAAGAGTGGCTGGAAAGCTGCCTGGTGGGAAAGGACCTGGGGGTGCTGGTCAACAGCTGGCTTAGTGTGAGCCAGCAGT
Source organism: Falco biarmicus (assembly GCF_023638135.1). NCBI lineage: Eukaryota > Metazoa > Chordata > Aves > Falconiformes > Falconidae > Falco > Falco biarmicus. Next base: position 54,011,429 of record NC_079289.1, read on the forward strand.
GTGCCCAGGTGGCCAAGAAGGCCAGCAGCATCCTGGCTTGTGTCAGAAACAGTGTGGCCAGCAGGGCCAGGGCAGTGATTGTCCCCCTGCACTGGGCACTGGTGGGGCCGCACCTCGAATCCTGTGTTCAGGTTTGGGCCCCTCACTGCAAGAGGGACACTGAGGTGCTGGAGCGTGTCCAGAGACGGGCAACGGAGCTGGTGAAGGGTCTGGAACACAGGTCTTATGAGGAGCGGCTGAGGGAACTGGGGTTTATCCTGGGGAAAAGGAGGCTGAGGGGACCTTATCGCTCTCTGCAGCTGCCTGAAAGGAGGTTGTAGGCAGGTGGGGGTCAGTCTCCCTTCCCATTAAGAAGTACTAGGACAAGAGGAAATGTCAAGCTCTGGAGCAGGCTGCCCAGCGAACTGATGGGGCCACCATCCCTGGAGAGATAGGTAGATGTGGTGCTCAGGGGCATGTTTTAGTAGTGAACTTGGCAGTGTTATGTTAACAGTTGGTCTCAATGATATTGAGGTTTATTTCCAACCTAAATGATTGTATGATTGTCTAGGTGCCAAAGCTGCTAGTGACAGTGGATCATTTAACATGCATTGTTTAGTTCATGGTTTGTAAAGAATGGGTTATGAGTTGGTGCAGAAATGAGTTGTATTAAAATCAGGAGTAGTATTGGGTGAGCAAGAGTGCGTTAGAGTGGACTATTCTAATCTATATCAATATTTGATACTAAGCTGTTATAATCAAAAGCAGGTACACAGAATATTCTGTACAACTGTCTTTTAAAAAAAGGTTCATCTAGAAAAAAAAAAATCTCTATCCTGAGACTTCTTTAGTGTTGAAATATCTTTTGAATTTCATCTAAATTCAATAGGCTTATATAATAAAAGTGTATTATCTCTACCTAACCAGTTTAGAGATCTGGATTTTTATGTTGTTTTTGACAGGTACTGTTTTCCTTTTGTAATTGGGAAAGAGTGTGTTTGTCCGCCTGAGTATCCACCTCCTGAGAGTTTCTATCTTGTCAAGTTAGAAATGGTAGTTATTAACCTCTCTGAAACTTGGAAGCGCATACTTCAAATTCATTCCTTTTTACAGCATTATGCAAGCTAAGTACTGAAATATATGGCACAAGCAAAAATGCTTTTGCATCACCTACATTAAGCAGAATTTTGCACATATCACCAATCACTAATACCCATTAGATCACTAATCACTAATATACCAGAGCTGTGCAGAGAGACACTTTTTCTTCTTGATAACTGGTTGTTAGAGAGAAACATAGAGCTACCTCAACACAATACAGATCCAGTCATAAACTTAATTGTTCCTGAATCTTCTATGGAAGACATGGATGCTTGTTTAAAGAAATGCAGTCTTAAAGGTAATTTTTTCTCCTCTCTTTTTTCTCAATAATAATGAAGTGAAGGAAAGCAAAGCAAAGCAAAGCAAGATGAGAGATTTATGAGAGATAATGAATCTAATCCCTTACCAAACTCTTTGGAGGCTCTTTGAAACCCATGGCATGTAGTCATATGTTAACTAAACAAACTCTTCAAATTTCTGTGACTTGGTGTGAGGATTTTTACTGTGGAATTCCTCAGACTGTCAGGTGCAGGAATTCACCAAACCTCAACCAACACTTAGAAGAAAGCTGGCAGATTAAATATTCAGTGATACAAAATAAATACATTTACTTGTTTGATGTGCAAGACATTTTGATCTGTAGTGTGGCATCTGTTAGAACCTGATTATCATTTCACTTCAACTGGTATAAATCAAAAAATTGGCTCACTGAAGTTTAGTCAGTATTGGCAGCATAAAACTGGGATAACTGGGAAAAAAAAATTAGGTTCTAAACTTTCAGATACAAAGACAAAAGATTCGTCTGATGTCAATCTTCATCATAGCTATATGGAAGTCTTCCTGAGGTTGAGGTTATTCTTTCACTTCATGTGTAATTCCTCTGTGATTCTCTGCTTTTCATTAAGATCTAAAAATCAATGAAGCTGCAGAGAACTCGAAAAAAGATAACTTTATTCCAGCATTTTATAAAAAACAAATGCAAGACTTGGAGATCATAGTGTCAGATCAGCTGAACATGAGTGCTGTTATAGTGCTGGGCCTGTTCTTGAATGTATAAATAGGAAGATGGAGAAGAAAAAAAAATAAAACCTGAATTTGTTGATTTAGAAAGCATTTTAAGTTCTACATGGCAAAATAGTATCAGGATTACTAAGAAAATATTAACACTGAGTGATGATATTAAGTAGATTATAAAATAAGAATAAGAAGTGCAATTATAATTTCAGACTAGCAGAAAGATGTGCCACAATTGTGAGTGAAATTCATCTCATCTTGCTTTGGGACATGTTTTTCTAGATTCTTCAGCATATTGAATTTCCAACTGAAAGTTAGATGACTTTTTACATTGATTAAATCAGGAATGAGTTTCATATGAATCCTCACAATTTAATTATGGGCAAAAAGGAGAACACACCTTACACATTGATCCAAGAGAATTTGCTTTTTCTCTGATTAATGGTTTAACACCCTTTCAAAGTGCAACAGGTCTTTTTAGTGTAGTTGTAGTGACACTAATGCTTGTAGCCCAAATTATCTATAATTGCTGATTCCTATTAATATTCCAACTAAAATTGTCATACACCACCTTCCTGGTGTCTTTGTTTAACTGCTCATGCCTCCTGTGCATTGGTCAGATGGATCATCAGTGTTGAGCTGTCCACTGAGAGGAGTATGATGCCATTGATGGAGGTTTCTTGCATGATGGTCTTGGACCCACTCAGGTTTAATTTGGTTTGTTTCAGTCCTGCTAATGGGGTACACTATTACCTACCTTCTGGGCCCCTGGGCTTAGTTACACCATGATTACTTCATTTTTTTGTAGTCCTCGATGTAGTATTTTGAAGAGAGTTATGCAGTTTCACAAAGCTAAAAACAAACAAACAAAACACCAAAAAACCTCCACAACTAAAAAAAAACAACCACAATATAACTAAAGAAAGCTTCCAATCACAGGATATGCAAGAAGGTCCTGACATCTGAGTACCTGAGTAATTTGCTATTGAACACAGGACAACTTAGGCAATGGTCAACTGGTTCTAAGTCAAGTGTCTTTTTTTTTTAGAGAGCCAAAAAAAAAATGCAAGTCCAAACAAGACCTGACAAATTCTAAAGTCTGTTATGAGTAGTTTTGGCTATAAAGCCTGAGGTGAATTACTAACACTTGGCAACACAATGTTGGTAGGGCTACAGTTTTAATCTGTTCTACCTGTTTTCTTCCTGACTTCATTAGTGAGTCTGTAATCTATGAAATTGATTAATTTGAAATACGTAATAATGAGGAGCAGTTGTAGTGAGTCTCAGATATCTTCTGCTGGCAATTATCCTTTTGATCTCTCTCCCATATAACCTTCACAGACAGTGCCCTAATGAGTTCATTCTTTATAATTCATTTATGTGTCTTGAAGACTTTTATTATTCAAGCTCATTTTTCTGATATGATAAATGATATGGTGATTTTGCAGTATTATCTGGCACTGTGTGCTACTTCATAGTTAGGAATAACTACATTGAATTTTCCACCTATATGTATTTCCCTGTTTGATGTATTTTAAACAAAGATGTTATGTATGTAATACTGGGTAGATTAATTTATTTTCCATAATTATTATTTTCCATATTTTTAATGGCTTTTTTTTAGTTTTTGAATGCCTTTTGTACCTGAGACATTCCCCTTTACTGCAGCAGGACAGTGTATGCAAGATACATTTGATTGGACTAGAAAATGTTAGGAGACAGAGTTTTATGCTTCTTGATTATTTGCACTGCCCACAAACAGGACAATGTATGAGATCACTGAACATTAATGGCAACTGGCAACAGGCTAATACTTTCCCACGGGATTTTTCAACTCATGATAAATTCATAATATTATTAGGTTTTTCAGCCTTTGCTTGGATTTAGTTATCTGGATTCCTGTGTATTATGGGCAGATAATTAAGGTAATTCAGGCTCATCAGTTTTGGATTCCCTCTGGACTTTGAAAGGCATTCATGCTAAATACTATGTCCATAGTTCAAGGAAGTATTTAAACCTGTCTGGTTTTAAATTATTGAGTTTTAAATGTTACCTTGATTAAGTGTGAATTAATTATAATATGTAATATAGGCTGGTGAATTATTACTGAATTATAAGACTTCACAACTTGTTGACCCACTCCTACTACTGGATTTTTAATTTATTAGATTATCTTTGTGTTAAGTACTATGGATATTTCAAAAGGTAATACTCAGAATGTAAATTTCCTCATTTAGCAGCTTGTATAGAACATTTATCTGTGTGAAGAAAGGGTAAACTTAAGCAAATGCAGTTGCTTTTGTAACAACATGATTCTGTAGAAAATTTGTTTTAAATTAATTTTCTAAAGTACCTGTAGTAGAAAGACATTTTGCCAAAACTGTTAAGGATGAGAATTGCAGGTTTGGTTTAAAATTCAATCCAAATTCTATTTCATTCTTTGCAATATTTCCAGTAAATCTGATTGATTTCCAGGAAAAGAAAACAAGATTTCTTTTTTGTTCTGTCAATTGTTCTAGTAAACAAGATATGTGTATACTTTTGTGTTGTCTTTTAAAGCAAGTAATCCACTGGACTGATTACTACATTGTGGTCTTTATGATTTAGAACTACCCATGGCTCTCAGAAACAGAAAGGTTAAAAAAAGTGAATGAAAGATTGAATATCTTTTAAACTATTATCCAAGGTAGTGCTGCAGAAGGCATCTGTAGGATATTTTATAGTGTTTACTACTGAAGATCTCAGAAAGGATGGATATAAGAGGCACTGATACTGCAGATTAAAATATATTGTAAGAACATATAAAGAGCTGGTGTGGCTCATCTTGGTTACATTTAAAATGTAGTTTATATTTATTGGATTTATACTGATTAAAAACTCACCAGTTCTTTCATGTGACTGAATAATTAAGACTGATGGTGTTAGTCTGGGCCCATAGATGTAAAAGATAGAGAAGCACATTGTTAAATCTATGATAAGCTTGCAGTATTGAACCAGCATATCTTGATTTGTCACTGGAGTCTCCAAACATGTTGTAAATGACATAGATTGCCATTGTAAGGTGTTCACAGGAGCTGTTCAGTATTGAAAGTAAACAGGTCTGCTTTGCTGTCATTCTTCAAGCTGTCAATGAGCAAACCAAATCTCTGCAATAGCTTTCGTGGTTGTAGAGTAGGAAAATGCCAGCAGTATAAACCCGATCAACAAATTTTGTAAGAAATCCTAAATTGATAATTAAACATCATGATGCAGAATTGTAAACACAAGTGGCCATTATTATCATATGCTGTTTAGAAAAGCACAAATAGCCGATAAATCATGCAGTCGATTATTGTACTCATTCATGTGTGTGTTGCTGGGGTAGTAGCAATGTAGTTCAATCTTGAAAGTTTGTTATTGTTTAGATCACATTATAAAATCTATTGATTATCTATGTGCAGTGTGATTTATTACTTCATCCAGTATTTGTGCTCTTGGTAATATGATACTGCAGCCATGGATTGTAACAGACATTTTGGATTGCATACTTTATGGTTTTGATCTAGGAAAAAGTAATAATAAAAAATAGAGAAGGGTCATAAAAACCTTATTCATGTCATTCTAAAGAGATTATTTTAACATGATTATTTTACTAACATTACCTACTTCAATAAATTTCATCTGAAGCATTGGCAATATCTGTGTAAATGACTGAATCTACAATTACAAAAATAGCCATTTTCCTAGGAGGCTTCAATACTCTTCACACTTTATTATTTTAAACCATCTAAACGAAGAATCAATTTGACTTCAATTTTTGTCTTTGTTATTCTGGCTGCTCCAAGCTTTTACATGAAGGACTCTTGAATCAGTGGTAACTAGGTATCTGGAATTTAGTTCAGTTCTCCAGGCACAGCCATCTAGTGCCATTCAAAATGCAGAACATCCACACAAGTCCTGTAGATGTGGCACAGGACCTGCAGGATACCCCTGCCCGTCCAGACAGGTAGATAAATGGCATCTACCATTGAAAATGGTATTAAACACTCTTAGGCAACTAAATAAAGCCTCCGTAGTAGGCCTGTACTTTCTTTGCATTCCTTGTTCCCTCCAATAAAAATAAGACATAAAGTACAGTAGGATATTAAGGGCTATAATTTAGCTGTCCAGGTATATGTGCCTTCATGTGAACTAGGTGTCCAAACTGCCTTTATAGCTGGTGGAGATCTCATCCTTAGTTCAGTTCGCCTTAAAGTGGGTATCTTGACCCATCTAATAAGCCCTATCTGGTATGTTGTATCTCATCTGCAGCTCCAGAAGGACATGGGTCTCCCATACACATGTGCATACCTACAAACATGGGGTGCAGTGCAGGTGTCTCTGGTGTGATCTGATGTGGGGTGCTGAGGCTGAGAAAAGTCCCAGAGCCGGTGGTCATGCAGGCAGTTGTAGTCTGTATACAGAGTTATTCAGCTGGCACTTCTGCATGTCAGCTCACAGGATAAACTGAAGAGCTTTGCTGTGTCGAACAGAACTCCACTGGTGGAGCCTAGCTCCATGCAGGGTCCTGACTTTAGGAGTCTGACTTTTGAAACAAGTCAAAACCTTTGTTGAATCACTGTGATATTTGGCATGTAGGAACAATGATAGTGAAATTTGCTTCAGGAGAGATGCACATGTGTACGTCCTGTAGACAAATGGGACGCACTTCCCTACTCTTTACTGTGGGCAGTCAACACTTTTTTTCTTATTTAATGTGAATGTTAGAGGAATGGAAAAGAGAGAGATAGTAAAATCAATCTTAACGATTGTGTGAAATATGAAACTAGGAGTTAATAGACAATAGCAGAGGAATAGAGGTAATGACTGATTTATAAGAATGTGTCTCATTTTTGTTGGATAAAACAAAGAATGCATAGAAAGTATAAGCAGATTAGTTTAATATGTCTGTGATCTTTTCACAAAGTGTGCATTTCAAACCCACTGAGGTCAGTGAGAATCATTTCACTGACCTGAACAAGCTTTTTATCATAATAATAGTAATTTATTCTTATGCATAGATATATTAAAGGTGTGATAGCCAGTCTTGGTTATTGTATTAAAAGTATTATGCAATTTCTACTATTCCTTTCAGTCAGTGACTTAGCATCAGACTTCAGATTGCTTCAGTAATTGCCTGACATAGTTTGACACTATTTGATTCTGCCTATTTTTAACATCACTGTTTGGACAGTATGAACTGTACTTCATGCTTTTCCTCACTTTATTTCTATAGAGTCCCACTATTAAAAATAAATGTGAAAACATAAATACATGAAAACTTGTAAAGCTTGGATGAATAAAAGTTACTGAGTCATAGCCGTTCAGTGCTTAAAAGGAGTTAATACTTATGTGTTTCTATGTATTTTTATGCTCATCTCTAAGGTAAGTACTTTTGATCTATACATTGCTCCTTTGCCTTCCCTGAAGTGCAGGCTTCTCAGGTGGATATAGGAAATTCCTCAATGTGAACACTCTTTTTCTGTTCTGAAAACCAGCATTTTTCCTTGCCTGCAAGTCATAGATAAGTCAGGAGAGAATACTTGTCCAGTATACTTTAACTGTTCTGTTAAAAACTACTCAATGTACTTAATGATTGCCACCTAACACATGAAATTAAATACGTTTGTCCATTCAGGCGTTACCAGTTATGCAGATCTTGAGGCTTAGTTAGGGTGTATCCATCTCAGTGCCTGAGGAGAGCAGTTCTGCACATTCACACACTTTGCTTGACCATAGCAATTGCCAGGTTGAACAGTGCTGTTCAAAGGCACCTTCTCATGTGTGTTTGGTACATCTCCTTCCTTTGCAAGACAAGAAGACAAAACTAATCTTTTAAAAGTTAAGTTTTACTGGAATAGAAGAGTTGTTTAAATAGTTTAATGTTACTTTTGCCCATTGATGTAAGAGGAATGACTTGGAGTGGCTGACAGCATTTAACTTTCTGTTGCAACTTGCAGAATGAGTTGTGAGATGAGAGAGCTAATGTATGTATATATGTAGACAGATATAGTAGGGCTTTGCTGTATTTTCTAACTTAATAACTCTGCTTACAGTTTATTTCCTTTTATATTTTTTTGGACTCTGTTTAATATATCCTGCCAGGAAAACATATAGATTATTAATTGTGTTGTAACATAACTTGTAAAGTGTTTGCCTATATACGAAAGGTAGTTGTCACGCTTTGTGAGAAGTTTGTCTCCATAAATCCTAAATACATAAATGCATTCGGAATAAATGTCAAGATGTCCTGATGTAACTGTTTTAAGCTCTTGCTCTAATTTCTTATTTTTTAAGTCTTAAAAATAATGAAGTTCTTTTTTTTATTACAGAAACCTTTGAAATGCTTATCAGACTGGCTGAGAATTACACAAGCACACTTTTCTGCAATGCATATAGAAACATGGCTGCTGAGGCTACTACACGTGTTCAGGAGTTTTTCACAGATGTTGGACTCTTCATATTTGGCACAGACGTTAACACAGAGGAATTTGTCAACAGATTTTTTGACACCCTGTTCCCAGTAGTTTACAACCACGTGATTAACCCTGGTCTGACTGACATTTCACTGGAATATGCGGAGTGCCTCCGAATGAAGAGGAGAGACATCAGGCCCTTTGGTAACATTCCCAGAAAGGCCATAGGTCAAATGGGAAGGTCACTGTTACCCAGCCGGACTTTCTTGCAGGCTCTGAATTTGGGGATTGAAGTGATCAATACAACAGATCATCTGCATTTCTCTAAAGACTGCAGCAGGGCTTTACTGAGAATGCAGTACTGCCCCCATTGCCAGGGGCTCACATTAAGTAGGCCCTGTATGGGCTACTGCCTCAACATCATCCGAGGCTGCTTGGCTAACGTAGCAGAAGTTGATCTTCACTGGCGGGTATATATTCAGTCCCTGGAGGAGCTCTCAAGTGCCATGAGTGGAACATACGACATTGAGCACGTGCTTCTGAACTTTCATTTGCTTGTTAATGACGCTGTCGTACAGGCTCACATCAATGGGCCAGAATTATCTGAGCAGGTAAGAAGCTTTTTTTATCTACGCTTACTGCAAATGTGACACTAAGGAAAGTAACATTGTTAAGTACTACTCGTTTGGTCATTTTTATGGTGATGAACACATCTGTGTCCAAGTTCAGCTTTGTTTGACAACACATTTTTCCAGCACTGCCAGTTTTTATTTTAATCATGCACATGACCTGGTAATTTCCCATATTCTATTCACAAGTTTAGCGTCACATGGAGATTGAATATTTTGGCAGCATTTACAGTAAAGGCTTTTGAAAATGAGAAGAATTCTGGTGTGGAGTTTATCTTTTCCCATTTCCCATGAAATCACAGCTTTTTTCAAAATTGTGCTCAGTGAAAATTATTGTTGCACAGTCCAATGGAAACTTCTGTTCCTTCACCCTTTTTATTTAGTAGTTAACATTTTCAGTAGATGCACTGAATAGCTTTAAGTTTTAACTTCACAAATGCATCTGTTAAGTTCTGCTGAGCAAGAGTGAACAATGAAATGTGTCATTAAGTTTGGAAACTTAGAATATTAATGAGAGGAAAGTGTTTTATCTGGTGAAAAATAATTCCACAAATATTCTATAAAAACAGAATAATACCCTGACATTTGTGTAAATGACAGTGTTAAATTTCAGCAATAATATTTCTTTGCACATTGGAAACTTGTTATATGACAGGATAATTTTTAGGAGCACAAAAAATGTTTTTCATGAATATAAGAAAATTGTTTAATCCCTTCATTGTGATCTTATACGCACATAATGATAAATTTAAACCATACTTCTTACAGATACCAGTGGCCTGTCTTAGTGAGCCTAAGACTTTGCATATATTATTTGCATTATTTTGTAGGTGTCAGGGGAAGTAGCACAGTTTGTTTATAACATGAACTAAGTCCTTCCTTAGATATACTCAAGAGAAAAAAACAAGTTATGTGAGAGCTATGTTAGCTATGAATGCATGAATTAAAGATTTTTAAGATACTGTTAGGGAAAATATGTGTTATTTAGCTATACATTAGAAAGAAAGCTAGTAGATCTGCAAATTTTTTAAAAACTAAATCTTCCTATGTTACATCTAATCCACAATAAATTTTGTAATTGTGTTTTTCTCTTTATTCTTACATGCAGACTTCACTGACAGTGACATATTCTGTATTTAATGCTGTATTGGATGTCTTGTTCTGGGGAGATGCTTTTAGTTTTACAGTATACACAGACATAAACAGAGTGTCTGGGTGTCACTGGGGTGTGGCATCGGTTGAGGTACAGTAATACTTCTAAGACTGCCACAGCCTGTCTCTTTATGTGACTAGCTGAAGTTGAAGCAGCATCTTTTGCTAAGCTGCTGATATGACCTCTGACAATAAACAGCTTGACCTAATACAATAAGTAGAGGATTCTTCATTTTGTACTAAGACCCCACAGTCTATCAAAATGGGTTCTTCACCCTGCTTGTAGTCAGTGAGTAACAGGGAAATTGCCCATTTCCGTGAATTTACTATTTTATTTCCTTTATACTAGCTAGAAACTCCAGCTGCTGTACTTCCTTGAGAAAAACTGTGGGTTTTTTTTTAAAGGGTTTTTCACTAACAGTTTGACTCAAAAGTGGCTCACTGATATCGGTCTAATTCCTACTATTTTTTAGAGCAACAATTGCCTTTTAGGGATATTCCCTGTTCTTCCTCAGATTTTGCAGGGAACATTTTTCCTGCAATTTTCAGGATCAACCTAGAATACAAAAGTAAAAGCTTAAGGGGAGGATTTCTGTTTCCTATTTCATCCTGGGTCTTTTAGTTTGAAAAGCTTTAGACTTGGATTTTCAACAGTGAACTGTCATTGGCCCAGACTTAGAAGTCTTTCGGCACACTCATGTTTTCAAAATGAAAGTTTTTACTCTCCAAAATAGTGTATTTCACTCAATTTTAGTAAAAATTTAAATGTGTGAAGAGCCTTCCATCCAGTGTTTTGGCTTCATGAAAATTTCAGATTGACCCAAAGAAAAATGCTTTATTTTGATATTCCTGAAAACTCTATATGCCTTCCTTCTCCCCTTCCCTCATCCAATGTAAGGAATACTAACATTTCTTATGTAATGATATTATGTGCCACTGTCTTCATCTGAAGATCAGATGTTTACTTCTGTTGTGTTAAGATCTTCTCATACAGAATCACTTCCAAACTCTAAACCTAAATATTTCATTTTTCACTTAATCTGCATCAAACCTATGCATTTAGACATGTCTTTCAGTTAAGCTCTATGTTATAATTGACCAGTCCTTTCTCTCTTTGATCTATAATTTGGTCATAGAAGACTATGATGCATTCATCCCTTGAAACATGGTGATCTACTTAGTCAATTCTGATTTGCTGAATATGGCTTGAACATGTTTCATATTTGCCCATACATTAGGTATCAAGAACTAATTCTGGTGTGTAGTAAATACAGTCTTTCAGCTTTAAGAGGCAGAGGACATGAATTCTGTTGGAATTGGTTCATTAATATTTATTTATTTTATCTTTAGAGTGACTCATGAACTGTTTCAAATTCTGATAAGCAATTAATGCATCAGTGATTCTGACAGACACAGAAAAGATGATTATGAGCCAGCAAGTAATGGCTTGCTTAGGCACGCAGCAGTCTCTGCAGTTTTAAAAGTGAATTTCACCATAATAAGTACTTTTATGAGTTTTAAAGAAGCAGAGAGAAAAAAAAATTAAATGTTTGGAAGTATTTTTTATTTATATATGCAAATGTTGTCATGAGAATCAACAGTCTCTTTAGCGATACATGTATTTGTAGAGCTCTATCTAATCATGTTATGTTTGTGCAAATAACTATATGTAAAGGATTTTCTTCTAGTGTGTTGCATGGATATCTATATTTAAATCTGATGTATGGAAAGACCACTAATGCCTATATAACATGCCTTACTTTCACAAAACTTTTTTTTTTTTTTTTTTCCCAATAACTTACAACTTATTCCCTTTTCTACTTTGGTCAGCAGAGTAGTGCCATACTGTCTTCAGTTGGAATGTCTCTTTCCCTTTGTTCTTCCTGTTTCAAGTTCACACCTTTAATTTCTGCCTCACATAGCTCCGCTGACTGACCAGTAAGTGAGCACCCGTTCATCACCTCTGTATCTGGGCATTATTTTACACAATTCTGCAGAATCTAATGGAGATGTGTGGGCTGTGCAACTATCCACATTTATATATATGTTTGCATATCTATATACACATAGTCATATATTTAATAACAGTTCTGTGTTTCTGAAGTCTATATATATACATTTTTGTTACTGTTTATGCTCAGTGTATAGTGGACCCTATGCTTTTTAGCTGGTAAGAATTGGAACAGATTTTTTTTTAGCAGACGTGCATATACAATGTAACAGGTTTAAGAGAGCTGCATGGTACAGAACAAGAACAGCATTCGTCATTAAGATAATCTGAAAAAGGTGATATGTAGTTCTTCAGCATTTTCACCTCCTAAACAGTGCTTATTGCTACAAAGGACCTTGTAGATTCACCCTGTACTTCTCTTTGTGCTCTGCCTGAGTTGCCACAAGCTGGTCCTTGAGCTTGCATATATAGTCAGGGAAATCCCCATTGAGGGCAACTGTGCAGGGATGAATGCACAAGAATGTTGCAACACATTTAAGCCTTATTTAAGAAAAAACAAAGAAGCAAACAAAAACCTATGGAAACCTTTTACAAGTTATCCTAAATCATTTCATGTTACCTCTGTTCTATTATGCTAGTCACTGTCAGTGTTAAGACAGAAGGAGAAAGTGAGATTTCAGCAAGATTTACAAAGATTGGTGTGGGTGGAGCCTGCTATCCCCAGCATCAGAGCATGTTTCTGTTCCCTTTATGCTTGGGTTAATGGCATGGCCCTGAGGCATGGAAGAGCAAGTTCCTGTGTCACTCACACTGTGGTTCAATGGCAGCTTAAGCCAGTCTCATCCTGGGTTGCCCAAGTGCACCATCCTCAGCTGTGTGTTTCTGCCCATTTCCCTGTGTGCATGCTGCTTTGGCAGCTGCAAGTCAAGCTGGTTGAGGGAGCTCTCTGTTAGAGAGAATCTCTCTCAGCTGTGGTTTCATTTTGGTGTGTGAAGACTTGTGCGGTAACGCGTTGGATAACACAGCAGCTGAGGGGTCCATTGCAGTGGAACAAACAAGGAGGTAAATAGGTCTGAGGCAAGAGCTGAAGGACAAGGGGAAAGAGACAGAAGAGAAAAAGTCACAATGCTTTATAATTAAATCATTCCTCCAAACTTTACATTAAACTATTTTTCTTGATTCCCAAAAGACCAGTGGTGTTTGGATTAATATTGAATAAAAGAGATGAAAAAGAATATTGATTAGTTGTTCATTGTGTATTCTGGGCACTGATGATTGGGGGATCTGGAGGACAATCAAGTACGTGACCATGATATTAAAAGCTATATATGCATGTAAAAATGTGGGAATCAGAAACACAGCAGAAACAATTAAAATCACACAGACAAATTCTGGCATTTCCTGATTTTGAAAGTGAGGAGTTTATACTATGGGTTTGGTAAAATTCTTGTATGTATTTTGGTACGTAATATTAGCCTACAAAATTTTGGAATGGAATTTTCAAAACCAGTATGTCTTCACTGTGTTCTAAGTTGTGGACTTTCATCAGATCAGTTTTCCAAACAATTGGAGATAATGAAAATGTTAAACTTCTGCAAATTCTCAAATCCTTTCACTGATCTTAATCTAATCCTGAAAGAAGATCTAAGTTACGTGTCTAAGGTGTGTGTTATAGCAATAATTATATTGTATGAAAAGAGACTTTTGTCTGACTTTTTTTTTAAATCTGTTGTTAATACTACAAACAAAACAAGATCTTTCTTGTGTCATAGAATGCTAGCAGGAAGAAGAATTTAATAGACTGTATTTAGAGCTTTATTTCCTTATTGATTATTTTTCCTTGAGATGACTAGCTATAAACACTTCAACAGTCAGAACTGCTGTAATAGTGACATTTTAAATGTAATGTTCCCATGAAGAGACATACTCACAAACATTATGAATAGAATATTTATGTGTGGGCGTTCTAAGCCTTCTAGTATCTGTTTTCTGTAACTACTTTTTATTGGGATCTCTCTAGTGAAAACTCATATAGCCTTATTCCAAGCCATTCCAGAAAATGAAATGCTGTAGAAATGCACTAAACCAATTAATGTCTTATATTTAAAAAAGGAATGGAATGAAAGTGATGAAAAAGATCCTTTGATAATCCCAAATACATACAAAACATACACCTGGAAGCTATGGTATAACTGCAGGTTTTAGTTTTGGAAAGGAGTAAGCTTAGTTGTCAACAAAAGACCAGATTAACAGCATTTCTAACTGGGGAGTGCTGTGCCTGGGTATTTGGTAACTTTTATAGCTTTACAGCTTAAGGCACTTAAAGAGGTGCATGAGGTGACCATCCTTTGAAGTAGCTAACCTGTGAACCCAATTTCTTAGTATCTAAAATCTAATTTATTTACTTACATGGTTATATGCCTAGAGATACAACAGCTTTATGATCCCTGCTTCACAGCTACTGCATTTTGGTTGCTTGGTTAGAGTGCATTAGTCAATCAACTGAAGTAAGTTCACAAGCTATTTGAACTTATATTAAAAAATAATTAAATTTGTCACTCTTTTAAGAAAAAAAAAATAATATTAGAAAATGCTTGTTATAAGCCTTTTGTATAAGTCAGGTCATGAAAGAGATCTGAAATAACTTAAAAAGAAAGTTGGAGATATCATAAAAAATTGTACTCAGCACATCTGAACTGGACATCTGTATTCTTTATGCATATTAAAATACACAGTAAAATGTTATCCAAAATATTTATTGATTTGATAACAGAAATATAATTACAGTATTTTGCTGTAAATATTAGGCTGGACTTTCAAGCATTATTTATAATGATTTTTCTTGAAAAACTTAGGAGTTATCTAATAAAAATTCAGGAAAACAGAGGAATGGAAGTAAAAAATAAGCATTTCCATTAAAAGTGAAAATTCAGGAAAATAGAGTAAAGGAAGAAAATAAGAAACATTTCCCCTAAAATAATTCAGTCTGTCTACACAATGCCATATAAATGTCTTCTAATGTTATTTCCATGTGTTTCAGTGCCCTTAACAGTACATACACAGAAGGGACATACATTCATTATCAAATTCAGTGACTGTTTTACTACTAGCTTATCTTATTTTTCCTCATTAGTAGAGGAACCTTTCATCATTCTTTGATTTTCAGGACTACGAATGCTACATACTCTTTAGCAAAATGGGTAAGGGCTTTAAACTCAATATTGCTTCTTTGGATTTTGTTTTCTTACTTGATAGTCTTGGTATTATTCATGACTCCTTCTTTTGGATTTTGAAATTTTATAAATGGAAAAAAATTACATTTACTCTTGCCACCTTAATTTTCTTATTAACCTAAAATGAAATAAGAAATATAACATTCGGAAGTGATGCATGCAAATTTTTTTTATTTATTAAATAAATATTAATACAGTATTTCATGAACGGGGAGGTTCAGACTTGATATTAGGAAACATTTCTTTACTGAGCAGGTGGTCAAACACTGTGGCTGGTTTCCTAGAGAGGTGGTTGATGCCCCAAGCCTGTCAGTGTTTAAGAGGCATTGAGACAGTGCCCTTAATAACATCCTTTAATTGTTTTTTGGCCCTAAAGTGGCCAGGCAGTTGGACTAGATGATCGCTGTAGGTCTCTTCCAACTGAAATAGTCTCCTCTATTCTTTTCTATTCTGAATGCTTTTATGAAATGGCATAGGCTGAAAATCAAAACCCTGGTTAAAAAGAAAGAAAAGCTATCCACATAAGAATTAATTACATGAAAACATAGTTTCACAGCCTAATTTACTGTATGTACTAAAGTGAAACTGCCAATTGTTATAAAATAACCTAATCACTTATTATTTTACCATTTAAGGAGATTACACAGCACTGTATAATTTATGACTGCTTTGGCTTGTTGTCCATATTGTTTATATTTAAACTGCACAGTAAATTTCTCTATTGCAGACATTCTAGTTATACTTTATCTGATTGGCAGGAGGTAAGTTTAGACAAATATCTAGCTGGCTCTTCCAGATAGCTGACTGCATTTGTCTGTGATTCATCTGCTGCTGTGTAGAAAACTTTTTCCAGCATTTGTACAATTCAGAGACATACAGGTGGCATCATTCTGAGGGAGCTCTCCAGTGCTGCGTCAAAAACAAGGCAGCTTGAGGGCACGGACAACTTACCCTGTTTGGATCTAAGACTTCCCTCTCTTTCATGCTTCTGTACATACGTGCTCCTGCTCCTTTGTCGTGATTGCTATGATTACCTTGGAGTATCAATCACTCTCCCTTCATAAGAGAGCCCTGTTTAACACAAGGCACCAGGTGCACTTGACGTGGGCAGGAAAGAGAAGTACTGTCGGTGCTGCAAGCAGAGTTGTGTGCCTTAGGATGGCCCCAGTATGGACAGCCCACCTGGCTCCACTAGCTCCTCTCAAACTTTGGTCCTACTGCAACCAGCGGACAGGAAAGCAGCAGGGAGACATAATAATTAACAGTGGCCTTTTGGCATCAAACAGCCAAGCCACTCGATGTATATGTAAGTATATATGTATACTTGTGTAGTGTGTATGGTGGATTACTGGCTTGCAGTTTCTCACTGGGAAAGAACAGGAAGATTATCTCTGAAATAAGATGCAGAAGAGTGGGGAGAAAGGGTGAATGAATAAGGGCGAGGGAGGTGTATTTGGATCCTGGGTAAGATGTGCAGGTCCTCCACACTGTTATCGACCCTCTAGCTTTTATGGGCTTTGGTTACAACAGCAGCACAGGAGCCAGAGCACTGCCAGGTTTCACTGTCGACAAGACCGCATAGCTTATAAAAATGCAGTGTACATTGCAGGTGGGGTAAGTTGTAGCTGGTTTTAAGCACCTCATTGATATCAGCCAGGGAGAATCCATCACTGGCAAGTCTCTGTAACTGCCGGGGAGAGCAGGAAGGCTGGGCAGTTGGTAATGGGGTCAGCAGAGTACCCAGCACCAGGATCCCTCTGCCAGGCCAGAGCACACAGCTTCCACAGGGAGATGATGTACACACTGCTGGTTTTCAGAGAAGACCCCCCATCCAGCTACAGACTGCAGTCTCCACTGGCAGAGACAACATGTGATCTGAAAGTTAATAGTAGCTCAGATGTGCTGCATCTTCTTCTTTAGCTATTCCTCTCATTTTTGAGATTATATGTGATACAAACTACTTCACTCGGCTTTTGACTCGTCTCTCTACCTGTACTGTTTCCTTTAAAAGCAGACACCTGGTTGTTTTCATGCCTTGTTTCCATGGCAAAGTGTGTCACGCTTTTTTTTATCATCCACCATACCAGCTCTTGAGTAGCATTGTGCTGCTGCCACCAATGCTCTGCTACAGGATCTATTAGGACTGCAAGGGACTAATTGTTGAGCCTGTCCCCGTTCACCCTTTCTTGCTCCTTCTGCCTGGACTGTTTTCACCTTCTTCCTTGTCCTGGTTTCATCTGGGATAGAGTTGATGTTCTTCTTAGCAGCTGGTGCAGTGCTGTGTTTTGGATTTGGTAGCACACTGATCTTTTCAGTTGTTTCTAGATAATGTTTATACTAGGTCAAGGACGTCTCACTTTCTTGGGCCCTGCCAGTGAGAGGGCTGGAGGGGCATGGGGAATTGGGAGGAGACACAGCCAGGACAAGTGACCCAAACTAGCCAAAGGGATATTCCATACCATATGACATCATGCTGGGTATATAAAGTGGGGGAAGAAGGAAGATGAGGGTATCTGGCATTATAATGTCTGTCTTCCCGAGTAATCGTTACACATACTGGAGCCCTGCTGTCCTGGGGGTGGCTGAACACCTGCCTGCCCATGGGAAGTGGGGAATGAATTCCTTGTTTTGCTTTGCTTGTGTGCACAGCTTTTGCTTTACTTCTTAAATTTTCTTATCTCAACTCTTGAGTTTTACATTCCTTTCTGATTCTCCTCCCCATTCTTCTGGATGAGGGGGGAGTGAGTGAGTGGCTGTGTGGTACTTAGTTGCCAGCTGGGGTTAAACCATGACATTCCTCTAGGCATAATGCTTTCGTTTCTTGCTGGAAACAAGTGTACAGAATGCTGTAACCACTGAAGATGTCATTGACACTTTCTAGACCATTTTTCAGGGCACTGCCAGGCTGATGCAGCCAGTGTCATTGTGTTTTCAGGATGCCAAAAGCCTTCATTTTTATGGTGATGAGGGCGCAAGGTCATAATTTCATTTTTAAATAGGTAAAGAGGGTGAAATATCTCAGCTGGAGGGAATAGATAGAGTCTTCTATGGGCAGACTTTCTTCAAAATATGACATGAGAGGACCTGCGGATAGATGACACTATCCTGCTGATAGTATTCAAGATAAGTGTGCTGCCTGTCAACCTTTTCTTGCTTCAGATGTTGATTTGGAAGGAACACACATCATGGGGGAATTATAAACACCCTGGTATCTGCTAGAATGGACAACACAGTAGTGAACAAGCAATCTAGCAGGTTTCTGGAGTGCGTTTGCAACAACTTCCTGGCATAGTTACTGATAAGGAAGGGTGCTCTGCTGGACTTGACACTTAGAAACAAGGAAGAATGTGTAAGGGATGTGAAAGCTGGGAGCAGCCTTGAGATGTTAAGAGTTCAATATCCTAAGCAGTGCAAAAAGGAGGACCACAGCCCTAGATTTCAAGATACCAGATTTCAACCTCTTCAGAGATCTGCTTGATAGAATCCCGTGGGGTATGACCATGGCGAGTAGAGGGATCCAGGAGAGCTGGTTGATATTCAAGGATCACTTCCTCAAAGCTCAAGAAAGCTCTGTCCTCATGAGTAAGACATCAAGCAAAGACATCAGGAATCCTGCATGGTATAAGCAAAGAGCTCTTGACTGAACTTACAAAAAGAGTGTTTAAGAGGTAGAAGCAGGAGCAGATGACCCAAGAGGAGTATGGTGTTAGTGTCCAATACTGAAGGGTTAGTGTTAGAAAAGCCAAGGCCAGTCTGGAGTTGCATCTAGCAAGTAATGGGAAAGGCAGTAAAAAAGAACTCTACAAGTATGTAAAGAGTGGAAGTAAGACAAGGGAAAATGTTTATCTGCTGCTTAATGGGGCAGGGGATCTGGTGACCCAGGACACAGAAAAGGTTGAGGTATCTATTTCCTTCTCACCTCGGTCTTTACTAGTAAGACTGGCCTTCAGAAATTCAAGGACCTGGAGACCAGGGGTAAGGGGTAAGGGTAAGATCAATGAAGACTTACCCTCAGTGAAGAAGAACAAGGTTAGGGCAGTAACGTTAGAACACTTAAACTAGACACACACAATTTTATGGGACCTACCAAGTAGCACCCACAAGTGCTGAGGCAGCTGGCTGAAGTTATTATGAGGTCACTCTCAATTATCTTTGAATGGTCTTGGCAACTAGGAGAGGTTCCTGAAGACTGGGAGATAGCAAATGTCACCCCTATCTTTAAAAAGAATAAGAAGGAGGATCTAGGAAACTACAGGTCAATCAGCCTCACCTCAATCCTTGAAAATGTGATGGAGCAACTAATCCTGGAAACCATTCCAAACACATGGACAAGAAGGTGATTGGGAGTAATCAGCATGGATATACAAAGAGGGAAACCATGCTTAACCAACTGGATGTCCTTGATATGACAGCCAACTTGCTAGGATATGGATGCGATGGATAGTGTTTACCTCGGTTTTACTAAAGCCTTTGATATTGTCTCCTACAACATCCTTAAATATAAGCTGACAAAGTGCACAGTGAGGAGGACTGAAAACTGGATGAGTGGCTGGACCCAGAGGATTGTGACTAGTGGCACAAAGTACAGTTGGATGGAAGTCTCTAGTGTTGTACTCAGGGGTTGATACTGGGGCAAATACTGTTTGATAGTTTCATTAATGGCCTGGGTGATGGGACAGAGTGCACTCCCAGGAAGTTTGGAGACAATAGAAAACCGGGAGGAGTAGCTGATGCACCAAATGGTTGTGCCATACAGAGGGACCTTGGCAAGCTGAAGAACTGACCTGAGCAGATCTCATGAAGTTCAACAAACAGAAATGAAAAATCCTGAACCTGAGGAGGAATAAACCCATGCACCAGTACATGCTGGGGGCTGACCGGAAAGCAACTTTGGAAGAAAGGTCTTAAGGATCCTGGTGGACACCAAGTTGAACATGAGAAATGCACCTCCACAGCAAAGGAGGCCAACAGCCTCCTGGGTGGCATTAGACAAAGTGTTATGAGCAGCCTGAGGGAGGTGATCCTTTCCTTCTCCTTGGCACTGGTGAGGCCACACTTGGAATACTGTGTCCAGTTCTGGGCTCCCCAGTACAAGAAAGATATGGGCTGACTGAAGTGAGTTCATCCACGAAGATGATTATGGAACTGAAGCATCTTTCATGTGAGGAAAGGCTGAGATAGCTGCCACTGTTCAGCTTGGAGAGAAGAGGCTCAGGGGGAATCTCATCAATCAACATGTATAAACACCTCATATGAGCCAATGAAGGATCCAGGCTCTTTTCAGTGGTGCTTACTGACAGGACAAGAGGCAATGGGCAGAAATAATAAAAGAATGGCATTCCATGGAGCAGGTTGCCCAGAGAGGTCGTGAAGTTTCCATCCTTGGAAATATTCAAAACCCAACTAGACATGAATCTGGACAACCAACTGCAGCTGACCCTGCTTGAATAGGGATGTTAGACTACATGTCCTCAAGAAGTCCTTCCCAACCTAAACAATTCTTTGATTGTTTTGAAATTACTTGCAAGGTGGGTGCATGAGGGCAGTATTCTTACGGAGGAACCAACCATCTTTGAATTGGTAGCTGTGGTGGGATAGGCCCATAAATGAGTGTCGTGGACAAGGCAGGAACCTATCAGGTTCATGGTGTTCTTCTTCTAGTGCAGGATGTGGGCACTGGCTTCATGTTAAGGCTGATGAACATTGCCATGCAAGGTATTCACTACCATGATGTTAAATCCAAGTCTGCACAAGTTAGTACGCATTGTCTATTTCACAGATCTTTGGTCAAAGCAAAAGTGAGTGAATTGCTCCTTACACAATCTGGAAGCCTGGATGAAATTCCTCAGGATACCCAAGTTAACAACATGCCATATAGTTATTCATGCTTTTTAAAAAAAAAATTAAAAAAATTAAATACATAATTTTCAGCAAAGCGGACTTTGGAATAAAATGTGAGGTTCTGCCTGAAGCTTTTGACATTATGTCTCTGCCAAAGTTACTTTGCTGGATTTAAATTACTTGATAAATTGACGAATTTAAATTACTTCACAAGATCGATACAAACTGATTTGTGGAAACTGCTGAACAGTAATTGGATTTAAAGTCCTCATCTTATACATGTCTGTATTCTAGTATCATTGTGTTCTAAAGGAAGGTTTGATATCAAACCTAACACACGGTTGAACACCATCACCTTCCATTTCTCTTCCTTCATGGATATGCATCCAGCTGTAGCTGTGAAAAACTGTAGTGCTTATATAATAAAGAACAACATATTTTTATACGTCTTTTTTTTTTTTTTTAAATGTAGCATGAAGTAACTGTACTGCAGTCATGACTTCCATCTAATTCAGATTCCTCTAGTGTTATATTTCACTTCCCCATTGTTTTGAAGTGGAAAAGCTCCTTGCTGGTGTCAAAAGGTTTTCTTCTGAGGCTAATCTGGGCTTCGTTCATCAGAAAAGTGGATGGAGAACTTTGAAAACAAAGCAAAAATAAAACAAATGTTTATGGCTTGTTTCTAACTAATGAGAAGTTGTTTTCATTAAATAGTAGGCTTTCTTCCTACCTGAACATACTTAGTGGTTTGACCATCTTTTCTGGTTTGACCTGTCCTTGCTGTGTATTCCAGTAGCTTGGACCTACTGAGGTCTGAAGTATTACCCTTATTTCTGTAGTCTTGCCCCTCTTCCACACACTATATACTACCCCTGTAAATGCCCATGTGGTTTTACAGATTTTGTAACTAAAATAGGTGTCTTCCAAATAACAACAATATATATGCTACAACATTTAACATAAAAATAGTGGTAATCCCATCCTGGAGCATCTCTTCTATGTTGGAATCCCTGTTGTAAACTCTGTGCTGCAGAATTCTGCTCAGAATTGGTGTCCTTTTCCAGTGCAGTTGGTCCACTTGCTTCTAATGTGTAGAGAAAGGGGTTTGAATCATGCATAGAGTATTGGCAGAGGCAGTAATATGTCCATAGTTATTCCCACATTTTGGAGAAATGTGTGCTAGTGTATGATCTGCTCCTTTTTTTTATCTGGGCATTACTTCTCAAATTAGAAAGACAAAAATTATACATGTTGCTGGGCACACACTTGCTAATACTTTGTTAGTGTCTTTATTTTAAGGTTTGTGATACACTGGCAAATTTGTGGCAAACACTGAAGCACTCGTTTCTGTCAAGAATTTCTTAAATATTAATATATTAATTAAATATAATAGCAGAACACGAAGCCATGAAACCATGTCTGTCTAAATAAAGTTAATTGCTACATTACTTAGCTTCTCAGCATTTGAGTATGTGGTGGCACAGCTTTTGGTGCCTGTTTCAGGATACATCATTCCCAATTCCTCTTCTTTTGGCCAATTATCCTTTAATTTATGAAATGAAAGGGGACGCATTTCTCACCTGTGCTGAGAAGAGCTTCAAATCCAGCGTCAAGTTCATGTCTCACAGTTTTCTGAAAAGTGCTTTTCTCAATTAATTTGCCAAATTGCCCAGGTTCCTCCCAGCTCCTGCAGTGGAGTTACTTGTATGGGGCGCAGGTGCCCCGGCGCCGGTGGGGGCTGCATGGCCGGGGCTGCCCCAGGCCGGGCACGGCCAGCTCCAACCCATCCACCTCAGGGCCAAGGCGGCGGAGGCTTGGGGAGAGCATGTGTAAGAAAGTAGAAAAATGATATGTGGCAGTGAGGAGCGAGGGGGGAAAGTAAGACAGACAGCCCTGCAGACACCAGGACTGGGGAAGGAGGAGGGGGAGGAGTGCTGCAGGTGCTCAGGGCAGATGCCCACCCTGCAGCCTATGGAGAAGACCATGGTAAAGCAGGTTGTGCCCCTGCAGCCCATGCAGTAGAACATGGTGGAGCAGACCTCCACCCTGCAGCCCATGGAGAACCCCATGCTGGAGAAGGGGAAACTGTGAAGATGGAGTGGCAGAGAGAAAGTGTTACGGACTGACCACAGCCCCCATTCCTGCAGCACTTGGAGGGGCTGAGGAGAGGCAGGGAGGTTGGGAGGGAAAGAGTGAAGCTGAGCCAGGGATGTTGGAGGAGGCTAGAGAGAGGGTGGTTTTAGTTTTATCTTTGTTTCTCACCACGGTACTCTGTTTTTAACTAGCAGTAAATTAAATTAATCTTCCCCAGGCTGAAGTTGTTTTGTCCGTGACAGTAACTGGTGACTGATCTCCTTGTCTTTATCTTGACACATGATCTTTTTAATCTTATTTTTTCCCCCTGTCCCGTTGAAGACGGAGAGTGAGGGAGCAGCTAGGTGGGGGTCTGGCAGCCAGCCAGTCATAGAATCATAGCATCATTTAGGTTGGAAAGTACTTTAAAATCATCAAGTCCAACTGTTAACACAGGACTGTCGAGGTCACTGCTAAACCATGTTGCTAAGCACCACATCTATGTGTTTTTTAAAACACTTCCAGGGATGGTGGTGCCACCATGTCCCTGGACAGCCTGTTCCAATGCTTGACCACCCTTTCATTGAAGAAACTTTCCCTAATAACCAATCTAAACCTCCGCTGGCGTAACTTGAGGCCATTTCCTCTTGTTCTGTCACTTGTTATCTGGGAGGAGAGACCTACCCCCAAAGGTCAACCCATCACACTTGTCAACACACACACAGAGCTTTGGCAAGCAATGATGAGTGCAGGTTTGCATAAGGTATGTTCAGTATAGACTGCCAAGTAGATAATGTAGGAACATATCATAGCATGCATTATGCATTCCTGTTTAATGTATTTAGAGCAAATCCACTTCACAAATTGAAATTACCTGAATCTTTCAGTTTGCTGCGCTTCCTTCTTAAGATTGAGATCCCTTTTGTCAGGAAAGCATAGGATCTTTAATATACCTCCCTTTTTTTCTGTCTTAATAGAAGATTAGGCAAAATTTGGGCAAAGTACACAGATCCAAAATGGCCGCCTTCTTTCCGTTGACTGCATAGGGACCCTGAGACCTGTGGAGTAAGCAGTCAAGGCTGCCATCATGTTCTGGTTTTAGGTGATGTGCCGGATGTCTAACTGCTTTGGCACCATGGCAGGCTTGTCTGAATGTGTCCACTGGGGACCTGAACTGAAGGTAAGGAAGATGCTCAAAGAGGCTGAACATGCTGCAGTCTGGTTCTCTGTATTTGAAGAAAGAGAATAATAGAGGCTTTTCACTCCTTTCCCAATGTAGAGTAAGAGGCACAAACAAATGTAAAGGACGAAGTCACCTCAGAATCCTTTCTGCATGCTATGTGTTTTTTCTGTGCTCTTCCTTTTCATTGTGAAACAGAGTAACAGTTCACTACTGAGCTCAGTAGACTTATGGTGTCTCCTTTGGCCCTTAAAGCACTAACAATCCTTTGTATTGGAAGAGAAAAGCTTTGTGATTTTAAAGCAAATGAGTTTTTCTGACTGAAATGATATGAACATGTATGATTAAGTGGCAGTCTTGTACATACAGAAGATCTTCAAGAAAAACTCATTTGTCCAGGTTCAAATAAGAGGATGAGGAGACACTGAAACACTTAATGTAGAGATACAGGAAGCAAAACCACCATCTCATAAGGTGTAGTTTGGAATGGGGGAGAAACACATATGTTGTCTGAAATGCGGACTAACTACATAGTGGTTTTTTTCCCTCATCTCCTCCCCAGCCCCACCCCCCCACCCCCCGATTGTTTTTGATTCTTTATTATCATGGAAAAGTGACCCTCTAGTTACTTAAAGAGTTGTTGACAGTGCCTTATGCTAAATGAAATAATATATTATGACTGTTACTGTAAGTGTGCATGATTTCATTGACTTACATACTTTTGTTGCAAATATTACATTCAAAACTGCTCTCCTTTTCACAATTTTGGAACATAAATCGCAGCTTGCCACAAAGTGTAAATACATCATGCAGATATGCTGATGCAGCCAACTTGATTTGCTTCCACAAACTCTTTATGTATTGTAAGTTGTAATATGCTTTTTTTTTTTTAAGTGAATGACATGCCTGGTAAAGGTTATAGAGCCCCATTTCTTCTTTCATTGATAGTCACATTCCCACTGCATTTCTTTTGGTTTACACAGGTGACCCTGGGTAGACTTAGATTTAATGAACAATTCTGCCTGTATCAGACAAGAAGGCATAATACTAGCCCTCTACGTCAGACCTGTACTTGCAGGGCACACAGAAGTAAGGAGCAATAAAGTGTATTTTAACCACTAAAGAGCACAGATAAATCAGTCTAACTACACACAGGCAGATGATCTTTGGAAGGGGCTACTGCCAGTTTTATATAATTGCATTTCAGAGAAGAATCACAGAGTGTTTTCACTGAACATAAATGAAACACCTTGGCATCCACTGAAGCAGACTTGGATCGGGAGAGCTGGCAGCCTCTCACAAGAAGCAGTTTTTGTTGAACTGCCTTTGAAGAGTTTGAACTGGCAGTGCTGTATTCTGGCTGCAGGGTAACTTGGCTGAGAACATTAGGATTTCCCCTGACATTAAGACATTAAACAAAAAAAAAATAATTTCCTTTCCTCCCACCCCCATTCAGAAGGATAAACTATTTTTACTGGCAGACTTGCTGAGTGTTAGTCCCTCATGAAAGGAGCAGCAGAATTAAAACCATTTAAGGTTTTAGTAATTAAAGAGCAGAAGACACAAATTAAAAGTATATTAAGTAACTAATATTTAAGGAGCTATTAGATTTTATTTTACAATCAGAAGATGCAAAATTATGAAGGAAATCAGAGATAATTAAAAACTGACAAGATATGAGGACAGTCTCAAGAACTTGGGCTGGAGCATTGGTTTTGGTAGATGGAGTGGTAGGAGGAGGATACGAATTGCACTCACATGAAAGTTGTGGATGGTGGCTCCCAGAATCCAACAGCTTGGACAGCAGTCTTTTGCAAAACTGTATAAAAAAATAATCACTGATTAAAAAAATCTAGTTTGCAAACTCCTCACATTTTTGTGTCTTCCTTGTTCCTCCATCTTGACTGTAGATTTCCCCCAAAAGGTCTACATTGATGCCATTGATACCACACTAAGTGCCAGAGTGAAATAATTAGTTCAGTATCTCAAAGTTGTGCTTTTGTTTATGTATCACAGGAAACGTTTTTCCTTTTTTTATTGCAACATGTAATCCTCTGGTTTTTCTGGTGAGGCTCCCACCGGTGGGTCTGCATTTTGTATACCTTGCAGTTTGCATTTGTCTTTGCTCAGTACCATCTGGTTCTGTGTGGGGCAAACTACTACATTTAACAAGGTTGCTTTGAATTGGGTTCGTTATTTCTTGAGCTTGAAACAACTTCCAACTCTATATCACTTGAAGAGTTCTAAATGCACTTCTTCATGTTTCACCTGAGCTTTTAATTACAATTTTGAATAAAATTGCTTTGAAATTATCATCATTTGGCAAGTCCATTTAAGGTTTGTCTTGCAGGTGATTATAAATTGAGTGTTTAATAATTTGTGCAAGCATTATTCTAAGTATCAGCTTTACTCTGTAATTCTCTAGGCTGTCATTCACAGTGTTTGCCCCTTTCAGCTTGTCTTGGACTTCTCCTGCAAGTTCCGTAAAATTATTAAACCCATGTGTGAAACTTAGCAGTTGCCCCTGTAACTCCTGAGCTTGCATAGAGTTCTGGGTGCCTAAAATATGTTGCCAAGAGGCTACAGTGGAGAAAGAGACAAGTAGTCACAGAGAAAGAACACAAAATTTACAAAGAAAACAAAGGAATTAATACAGAATTTCTGCATGGTTTTCCTGAGTTGTAAACACTGGTAGTACTCCACGGCTCTTTCCTAAAACAGTCTCATTAACATCTTTTTTCCTGTTCTGAAGGGAAAACGGCCTGTTGTACCAAATGCTTGCTCTTCTTGTTTTCAAGAACTTTTAATTTTGTCTCAGTAATGAATACTTCAGTCTTCCATGCACATGTGCATGCTCTCACATGTCAAAATACATTTTTCTTTGCAACAGAAGCCTGATCCTAAACAAACAGCCGTTTCAAGCAGCAAACGGTGACAACCTGCACGAGTGCTTGGAAATACTGAGATACCGGTGCCCCCTCTTGCGGTGTCACTAGATGAAGACAGAGGAGGGAAACCCGTGCTGAGTGGGGGGTATATTGCCTCCTGCAGCAGGAGCTCGGCTGGAGAGTGTTCCAAATTAAAAGGAGCAGCTAATCTTACTTTGAGAAATCTTTGTTTTCACCTGCTTAGATGATCAGAAGGTGCCAAGCCCCTGTGTTGGCTGGTGACAAGGAAACTGTCTGCTCCTGTTCTGCTTGCAGAATGAGGTGCAAGAAAGAGCATGCTGTATGGGTCTTCTTTTTCTCTCCTGTTTGACACACAGCCAGCTATCTGAAAGTATTGCACATCCACTTGCAAGGATTAAATCTGAAATTCATAAACATTTAATGCATTGTTTTTCTGGATGAATATTTTGGGTAGTTTGATTAGTAATCTATTGCTGGAAGTGCTTGTGACTCATCAAGAATCTGTTTCTCAAGAAAGTATTCACTTGTGTGTTCCTAGAAAATAAAACTCAGCCACAGGGGTTTTTTTAACAAATGTCCATCCCTGCCATCAGCTATCCATTTGCTCCTGAGTGTCTGAGGAGACTTAACTGTAAGGGACGATGACAAGATTGTGATCTGATAGCTAGAACTGAAAGCCACAAGACTAATGACTAACTAAAACATGCATTAAATAAAAGGAGTTTTAAATGCCTGCATGGTCTAGGGCCACACTGATGGCTTACGGGTCTGAGAGACCGTGTCAGTCTAGTGAATACTTGACACATACCCCATTTACAGGAAATCCTATATATGTATGTATCAAAAACTTACACTGTTTGGTGAATGTAACAAAACAAGCATGAAACAGTTAAACATAGAAGATGGGCAATTTTCAGACTCCTGATTCTGGTACCCAGCTAGAGCCGAGTCTGAGCCCAAGAGGTTTTATATCTGGAGAAGCATTTTCTTCCCTGTTACAATGCACAGCAGTAAGAACTAGTGAAACAGACTACAGGCTGCAAAACTAGAAGATGCTCATCTTTTCTGTGTGTTTCACAACAGCCTGTGACCTGAAGTGGAGCAGAGAGTCTCTCAGGACTCCTGAGGCTTATTTCTGGCACAGTGGCAGCGTTTAAAGATTATGGTATAGCTAATCACTGAGACTTGGCATATCTAATTTGAAACACACCACAGGACTGTGCATTCAGTCTGCTTTAGTCATTTGGCATAAAGTCACTTCAGCAGAAATGCAGAGGTCAGAAGGAACCGTTTCGATGATGGAAAAAACCCCCACAAACAACAAACCAAACCTAAGAATGTGACTGATTTCTTTTGAGCGTGTGAACTTAAGAGGACAGTGTCCCACCATTATCAATATGATGCTCACATAATTTTCAAGTCCTGTGTAAATGCAAAGGTTTATGATGCTCTGGTTTTCCAAACTGTAAGTAACCGTAAGTAGATGTTATATGGAATTGCACCAAGCAAAATCAAACTGCCATAAAGTTCATGTGTGGCACTAATTGGAATTTAACTGCATGGTTATTACAAGAGCTTTTAATTAACCCAGTCATCATACTGTGGCATACAAATTGTGCATAATAACAGCATGCTGAGTATAATGAGAATAGATTCGTCTGAATTGTGAAAATCGGGAGTTTTATCATTTTTTGAGGTTTCTTATGCCTTTAAATAGTACGCAATATTGAAGAACACTTGACCAAAAAAAAGAAATCCCAACCCCTCAAAACCCCTACAAAACAACAGACTCCCCCCTAGTAAGTTGCTGAAGCTTGTCTGTTTTAAAATATTACAGCAGTCTTTAATTCTTCCTGAAACTCAGTGAGGTGTGTAATTCTCTCCTGAGCAATATTTTTGGTCATTTTTCAATCTCACTTCTCCCAGGGTATTTGTGCTCCCCTTTGAGAATAATTTTATGCACTCTTTGAGGATTTTGTGTTTGAAGCCAAGAAAAATGCTCAGTTTGTGGAAACATTCAGTGGGAATACCCTTTCAGTGAAACTGGAAGGTAGTAAGAATACATTCCCATCAGATATTGCTGCAAAATGGTCATTTGGTAGATCATTAGTGTAATGAGAGCATTCCCCTTCTCTCAAAGTTTTGATTCTAGTCTGTGCCTCTCAAGACTGGTGGTAATAGCACTGAACAAATTTTTACTTGGAAGGTAAATTTTGCAGCCCCAAGACTAAAAATTTAGAAACAATGTAGCTTATGGTTTGTAGTCTTTCAGAAAGCATGGGAAATACAACTAAGTGGTGTTACATTTATACCATCTACTTATTCCTGGAGACATAAGGAATGCATTAAAAAAAAAAAATAAAAAGCAGCAGACTTTATTATGGGAAGTATATTTATCTATTTTTTAGACTATCATTAGCCATGTACTGGGAAATGAGATACTGACATTTTGGTTCTAAATTATTTGGGTCAGAGACAGAACAGGCACCTGAAGGCAAGATCAGACTATATGACCTTTTTCATGTGCACAGGTTTACTGAAGAAGCCAGGTGACAGGGAAGACTGGGCCAGTGAGGGAGACAAAAGTTCATTTGCCATGCAAGTACTGTTAACGGTTTAAACATGACACAAAAGTGATGGCCACTAGTGAGCAGTTAGAAGATGACAGTGGGTTCAGCTGTGTAAGTGATACAGGTGTGATGTACCAAACACAAAAAAGAAGAACTAACACCACACAAAGCCAGTTGGTCAGTTAGTGGTCCCAGGGGTTTAAATATCAGAGTTATGAGAAAGGTAACAGGTGATAATGTCATCATTTTACATGCTGGAGTAGCTAATCCTTCAGAAACTGTGTCTGAAGAAGTAAGTGACTTTGCTAAAGACTGCTGAGCTAACCTTCAGCTGTGAGAGCTGCTGCTGTCATAAACAGAACTGAGTTCTCAGCAGTATGATTACTGACGTGCACTTTGTGGGAATGGCAGAGGTGTACATGGTGCTGTACGCGCTTCGGGATAAAAAAAGTCAGTTCTTAAACACACATTTCAGATAATGACTGGATTTTTACGGTATTTATATATGTAAAGTTTACCCAAGATTAATTTTTTAAGGAAGATTTTGTATCTGAAACTAAGGTTTATTTTTAAGAATACCAGTGAATGCAAATTTCCCACTATAGCGCAATGCATTTCTTGAGTCATTCACTCAAAAAGCATAAACAGGCAGAAAGGTCATTACACAGTATTTTGATGCAAATGTATAATACATATAAAACAACTATCATTCATATTCCAAGCCACTATGACTGTAAAAATTATATATTTTCTTTATTTGTTCATTTAAGTCAGAGTAAAATACAATGAAATTTTATTGTAAATTCAGGAAATAGAGGTAGCTGTGGATTCTCCTGCCTTCCTAGTGGGGTTGAATAAATATGTTTTTTCCACTTTACTGTAACTGGTGCCAATTTTTTTCCTTTTTTTCCCTGACACGAAGGAATGGTACTCATCCGCTTAGGGTCTGTATTAGCCAGTGAATCACCACAATCTTTCTGCTCCCCTCACAGGCTCCCTGCCACCCTGCAGTCATTCTCTGGAGTGCCTGGACACCTAAGGCGCCTCTTTCGGGTATGCAAAGTGCCTAAGACCTACAACAGTCTACATGCCTAACCCATGCCTGTCATGAGACAGAGCCTCCTTCCCTCTCTTAGAGCCAACAGTGATCTCCTGTCCCTTTTTCTTTTAAAAAAGTTGACAAGTTTTCATAAATCACATACAGTGCAAGTTTCTCAGTAGTGCATTCATGCTGGCTTACACAAAACGTGCTGTTCAGTCTGCTTAATATCTTGTCTGATGTGATCCCCAGCATAAAGTATCTCTTATTTAAGAAATATGTATTGCCCTAATTATTTTTATTCAATGACTAGGAAGAATAATGAGCTACAAACATGAATTGATATACTCTATCATGCAAAATAATCAGTATCACATTTTTCAAAGAAGAAAATAGGTTTTCATGTGAATTTGTATCTATTGACATCTAGTTCAGAAAGCCAGACAAATAAAATCCGTTGATATTTTCAACATCTATGGTCTGAATCATTAAACTTACATCTTGGATCATTAAATGTACATCTTGCAACATTGTAATGCAAGTTTCCACCATGCTGACTGTTCACTGTATGCTCTGGGTAACTGTGCTGAACATGCCATAATAATTCATCAACCCTGAAAGAAATCACAAAATTCAATGCATATTAAAAATGTGATGGGGGTATGTTACAGAAAAGATGGAAATGTGCTGCTGTTCACAACACATCATGTTCTCTGAGGTTGCTGTTACTATCTGCATGACAATACACTTCCCTTACAGGAAGAAAAAAAAGCCACAATCACTAAACTACATGTGGTGTCTTGCTTATACACCTGGTATTCCTTCAAAAGGAGTGATTTTGTTGGGTTTTTTTCCTACTGTAACTGTGTTTACTGCATTTGTTATGGATATAGTGTTAAGAAGTATGATGATAAATTTCTTATATTAATGTCCATGGAACTTTCTCTCTTATTAAAATGGACTTAAAGTGACTTGAGAGAGACATAATATTTTTTTGTTTACATCTGTTCTTTTCTTCTTGTGGCTTTTTTTCCTTTTAGGTGAGCAAAGTATGTGGTCCTCCTGTAAGGAAGCCTATACAGTCTCCAGGTTGCTCCTTTGATCAGAACAAAGATAATCAAGTATTGAAGATGTTCTCAAGAGACAGTGAAGAGACCCTCACCAACAGAAGAAAGTAAGACATTAGTTTTACAGCCAGAAAGACATACTGAAGTAAGCCAATAATTTTACAACAGAATAGATTATATTCAATGCAGTGGCATGCACTACTAGAGAATGAATTACTAAATACAGACTGCAAAGAATGAAGCATTTCAGCGATACAGTCTGTTACATTTTGGAAAGAGTAATTTCATGATTAGATTTTGTTTTCTGAAATAACGGATCTATGAGCAGAGTCATTTGGTGTGGGTTAAAGTATTTAAAAGAGTGGGTAACACCGATAGATTCTGAACGTTAGCTCTATCTTCATGTGTGAATTTTCAAATTACATTTAACTTGCACATCAGCAGACATTATTAGATCTGTCAAAAAGTGATTGTGACTTTTGTCAGAAGACTTATTTGTACAAATTGATCAGACAAAAGAAAAAGAATGTTCAACCATACCTCTGTACTGTAAAAAGTGAGAAAAGTAAAAATTTGGGGCTAAATACTGAAATCCTCGTTTAAGCAAGTCCAGTTGATTTTTTTTTTCCCTCTGGCTCTTTTGCCAGTATATAGTGAATTGAGGTGATTGCAAAGACATTGGAGATTTCATTTATACCTGGCTCAGCATTACAGGGTAAAATTTGCCTAACTGCGTATGAGCTAGGTGTTACTGCAAGTGTAGTGGATAGGGCTGAATTCAGCTGCCCACAGAGCTACAATCATCCAGTGCCACTTGAGGATACCCTCTGGTATCCCAGCTGATGTTCCGCTGCCAAGAACGATGCAGGTGTCCTGTAAGTTGTATCATATATTCCAGCCTTCTGCAGATATCCCGGATAGCGGAGGGCATCTCAAAGGCCAGTCTATCTTTAGACAAATGAATCAAGTATTTCATGACTGTAAGGAGTAATAGCACTGTAAGGAATAGGGATAGTCTCGTTGCGTTGAGACAAAAGGCCCTATTACGCAAGTGAAGTTAAAATCAGAAATTTCATTTCTAACACAGTGTACTAAAACACAGGTTTTCTTTGTCCCTTCTTCCTTTCATTTCACTGTGCAGTGCAGAAGGAAACTGACGTGAGAGGATTGCAGGGAATAATTTCTCACTCCTTATGTCTGGAGAAGAAAAAGTGCCTCTGAGGTTCAAAGGCAGACCATTCTTGTTAGTGAAGGTCCTTCATGTTCCAAATAGTGGAGGAAAAAAACCCCAGACAAACACAGGATTTAGAGAACGTTGTGGGAATGGAAAGAGAGGCAAAACAGAAGTTTGCTGTAGCTAGCACAGAAGTCCATCAGGGAATACCCATTATATAGGAATATTTTCTCTTTTATGTAGCTAAGCAAGTTCTTGATGTTCTGATTGCTAGCACTCTGCAAACATGAAACTGTACTCTAAAATCTGGGGCTGTTCCATGTTTCAAAATAAATGGTGTCTGGACTGACCTCAGGGAGATTACCCAAGAGACCTTAAGGGGCATGAGAGGCAGTGGGCAGCACAAAGCAATGTTGTTTTCCCATGATTTCTGCCTGCCTGAGATGCTGGAAGCGCTTGTTTTATGGCATGCAACAGGCGCTTGCTACACTCAAAAGGCAGAGGAGAGGGGAGAAGGTTTGAGATCCACTGACACAGATTTCAGTTTAACAACTTCATAGTTCACATCATCTTCATTTGCTGCCTCCGGGATCACCTCCTTCCTTATTAGTCACAATCACTTTGTATTTCATGTTATATTCCCGTGGCAACTGTAACAATTCCTCACATGGAAGAGTGACTTCAGCAAATGCTTCCAGCCTGCTTTTAGGAAGCGCTGTTTTCTGAGTCTAATGCCACTTTATTTACCTCCCGTGGACTTCTGGCAGCAGGCTGCTCTCAGCATGTTTCACAGGCTTTAGCAGAAAAGAACAGGTTTCTCCCAAACAGCATAGACTTGGTTGATGTCAGTTATCTGAGGGAAAACAAATGAACAAAAATATTCCATTAAATGTGTGACTCCCACGAGTTCCTTGATTTTCTAATATTTTTCAAATGCATGTCCAGACTAAAGTTTACATTTTGAAGTACATACATGGTGAATTGTCTCTGCCTGAACTTTTCCTAAATTATTATTACCATCAGACCTAAGCTAGTATTTTCTAGTACTGCATGGTACAAGAGGAAAAAGAAATTTCTCTGTGCTTTTGACAACAAAAATTGTCAGATAAATTTAAAAAAATTCTAAACAGAACCTTCCATAGTAACATACAAACTTGAAAGTATATAATGTTTTTTCCTCCAGAACTTAACATTGCAGACAGCTTTTAGCACAGAGAATAAAACTGTAAAAAAATGAACAGATAAGAATTTCCGAATAAACAGATAAGAAGTATCTGCAGTTTCCACTGACTGTAATTGCACATTTGTGCTCAGCTGCCTATAATTACATGCTATCTGGTCTCGAAGATGATGATGTGAAAATTGACATTCATACCATCTGCCCTTCTAACTATGGTCAGACATAAATAGGGGCTGAAATCAGCTATTACTTCTGTATTAACTTCAGCTCTGCCTCAGGATGTATTTACTCATAAACTGAATGACCTTTCTGTTAGATTGCAGTTTGTCACAAGATATTATGGCAGCTATATTTATTTTAATTTCTGTGTTATACATGGACTGATTGTGCAGAAGAGGAAATTCCAACTGTTTGCTGTGAGAGGACTCTCTGAACACTAGTTTTCATCCAGAATGTAAGCCCAAAGCATAGACAAAATCAAAATCAATCCCACTCAATGGGAAATGGAGGAAAATAGCAAACATACTGTGCAGTTTTGGGAATGGAGAAATACAAGATATGACTATTCATATATGGGAGAGTGTGAATGAATCATATTTACATATTTAAAATATATTGCGCGTAGGCAATTATATGATGTATACTCAAAATTCACCTGACCTGAGACTTTCAGTACTGCAGTTTTAGACTTGCACTTTTACCAAATTTAGAAGGCATAGTAAATCTCAGTCACTGTGGTTTGTGTAAAATATTTGCCCTACAGTTACAAGACAGAACATGTGGCTTTTAAAATGACAGACTGTGTATAATCACTCATGTTTTATCTGTTTTAATTTGGAGTAAACAATACTTAACAATTTGATTCCTTATGCCTACATTAACTAGATATAGAGAAATGTATAGAATATTTCTGGCATTTTTTCACAACTCCATACACCGTACAAGAGGATAACATAAAGTGAAGCTTGCTGGCTTACAGAACAATGAATACAGCATCTACTGGTGCCTGCTTTGTGCCTGTGGGTCATAGATAACTCAAGAATAGTGTGATGTTCTAAACCAGAATTAATAAATATTTAAATTTTCACAGCAGGAATGGGTCTCCCAGAGGGAGATTTTTTAATACATAAGCAAAGAATTTATAAACATAAGTATCACAATCCAGTTAAAAACATACTAACCAGAAAGTCATTAATTTGTTTTAAGTACAAAAGCTTATCATTAGCTCTGGGCATCTTGACATATATAATATAGCAATACATAATTTATAACCTACCAGCATAGCACATGATAAAACTGATGTCACTTCTCAGAGAGTTATTTAAATATCCACTAAATATTTAACACCTACATGTTAAACCCATCTTACCTAAATCTTGAGCTGCTCCATAACTAACAGATACTCTCTGTAGTTTTTACAACACTGTGTAGGGGACTAGTTGATCACACTTTTGAAAAACAGATGACTTATTCATATGTACTTACTTTTTTATTTGCTATGCATTTTGGGGGGACATTTTTCAGTATATTTGTGTAAGTGTAGCACTGCAAACTGTATCACAACCAGGCAAGAAAATTTCTGGTTTGGAGGAAAGTAATTTGTGTTGCATAGCATGAATAAAGTATTATTTTGTTTCTACTTTGACCAATGAGAGTATCAACTTTGCAAACTACTGAAGAAAATCAAAGTTATCTAACAGGAAATTGACAAATTGATTTAAATAATCATTGGAACCATTGAAGAGTAATAGAATAAGCACATTCTTTATCTTCACGTAGAAACATACAACAGCAGTACTGCTTAATGTTATGGATTGACACTGTCAATTATTTCCCGTGTTCCCCTGTGCAGAGAATTTATCAGCCACCTCCGGCTCTACAGAGCCTTTTACGGTGGCCTGGCTGATCAGCTGTGCGGCAATGAGTTGGCAGCTGCTGATGGACTCCCGTGTTGGAATGGAGAAGATGTTGTAAGAAGGTACCTTTCTGACTCGCTATTGTCTTTTGTTTTCTGTGTTTCTCTAAAAGTAGCTTCCAATTCTAGTCAAGTACATTGTTTCCCTAGGTATGTGTCAAGGTTAGTTCGAAAAACAAATCAGCATGGGATTCCTTCTCTCAGGCTTGACCTGTGAACAGTGAAAAATATCTCCCTGCATCTCTGTTTTGAGAAGAAAAAAAAAATCTACTGTTCTTCGTTTCATTCAGACATTTTTATTTCAAATTTATGGCACCTAAACATATACTGAAGAAGCTGGATTGGCATTTACAAAATACAGTTGGAGAAAAAGAATATGGGTTTTTGTTTGAGCTTGATAGTTATAAAATGCTCCTTTTTATACAGATTGTGTGATAACAGACTAAGCCATTTGCTTAAAACTTCCTCTGGCTCTGAAGAATGAAGTGATCTCTTAATATATATGGTTTCTCAGGAGAGAGTTAGAAGTTAAAACACGAAGATAAAACATTTTAAAGGTGAAACACATACACTGTTTTATGTATGCAGTGGCTTGGGAGACATCATTCAGCAGCAATGGCAAATAAGAGATAATAATAAACTGCTATGCTTCTGGATGTATATCTCTGGAATCAATATATTTCACAGCTTACAAAACAGTAGCATTTGTGGATGTCAGAAGGATTTCCAGAGACCTGATCTCTGTGTTTTTGCTTTACTGCTGTCATCACCAAAACAAGTATTTCTCTGAACTGGAAGTCCTTGTGATGACAGAGACCAAAATATTAAAAGCTTCATAGCAATTTTTTTTTACAAAGGTCGTGCTGTTAGTACAGCATTTATTAGTAGTTAGTATCAAAGGTCATATCAAAGAGGGTGGCTAAAGGCTGTCAGGTGAGTTAATAAAGTGGGAGATGGCTGGTACCAAGTAGAAAGAACAGTGAAGCTTGCACCTTTAGGAATCCCTAAAAAAGTGAAGCGGGAGCTGTAATTTATTGATTAACAATACCTAAGGAAACCTAATGGACACCCTTTCAGCAAACAACTAGAGGCTTACTTTTGTTTATCTTCTTGCATAGTCCAGTGCTCTGACAGCACAAAGTCCCAGTGAGTGCTTGACTCCCTTGATAGTCTCATTGGGAACATTTGTTCTAAGGTTTCAACAATCTTCTCAAAATGCCTTGTTCCTTCTTTAGATATCTATCGTTGAGATTTAACCTCAACTTCACCTCTGGCTTTTGTTTTGCTGCCTTTCCCCAAATCTGTTATACTATTCCTAACAAATGTTTCAGTAACAATTTGAAGTAAGCATCTTGTAATTACAGATTACCTAAGAATAGGGTTCTTGTATCATTACTTTTGGCTGCTTATAATCTTACTATTAATATATCTTTTCAAACCTATATTATTGTGTTATACAACACTATAATATTTTAGTCATTACTATATTATATTGTACTATTACTATGTTTCTACTGAACAAGTTTATTTTTACTGAGGTCGTCATACAGAAATGAAACATTCTACTAAATTCTAGACCGTAGTGTTTTTAAAAGTAATTTAATTTGACAAAAGATATTTAATGAGTGCAATTTATTTATTTGTGGATAAACCTAAAGATATAATTGGTGACAAAAGCACTGTGTCTTAAAAGTAAGACCACTTTGGTATCAGTTTAACTTAAAAATTCCCTTATTAAAATATTTTGGTTTCACATGTGTATTAATATATATATGTATGCATATTTTTGGTCGGTAAATTTTAGTGTTAACTTCCTGAAATAGCTGACATGCAGATAATATTTAGAAGTACAGGGTGCTGATTAAAACCAAAAGAGCAGGATACTCTGAGTTGCTTTAGGTTACCAACTGGAGCTGAGACCTGCAGATTAGTTCCTAGATCTCAATACATCTGCTTGTACACTAAATATATGATGCTACATCTTCTCCTGCTTCAGTAATTATATGAAGGTGCTCACATCTGCCCTCTTGCTGCCTTTCATTTTTCCTTGTTACTCGGTCAAAATGTTCTTTGTTCAATTTTATTTGTTTATATTTGCTCTTTTGTAACTGAAGGTGTGGGGGAAATCTTCCCTGCACTTTGAGATTAGGGTGGTTTTTTTTGCTGCTGCTGCTGCTGTTGTGATTATTAGCGTTCATTATTATTAACTTATTATCATCATCATCATTATTATCATTATTATTATTGAACCAGGGAAAATGGGCAGTCTTGTCTTTTTGTGCTTAGGCACATCTGTGTGCCTATTATGAATGTAAGGCACATGTGACATGAGCATGTTGGAGAGGAGCACAGACACTGGGTGTGCATGCATGCAGTGCCTGGAGATTTCTGTTGGTTATGGAAGGTCAAACTCAGCCTCAGAAACACATTCATAAATAAAATCTACAAAATCAGAAACAAGGAGGTTGTGTTTGAGCAAGAAAAGGTCCTGATCTGCCCCCCAGGTTGTGCTGGGAAATGACATTTGAAATGGATGAATGAATGAATCAGTTAGTGAAGTGATCTAACGGGAGATGATTAGCATTGGAAGTGATTGTGTTTTAGGATTTGTGAAGGGAAATGAAGATGTCAGAATTTGGGAACGTGGACTGGAGGCAGTGCGCCTCACCACTGTGCAGGCAAACCAGATTAGAAGGGACTAGTAGCATGCAAAAACCAGGGCAAGGAATTCAAAATGATCTTGATGAAACTCATCCAGACCCCAATTTTAGCATTTTCAGGAAAAATGCAGCATACGCTTTGAGGATTCCCAGAAGTATTATGAGATCAGTCAAGAACATAGAAAACTCGGTTTACAAAAAAAGAAGACAAAGAATTAGATTTGTTTAACCTGGAAAAGAAAAACTGTTAGGAGAAAATGCAAAGTGCAAACAGGCTGTTGTTAGGGATAAGAAAAGTATCTGTTATCTTGTTATCTACTTCCATAATGGCTAAGACACATAGTAAATATTTAAAATATGTTCTGATTAAATATTTGGGAGAATTTTCTAGTGACAAGAACAATAAGGGACAAAAATAGGTAGCTTTGGGGTCCAGCATCTGCCTGAAGGAGGATGTTTAGGAACAGGCAAGGCACTGAGAAATGATGCAGCAAAAGCTGATTTTTGCTTAGAGATACGGAGATAAATTGAATAACCTCTTAAAATTTTCTTCAGCACTCTGATTCAGGATCTAGGATTATCTCAGTCCTATGTTGCTCATCTTGTGGTGTCATGATGCCAGGATACTGTGACATTTTAGACGCCATAATGACATGAGCAGGCATCATTGCTTTTCTCCATAAATACTGAAGAACACCTGAACCTGTACACTCACTCTCTTACTCTTTTTTTCTTCATTCCCCCCACAACTAGTGTAAGAATAAATAAATATATTGGTGAATTCATCTATGCAGTGTTCCTGGCACAGATGGGGAAAAGTCTGTATTGTTCAAATTAATTAAAGATAAATAGTTTTTACCTGTTTTGGGATTCTTCACCATTTCCGTTGCCTTTGCTTTCTATTTAAAAATCATGTGCCATAGCTGGTGATGACTGCAATTTTGGGCCTGACATGGGAAAGCAATGTCATAAGCTACATAATGATGGTGTGAGTGTATCAGGACCTGAAGAGATTGCCAAGACTGTTCGCTGCATCTGTGTTTCAAGCTGCAAGTAGCAATAAGTCCTGGAGACAGAAGATAGATATGTTTTTAAAAAAAACCTTTGCAGTTCTTCTTTATCCTTTTCTGTGCATTTTTCTAAAGGCAGTAGTTCAAGGTTTTAACAGTTATAATATCATATCTCAGATAAATCTTATAACCTTTGCCATCTCTGATACCATCTAAGAGATTATGAAGCCTGGATCGAAAGGTCAGAAAAAGGAAAAGAGGGTATTATTGAAATGAAAGCTTACCTAACAGTTTACATTTCATTTGCTTCAGCCGTTTCCTTTTTGGTTTAAGCCTTCCCCCCCAAACTGTAATAATAGTAATGTCATGGCAATATGGTTCTTGATTCTGAAACTGGAAGTTCTTCTGAATCCAGTCTGTCACACAGCGCAAGCTCATGCTTTTATTGAAAGCTGAGACCAGAACCTCCAAACTCCTATATTCATGTCACAGAAGTTTGGTAGTGGGCAGGACTTACAGGAGCAAGGCTACTGTTACAAGGTCCACATCACTGCAGGATGAGGGAGACGATGTCTCAGGAGTCTTCAGCTCTTCCACTGTTTTACTCAATTGTGTGACTACAGTGGTGGGGCATGACATTCAGACTTCAAAGGCATAAGTGAGCGCCACAATGAAGTACCTGGAATTCAATGTTATGGGATTCATTAGGTTCAAAGGAAAAAGAGGAATTGCAATTAACAAGCTATGTACTACCAAAGCATGCAAGAATTGCATGAATCAGTTCAGAATTTTAGTGGCATCTTGGCATTAAAGCTAAAATAATGGGAGTTGTGCAAATAGACTGAGATTGTTCTCATTCATGAACATAAAGTGGTTTAACTGACATTTATAGAGTCTCAGTAGTCCAGTGTGCCTGGCTAGAATGTGAAGAGAGATGGATTAAAAATCCACAGAGGAGAGCAGAGTATGTACTGCACATCTTAAGACCCGTGATTCCACTGAAATAAAAATAGGTGTGACAGAAGAAAATGTAAAATTATGTGTGTTGGAGGATTCAAGATTAATGGAGATTATTAAAAACAGCTAATCAAGTCTGGAAGGAAGAGTTTCATACGTAACACATAGCTAAAGTATCCAAATTAAGAGGCATTAAACAGCATGATTGATTTTAATTGCTGAGCAAGTTGTGTGTTGTTAGAAAGTGATTATAATAAGCATCTATCATCAAGTAAATGCTTAGCTTTAGCACAGCTCTTAGGCTGGGGAAAGGAATTATCTCCTTTGATTCTTAAATATTCTGAAACAAGAGTACAATCCCAAATCTGTTCTTAGCCAACAAAAGAAGATAAACGGTGATTTAAGGAGTTCTAATGAATTCCTTTTCGTTTCCATCTATTTGGGCTAGTCTTCACTTTATAAGGAGGCAGAATGTGAACTGCCATCAAAGCACCACTTGCCACCTATGCAAAGGATTTGCCTGAGCAAATTGAAATGTAGGAACAGCCCATTATGGCTTGTATTGCTTTGCCTAATATGCTATGGACAACAAGGTTCAGCAACAGATGACAGATGGGTAGAGAAAAAAAACAATTGTAAATACATACTTCCTCACAATATGCAAATTTGGGAATGCCTGACCCAGAACTGTGAAGGTTCAGTCTTCTTGGGAACTCATACCTTAACACAGATAGCCTTCCACAGCAAGTTCACTAGAAGTTTTCAAATACCAAAACACTAAGTCACCTTAAGAGGTAGGTGGTGGACAAAGATATTTGTAGGCTGAATGTTTTGTAAAGAAAATGAAGATTAAATAAATCATTGAGTAGAAATGCCTGAAATCTGAAGTATTTTTGTTTTGAGTTGCTGCTGCCCCTTTAGGGATGCTTGGAAGTGAAGTCACCAGCATACGGCATATGGGCTGTAATGGAGAAACGGGTCATCTGGCCTATAAGAACATGGGTCTCCAAAGATCCTCCCTGAATTCAGGAGGATTTTTTCATTACAATTTATACATTTTCGTTTGGAAAATTGCTGACATCAGGACATGTTCAAAGACTAATCAGCAGCACCATTGATTTTGCCACTGCATGCCCCCAATCACAAATAATTTCTTACTAGTCCTGCTTCACTTGTCAAAGGAATGAGAGGGCCTTATGATATGTTTTTATGTGTTGATGTAGAAGACAAAAGGCATTTCTACTTCTGGCATCAACATGTAATTGAATAATTAAAAATAATTATATTCTTCCACTTACTGGTTTTCTGGAGGTAACTTCTTGTTGTCTTTTTCTCTGAGAAGCCTTAAACATTACTTTTAGGTTAGCTTAATAAATTTAGCAATTGTAGGGGAGAATATAATCTGAACTATTTATTCCAGGAAAAGACAAATATTTGGAGAAAGAGAGATACTGGCTTGGTGATAGATTATGTAAAACCTAGGTAGTTCATATAAAAGCTGAAATTCAGATTGCTGTGTCAGTTGGCTTTA
Organism: Falco biarmicus; assembly: GCF_023638135.1. NCBI lineage: Eukaryota > Metazoa > Chordata > Aves > Falconiformes > Falconidae > Falco > Falco biarmicus. The sequence goes on from NC_079289.1 coordinate 54,054,028, forward strand.
GGACATCCAAGTCTGACATTAGGGGAAAAAATGAAATGTCATATAATCCCTTTGTTTATATTAATTGTGGGGTTTGTTCTCTGTCTTGTCATGAGATATAAAAGTAAAATCATTCTTGCTTTAATAATGGTAGTATCTTTTTTCAATGTATGCTCAGATAAATCTCATGACACTTCAGGATGGAATTTATTTAATTAAATAAAAGCAGCAAAATAGTATTGCATTTGATTACCTCAAATGAGGTAATAAATGAGGTAATAAATGAGGTAAATAAATGAACTATTATTCCTTTTCTTTGCTTGAGCAAATACATAATTTTCTCTAGTGTTTGTCCTAGAAACATTTGATTCATTTATCATGCACAGCAGGGGTTATAATAGAAGGGTTCTTTTTATTAAATCGGTAGTAATTCACAAAATGTATTGATTTTTAAATTGAAAAACATTATTAGAACCATGTTAAATAATTGTATTAAAAAAGAGCATTTATAAAGTCACAGAAGAATGTTGAAAGATAGGCATGAGAAAGAACATGACCAAAGATATTCTAAGAGTTTAAATTATGGCATCATTGTATCTTCATTTTGGAATGTGCTTTTCTTTCATTGTACACAGCCATATAAAAATAGACTTACCTCAGAATTTCGTATTAGTGATCTGATAACTCTTAGAGTTTTTCCTAGGGAATTCAGGACTACTTTACATAGTTTATAACATGAAACAGGAGGCAAAAAATTAAAATAAATCTATAATTCCCTTTCTGTGTATTAAGGTTTCATATTAATACCAAGGAAAACTCATGCAAGAGGCTTTGCTGAATAGTTAAAAAATATGACTAATACGAAATAAGTAACTGTGAATCATAGTGGATTATACTGGACAGAAGATTTGTGTATACGTGCCTCATTGAAGTTCTTATAAAAGAAATATGATCTAACTGAATTCACCTTTGATATACAAGATATCTTTCAACTAATAAGTTTAGTGATATTTCACAGTGTGTCCCCTTTCATACAGTGTTGTTCTGAAACATTTTGTATTTCTAAAACCAAATTATTTATCACCTCTATCCAGGGCAATTTAATACAGAAGCTCTCAGTAAATAATTTAAACAATATTTTGGGTTGTGCAATATCTTCTGTGGGGTCCTATTTCACTGTAACGTTCACAGCAGTCCTCTGTAAACACTGCAGGCTAACCAGCCCAGACAGGGAACTTCTGGTCAGCACTACAGCATTTACCGATGACCCTTTCAGCCTTCCTATTGCTCTGTTGCATCTGCTGAAGAATTTTCTCTTGACAGCTATAGGTCAGATTTTCATTGAGCATCCTGCACTGACTGTGAAAATACACTACAGAAACTTAGACTATGCTGGGAGGTTTTTGGTTTTACATTTTCACAGCTGACTTCAATACTCAAGCTGGGTGATTTTAGAGATCTGGAAATTGGTTGAATAAACCAAACCTGAGCTACTTTAATTCGGAAAGAATTTGAATTATTAAAGTGTAGTAACCCACAAAGAAATTTAATGATGTTTTGCTAGCCCACTAATACATTTGCATCTTTAATATGTCCCAAGTGATGTATTGAGTTTAGCCATGTAGGCAAGCACATGTCTGCTATGAGTGCTTCAGTGACAACTGTCTCTGGGAAAAGTCTGAAGTAAGAGGTAATGAAAAGGCAACATGAACATACATATGTATGCCATGCTGCAGTCTTAGTAAATGAACCAGTCAAGCACTTGTGTGAATAGTCATGTCCAAATCGGAAAGATTTTCATGTCTATGTAATGCCTAAAATTTCATATGAGAAGTTATCACGAAGAACTGATCAAAGCAGTAGAAATAAGTTGTTACAGTCATACAACAAGAAACTGCAGATTCCCTAATACATACTTGATGTCTATGAGGCAGAGAAAGAAAATCTGAAGCATAAAACACAGTCCAAACTCACAAATAACTGTTTTTTTCTTCCACAATAAAAGAGAGCTCTCTGCTGCTTCTGATAGGCAGGAATACCAGCAAGGAATTATTATGTGTATTTGAGAAAATGCCATCCCTACGGTTGGAGAGATTGCACTATCGCATACTGCTGTGTCTGAAGATGTAGCTTCTCCTAAGGAGTGTGAGGAACACTTTATGTCTTATGTTAATAAGAGCTAGCCATGTTAAAACTTGTGATATTCTTCATCTCTTCTACTCCAGTTTGTGAAGAAATGCACATCTGCATGGGCCTCTTGGCTTGTTTTTCAGTAGAGATAAATGGATCCTTGTTGGATGCAATTCATTTGGTGTTCACGTAGTTGGATAGAACTTCTTAGAAGGACTTGTTTCTCCTCCTTGGCTGTAAAGGCCATCAGTCTAAAGGTAGGGGTAGGATTTCTGTCATCTAAGTTTAGTATATTTAGAAACTCTAACTAATACAAAGTATCTATGCTAGGATTAAAAACCAAAATACCCAGAACACTAAGTGTTAAACCTGGAAGATTGATCCAGACCATTACACCTAAGTCTTTGAGATACTTCACCAGAAAGCAAGGTGTGCATGTTGATCCATATATTGAAAGTAATGTCATATAGCAGTGTAGAAGAATGGCTGCAGAAGCATGGCCTTAGAATCTCTGAAGATCTGCACAATCCAGGCCTGGTATTAGAATAGGCCTGTAATCAGAATTGTACTGAAGTTGCTGTGCTGAAGTTAACAAGAAAGGTAGCCTTGAGCTATTCTTGAATCCTGAGACCAAGTAATTATGCTGTGCCAACAGGCCGTGGCTGTAACAAGCTACAGCTGCCGGGAAAGCAGGTGCAGGGCCAAGAGAGATAGGGACCGGTATGGGAATATAGGGAGTAACAAACTACAAGGCTGAAGCATAGCAACACAATTAGCTACATGGATAGAATGCTTATTTTAGTCATGATAATTAGGGGTGTGAGAACCGCGCGTGTTTAGAGACTAATAACCAATTATATTTCTGCTTTACGAATATGCATGTGTATCGGTTCTATATAAGTAGTGTTAGAAACTAATAAAGTTGAGCAAGATGCATAACTCATATTGAGCATCTTCTTGACTCTGGCGAACCCTACTTCCAACATAGCAGTGTTGATCAATTTTTGCTAGTGCTGATCTTTTGGTCAAAGTGATATTTGAAGGTAACTGGGTTAAGCAGCATGAAGGTTTGTGCAGGACCAAGCATGACTCTGGCTCTTTCTTGGTACCTTTGGTCAAAGATGGAGCATATTCTTCAATAAGATATACAACTTTCTGTTTTGCCTTGTTTCTTGAAGTTGTTTTATTTTAAAGGTTAGACAAAATTGGGAATGGATTTAGAGAGAGTTAGGTGTTTCTTTATGGAAAGAATATGAAATTTTCCTTTCTTTTTCCCCTCTGCTTCCTAAGCCAATTTTCACTGTAGGAGAAGCTATGGCATCTAGAACTCTAGGTTTTATGTCTCTCGTTTTCATAAAATGCTGTAAAAACTGTTATGTTCATGTCCTTTTTCCAAATATGATGACAATATTTCAGAGAAGCTTATGTTCCTGTACACTGTGTATTATGTTCCTACTAATCCTTCTTTTAATATGTCTCACTTTCATATCCTGATGTCTTTAAAACCTCTGAATCACACGTAAGTACAACTATGTAACAGAGGAAGTAATAAATCTATCCTATATTACAGTCTAATAAAACTGCATTTTTTGATTGTTTAATGAAGTACTTCTGGAATCTACAAAGACAGCATGGCAGATTATTACCTTTAGTTCAAACATCAAGGCAACATGTTCTGTTCTACTTAGGGAGGAAAAATATAGTATTCATGCCTCCTGAAGTCCTTGTAGAGAAGCTATTTAAAATAAATAGAAACTAATTAAGAAATCCTAACAAACAGCATTTTTTACAAAAGGATGTTTCATTTTCCATCAAAAAGTGTTAAACATGGTCTGTTAACATGCTGCAGTACTGAAAGGTAGAAGAGCAGTACTGAATGGTACAGGGTTCTAGGCAGCAGCTAATGGAAAGAGACTGCATAAACAATTATAGTTCTTTTTTGAGCAAAAGCCTCTTGTATTTGCAGATTATCACTATATTTTCTATAATTCCTTGAACAGGAATCCCAAGGTAAGGGCAACTGACTCTTGACTGCATACATTTCTAGCAGAGGGAAGATTTGACTATGATCCAAACCAATGAAAGCTTGTTTGGGAACACTGCCCTTCAGCCTTTTGACAGCACAGACTATTCACAGAGATCTTGGCAGTAATAATTTAATTTTAAATCCATATTTTTATATCTAGAGAATTAGTTTTTCAAAGGAGAATTTTTTACCAACCAGTTCAAGATCTGATAGCTAGACTCTGCCATCTCTTCTGTATGTTGACTTGCTTAGTAAAAAAAAAAAAAAAAAAAAAAAGTAAAAAAGTGGGGTCAAACATTCAGAAGTTTTTTATTTATTTAGACACCTTTGAAAGATTTAAAATGAAAAATAATTCAGCTCATGGTTCAGTCAGTACAGTTGATTCTTTTGGATTTATAGGATGATAATGCCATATTTGAGTCTACAAGGAAGACTTCATTTTGGGAGTGAGGTTCAGCTGACTAGCTATGCAGAACTTAGGGATCCAACCTGGAGTACTTGTGTCTGTATTGTCAATGGGGAGAGACACGTCCTACTTAGTGCTCGTGGACTGGCTGTTTCTAACCACTCTAATGACTTGGAGTGAGCAGCTCAGAGGAGCTGCGTAGCTTAGATGATCTCAGTCTTGCCCTCAAGGACATGTAAGCCTGATGGAAAAAGGTTTGCACTGTAAAACAAGTTTTCTGAACATAGCTGAAGCTCATTGAATTGCTTTTCACTGCTTCCTTCTTTCAGATTCCTCTAGGCTTTGAACTCCTCTGTAGAGAGGGCTTACGTGGCAGATGCTTCAACACTGCTATTGGAACAGTTCACAGCGATAGATACAGCACATATGATGAGTCAAACAGATGCTCATGACAAGAAAAACTCTTGTCTCAGCTGCGTACACAAATTGTAGTGGAATACATGAAGAGAAGCCATATGTAAAAAGATCCTACAGTTGTTCAGATGAGCAGTTTTCTCTAATACTTCTATCACCTCCAGAAAGATTTAAGCTATGTGGGATCTGCATTGCCTTTTTTTTTCCCCTCCCATAAACATGACGTAGAACTTGACTAGATAAGATTATAATTTTGTAGAAAGAGAACAGATTCTTTCTCTAGGGACAGAACAACTCATGTCCTAGGAAATCTCATCTCCTGATAAATAGGCAGTGTAATAAGTTCATTTTTCTCATTTATACACGTGTGTAAAATAATTCTGAGCTTATGTGTTTAAATTTGTGTGCACCTGGGAGTAATGCTGCTTCACCTTCACCTGTCTGCCTGCAATGAAGAGGTACAGATATGTAGTGTAGTAATATTTTTTTTTTCCTGTCAGTTAGGTGTTGAACACAATTAAATTCACTCCATTGGGAGGAGCTTTTTGGGAGATGTGAAGCTAGGTGAATTCCCTAACTATTAATTTGGGGGAGGTAAATGTGGAGAATAAATGAAATTCATCAACTGGAATCTGCTGAGATGATAGGACAAAAGTAAAGATTTCACTCTGAATTTAGTTTCCATTTGGGAAGCTAAGCCTGAGGACAGACATTGTCAAATGAATAGATGCCAGCTATGGGAAACTATATTAAAAGTCTTGAGATCAACTGGTAGTTGAAGGGAACACTTGGAAAGCAAGCCAGGTTTCCAGTAAGGCTTGATATTTTTATTACCCACATCTGTCTCAAGATATCATTGCTGTTCTATAAAATATGCATTTAGTAACATTAAAATACATTTTGCTTTTACCATAGTATTTGTAGTGAGTTCAAACTAATTATAATACCTTGATAACAACAGAAAATTTTGGACATAGAAAAACTTGCTGCTGCAAAATTTTGTTTCCAAACAGACAAAAAAAAAAAAATCAGCACCACTGTAATCAAAATTAAACTAATCCATGATGGATCCACATTAAAAGGTGTTATGTTATGGCATGTTAACACTAGCAACCCTGAGGCATGTTTATTCATCACAAAAAAAGGCGGGGACACACCCCAGGACAATAATCTGTTCTTCTTTGACAATGGTTTTCTGTTCAAATGAGACCACTTTCCTGGAACATTTGCAGATCTAACTCCAAAACATACTTCCAGCACATAAACTTGAAAAAGTGAGTAGGCAATAGTCCTTCCCAGTTACCAACAATAAATGATGTCTGGCCAGCAGACTAAAAAAGGAAGGTACTTACATCATTAAATCACAGAATCTCTGTCCCAGGATATTGTGGAAGTCCACAGTGTATCTGCATTCAAAGAATGGCTAAACAGATTCATGGAATAATTAATCAAGGGCTCTTGATGAAGTTACAATATAATACTGCTTTCTATATATTGCCAGAAACTGGGACTGTACCCAAGGGAAGGGGAGAAAGAGTAGCAGTGATGTTTATTCCAAGTCCCTGCTGGCTAACCCTAGAAAGTGGTTACCTGGAGAGTGGAACTTTTGAGTGGAGACATTTCTCTATTTGAACTTCTTCTCTATGGTACTATATTGGGTATTCCTGAACCATTTCCTTCTTACAAAAAGAGAAAAGGTATTGTTGGGCACTCAAGTGAATATAAAACAGCTGTAATTAACAGTTGCTCACACTGGTGCATTCACTATAAGGTGTATGTACCGTGGATCCACAATGTCCTGCTTTGCAGCAGTCCCTCAGAACTAGAAGGAGAGCCAGAAGTTATAGCAGAAATGTTTTGAAGTTTTATGGGCTTTGCCACTGTGACAAAAAGATAGAAACTTTTTGTGCTTTAATTTCATACAGTATTAAGAGCTCAAACTTACATATTATTTCCTGTTATTTCTCTGGAGGAAAGTACCAGTGTGATTTTTTTCTTTCGCTCCCTCTAATCTGTCATACTTCACTCATTTTTCATAATTTTTTACTTTACCTTGTATTTGCACACCTTTCTCATCCAGTATTTTTCACATCTTTTCCCTATTTATTTCCATATTCATGTCTCTACTTTGTCTTCCACTTCAAGCCTGTCTTCTTTGCACTCAATTTCTTTACTTTCACTTCATTGGAGTCACATTAATCATAGTACAACAATGACAAAGTAGACATTGTCATTTTATTATTCCTGGGTTTTTTTCTTTTGATAGCCACAGAGTAACTTCAGAAAACCAATTGAGTCTGCTTACAAGTATTTGGGGGGGAGTCCTTGTTCTCAGGAATTTTGTCAGCAGAAGACCATTCTGTATTTTAAACAAATCAGAGTTGTAGCGGGTTTTTTTCTCTCTTTGCGTCTTACATTTTCTTACTATTAATTCAAGTGACTGTTAAAATCATTGATTCTTAAAACATTACAGAACTGTAGCCATGATGCATGTAGAGAAACCACTTATCACAAGTCAGCATTAGGTTCAAACCCTTGTAACGGCAACCGTAGTTCAAATTTCATAACCCTATTACGACCAAAAAGAAACAAGCAAAAAAATGGGGTTCTTTGGGAGCTGTATTAATGCTTGTTTGAACTGCATCCAATCTGATTAGGCCATAATCAGTCACCTTTGTTCAAAGTTTCTTTTTTCCCACATGTTCATAGCGTTGCCAGCTGCTACATCAACAGAAGCAAAAACTTTTTTTTTTTTGGTGGTCCTCCGGAGAGCGCCGTTCTTTCCGTTGCTGCATCCTAGGTTGCCACCCAGTGGAGAAGACTGAAAATGCGCCTTGTCCCAGGCCCAGAAAGAGATGCCGCATGACTCGGTGGCCGGCAGCTCTTTATTCTACAAGGAAATACCTCTGGGTGGTCGTTTGTGAAAACGCTGCTTTCTTTTGTTGTTTTCAGTTGCTTTAACTTAGATTTAAAAGGTGAACTAGCAGTAGCGTGGTATCTTAAAATAAAAGTCTCTGGGGTTTGCCTGTTTTCTCTAGATACTTGCTGGTTTTGACCAGGGTGTTACATGTCATATAACAGCCTGATACAACAATGCAGCTCCATCTATATTAGTGTATAAACTGACTAATATGGTCAGTGGATCAGAGCTGTGATTTGCAACGTCTTGAATTCTACAGAACGATTACATTATTTTCAACTTCTTGGGATATGCTTTTAAAATCTCTTCTAACAAACTTCATTTGGCCTTTTTTTTTTTTTTTTTCACCTTGTGTGTAGAACTTCTATTCATATTCAGGGCTCAGAAACAGAAAAAAAAACCCCTGCGTTAGGAAGGTGTTGCCTAAACTCCCCTCTTACCAAACTCTGATGTAGTTAAACAAGAAAGTTTTGCACAAAGTTTCGGTTGATGACCCACCCTCTCAGGTCGTTAATGCTCCAGTACCCACCTTGTCAAGTCCTCAAAACTGGTGACTGCAAGGACTTCTCATCAAGGGAGTCAGCCTTGGGAAACAAAGAACAGATGAGGGTAAGAGCACCGGTATGTAAATCATGCAGGAAGAAGTCTCCAGGTGAAAAAGTTCTGGCTGCAAGAGGAGACAAGCCAGTAAGGAGTTGTAATCGCTGATTGCACTAGAAGCGAGAAACTTGTGATCGGTCCTGTGCGTGGATGGAAATGCATGCGCGGTGTGCGGTGTGTGGTGGCCGTGCGGGTGTGCTCGGGGAGGCCCTCAGATCCCCTGGCTGGGTGAGTTTCTGCGACAGCTCTCTGGGATGTTAACAATGTTGCTCTTAAACACTGAGGTGGTTTACAAATATGTCGTATTGGCAGGGGCTAAGAGTCCCCCCAGTGGGTCAGAGCCCTGGAGCCGGGGTCCTGGCAATGTGAAGCTGCTAGAATTTGAAACTTTACAAATATTGTTTGCTGGGGTTTGGGTACTGGGAATTTGAAACTTTGTTGGGTGTTGGTTGCCAAATCTTGTGTATTGGTAGTTTGAAGCTTTGCTGGGTTTTGGTGACTGGACTTTGTCTCCGTCGAGTTTTGTGTGCCGGATTTTTCTGTCGGATTTTAAGTATTGGGTATTTGTGGGTTTGAAACTTTGTAACGTGGGAACTGGGCATTCTACTGGGAGTAGGGGTGTCCTTAAGAGCTCTCCTTTGGGCTGTATATTAAGATACTGGAATAAGTTTGGGGGTGACCCCCTCACTTGGAAAAAATAAACTATTGGTAGAATCACTGGTGGCCCTTGTATACCTTAGATGATCAGGATAAATGGGTTTAAAACCAGAAGTATAAATTCTAATACAGTATTACAATTAATGTTGCTTTATGGATGCAAAGGAAAAGGAAGTCTCATGTGTGGATTTGGGTTTTTTGCCTTGAGAAACTATCATGAAACAAGAAAGAAATGCAAGTTGATGATATTTGATTCTAATGCATTGATGATGATGGAGGGATAAAACGAAACCACCTCAGTGTTTTTCTGCTTGTAGTACTAGGAAAAGGTGTTGAAAATGAAGAAGAGGGTGTGCAATTAATGGTTTCAGGATAGTGTTGTTAATAATAGGGTGAGATTTTTGCCTAAGGAAAAGGAATGGTTTGGAGAAACCTCAGGAAGAGAATGAGAGGACTTACGACTTTGTGGGACAGTCTGCTCTAGATAGAAGAAGAAATTCTTGAAAAGCATGTCTGGAATATCAATATCTTAGTTGATAGAAATTGTTTATAAGGTTTATAATAACACAGAGAAATTGGGGGGGACGGACAGGGGTTCAACAACAACTTGTAACCAGTCCTGTGTGTGAATGAAAACGCATATGTGAAGTGCTATGAATACACAAGTACTCTACTGTATATAATATGTACCCTCAAGTAGCTTGGTGTGCCGGTTAGAAGGAAAGATCCTGCGTGCACCCAGAGCTGCAATAGATTAATGTTGGCTTTCTAAACTGTCCTTTGCTGTGGCGAGTTTTCCTGATTATGATTTTCAGTAACAAAGGGGCCTCTGGAATTGCTGGTTCCAACTTCAGTAAGAAGCCAGGGCCATCGACTAGGTTATTTAGGACTCTTGTCAAGCTGAGTAGTATCTTCAGTGATGGAGATTTCACCAGTTTTTGGGCAGCCTATTCCAGTGTTCAGTTGATCACAGAGTGCATGTTTTTATATATATAGCCAGACAGTACTTCCCCTGAGCAACTTGTGCATGTTGTGTCTTGTTCTTTTACTGTGCACCTTTGTGAAAAAAGTATCCCTTCCTCCTCTGTACCTATGTTTTACGTACTTTATAAAGTGTATTACGAGATTCACCATAAACCTAGTCTTTCCCAGGCTGAACAAATGCAATTCATTCGGTTTTTCTTCAAATGTAAGTTCTCCAGGTCTCTAAACATCTTCGTGGCATCTTAATGGATTTACTTTGCTTTTCAGGCCTGTAAAGACCCATATGTTACCATCACACTTGCAGTTACTGTTTTGATTTGGAAGCACGCTCTGAAATCCACTGCTTGCCTTTAACATGACCTCTGTCACACTTTGGACATATATCTGGATGATCAATCATTTTATTACTCTATTTCATTAATTGCCAGAACTAATTACATCATTATCCAGCATTCAGACTATTGTTATTCATATATGTACTTTAAGATTGCAATACAGTGAAAAAAATAAAATAAAATGTGGGACTTATGCTTAATTATTTTGTTTTGTTTTTCCCCTGTGTGCTTATAAACACAGCTGTGTAAAGTATGGCCAGATATGATTAAAGTTTGATATGTAAATATATATAGTAAATGATTAGTAGAATGCGACTGAGAAATTCAACAGTCCACAGCTAAGATGTGGGAGAGTTCTCAGAGGAGAAAAAAAAATATAATCCCACCCATTTTAAATCTTGTGTATATGTACAGAAACTGTAGAAAAATTCTTTCCTCATAAATTATGGACATGTTACCAACCTGCTTTCTACTTAAGATGCAGATAGAGATGTATCTACATTAGCATTTTAATTTGAATCAGGAGAGTGCTTTTGACGCAAATCTCTCAATCATCTTCAGTTCATGTTGTGGAATAGTCTTGGAGCAAATAAACGGGATTCCTTTCAGGTGAAACTCAATGGTAAGGTGTACCTCAAGACTGCACCTAACGCACCCTAACTAATAATGGGCATTCAGTCTGTTGGGATTAGAGTAGGTCTGATGAAGTATTCTTTCACCTCCAAATACAGATATTGTCGATATTGGGCCCTAAGCACCAAGTTTTTACAGAAACAAATTTCTCTAAATTTGTGGTTACAGAATTTAACTACTTGCTGATGTTGGACATGACGTGTTATGGCTCACCACAGGGAGCTGTGCATGTGTGCGTGAGAAAGGGAGGCTGGCAGGAAAATCAGTGTACAAAGCCTGGCAAAGCCAGGCACGTAAGGGGAATTATGTGGATTTTTTTTTTTTTTTTAAAGTGGGGGGGGATAACATGTGTCTTAAACATTTCTATTCAGAATACTGCCTGTTTATTATTCTAAGACTCATTAATTAAATCGATTATATGTAATAATTATCAAGATTCTTTTAAAAAAGAATGTTATTTGTATGGAGAATTAAATTGTTAAATTACGTGCTTGATTTGAAGGCTTGTAATTGTTTGAAATATTCCTGTTCATAGCAGCACAAACCTTTTAACAGGCGTGATGGACTGGGACATATATTTCAATGTAAGAAAACAAAGTGAAACACTTTTCCTCCAAATAGGATACATGATCTGTTGTTTCAGTGGGGCAATCATCATGTACAAGCAACTGTATTGGCATGTTTTTCAGCCTTAATTGCCCTGTCAGTTACAATTAGAGGTGTTAATGTAACTGGGAAATGCTACAAATTACTTGTGGCTTTTGCTCCTTGTGCATTCTCAGCTTGTCTTGCAGAAAAAGATATCAGAATGACTGAGATCTCTTGCTGAGTCCGTTATTAAGGTTTGTTTGTTATACTCCCTGGGTACAGTTATTCTCTCAGTGTGGATTCAGTATTATGGGTGTAAAGATGCCTGCAGCAGAATGGTTTAATCTTTTAAAGTAAGGGGGAAAATCTTAATGTATTAGGCTTTTCTGTTTTGTTTTGGGTGTTTTTTTGTTTTGTTTTGTTTGTTGTTTTTTTTTTTCCCCTGAAATAGCTGCAGCTGTAATAGCAATATATATAGCTGTTCTGGTTAAAAAAACATGTTTACTAAAGTTGTCGTTAGTGTGAAAACCTATGATTTTCACAATCTTATTGGTGCTTACTGTTCTATAGATATTTGCCACTGTTTTTTTCTATTATAGTAAAGGAGTTGATGCTTTTCAAAATCCTGCCACTGTGCTCATCTAGAATAAGGGGATCGTCTTAGCAGAATGACATAGAAATTTTTGACTGTTGGAGGAAACATGAACTTGAAAGTGGGGTACTGAGGGTAGTGATTTGCTAGTCCTTTTATTTCCGTAAGCGGTATCAAGGTTACCCAGTCCAACACTAATAAATAAAGCAAAGGAAACAAATCAAATAAATGAATGAACACTATGATACTGTACTCTGTAATAGACAAAAAGATGAATTGCAGGAGACTCACAGAAGGGTGGCCAAGTGCTGGTGGCTCTGTGGTCTACTGGAAAGCTACCAAGTGCAGTCATTCAGTGGAGTAACAGAATCCTAGAATCATAGAATGTTTTGGTTTGGAAGGGACCTTAAAGATCACCTAGGTCCAACCCCCTGCCATGGGCAGGGACACCTTCTACTAGACCAGGTTGCTCATAGCCCCATCCAACCTGACCTTGAACGCTTCCAGGGATGGGGCATCCACAGCTTCTCTGGGCAACCTGTTCCAGTGCCTCACCACCCTCACAGTGAAGAATTCCTTCCTAATACCTAATCTAAATCTACCCTTTTTCAGATTAAAGCCATCACCCCTTGTTCTATCAGTACATGCCCCTGTAAAAAGTCCCTCTCCAGCTTTCTTGTAGGCCTCCTTTAGACACTGGAAGGCTGCTATGAGGTCTTCCTGGATCCTTCTCCAGGCTGAACAATTCAACTGTCTCAGCCTGCCTTCATAGGAGAGGTGCTCCAGTCCTCTGATCATCCTTGTGGCTGTCCTCTGGACTTGCTCCAACAGGTCCATGTCCTTCATATGTTCAGGGACCCAGAGCTGAACTGAACACAGTACTCCAGGTGGGGTCTCACAAGAGTGGAATAGAGGTGGAGAATCACCTCCCTCAACCTGCTGGCCTCGCTTCTTTTGGTGCAGCCCAGGGTACAGTTACTTCATCTTGTCTTGAAACAGCTGCCCTGCATTTCTGAAGTCTTAGAAATTGCATTGCTTTTTGAAAGGTTAAATGTTAAAGGTTAAAATCTCTGACGGTGGATTAGACTCCCTAGTATTTGCTTCAGAGCTGGAAAAAAACCCCTTAAACTATGGGATGGTTTTATCCTCTTGCATGAAATCTTGGAACACTGAGTAAATTGTGCACAGTGAGGGGCCCTTCAGTGTAATCGCCAAATGATGGATTACTAGATAAAGTAATGGATCACCTGTTTTTTCAGTTTTGAAGTATATATACTACTTAGTGAAGCAATTTAAAGTATCGGTCATCATTGTTTCTTTGGTTTAACAACTGATTACTGAAACACATAATTTTTAAGGCAACTTTTTAAAAGGGATTAATCCAGATGAAATAGTTTCTCCTTAATATCTTTTTGTTCTTTGACCCATGCAGTAAAAGTATCCTGCTAAAATAAATGTAAATGTAATGACTGTAAAGCCTGAGTGCTAAGATCTTTTCTTTCAGCTTGTGCTTACAAGAGGAGATGTCAGGGTTTGGAAAAGTTTTGAAAACAGGAAAAAAGAAATGAATCAAAGACATTAATGTTTTTTAGGGGTTTTTTTTGAAGGCATGTTTGTATGTTAGGGAAGTTTTTATCTTATGTAATTTTGTCATTTTTCTGAGCCAATCAAATAAGCAATTGATAAAATTTTGTAACTGTTAAGAATTGTAAAGAAAAAATTGTTTAAAACAATTATTTAGGCCAGGCGTAGTAGTGATACTTCTATAAAATTAGTAACTACTAAGACTTTATTTTTTGCGTAATGACAAGTACGCATTATTTTAGAGATGGAGTGGCACCGAGTCTTTGTGTGCCCGGTGACACATCTGATGTAGGAAAAAAGGCAGTTCTGTAAACTGAAAGCATTAATATATTCACCAAGTAGACTGAAATGATTGTATCTCTGTGATGTGACATAGTATATAAATGAAATCTGATTGATACCTCAGAAGGCTGTGCTGCCGTTTAGCGAGACCTGGACAGGCTGGAGAGCTGGGCAGACAAGAACCCAGTCAAGTTCAACAAAGGCCAGTGTAAGGTCCTGCACGTAGGGAGGAACATCCCCATGCACCAGCACAGGCTGGGGGTTGACCCGGTGAAACGCAGCTCTGTGGAGAAGCACCTGGGAGTTCTGGTGAACAGCAAAGTTGCCCCTGACTCAGCAGTGTGCCCTGGTGGCTAAGGAGGCCAGTGGGATCCTGGGGTGTGTTAGAAGGAGCGTGTCCAGCATCTGCTCTGCCCTGGTGAAGCCACATCTGGGGTACTGTGCCCAGTTCTGGGCTCCCCAGTTCAGGAGAGGTGGGGAACTACTGGAGAGGGTCCAGTGGAGGGCTACAAAGATGATGAGGGGACTGAAGCATTTCCATTATGAGGAAAGGCTGAGAGAGCTGGGCCTCTTTAGCCTGAAGGAGGCTAAGAGGGGATCTCATCAATGTCTGCAAATCTCTTCAGGATGAGTGTCAGGAGGCTGGGTCCAGGCTCTTTTCAGCAGTGCCCAGCAAAAGGATAAAGGGCAACGGGTACGAACTGCAACACAGGGAGTTCCATCTGAATAAGAGGAAGAACTTCTTTACTTTGAGGGTTGTCACCCTCAGAGCACTGGAACAGGCTTCCTAGAGAAGTTGTGGAGTCTCCTTTTCTGGAGACATTCAGAACCTGCCAGGACGCCATTCTGTGCAGCCTGCTGTAGGTGAACCTGCTTTAGAGGGGGTTGCACTAGATGATCTCCAGAGGTCCCTTCCAACCCTGACCATTCTGTGAATCTGTGATGATACTTACCAACAAAAATGTTATTAGATGAATATGTAATTTCCATATATGTGTGTTTGAGTATACGTTTGTCAACTTTGCATATTATTAAAGACCGGGTATGAAGTTTATCTGACTTACAATATGTAGGAGTTAAAATTGCCTAACATTGTAGCTTTTTATATTGTAACACTTTTTGATTTTCAGTATTTCTTAGCTATATGAAGTGTTTTGAGGACTAGACTGCAACACTGACAGTATCATCATAAATATACTTTCTGAAATATTTTTCACACTGAAGGGAAATGTTTCACAAACTGACATCTCTGTATGCCAGGCCAATGAGAGAAAAAGAAAGCAGAATTTTCTGTTTTAAAATGTCTTGGGAATGAAGCTTTCATGTTTGCTTCTCTAGGACATTACATAGTCTCTAGCCTAGCCAGAGAAGTAGGCTTAAGAGTCTAAAAAGGCTACATTTTTGTACTGCCACAGAGGGGTTTTTTATGTGTTTCAGTTACTGGTCTGCAAACACTAGGAATAATGGAGAATGGTTTTAACCTGTGCTTTAGGCATCTGACTTTGGGCATTTTCCTAGGCTAATCTTCTTAGTCTACCTAAATAGCAGAGAGCTGGACAGACTCTGCAGGAAGGTGATTGGGAAGCTCCAAGTTAAGCTTCTTCTCGAAGAAGCTCTTTTGAGGAAGCATCTACCTTTCTCCTATGGTAAGATAGGAAGCGTTGCCCAAATCCCTCCGATTCCTGTTTCTGGCAGGCTTCCTTTCCCTTGACTTTGTCATCTGCTTAAACTCAGACCACAGAAGGGCGTTTTGGAAGGTAAAGGCAGTCAGAGGAATACTGCTGAAATCAAAGGAACTGCTTATGTGTGTAAGGACACACACACAAAAAAAATCCTTGCAAAGCTGGGGTGTTAGACAATGAGGTCTTTGAGGAAGAAGCTCTCTTTTTTTTTGGAAGAGTTATTTGTTAAATAAATAGTAACCAGCAGGCTGTACTTCTGCAATCAATACCAAATTGCATTTCTTTTCGTGTTTGTGTTTAGATAGAAATGTATTTATGCTGAAGCTCTTGCAAAGATTGACTGAAATTTTAAAAGCCACACAGTCACTCAAATATTTCACATGTGCTGTTCACTAGAGGATGACAGTTTTACATCGGTGTAAAGGGTCTTATGATAAACAGAGAAAGAACTATGCTACTGTATTTCATAGGTATGGGTGTATTTGTAAAGAATTTGCAACTATAATGCCACGTCGATGTGCATATACATAAAGACATTACTTCCGTTTATTTAACACTACAGTTTCAGATACTGGACAGTTACGCTTGACCTGTTTCTGATCCCTAGAGCAGAAAGCAATTAGCTGCAGCTTTTGCTCCACGTCTTGCTTGGAGATATCTAGAAGAAAGCTATAAAAAGGCCTATTCAAGGGAAAGAAAGAAGGTCAGGCACTGAATCAGACTGTAAGGGATGGGATTACTGTCAAACTGGAAATCTTTACTATAAGATATTATTTTCTGATATGTTTTTTCTATTATTCATATAAAATTAGCGTAGGTTTTGTACCACTTTCCTTTTTTGAATCTGACAGAAAGAGCAGATTAAGCTGTGGAAGACTAATGGCACCCTGAAACGGGATGAAAGATGCAGAATTGATGTGCTTCTGGACAGGAAAAAGCTCTGTATTGAAAACATGACTACTATGGATGTTTTGCTACTGCAAGGACTGGACAAATTGATCTATCAGAAAAACCCCACTAAATTACTGTTTTATTTTATGTATTTTTTATAACAGACATTTACTTTCTTACCAGTTTTAGATGTGCTCACTGGAGCCAATGGGTGCTGCAAGCAGAGTGTGAGGCAACTAAGTCCTGATGTGATACAATATTAAAGGAAAGCAATCCTCTCCTCTGTGCCCCCTGCCTCCCCCAAGAAAATTAAGAGACCACAAGAAAATGTTTTATTGTTAAATGCATATTTTTTTCACTTAATAGGTGTATTTACTTCTCTGCATTGAAATTAATAATCATGAAACATTTCATATTCATTAGCATCTGGCCTGAAATTCTCATATTTACTCATAAAATGCATGCAGAAACACATCTTTTATACTGTGCCCTTGGCATATGCTTCATCCACGAAAGTGAAATTAGGAGTGAGATTTTCTAGGTCTACCCCATAGCTGGGCTGCATGTTGACACAGGAGATGGCAGGAAAGAAAAAGTTATAATGAAATAGGAAACTCAGTGGGACCTGTACTGCACACACATTCTGTCTCAGTTATGTAGATCAGTTAACAATGTTGGTCACAGTACTAATCAATTAGATAAGATGGAATTGAAAGGTCTCTAATCCAAATTACTACACTCTGAGCCTTCCTTTCTTTAAATCCTGCCTCAGCTTTCTTTTCAGATAGGAGTTTCAGATCTGATATTTTCTTACATTATTTTTCAAATGTCATATTCTTCACACATAAGGTGGCATCTCTCAATCATCAGGCTTTATCTGATATAGCTACTTTTTTTTTTTCCTAGTGTTTTTGCATCTTCGTGTTGTCCATGCTTTGCGTATTTGTGTAGGATCCCTAATGGCTCATGGAGTGGAGGACACCACCAAAAACTTTAAATGACCTTGGCACACTGGAGAATATATCTGAAACAGAGAATGAAATTTAATACAGAAAAATCCAGCAAGCTACAGGTAGATGGGAGTAAGTGCTGTGTACATACTGGATGAGCTGATGAAGTAGTACTTCTGCAAGAAAAGGTAAAGAAGTTGTGCTGGATCAGGGTCAGAATATATTCCAAGAGAGACATGCTGTTGGGAAAGCAGCAAGCGTGTATCACGGTACTCCAAGCAGTTGTGTATTTTCAGCTCTATTCATCATTATGAAAGGCTCAGTCAGAATTGTGTGGCCATCCAGGGTAAGCAGGGCATGAAAAGAGCAAGTTCCTGCTGACATCTGTAAGATTTGATGTTCACACAACAATGTCAGGTAGTGGCATGCTCACAGAGTTTTGGGCCTGTTTAGTAGTTCGCTCTTTTGTGTCATTTTGTTATGATACCGGCACCATAGATACTGACAAGTGAAGTTAATGTAAGGGAAACAGAGAAGGGTTACTGTGGGAAAGATACGGAAAGAAGTAACACTGGTTATGTTGGAGATAAATAATGGTAGTTATGTCTGAGAAAAAAGTGGTGATTTATGGAAGCTTTACATATCTTAGTTCCATGTAATTTATTCTGGCAGCACTCCATTTACTCCACAGTAAATTAAGTATCACTGTAATAGAGTTAATAGGTATAATGGCACACTCTTTGTATAAAAGCAGAAGTCTTCTCTAAGTTCAGAATATCAGAATATGCAAAACATTAAAGGTACAAATTGCTGTATTTTGGTAGTCAGTTATTATCCCACAGTTATTTGCACAGGTCAGAAAAGTCTTTGTCTGATTTAGGATAAAAATCATTGTTATTTCTTCACGTTTTCTTTGCAAAAGAAAAAGCCAGCAGGAATCCTGTACTGGCAGCAGTTGCTGGTGAACAGCACAAGAAGTCCTTTGGAGTCAGCTGTGGCTCAGGGTTTTATAGCTATATGGCAAGTGACTACCCTGGGGTCATCACAGCCTCATAGGGTGGTTGAAGTGGCCTCTGGAGAGCATCTAACCCAGTCCTCTGCTCAGAGCAGGCTCACCTAGAGCTGGTTGCTCAGGGCTGTGTTTTGCCTGGGTTTGAATATCTCCAAGGATGGAGACTCCACAACCTCTCTGGGCAACAATCTCCAGTGGTTCACCATTCTCATGGTGAAAAAAGTTTTCCGTATGTTTAAATAGAATTTCTTGTGTTTCAGTGTGTGCAGATTGCCGCTGGTCCTGTTACTGGGCACCACTGAAAAGATCCAGGCTTGACCTTTGCACCCTCCCTTCAGATATTTAAAATACATTGATAAGACCAATGGTTGACAGTGGTCTGTCAACCACTCCCAGTTCTATCAGCAGACTTCTTAGGGATGTGTTCTGCATCATTGTTACGAACATCAGTAAAGTTGTTTAAACCATATGGGTCCCAGTTTTGACCCTTGGGTGTGCTCTGCTGGTGACTGCTCTCCACCAGGACTTCATGCCACTGATCGCAACCCTTTGAGCCAGTTCAGACAGTTTTGAATTCACCTGACTATTCACTTACCTAGCCAATACCTCTTCAGTTGTTCATTGAGGATGTTACAGGAGACAGTGTCCAAAGCCTTGCTGAAGTAGGGATGAACAGAATCCACTGATTCCCCTTATTCACTAAGCCAATCATCATAGATGGCTAATGGGCTTCTCTATGTGCATTTTGTTTAAAAGTCTGCATCTGGCCCTTCTCCACTGAGGGTAAGCCATCCTTGCTATAGATTTTTCCGTAGTCCTCGAGGATTTAGGACTGCAGAAGGCCAGTGTTACCAGTAAAGATCAAGGTGAGGATGGCACTGAGTGCTTTGGCTTTTTCCATGTCCTTTGTTAGTGTGTCCCCCACCCCATTCAGCAGCAGTCCCATGTTTTCCCTAGGCTTTCTTTTGCTCCTGATGCACCTGTAGAAACTTCCCCTGTAGCCTTTGTGACTCTCCAGATTCAAGTCCAGGTGGGTTTTGACTCTCTTACCCCATCTCTATCTTTGTCTGTGGTGACATGACTCTGCTTCCACCTTATATAGAGTTTCTTTTTGCGTTTGAGTGTAGTCAGGTACTACTTTTCATCCGTGTAGGTGTCCTGCCACCTTTGCTTTGTTTCTTGTACAAGGAGATGGGCCGTTCTTGAGCTTGGAGGAGGTGATCCTTGAAAACCAACCAGCTTTTCTGGATCTGTTCTTTCCCCAGAACCATTCCCATGATAATTGTCCAAGAAGATCTGTGAATGGGACAAAGTTTGCTCTCTCTTCCATTCTCCCCCATTAAGCAGGGCTCTTGAGATTAACAGAAAGCATGTTTTAAGCTACTTTGTGATCTTTCAGGTGCCGTACATGGGAGCTGAGCTTCAGATGTTGCTACGCAGCATGCAGGATTTGAGTCTGTGTCCTGTTTCTTCTTGTGTCACGATCAACCCCACTTTTAAATTGTGGTTATATACCTCATGTCCATTCACAAGCAACTATCTTCCCTTAGCCAGTGTGTTGCCCTGCTATACTAACGAAGGTCTTTAAGGACATACCTTCACTGCTCAAAGGAGTGCAATGCAGAAAGATCCCAAGCTAGTGCCTAGTCAAGGTGTCATGTCTGCCCTGCACTGTATGGAGATGCCGATCCCTGGCAGCAGTATAGCTTCGTGCAGCATTTCCTAAATTATTAAATTTCTTAAAGCCATGCCTACTGATGTTCTTTCCACTGTTGGATCTGAAGATCAGATTTTCATGGCTGCAACATTTGGTAGCTTACTGTGATTGTGCGATCAAGGACAATTGATAGGGATCTAAAAGAATTTCTGTTAAGTACCTGACCCTAAGCTTGGGAAAAATACAAATATCATGAAGTGTAATAATATGGAGCTCTATTACTCAATTTCTGACTCTTTCTACTATACTAATATTTATCACCTGTGACACTCTCTGGTAGAAATATCTGACACACAGTGCAGGCAAACCAGGCAGAATAAAATTAATGTTTACGTTTCCATTATGAAATTGTATTTATGTGGCATGAGCTGATTGAGATTATCCAAAATATACCTATTAGGCTTTCTGTCAAAACAATTTTAAAGCACTTTAAAGAATTTTCTTTCTGTTGTAGATTAAATATCCATTCCAGGACTCCAATGCCATTAATTTCTCACAAGCTTTTTAATTACAATGCACATTAGTTTCACAAGAAGAGTAATTTTTTTTTTATTGTATTGATACAGTTGTCATATGTAAAATAAAGATTTGAATATTGTTCTGAAAGCATAACCTCTATATTTTGTAAGCCCCGAAGGAGACTTAGAAGTGATTAAGGTGATAAAGGATCCAGAAGTTAGGATTATATTTGCCCAAGAAGATTAATCTTTTTTTCTGTTAAAATCCTGTCCTATTTGCTCTTGCTGTCACAGAAAGCAACGTGAGTTTTTCCCAGTGCCTTTACTAGTAGTTAGATGGCATCCATATGATTAATTCGACTTTTGGAATTACTGTTGGTGGCAAAAATATTAGAAGATGAAGCATCTTTGAAGGCAGATGAAATAAACATAGAAATTATGGAATTTAAATGTCAGTCTCCTTGAAATAAACGCTAAAAATACTAACTCATGTGAAGGTGCAATTAAATTCTTGAAGTTGTTCTAAGTGTTTTCTATGTGGTTGCAGGGAGTGAGGTTCAGAGAGTAGTGAAGTATTACCTGAAAAATTGCTAGTAGTGGGAAATTGTGCCCAAATTAGAACCTTGAGAATATTAAAATTGAAGTTGGTGATTTGCCAATCTGTGGGAAACAGCTTAAATGTTCTGTCTGAGATATTAAAATGTGCTCAAAAGATTCCTATTCAAATATTTGTTTGAAATCTTTAGGTTTTGAGAATTCCATGTTCCTTTGTTAAGTCTATATCTTTTTATGAATTTAGGATCTTTCTGTGCTGAATTGCAGTATATTGCTTTTTGTATTTTGTTATTATTTAATTTTCAGCTATAGGTTTTCCTCCATTCTAGAAGGAAACGTCAATCTCTAATTACAAAAGCCAGCCAAGAAAACATTAAGTCATAAAACCCAGTTCTTAAACTAATTTTCCTTATCTTCTTTCCGTTCCTCCTGCCTACTGAATCTGTCAGTTTACCTGGAGAAAAATATTTCAACATGTACTAATATTTCCTGATCATTTTCCCCAAAATGCTAACTATTATCTCAAGTAATAGAGTGCAGACAAAAAAAAAAAATCAAAATAAAATCAAATACCTGCAAACTTTCAATCTCTGCAATATACTTGCATACAAGTGTATATGAACATTGGGAATGTGTATAAAACTGTTGTGAAACATTTGCCTGTTCATAGCTGAAATAGCCAAGGTTGTAAATTTAATTTTTTTAATACATAAAAGTAATAATTTAATACCTGTATGTAAATTATTTACATATTATTTATGGTTAAGCTTGTAACTGTCAAACATGCAGAATGGGGACCTATACTGGGTTCCTTAAATTATTGGATTAACTATGGATTAAATCCATCAATTGAACAAAAAGGTTAATGGAAGTGCTTCCTAGATTCACTTGTAAATATCAGCTGTTTCCTACCTCCCTGACAATAACATAAAACCCCAACACAGATACTGATGTTGTGCAGCAGTCACACAGCTGCAAAACTATGTTTATATCTATCTATAGTAATTGAGGCTCAAGTCACTGAAGGTTTTTGGTCGGAGTACAGCTGGATGTGGCATCTCATATGTTTATGTAAATTATATTTACGTGCACTAACTTTATTATTCTTGCAGAAACCTCCATAAGTCTGCTGAATATCATACCAGACGCTATTTGTTTTGAATAAGTTTGGTACAGAACAAGATGTTACAAGTGGACTGAGCAGAACCAGAAAGCATCTATAAGGTCCAACACCCCCAAGCTGGCTGCCAAAATCCTTGCGGTAGGGTGATGTGTACACACAACGCCGTAGCCTGATGAAATCCCAGGCCAGTCAGAGCACTCCAGCACCTGAGTATGTGATCAGTGGATCAGCTGTGGTCATGCATAGTTCCAGTCATTGGATGGAAATGTCCTGCGGGAAGACGCATGGCTGAAGTTACAGCAGAACTTGCATAGCAAAACTACAGTGGGAGTTAGAGCAGAACTGGAGACTATTGTCATGCTGTAGCAGGTGGGAAAAAGAACACATACGTAGGTTTTCAGTACTCCTGAGATGGGGTACAAAAGACGAAAGATACTCTAAGACAAATTATTAAAAGGTTGGAGGGACCACTTATAGAATGGGGAGAGAAGAGGAAAGGAAATTGGCTTGAAAAAGGCCCAGAAAGTTAGTCTCTGTGTTGAAAACTGTTGTAAAGTGGCAACTGTTCTTTAAATCAGTTTCTCTAAATCTGGCATCCTTTCATGGTTTTAACTAGCTGCGTGAAACAAGGGATCGCATACATATTTTTAAAACTACAGAAGACTCGTGAGAAATCAAATCAACTTGTCAACATCTTGTGGAGTTCTACATACATACACTATATATCATAATTTCCCAGGGAGTACCAACAAGAAGAAAAAGTACAGGTAATGCAGAGGCCATTAAGCAAATTTAATGACTGAACAGTCAGTGATGCTTACAATGTACAGCCTACCAAATACGCTTTTTCTTCAGTATTTGTGTGAGAGAGTATTTTGTAATGATTATTTCTTCTTGCAGACAAAGATTCCTAAAAAGTAAGAACAGATGTCCCTGTATATATTTAAGCATTGATGTGGTACATTAACTCTTCTGTATTAGCCACGTCAGTGAAAACAGAATTGTGCATTACTTTGAAAAATGAGGGGGTTTGTTTCCTTACTGACTTAAGTCCTATTAATTTCTATCAGTTTGCATCTTTCAAAAGTAGCCTTTTGACAGTCAGCTCAGCATTTTAAGTGCCTTTCTGCTTTGCTTGGTAGCATCCATGTTTGCTCTAGACCTTAATGAATCATTGAAGATGACCATCCAGTCATCTTTTAAAAACATACATTGTTGGAAGTTTTTTAGCACATTAATAGTTAGTGGTTCTGGCTATTATACCTAAATAATAGCACATTTCATACAGTAATTTAAAATGTGATGGATTAATATATTTCTGTGGATTTGCACATGTAGAACATCTAATTCTTTCTACAGCATGTTCAATTTTTGCGTTTCTGTCTTTTCTGGGGTTTTCTTCGTAAACATAATTTTTTGAGTTTTATAAAAATAATAATTTTTTTTCTTGTATTATTTTTCAGTTGTAACCTGAAAGGTATCCCCGTGTGAATATAAATTCTTGTAATACACTACATATGTGATAGATGTGAGAAATGGGAGTGTAGAACACATGATGTACACCTGTCCCAGTGAAGTATTCATCTTAGCTCAGTTTTTTTTTTATTTGAAGCAGTCTTTAATGATACCAGGGAAAGGATGAGAAGAAGGAAAAGGAAAGGATGCATTCCAGAAAATGAAAAATGTATTTAATGATTTGTAGCTCATTTATGTTCAGTTTCCTAGTGTCCTCTAATGTTTCTTTTATATCTGAAATAACATGCTAATGACAGTGCTGCAAG
Organism: Falco biarmicus; assembly: GCF_023638135.1. Lineage (NCBI taxonomy): Eukaryota > Metazoa > Chordata > Aves > Falconiformes > Falconidae > Falco > Falco biarmicus. The sequence goes on from NC_079289.1 coordinate 54,078,327, forward strand.
CTACAATATGGAATTCTCAAGTGTGCAATCTCAGAATAGTCCACTTTTTCCCCTTCTCTCTCTAATGTAATAAATTCCCAAGAGAATTGGGAGAGGGTACTTTCAGTAACATGATCTCCAAGGTGCCTTCATTACTAAATGTAGTGCAGGCATACATTTTAAAGACTGGTTTACTATTGATCAGTATTTTCGTTATATGTTTCCAAGGAGTTCTGTATATTTATATTGCACCTGTCATTCTGATACCGAAATAGCCAACAATATTGAATACTGCTAGTTCAAAGTATTAAGTAGCATTTTCATCTTTTCCTGTTGTGAGAAACAGGGAATGGTTATGTCTGCAGTTTGCTTAGTTGCAATTTTTGAAATAGCAGTGTTGGTCTTAGGGTTGAAAGCTGGTTTGAGGTTGTTTAAGGATGTAGAGTTAGGCCATTCTCAAAGAATATTTTGTGGATAAAGACGGATGCAGTAGGTCTTTCAGTGACCATTGAGATTTCTAGGTCCTCCCTTTAACCTGGAAGAGAGCTCACTAATTTTCTGAGAAAAGTTGCATTGTGCTGTGATATCCTTTAAAATCTGGATCTTTTATAGAAGTGTGACAAGTAGATACGTTCAGTGAGAATTTGGTGTTAAGCATCGCAGTAAAGTGAGAAACAATAGGCACTGTTGGTGAGATTCATGGAAATTTTGATATAAGAATGCCTGAAAACTAAATAACTTCTTGTTTTCTTTCATGGAATTCACTAGTTATAAAGTAACAGCAATGAAAAAAACACAACCTATGCAAAAAGAAATGAAGCTTATTAAGAAACAGTCAGAGAATCCTTTAATAGTGTATGTGTTAGTACCAAGTCATCTTTCTATCTTGTCTCAGCTGATGAAATCAGGTGATTAAAAACTTAAGGAACCTGGCATGCCTCTAGGTGCATACCTTTTTATTACTGCATGATAGATGTTATAAACTGTCATTTCAAATAGCAAATAGTTCAGATTCTATTGTTCTGCATTTAACTAAAGGCTTAAAACTGCATAATCTGAGTTTTGTCAAGCAGTATGTTTGAACAATATTACTGCTTCATGGGTTTTATACCTCTTGAAATGATACAGGAGATAGGTAATAGCTTGGTATAACTTGTCCTCATGTATTGTTTTCCTCCTTGCTGCTTGGCAAAGCCATTTTTTTTTGTTTGTTTTGTTTCTCTCAATGTTATACACCCTTCTGAGTCAATATTGAAATACTTCATCGTCCTATGGGTTCCTAAGTTACAATATTTTCTATGGCATGAAATGTGATAGAATGATAATATGAAAGGAAGTTGATCTTGCATGGTGCTTATAATTAACTTTACATTTACCACAGATTTCAGTGGGAAAATACCTCTAATCCATGTGTTACGTTGAATGATGACAGTCGCAGGATTGTTCCTAAAATTGCTTGTGGTTAGCTGTGGTTGGTTTATTTTTGAGTTGAAGGGCACTATACATATGCAACATGAAATTCTTAATGAAATGAAATTGTTTAATGTAAACCGATAGTGCATCATGAGATTTGTCAGAATGTTATGTTTTTCATAAAATAGTATATGGAAACTGCCTTTGTAATCGAATGTGATTTCCTGCTAACATCTGCATTGATAGGTTTTGTAGTGAAAGTCTCTTCCCACACATTCGTTTATAATGGACATGCTCACATGCATGTCTGTATGGAAATATAATAGTAATGGTTAATTTTTCAAGAAGGGTTAAAAATAAATATTTCGTCACTTAGAATGGTGGTGTAAGATTTAATTTGAAAGGACTGTGTGGGAAAAAGTTAATCATGATCACTTGGGCTAAGGGGTACATAATGCACTAAGAAAGAGTATACTGTTTGGTAGGACTCTGCTGCAGACTGTAGGTTGATGAAATATTACTGTCTTTCTTCTTTTGAGTGAGTTGAACCAAACTCCATTGACTGTATTAACTAGAGACCTGGTTCTGCAGAGTAAAAAATGTAGGTACCACATACCGATTGAGGTGCCAAGGGTATCCAAAATATTGCATGGGGCTGGCAGGTACAGAATCATGCAAATACCAGCTGGAAAGGACCTCTAGGGCTTGCCTGGTGCAAGTCCTCTCTTGGTGGCAGAAACCTGATAGACCCAGGCTTTTTTGAGTCCTCCTGGTAGCTGGAAGCCATGCATGATACCATCAAATGGCACTAGGTGCTTCTGTTCAGCTTTCTGAATTGAACCCTAGATTTTCATTTACCGTAGTGGGAGTGTGGATACCTACCTCCAACACTTGTGTGTCTGCAGTCTGGAATTAAATCCCTTCCCCACTGTTTGAAGTTGGCAGTGTTGGAAGCAGAAGAGGGAGGTAAAATTGTAGGCAGGCTACAGCTGTGGTAAGAGAATGGGAAGAACAAAGGCTCTAAGTGAATTTTGGGAAATACACCTTGTGTTAAGAACAATCTTCTAAGCAAAATGATAAAAAAGTGATTTGTGGCTTTTCGTGGTTTCATGGGCACCTAATAAGATAAATTGATGACAGGGAATAGTTCTGCAGTAGCAGAACACAAATCAAGATAACCTAATAGTCTTTATTATTTTCTGTTATATTGCTTTTTTATTTTTCTTTTCAGTTTCTATCCATCTTTCTCTTAGAAGAAATAATGTTTAAATATCAAGCGATACCTGTGTTCATGTCTTCAGAGTTGCTTGCGGAATAAATGTACTAAATAATTTTTGCCTCAAGGGCTATCAAATTAAAAAATACATGAAAAAAAAAATTCATTGGACAAAGAAAAGTTGTGGAGATGTACTGCTGTTATTACTTTAGGTATTTCCTGGTTCGGATTCTGATATATCAGAGATCTCTGTGAAAATTGCTTTGTAATTAGGTTATTTACCTGTACGGTTTTCAAGTACCCATCAGTATTATACTAACATTTTAAGAATTTGTTCTCTTATAGTGGCACCTGGAATTTCTTCAACTGTCTGTCCCCAAATATATGTTAGTTTTTTGGTTGATTATACAGTTCCTTACAGAAAAACTCAGTCAGTACAGTATTATGTGCATGTGGAAAACTTAATAAGGTTATTATTTGATGGTTTCCAACAGTTCTGTTGTGCTGGTGTACTTAATGTATTTATATTTGTAGCACAGCAGAAAATTTAACATTTTGCTTATTACTGAAACAATAGCTAAGAGTTTTGTTAGAAATTTTTATAATGTTTGACAAAATCTTAAATATATAGTAGCTAGAATATTTTCTTTACTTAGAATGTTGTGCATACTAAAATTGATCAGGATGTAAGAGGTAATTAGACAAATTCTAGAAGATAAAGCCTTTGAATTATAACAAATATTTAGAAGCAGATTTGGGCTTAGTAGTCTGCGCTGAAAGCAGACAGAAATGTTGGGGGCAAACTGATGATATATGTGTTCACTATGCTTATTCGTCCCTAGTCATCTGTTTAAGGCCACTGTTGGACAAAGAATAATGGACTCTGCCTTCATTCAAATGGCTGTTCTTATACTCTTACACTATTTTAGGAAATGTTTTCTTATATGTTAAGTAATTCTTGGTACTCTTAGCCCTGATTTTGAAAAGTTTCATATTTATTTCTGAATTTGTGGAGGTACATTACTGTGTTACATAGTGGAGTCCTACTATTTCCTTGGAGAATGTTGTAAAACAGTGATATATATTTTATCCATTTTTCTAGCATTTGGAAAAGCATCCTCTTACTTGATTGCTGTAGGAAGGAAAATTCTATACTAAATTATTTTTAATAATATGTTAATATTTCTGAAGATTGAAGTCATATGTGGTATTCAGAAATGGTATCTGTATCTCTGAAAGATCTGAATGTCTTCTCTTTCAGAAGCCAGCTGACACTGTCAAGCTTTGTATGAGTCTGTGTAGGCCATAAACATGTTGTCGGCATTTATAGTTTTTATTACAGAAAGGCAGTAACCCCCCTCAGTCGTAAGGTGCCTCAAGGAAATCCTCCCCTACTGACTCAGGTTGATAGGTGTCCGCCTGACCCATGTGGCTGTTAGGGGACAGCCCTGGAATGGCTGGGGCAGGGGCTTATATCTCTGGACTGGGCTATGGGGGCTCCCCTGCCTGGCCTCACTCCTCTTCTGTGCTCCTTTGTGTTGGTAGAAATGACTCTTTAATTATAGAACCTTACATGAACCTTACACGAACTGAGGAACTTACCTTGATTTTTTTTTTTTTTTTGTAAGTTTATACTGCTGTGCTCTACAGAAATAATTCATAGGTTGTAGGATTTTTGCTTTGTCTCCTTTTCCTCTTTGAAAATAGCAGGGGTGGGGGCTTTGTGTACAGTTATATAATGCTTGGAGCACTTGGATTCAGTGCTTTCTTTAGCTTTAGGAATTTAAGCCCTATTTCTTCTGCCTGACAAGGAGAGTACCCTAAATCAGGAGGATGGAAATCTGCTAGATTACAGACAATGTCCATTCTTGTATTGGAACTGTGGGGGGAAAAAAACCCCAACAACCCAAACCCAAAAAGCCAGGTTTCTGAGGCCAGGAGGAGAGAAGGAGAAAATAAGCATGACTGTGTTATGTTGATTTATGAGTGAGGAGACCAAGACTGTGCTATTTTGGTTTATTTTTTATTTGTTTCCTTAAACAGATGATTGGTAGCGATGGAAACAGGCATTCTGCTGTTTTTCTCTCTTGCTCAGCTGTTTTTCTCCCTTGCTTGTTCTTCCTCTGACCTCAGGTGCATTAATATCACTCTGCTTGGGGCCTGCTCTGCGTTAACTGGGTAGCGTAGGGCCTTCGATGTTCCTGCATTGACCTTCTGGCTCTTGGTAAAAGCAAAGCATTGCTGAGGCAGTTCTGGTCAAACTGGGAAGAAAGCCACTGATTATCTTTGAGATCAAATGCCATATTACAAGTATTTTATTAGAGCCTTGGAGAGGACATCCCACACACCACCACCCCCCACCACCCCCCCCCCCCCCCAAAAAAAAAAAAAAGCCCAAACAAAGCAAACCCTGGAAAGGAGCTAATATTGTTAGGCAGCAGAATAAAATAATCTCTTGGAAGTAAAAATACGTCTTTCAAAAAATCACTTTTTGGTGGTGGTGGGTTTTGTGGGTTGTTTGGTTGTTTATTTTTTGTTTGTTGGTTGGTTTTGTTTTCCACCACAAATAAAGTGATAAAGGGCATAAATTTGGATGTTGAGGAACAACTAGTGAGAGAATGCAACAAAACAGGAGATGTATTTGTTAGTGTGAAATTCTGTGCTGGATCTCAGAGCTTGAGAGAGGTGAGGCTGCTGCAGCCCCGTGCCTCCAGCCCAACCAGCAACAAGACAGCCTGTGTTTCCTGTACGCGCACACACAGAGCACACATCTACGCATGTATCCAGAGCATGCCATGCAGACCACAGGCAGACACACAAAGCGCTCACGTGGACACAGGTAGCACCAGGATGAACATCCTGCTTTTCTCTCTGGCTAAGCAAGGTGGAGGTCTACTAGTGAGAATACATATATATGTGTATTCTGTGTATTCATATACCTGTATATAGATCTGTATGTACAAAGTGGACCGCTCCAGCATCTGTGCTCAGGCACAGACTGCCCAGCAGCTGCCCCCAGATCCCCTAGACATAAAAGCCCCTGAGGCTGCAGCCCAGCTCCAGCAGTTGGTACAAACCTCCCCACCCCCTCAGCGGGACTCTCCTGACCCTCAATGGCCAGACAAAACAGGAGAGGCATTAATGAACCTTGTTTCAGTATCATCAGGAAATACAGTCTCTGGAAAGAAGCAGGGGGAAGGGTTTGAAAGTACAAAAATGATCCATATATTAAATGGATTCCAAGGAAATTAGAGACAGAATAAAAAAATCTGAATTCCTCATGTGTCTTGGTGTTCATGATGGAAGAGCCACAGGCAGAGTATTCACCCCTGCACTCTAGCAAAGTGCTGATGTGATCATGCTCTGTTGCAGGTGGTGCAGTTGTACTTGTTGCTTAGGGATGTGTTGGTGCCAGATAAATGGAATGTGGCAAATGCAGTTTTACAAATGCCTCCAAGCTGGAGCCAGGGTTACTTCCTCAAGGGGGGAAACCAAGTCTGTAAATACCTCTGTGCAAATAAAGGAAAGCAAATGTCACAACAGTGTCACATCTTACAGATAAATACAGAGCTTCCCAATCTTTTTGAAAACTGCTGACATTTGTCTACAAACTGTTTACATGTCTATAGTTAGACATAGAAATTTATTTATCCTTCTATATATTTGTAGATCTATGAATGTATTTATTTATATATCTACTTACATCTTGAAGCTAATAGAGAAATATTTTCCTCGCTTCACCAAACCCCTTCTGTTCTTAGGGAAGATAGCTGTTTCTGTGAGAGAAGTTTTATTATTTTGTAAATTATGCATTTCAAAATAAATAAAACCTATTAGAGCTAACAGCAAGTGTGTGATTAATCTTATAAACTTTTGACTTGCAAGATGTACACCATTAGCCAGTATTGATGAGGGTACCTTTAGAGTCAGTGGATGAGTGGTATTGCAGAACTCAATTCACCTTATCTACTTTCCATATGAGATTCACTTTCCTAAATATAGGCACCCAGGGTACCATTTTAGATGCCTAAGGTATCTTGCTTGGCCTCTATGTGCTACTCAGGTGTTTGATCACTTCTGTGTCATGTTTGCCAGCCTCATGGAAATGTCTCAAGATACCCTATAGCATCTGGAATGACTTCACAGATACTTATGGTTAGGCAACTGAATTCCACTCTATATATCAATTCCAGGATAAAAAGCACCCTCTAAATCCCCTCACTGTTAAAAAAGCCTAGACAACCGATTTACTTGGAGATACCCAATTTGTAGACATCTAGATTTGGTCAGATGAATCCTACCAATCTGTTTTTAAAACAACTATTTTAACAATTCTTGACTTTGTACTATTGTGAAGAAAATGAAGGGTTGATTTAAATTCTGATGTAAATGGATACAGCTGTACTGAATTTTGGGGTTTTGTTGTAGATGCTGGCTTGTTTCTGAGTCTCATTTTCTGCTTACTCAACTAGAACATTCAATAAAACATACTTTCAGTGGTACTGTACATATGGAAGTCCAATCACAAGTATCCATTTTGTTACTGTGTGTGAATCACACCACTTCCATTTACTTTTTTTTGTTTCATCATAAAGATAAGGTATGTTAAATAATAGAAAGATATGGGGCTAATATTCAGAAGCTGGTTAATGATATTGTAAGGTATTTTCTGAAATATGCTTTGAAGTATATTCAGTCTTCTACTGATACCAGTTTTACATTTCCAAAAGTTAATACGAAGAAGTTCAAGAATTCTAGATGGCAGAAGGAAAACTATTAATGCTGGTATTTTATCTTATGCTTTATATGTTAAATAATGAAAAATAGAGAGATGGTGGTGTCTTAGCCTCTTGTTATTGAAATCTCATCTTAAAATTAAAAACCTATGCCATAATAAAATTAGAATACTTCAGGGCATTTTTAGTGAAATGTTAAAGTGCTGTGGATGGTTGAAGACAGCTGTTTTGTTACTTTATGTCTCTGAACCTACCCAAGGCATATATAAATAGATGAGCCAAACACGCCTTGGGGCATCCTAACAATTTATAGATGCTGTATTAAAATGTTGTTGGGGGAGCAAAATGGTTATTGATACCCAATCCAGACATTGCTCAAAAATTAATGTTGTTTCTTTACAGTCCAACCTGTATATATTGGTGCTGATGGGGTAATATTTACTCTGTAGGAAAAAGATGGGACAGGGCATGTATGTGATAAGGAACACTAATCTAGGCATGATTTCTTCTCTAGGTAATCTGCAGCACAAGAGATAACTGGTATGACTTGCCCTTATATGAGCTCCCTCTTTTGTCCACTTTCCAAAAACTTTATGGGCTTTCTCTAATATATAATATAGCTCAGGTGACTACAGGTATAGAAAATACAATATTTATTTTAGAGTTGATAGTATATTTTTGAGGGAACTTGAAGAAATATAAGCTACATGTATCCTGCACTCTACATTTTGAACTCTAGTTATTTAATAAAGTGCAATTGAAATCAGGAACTAGGATGCAAATTCTAATTTATTTTATTTAATCACTTTAAATCCACATTCTGCCTATGAAAATGGAGACATCATTAAAGGAGTTTGTGAACACTGATGGAAAAAAAGTCAGGATTGAAAAGAAATATTCAAAAGACAGTTTCAAAACTAAATATAAATAAAAGAAATGCACAAAACGAGTAGCAGAAGAAAGTCAAGTTTTCATTTGCCTATATTCACAGTCAAAACTGATTTTCAACAGTTTGATTCCTTCAGCTCTAGGTAAAGTCAGAGAAGGTCTCACGATTGCACTGCAAACTGAACCTTGGAAGTCTTGTAGTGAAGTTCTCAAAATATGAGTTTTATCCATGAGCAGATAATTTTAAAGTCAACTAGAGTTAAACCTGTGAGGGGATTTGAAGTCAGATGAATGCACAGCAGGAAAAAAAATGACAGAAACTGAGAAGAGTCTGAAGTAACTAAGTGCTAGAGATTTTAAAAGAAAGGGAGGAAAAGGAAAGTCATACAGGGGACAAGAAGTCCAAAGAAAACACTGTATGACATGAAATGAAACAGGGATGAGTTGAAACTTCTAAGAATTAAACATATGAGACAGGAGAATAACAATGTGAAATAAAAATAGAGGAGAAAAGGTAATCTGTCAAACAGATCAAACATTAAATTACCTGTGAGTGGCATAGTTTTTGCTATTTGGAAAAAAACCTTCTCTACATTCACTAGAAGACACAGAATAAATACGCCTATTTGCTCAAATACATCCCTCCTCTGGCCTTACTCGTATCCCCAAGCGTATACAGACAGCTCAGCCGTGCTAATTCTGCTGAAAATATTTTTCACTGTTCAAGCAAGGTTGTCATTTCTATCCCCCTGCCAGCTGGCCCTCTACTGATACACTGAAATAACCTGTCATCTGAATGACAGCTGGCAATATGGGAACGTCTGGTGATTGAGTTGATTACTAAGCTTCATTGACAGAAATACATGTTTTTGCTCAGTCTTTCTCCAGCCTCCCTTCCGGGCAGGAGACTAAAGATAAATATTCATTGACAGACTTGTGAGTTTAATGAGAATACTCAGCCATGTGGATTTTTTCCCTCCTTCTCCTCTCTCTTTTTAATTGGGATGATTTGGGGGGGCAGCCTCTACATGCTTTAGAGAAAATTTCCTTCTGTGATGCTGTTTTTGTGCTATTTTACAGATGAATATATACATGCTATATTATATGCTAATATAATATAGTGAAGGTTATCTCTTCCTTTTCAATACATTACTTAGATACCTCCTGTCTCTAAAACACAGAAACAAAGCCTGATTTGATATTTTTTCATGCATTCCGAATGAATGCATGAAAACCCAAATGTTTAATTATACAAAGTAAAATACAAGGCATATTCACAGCCTTTGAAGGCATGAAGTAACTGTGGAAGATAAAAGGAAATTATCCACTCATTGCCACTGAAAGATGCTCCCAAAAACATGCAATCAGAGAGCTTATAAAGAAGGGTATGGATGTGATTATCAGTGGAGCTTTAAAAATATTAGACATAGTTTTTAATTACTTCAGCAGCTATCTTGGGTAAGTAAATCCACAGATACAAAGGTAATAATATTTTAAAACTCAGCAAAGCTAGTGTTTCCTTTGCTTAATATTGAGCTGGCAACCATTACATCCAAAAGAATACTAGTGCATAATTTTGAGGCTTTTCTTTTTAAAACCATTTGTCTTTCTTTCATAATCTTATCTATCTTCAAAAAATAATTCATTCTTTCTTCTAGCTATACTTGATTTTCCTAAAAAGCTTTCAAACCTGAAATTGTTCAAGCAAATTCTTCAAAATGAGGCAGGTGGGAGATAGTGCTGCACCCCTTACATCAGGATGGTGTGCAAGAGGGAGCCAGTCCATAGCAAGGAGCATGCTGCAACATGGCGGATAAACAGTTCTTGATAAAGCTTAACTCCAAGGCAGTGTTTTTGGCATCATATGAACTGAAGTGAAATGTAGTCTGTGACTGTGTTCTTGTAGTCTGTTTTTGTACAGCACATACATGTGTTGAAATTTTGTTAGGTTTTCTAAAAATGAAATTAAGAAGTTTGGACACATGATTTAATGTTTAGGATCTTGGATGTCATTCTAGTTATTAAATACACTGTAATCATAAAAACAGCAGAGAGAAGACAGCATTTTGTTATAATGCTCCTGCTAATGGCATTTTCAGTGATGGAGAGGACATCAACGGGTTCAGTAACAACAACTACACCCAAAGCCCCCAAAGTGCTCTCAGAATGAACAGACTGGCTTAGAAAACCGATGTTATTTACTATGGTCTCTTTTATACACAGTTATTTCAGATGATGATTGGAAGGAGTATATATTTTATGTTGCTGGTGTGCTTTTAAAAAGGAAATTTGAAACTGTAATTCAGGCCCAGTTTTTAATTCACTGATACCAATTGCAGAACTAAACATGAACAGGAAGGTATCATCTCAGCGCTAATGCACTTACATTTATATGTTGTAAAAATATTATCCCTAGTATCAAAGACTTTAATATGGAAGAATTATGTTACATTGTAAGAGAGACAAAAGGCAAAATTTACTGTTGTTTCATATAATTCATTGTTGTGCACAAATTTAATACTGTAAATGACAAAAAGTAAATTTACTTCGTAAAAATTATTTGCATGTTAGTAAATGATATTAAAAAGTATGGATGACTAATAAATGTGGGAGGAACTATAATCCAGGAGACTGCCTATAGGGTCATTTCAGAAAAGGTCTGGTTTTAATCTTGATGCAGTGTTAATTCATTGTACAGCCATTCACGACTCATTTTCCCTTTCTCTTTTGCCCTAAATAAGGATAACAGTACTTACCTATCTGTCTTACGGGGGTATAATGAATATTGATTAAATCACGCTCATAAAGTATCATTACTCTTTTAGTTATTGTAAGGATAATCAGAACCAGGTGACCAAAATTTTACAGAACATTGTCAACTGATACAGGAAAAGACAGGATAAAATTTGTCATTGATCCTTAACTTCATACCCTTGTCAGACTTTGCAAGCAGACTCAGGATAATGTGTGATATTTCTTATCTGGACATAGCAAGCTGAATGAAGAACAGATTGTCAGCCTAATATATATCACAGTTGCCCCAGGGCAGAGCAAATCTTTATGGTCAATTTATGAATGCCTGAAAGGTTTGACTAGGAGTAAAATAATGCAAACTGGCAACCTTAACTGTATTGTAATTTCCCAGTTGAATTTTTTTTTTTTTTTGCTTGAATGGATCAGTTTGGCAAATGGTAGCACAGAATTAACTGTATTCCTAAACTCTCAGAACATTCATCACTTTTGCAGTTAACAGTGAAGGAACTTTTAAGGCATTGATTCTAATAGGTTGTTTCAGTAAGTCCTTATATAGAGTGAACAATGGATCTGTATTATCTCCAATCACCCTCGGGGAATATTAGGATTTAAATCTGTAGTCCAACTTTAAATTAAACAAGCCTTGTACACACATATAGATAATAGAACAAATAGCCTGAATGGATTTACCTTTAAGCTTCTAAAAGAAATAACTCACCATAAGAAAATAATTGTTTGTAAGAGAATTTAATGATCAATGATATGTAATTCAAAGTAATACATTTATCTTGTTTAGCAGATTGTTCCAGTGGAAAAAGCAATCGTATTTACATATTTTACGTATTTAAAATATTCACAGATTCTCTCCTTATCAGTCCATGAATTTGTCTAAAAATGGAAAGCTGTTCTACTAGGCAGACGTATCTTTTATCTTTCTCAATAGTATATTAATTGTATTTACTTATTTATTGCGGTATAGTGTTTTATAAAGAAGTATCATCTCACAGGATATAAAGAATCATTAAGCTTCTTGAAGTTAATATTGTTAAGTTCCTGACGTTACATTGGAAAAAGGTCAATTAATAGATTCCGTTAGCCTGTGATCTTTTCTAGTGGAGAGGAGGCTATGGCCAAGGCTGTTGATGCCTAACTGGGGAATGTCTGCACATAGCAACTGGAAAATCATTGGAAATGTGTCTCTCTCCTTCAGAATATTCTCACATTGGCCACATTGTGGAGCTACAACTAAATGAGTCAGAAACTTTGAAGCACTGTTCCAGGTTCACTGAAACAGCAGTACGTGAGGCAAAGCATTAGATAATGTGTAGTGTGTGCAAATGCATTTTAATTTTTTTATGAAGTGTCTTTTTTTCTTTAAAATCATATGGTAATATAAATACCATCTACTATTTTTAAGACTGAGATAAAAGAGTCTGGAAAAGTAAAATGCACCTTAACTTTCCTCCTGACTCATGCAGCTATAGTTTGAGAATAAGGCATGTTCCCATAAACAAGCAGTGTTACAGTACCAGAAGAAATCTTCCTCATATCATCAGTTTATGCACAGAGAAAGAGAATTAACAGTCTCTTCCTTAATTGCTATAGTTACCAAAATTGCAGTTACTGTTCTTACTCAAACATTTAGTCAGTTTTAGAGAAGATTTTCCTGGAAAATTCCTTCAGTTATTTTCCAGAATTGTTTGCTTTTTCTTGTTATATTTACTGCATTTCAATATATGTGCGTTACTGATTTTCTGAGGGTATACTTGAGGTCTTTAAATGTCTGCTTCAGCTTTCAATAAAACCCACTTCAACCTGAGATGCCCTGGCTCAGTGGCCAGGTTGTTGGCTGAAGTGGTAGCAGCTTGGAGGAACTCAGGTCTTTTAAGAAATGCCAGGTGTTTGTTTTCAGAAGGTTCTGGGTTTTGATCTGGAGGTGAAAAAATTATTTTGACTTACCAGACAGGTTTTTTGAAGTATTTGCCATGAAAAGTCATTTCTCCCCAGGCTGACCACTTCAAAACATTGTTCCCTCAGCAAGTCCAACTTGGCTTGAAGTCGATGGGTTTGTAAAGATCCCAAAGTATGCAGGTTATAAATTATTATTATTATTTTTCTAATAAATAACTAGGGTTTTGGGATTTGGCTTTGCTTTGGTGGTGCTTTCCCCCTCCCCAGTCTCTGATAAGACGTAGTACCTTCATTTTCCCTTTTTTTCCTGTCTTCTTTCTTTCAAGAGTCAGAAGTAAACAAAGTGGTTAAAGTGGTTAAAGTTTGTGAAAACCAAGGGGGGAGCTCTTGCTGCACTGGCTGTGATACAGAGGCAGGAGGCTTGTGCTGCTGTTTGAGCCATATAGCACCACGGGAGATTTTGGAAGTGTTTTGGAGTGATTGATCTCTCTGGCCACTTCTCTTCTAACCCTTACCTTGCCAATGCGAGTACTGATGAAGTTACCAAAAGGTTCATGCTTGAGACAATGCTTTGGACCAGCTGGAAGCATGCCATGCAGAACTGAGTTTTCCCTCGCTGTTGGATTCCTTCCTGAATCTGGCTACTTTGTAAATATTATATAAAATACACATACTTATATAGAACTGAAAGCATTGGGTTTGATTATGTTTGTGATTGGTCATTTTCTTTTCAAAATTATGTACAATAATAGTATCAGAAAGCTTGACTTGCGTTAATTTGGAATATAACTTTTTCTTCACAAAATATAAGACATAATATAAGACCCGTTTCTTAAGTGTATTCAAGTCTTGCGTTTTAGGTTAATAAACCAGACATTTAAAAATCATCATAGTTAAAAATCATCATGACATCAATCCACAGGTACGTGGAAATTCATATAATTTTGTTGCAATTTTTCTGGCGGTACATGAGGAATTGTAAAAATACAACACAGTACCTATGCAATGTGGTATCTATCCAATTCCCTTTGCGTCTGCAGACTGAAAATATAGCCCCCTTTTTAAAGATCAGACTGTGGAACAGCTAAATATTTGCAGTTCAGGAGGCATTTACACTGCAGGACACAGAATGCCATCCGTGTTTGTGTGTTTACTCTTCAGTCCTGACAGACTCTTAAATGTTTAATGTGAGAAGTATTTCTTCTGCCCTTAGGAAAGAAAATAAAATCACTTTCCCATCTCTGCCAGTTCCTTTAATAGCAACAACCTCCTGAGCACTGGAAAGGACTTTTTATCTTAAAATACATAAACACTATTCATAAACTTTTAGTTATCCCCAGAAAAAAAAGTTTGTGATGGTTTTGGGTTTTTTTTTTATTGGTGGTGTTTTCCTTTTTACTTAAATGCTTCTGTTGTGATCCCACTGACAACCCTGTCACTTTCTACAGCTCAAAGAAGAGCCTTGTACCTTTGAAATTTTCATTAACTTTTGTCTGGCTGCCAAGATTTCTGCTACTGTAGTCTGGTGATGCAATAGCAGTATCTTGTACTGCCAGCCCAGAGAATCCAGATCAGAGGGAGAGAAGCTCCAGAATGGAGCAAAGGTATCAGCATTCATCATTTAAAAGTGTATTTTCACTGACTGATTGGTTGCAGGGGCTAGTTGCAGAAGAGGGAGGCACAGCTTACTACTGACATAGTTAGGCACCAAAAAAACCCATGAAGCAAAACAAAAACAAAAGAAGAAAAAAAAAACCAAAAAAACCGAAAACCTAAATCTTACTGCATTTAACAGTGACTGAAACAATTTTTGCTTTGTCAGATGTGAAAGGAAGGAAAAAGTTGAGGACATGATGCCTGCTAATGGGGATGGACACAGTATGTAGCATTGAATGATGTATATATTTAACTACCTTCTTGAAACAGATGAATGAAAAACACCAGTGGTGTTATTGATGGCTATATCTGTATTACATTCAAGGACATGACTGCAGTTCACTGTCCAGTATATATATATTTGTATATATACTGAACTGGTTTAAAGCTAGGCAGTGTGGCATCCAGGACATTTTGGATTTACCTGGGAACCTGGATGAACAGGCCAACTCCTGCAAAAAAAACACTACAACTGCATTCCTGTCAGGTTTTGGGTCATCTGAGTCTGTGAGCTGTAGACATGCCTGTGATTACACCAAGTGGTAGCATTAGATTAGATAGTTACTTGCTAAAAAGCATCACATGCAGATTGCCCTCCACATAATGCCATTAAACATGAGTTGCTTCAGAGTGCCTTGTCATTCAGAGGAAACACAACCACTGTTTAGAGCAGGATTACGACCATGCTTGGAACGGAGAGCAGCAGACATAGCTGAGGCAATGGCCGTGCAGTCACAGTCCTTTCATCTCTATGTTATAAGGAGTAATGATGCTGATAATGGCCTTGCAAATGGCATATGCAGTGCAAACTTGGTGAAATCACTCTTGAGGACACTATCAGTAAGCTTTTGTTTTTCTATATTTTAAAAAAACTTATTTTTTTTTAGTTTTAGATGGTCCTCTCCAAAGATTGCCAGTCCAGGTTTTGTGTATATCCCTTTTCAAAACACAAGAAAAAGCAGGTACAAAACAAACTTGATCAAGCCAGCAGCTTTTTGCTTTCCTTCCAGCCAGATGGTACTCATTAGCAGTGAACTGACTTAAAAAAATTCCCACTGCATCCCTTCTTTTTCCCAATAGGAATTCCACCCCAGTGCAGGCTTGAGAAGATGGGCTGCGCAGCCTTTTTGAAAGATTGTGGGGGCTGTTAGATCCAGGTATAAAGGGAATCTTTCAAAGGGAAGGGGATTGCATGTATGAAGTTGCCTTGGCAGTCACCTCTTTTACGTGTGCAGGGAATCTTTTACCTCCATTGCTTATCATAGCAGCGATGCTTAAAGTGAGGAAAAGAGCAGTCTGTCAAGTGAATTGCAAGACTTTAGCGAATTTATAGATCAAAAAAGAAATTATGTGCTCTCACCAAGATCCAGATCATTTACGTATAAATATTCTTGCAGAAGCTGACATGCACCTCCCCTGCTGATAGTTTTCTTTTTTATTTATTCATGGTGATTGCTCATTTGGTATTTAAAAAACAGAAACAGATGAGTTCATATTATTGTTATATTCTATACCCGTCACTCTGTTCCTCAGCCAGATAAACTATGCTTCTATAAATAAAAGTTCCCAGTTAGAACAGGCTGAGCTGATATCTGTTCCCAAGTGTCCTGCTTCCCTGTTGGCAATTCCCAGTGCAGACTGACAGAAGAAGGTGAGTAAAGCAAAATAATCTTTTGAAAACTTTCACTGGAGTTTCTGGGATGTTAGGAGCTCCTGGCCATGCAGAACTTCTGGTCATGTGAGCAATATGTATTTTTGTTTGTACAGATATATATATATATATTTTAAATATATAAAATAAATAGTGTTCAGAATGTACCTCAGCATTGGAAAATGATCATCTATCCTGTTGAGTTGTTAGAACAGTCCCTGGAAGGGTTTTGATTTGTGTCAACTGGCATTTTCCCAGATAGTTCCCAAGCATAATTTGGGTGTTAGAAGGTTCTAGGCACTGTTCCCAATAAGCGATATGCTGCGGTCACCCTGTTTTGAAGGCTAAGAGACCTCACTAGCACAGACAAGGGCTGTTCCACACTTGTTTATCTTGGTGTCAGGGAATGTTCATAGCACACAAATGTTGATTTATTGTAATACAGATAGAATAAGTATACCGGAGAGTGAATTAAAATGTTCAGGCTCTGTGTGTGTTGGATACTCACTATTTCAGAGTAATTCTCTTTCCTTCAGTTGTCCATTTCCTAAACTGGCATTGTCTTCGCTGGAGACTAACATTTAGTTTTCTAATTTTTTTCATTAAAGCATTAAAGCAGATGATTACAGTGTATGCTAAATTGAATATAACTAAACAGATGTATTCTAAATTAAGATGGGGCAACACCATGTGGTAACAGCAGCCATGGTGTCAGTATTAGAAAACACAAAATCTTTTTTTCCCCCTTTTATTAGCGATACAGAGAATAGAATTGTATGATAACAAGCTGATGTAGTATGTTTAGAATAATGAGCTCCTTTTTGCTTTGGAAGTTTTTGTTTTGCACCCATCTTTTTAGCTTCAGAGCTATATTTGTAGCAATAAAGTAACTGTCTACATCTGGAATTTGCTGGAAAATGCCATGATTGCTATCTTGGGACATATTAATGGACTTCCTTTGGGAATGGTCACAGAGGGAAGTAAGAGGGTGGACAGTGTGCCCTTTTGTCTTACCTTGTAAACATTTGCAATTCAAATACTGAACTGCACTTGAGAACACACCAGTGTTTGTGGCTTGCATAGTCAGTCAAAGTGTGTATATATATATATTTAGGCAGTCATTTTCCCGTTAGCTGATTTGTCTTCCCAGCATTTCAGTAAGAGAAAGACAGTATTAGTGCCACTCTACAGATGAAAAGTAGAAACAGGAAGAAAATCAGTCCCAGGTCATGGCTGGACATACTTGGGATAATTTGGAGTTAGCAAGGATGGAGAGGACTATTCAGAATAGTGAGTTTACATATGGCCACTTGCGTCTTAGAGCTCGAGACAGCTTCATCCTACAGATCTGACTGTTCCCATACTGGAGGATCAGTAGGAAGAATTGTTCTATTAATGCTACCCAGGTACGCTTACTGTTCTTGGTACTGTTCAAGGTACCTATTTCAGATGTCTACCTCAAGCTAAGTTAAATTGAACCTTAAAATATGCTACAGATGTTTAAATACCTTGCTGATTTGGTCATATGTATAATCTTCAAAACTAGATATGAATGCAAACTTTATGGCATACAATGTCCTTGCGTTTATTAAGAAGGAAGTATTTAATACTTAAATTTAGCATGAGATGCATAATATAAAAGTAGATTATGAACTTTTATTTTATGATTTCAATTGTGTAGTATGTGTTTAGGAGGGCAGTTAGTACAGTGGCTCTTTATAGGCATGCTAATACTTCCTCAGAGTATTTTAGACACTTCCATTAACACTGATTCAGACAGATTACAGAGGTAATATTCCTCTGAATGGTTTTAAATGACTTTCAGACACTGATATATATGTATTTTTTACAAACATTATTCAATCTATATGACATCTAGCTTCAAGACCTTGTTAAATCATACTTGTTAAAGACTAGAAAATAGCTGGTGCAAAAGCTATGCTTATGTCAGTAATCTCTTTAAGATTTAAAATATAATTGAATGCTTACAGTAAAATGATCCTGTATAATAATACAGTTCTGAGAAGTTCAACTCTACAAGTATCTGTCTTTCATTCAAATTTACAAATACATTGATTTGGATAGAGTATGATGGTTGTGGTCGGTTTGTAGCAACCATATGAATCTGGGTATTTAGAGATATGAAATCATGAAATTGTTGTCGACGTTTTCACTTAATGTCTTCTTTTTTTGTATCATGTTTGTCTTTCCTCTTAGTTGTTTTGCTGCATCTTTTTTGTTTCATTTGTAAATTAAACATCAAATTAATCTGAATAGGAAATTTTCTAAGTAATTGACCTTTTATAATTTACTGACTGAGGAGTTTTCTGCCTAAAAAAATGATTATTGTTGAAAACCTTGGATTTAAATATTATATAACAACTTCAATCATTTGAATTTCAGAAAAAAAGCCTCTCTTTCTGATCACAATGATGATTTGACCAATAGAAGTGTCAGTTTGCAATCTGAGTCTGCCCAGCACAGTAACTTCAGCCTTCACTTTGTCATTGTGCAGGTCACAAGATTATTTTGCACTTCTGTCTTTAAACAAAGGCTAACTCCTTTTTGAGTTCAATCTAAGTTTCTTCGATTCTTTTGATTTTCACAGACTTTATTGTGCAAATGGGCACATCAGTGCTCTGTTCTCAGTATTGCTCCTTACCAAGATTTTGTCTGAATTGTTCAATTACATAGTCATTTTCCTGTGTTTTCTAATGAACTGGCTAGCCAGTGCATTTTTGGGGACAGTTTTTCCTTTTCTGAATGCACAGTTAAGGAAACCAGGGACTTCACATTTGTGCTATAGTAGGTTTTTATACATGCACGCATCAGCTGATTCTCTCTGTCTCTCCAGCAAGTATATCCCAGTTGCTTTTCATCATATGAGCTGTAGCTCTGACAGCTATCTTTACATCTTTAGCAATATAATGTGGAAAAAAGGAAGAAAATAATTTATGCTCATAGCCTTTTCTTTTATAATATATATTCTAACTACATACATATGTCTACTCAAAAAGCTTTACTAAAACCTATCCAAAGTGGGAAAATTTAACCGTTTTCTTCTTTGGTCTGCTATAGGAAACAAAATAGCCTGTTTCATAGCTCAATCATTTAGCAATTACAAAAGAGGGATGTATTAAGAAAGTACACACTTCTTCATAATAGTATGCTATAAAGAAATGGCATTATTTGGGTAGTAACTATCTGAATATCGACTTTTCCATGTCGATGCACTCAAAGATGAAGGGTGCAGGATTTTTTTTCCTTTCAACCAATTTCAACAAAACATTAGTTGTCACGACCACGCTATGAAGAAGTACAGGGCAAGGGTGGAACAGCTTGTGCCTCTAGTAGTGCTAAGGCATAGACAGCTCCTACTTTGAAGCTGTAGGCACCAATGCTTTCTGTTACAAAAAATGTGTTTAAAGAAAAATGTTACCTTCACCTGCTTATTAGCTTTGGACATTTCACTCTGTATTTTTATGTACTCTCTTTTCAAATCCTTTTTATTTAAGAACTTTCTTGGTCTGTCTCACAGAATACATCCTTACAGCTCCCTACATCATGAATGCAGTTTGTAAAAGCCTCTAATGATTCCTAAAAATGCACTTCCTTACAAAGCCAATCTGTTAATGAGATCCTAACCCCTCACCCAGGTCTAGATAGCCCTAGCCTATAGTGCAAAATGAGGCTTCAGCTTTGAAGCCACTTTGGCAAACAAACATGAGAAGTGTAGGATTGGAATAGGTGACTTTGATCACCGTATGCTTTTTTTGTCAGCAACAACTCTGATAAGTTGACAACTGAGGTAAGTCCTTTCATAATTTTAATAAGTTCTAGTAAACTAGAACTTATCCTTTTTCTTGCATTTCATGTTTGGAATACTATTATTAATTGTGTTTTACTAATGGTTAATAGCTAATTAATTTTTTTTTATGACCCAGTTAATTTTTTCTTTTGCCAACATTTCCCTTCTGTTTAAACAATTCTCTCTTTCTATAGATACAACTGTAATATCCTATAGGATGTTTACTCCTTCCATCTTATATTGTTTCTGAGGTTTGAAGAAATATCTTTCTTGGCTGTATTCTTGATTTAGTGGCATTAATCCTCACTTCATCATCCTGGCAGCCATACTCTAGCACTGTTCTGACTGGAATTCATCTCTCCAACATGGTGATGCTGTTAGGTACTCTACACATTTTTCCAGAGAAGGACTTCTTCATGATGAAATGTTTTTTTATCTCCTGTCTAATGTGTCAGAGTTTTGTATGTCTTTCTTCCTAATTGCTTTGTTTAATTTTCTTGTGTTCAATTGTATTCAGTTTTTTCTTTCCTTTCCACCCATGAGATCTCAGTTTATATGAGTTGCTTATTTTCCAATACCTCTTAAATCCAGCAATATTTTCTGTTTTAGTGATCTCTGTTGCTACTTCCTTCTTTCTCTCCTATATTCCTTTTGCTTTCCTTTCCCTACCCCACCTCCCCCCCCACCCCTAGTTTGCTTCTCTCGCTTTCATGTTAATGCCCTTTTGGCTAATCATGTTCTTCCTAACAGCACATGTACATATACAAATACGGTGTGTACCTCTAGCCAAACAATCACCAAACATTTATATTGACCAGGATCACACTAAATAGTGGTGTTAGATGCAGGAACTGACTCTTACCTATTTGAGATACCTGACATAATGGAAAATTCGTCCAGGTTTTAGATGTTACTAAAGTATCAGTAGAAATTTTCTAGTCAAACTCTTGGCTCACATCTTGCTTTATGTTATTGTATGTATTTAAAGGAGAAATTTAAATAAACAGTTCTTAAATTTCCATATATATCCAAAGTAAAATCTTGAAAAATAGCGTATTTAGCTATAATTTTCTTTTCTTAATAAGCTACAAATCAGATAGTTGATCACAGTGTCTATCTGTGGATTTCTGTGTTGTGTAGGGGTCACCTGCATTATTTGCTGTTAAACTCAGCCAGGAGTCTCCCAGAATGGGCCAAACAGTTTCATGAATTCAGGTTAGTTCAGGAGATTAGGATTTCAGGGTTTTTTTTCTTCTTCTAGTTTTTAACCTGCTAATATGAATATTGGATTTAATAATCAGGAGTCCTGTATTAAGATATGTGCTTGTTATACTACGGCTTCTCACAGTAACAGCTGTATGTTCAGAATACATACCAAGAAACCAGCTGATCCATAGAGTTGCCTAGCTAGAAGTGTTAGCAGAAATGAAAGCATCTCTGTAACAGATAAAATATGAAAGAGACGCATAACAGTGAAAAATTATGTAATGGTTTCCCTAAATATAGGAGAGGGTCATTTGATTCTGTTTAATGTACAATAAGATCCATGGACTTTGTGATACACTAAGACTAGTTTGAGGTGTTTGTAAGCCACAGTCATTACACAACCTAGGAAATGGCAGTGAAATTAGGTTGTGTTTTCCAGATATTTTCACTTTTATTAACACTTGGATTGTAATGACTTTATCTTGCAACAACTGCACTGTTAAGCAGTAGAATAAGGCATATTAAATGTGAAATAATTATGCATGGATAAAGTAAATGCATGTACAGTTTACACAGATTGGGGGTACAAACAACTTTGTTACACAGAAAAAATAAAGTTTCATCAGCAAACCCATGTAAGAGTCATGGAGTAATTTAGGTTGGAAGGGACATCCAGAAGTCCAACACCCAGCTCTGACCAGGGACAGCTTGTGTCAGGTTTTTCAAGGTCATGTCCATTTGAATTGTGAGCATCTCTGAGGACAGAGTCCACAGCCTCTCTAAGAAACCTGTTCATGAACTTTTTTTTGTGTGTGTGTGTGTAATGTCCTTCACTTCACCATGCATCTGTTGCTTCTTGTCCTATCACTATGCATTTATCAGAAGAAGCTGGGTCTATCTTCTCTACACTTTCCCATTAGGTAGCAGTAGACTGCAATAAGATCCCCTCAAGCTGCCTCTTTACCAGACTGCACAGACGCACCACCCTCAGACTGTATTGCATGTCTTGCATCCTAGCTCCCGACCATCTTGTAGATCCTTTACTGGTCTTCTTCCAGTATGTGCCTGTCTCTCTTGTGCTGGACACAGAATTCCACATGTGATCTCACAACTGCTGAATAAAAACAATCACTCACTTCCCTTGCTGCGCTGACTCAGTCTTGCTGATACAGCCTGGGATGCTGTTGGCCCACCTTGCAAGGGTGCACTGCTGACTTACTGACCTTGTCCACCAGGACCTCCCGGTCCTTTTCTGCAGAGCTGTTTTCCAGCCCATCAGCCCCCAGCCTGTACTGAGGCATGAGGTTATTCCTCCCAGGAGCAGGACTTTCATTTGCCTTTCTTGAATTTCAAGGGATACCTGCTGACCCATTTCTCCAGTCTGTAGGGATGCCTCTGAATCACAGCTTTGCTTTCCAGCAGATTGACTGCTCTTCCACAATTTGACATCACCCAGAAACTTGCTGAAAGTGCATTTCCTTTAATTGTTAAGGTCATTAATGAAGCCATTAAACAGCATCAACCCCACCATTGACTCCACTGAAGTGGTTCCCAATTTTGTTTGTTCTACTGATCACAACTCATTAAATTAAGGCTAGTGATCCAGCCAGTTTTCCGCCTACCTTACAGTCCATTTACCCAAACCATATCTCACCAGCTTGGTTATAAAGATGGTATGAGAGGCCTTTTCAAAGGCTTTGCTAAAGTCAAGTTAAGTAACATTTGTTGTTCTCCCTGCATCCGCAGAGCCATCATCGCAGGTGACTACCAGGAGGGTCAGGCACAATTTGCCTTCGGTATACATGTGCTGCCTGTTCTCAGTGCTGCTGTTCCTTTCTCATGTTTCTACCCATACAGAAAAAGAGGTTGTGAATATAATGCCTTTGAAAAGTTTGACTTTGTAAGCAGCTCATATCATTATTAGTAATAAAGGATGCTGAATATATTTGCATAGTTTTGTTTAAAAGAGTACAACCTCAGAGCAATGAGAACACTACAATTTTGTTCATGCATTCAGGTTTCTGATATAATGACAATTTCACTAAAAATTGCAAATAAAGAGTCTCTTTTGTGAACGATCTAGTAACTCTATCTGGGTTTAGGATGGTATTTCCAGAAATAAACACAGCTATGGTTTTTGCAGTGCAAAGTAGATCTAGAACAAAATGTTAGTGACAGGTGAGATAATGGAATTGCCTAGGGGATGTAATGAAGGCTAAGAGAAAGAAAATAAAAGCCATAAAACAAAATCCAAACCAGATCAGACTGCATTTGTTTAATCTTAAAATAGAGATAAGTGAGCGGAAGAAGAACCTTTCAAAGGTTGGGATGATCTGTGAACATAAAAGCAATGCGGGTCTGTGCCTGAGGGTATGCATTACAGGGCTAGTCTCTTCTTGGCATTTTTCAGGTAAAACTGTTCTGTTGAGATAATCTCAAGTGAGAGACAGTGTGCTGAAATGATGTATATGATGTAGCAGAACAGTTTACCTCAGAAGGGTTTGGTCAGTCTGTACAAAGCAGATGAATTGAATCGTCTGTGCAGGAGGGAACAGTTTGTCTTGTGCAGCAGAATTTGAGGAAATAATTTGGTCTGCAGAGGGGTGGGTGTTTTGGGGGTGGGTGGGTGTTACAAAACCGAAAACCTGTTTCAGAGCCTGATTCAGTCTCTGCTGAACTGGTGTGAGCGTTTTATTTTATTTCAGTCAAGGGGGATCTGATCTCCATTGGCTAAGCTATTAGTATTCCAGTCATAGTCAGTGAAAGAAACATATTAATTTAAATCCAGGAGAGAAGCTTCAGAGATTGAACTGGATGTATTTAGGAATGCTTTTACACATGTCTGTAGATGGCATCAGTGTACTGTATGCAAGGCAAAAATAATTATTTATGCTGATACATCTTTCTTCCCTGACTTCTGTTACCAAGTAATCAACGTGGAGAGTTGAGCAAGTGCTCTAACATCTAGGATACCAATTTTCTGAAACAGAATGAAGGTAACAGGAAAACTAATGCATTCTTTTTTTTGTTACAGATAAGCATGGACTCCCTCCATATTGTTGGTGTCAGCATTTTTCGTGAACATTGTCTAGCAGGCACTCAGAGAGACAAGTTTAACATTTATTGATTTTTCTCCTGTTGCATTATAATACCAAATTTTTCCTGGACTCTGATTTACAAAACCAGAAGATAGACTTGTTCTAAACTACAGTCTATACAAATATGTTTATAGAAACAAATAAGAGAATAAATGCTTTTTGTCCTCTTCCTACCCTCCCAAAAGTGAATATTTTTTATAACGAGTAAAATATCAGGGAAGAGCATTTTCAAATGAAGCTTGTAATAGTAGAGATTATGTTTAGGTATAGTGTATATTACCCCCTAAGCGGGCCCCAGGCATAAGTCTTTTTCAGTGGCAGCTGTGAAATCTCCTATAGAGCACATAGTACAGTTTACCACCAAGTGGGAACTAGTGACCTGTCAGGATCTGCACTTTTGACCCAACAACAAAAAGATTTGCAAGCTTTAAAATAGGCTGAAACATGCTACTTAACCCCTTAAGGGCACTGAACATATGACCCCCAAAGTTGTGACTTTAGAAAGTGTACATTAATGTGCAGCTCATGTTAATTAAGTCTCACAGTACGGAATCTGTACTGTGAGATGTACAGACCAGTTTTTCTTAAGGAGAGGACAGATGCTGCAAAATGCTGGAAGAAATAATCAGTCTTTTTATATTAATTGGATTATTTGGAGAGTCTTCTTAAGCAGTCGTAGAATCAAAGAACTGTTTAGGTTGGAAAAGACCTTTGAGATCATCAAGTCCAATACCGTAAACCTTTCAGAGCAGGGTGCACAATATCATCATTATGCTGTATTAGACTTAATGCAGTTAAAGCACACAATTAGTAGTTGATAGTTAGGATTAAGGCTCTTTGCAGATTAGTATAGCAAGGATTTCCACCCAGTATGGTAACAGTAAGCAGACTCTGGAGAAATACTCTGAACTCCATGCTTGCACTGTGGACAGCCACCTCACTTTGGGAAGGAGGAGCAGATAGCCATATGGACCTGTGTCGTGCTACTTTTTCTGAGGACCAGAGGTAGGTTTTGGTCCAGTTTATTTACCAGTAGGGGGATAGTCAAGATGACTGGGATGCCCATATGTTCTCAACTGCATCAAGGAGCAAATGCTTTTTTCTAATATATTCAGCAAATCCAGATGCCCTAATTAGGGTGAAGTCTAAGAGGTAGAAAAGTAGGTATCTCTAATTGTGCTAAACTCTTATGTTTAGGCATCTTAATCAAACCCCAACTATCCAGGCATAAGAATGTAGTCGTAGAAAAGGTTTGCTGAACCTCAGCTGTTCCCTGCCATGAAAACAAAATCACATTATCACTGCTGTGTGCTTATCAAGGCCTGTGCTGTGAGTGGTTAGGCAGTGTAATCTCTCCACTCTCTTGAAAAGGTGGGGTTTTTTGTTGGTTTTTTTTTTTTAATTTTCATTTTCTCATTCAAGTTATTTCCAGGAATTTGTCCTCAGCAAATCAAACTATACTAAAATATAGTATTACTGATGCGTGTTTCAGTGATCAGAAACACTGATATTTATACGCCTTCCTGCCTCCTGTGCCTTTAGCTTTTCTAGCTGCCCACCATTTTGATTGATTTCCTATGCACACGTGGACTTACCCTTTCTTTTCAATAATAAATACTCAATGTTGTAACATGACTTAAGTCATAACCATGAGCTTAGTTTATGTGACATCAGTCATTCCAAGTAGTTTAAGGTGATACTTTTTGCTGTTTCAGGTGGTGATTTTTAAAATAGCTCCCTCAAGTAGTAAATCCGTGACCTTAACTAGGTTTATCTGTTCTAAATGAACTAGATTGTGTCTGTTCCTTTTTCTATAGTAGGGCTGAACAGTATTTTCTAATGCCAGAATTTTCCATTTATACTTCCATATAGTTTTTGCCATCCTGAAATGTCTGAAGTGCTGGGGCATCTTTAATCTGCTTTTGATTTTCCCTTAACTGGCAGTTAACAAATGACTATAATCTACCAAGGTTACTAGGAGGTAAATTAATTCCTAATAGTCAGCATTTGCTGATGAAAGTGAGGTGGTGTAGAATCTATTTGTTTTTTTCATTGTTCCTTGCAGATGTTTTAACAGTTTTTGAAAAAAAAAAATACTATACCACTTTCTCTTGAGTATTGTAAATATACCTGTTCAGTGTAGTGTCAACAAATGCCTAGTGGCTTATACAGAACACCAGCTGTGTTATATAAATTTGTAATAAGTAACGCAGGGACGGAGATTGCTGTAATCTTTACAGAAAAAAACGAAGAACTTACATACAATCTCTATGCACTCTCCAGCATAATGGAAACACAGGTATTCCAGTCACAAATTTCAGAACATTAGAAGCAAAAAAAAATACTAAATAAGTGTAGCAATTCCTTTTACATTTGGCTTTGACATTTTGTCACAGCCTTAACCTGCTTGCAGCTATCAAAATACTGTTGTCCTAGAAGCTGCCTGCTTTATTTAGTATGCTCAGGATTTTAAGAATGTCACCGTTACGGAGAAAGTGGGGCTTCAGTCACACTTGCCAGGCTGTGAGGCTCATAGGGGATTTCCCAATACATTACTTCCACATTTTCCATAGAGCAGTCTCTTGCTCAGGTTTCTGTTTAGCAGCTTTATTCACATTACACACTTCTCTGTATCCTGAGATAAAGGACTGTTTTCACAGGAAAGTATCCAAGGTCATAGATCTTATTTTCCTGGCTAATAAAGGGAATGGAATACACTCAGCACAGCAAACAAGGTTAGCCAAGTAGAAGGAATTTGCTATAACGAGTGGACTACATTATTGCTTGGTGTAAACTGGCAATGTGTGTGCTCAGAAAGTGGCCTAGGTATTGCAGATCTCTCCTAAATGTAGTTCCAGATTACTAACGAGACTGTAAGACTAAAATAGCTACAATAACTAGGATCACTGGACTAACATGTCTTAATTTTGCCCTAGTAGTTCATTCTGCAAAGATCATTTTTTTAGATTGTCCGTCAGCTTTGGTCACTCTTTCTTGGTCTTCCGCCTTCATGTCAGGTCCAGTTACTCCATCACCTCTCAAATGGTGCATGCATTCATTAGTACTGATGTGGAGCTTCACAGCGAAACTGAATATGCTGGTTCCAGCAAAGTACCCAAATATTTAAATAAGCGTATCTGGCAAGCCACTTGAAAAACCAGACGCACCAAAGTCCATGGTTGGGTCTTTTTCCGTGACCATACCAATACCTTGCTGATGGCACATCTGTGCTACATCCTGATGAAGTCTTGTGAGAGACCAGTCCCCTCAGAAATAAAACTGGGGGACATTACCCAGACAGGCTCAACACTGTGCTCAATTGCATGAGTAACCTGAGTAGCCAGGGCCCTGGACACACCATAGCAGGTAGGCACAGGCACATTCTCCTTTAATAGCATTGGTGGCTCTAAGAAAGCTTGGCTATTAAATTGATATGCAGTCTCGGAGAGAAACAAAAGAAAATGTGAATTAGGATTGAGGGGACATGTATTTCATCCACTGTTTAAAACCATAGCGGTTCTGCTGCTGTCTGCTCTCTGTTTGTAAGGAAGGCAAAGGGAAAAAGCGTTTAATATTGTTAGCGTCTTCATTGCTCATGCTTTAAAATCCATATTTATGTTGAGCTGTATGTGTTTTGGGTGTTTTCTTTAGCTCTGTCCCCAGCATTTTGCAATACTGCTGACATGAGTATGTATGGCTTAATGAAAAAAGTATGAGTGGATCTGAAAAGTGAATAGTATGACTGAGTGTTTGTCATTAGCAGTGAATGGACTGTCTTGGAAATGTAGAAAATAGATTCTGTTTGTGCATTGTTTCAATAAGGCTTTCTGATGAGTTAAAAGTTTTATTGTAGCAATGACAGGAGAAAACCTATTTTTTTCATCTACTATACAGTGAATATTTTTCCTATGTTCTGACGAGTTTTGCTTTGATATATAGTAATAGGTCAAAAGGTATAAAAATAATGCTGCGCAGATGGTGTCACGATGATTTAGTGAAAAGAAAAATTTTGCATGTTCATGTTTTATACAGCAGTGTGTGTACTACATAATGGATTTCCCCCTTGCTTCAAGATGCCATTAAAAAAACATTGGGACAGAAGCGACAAGAAGGATCTGGATTGATCTCACTGCATGTTTTTTAGCCCTTTCATGCTTTTCAACAGTTTTGAAAAGTGAGCCAATGGAAATCTGTAGTAAAATGTAAAAGTGTCTAAGTGGATTAAATTAGCAAATTTTCTATTGAAAAATAGCTGAGTCTACTCAGAGGTCTTCAGGCAGCTTCTTTTGAGCATTGGTGGTCATTTTCCAAACTAGGACATAGGGTTGTGTGTCACTTAAACATGGCTGAAAATTACTCTTGGATTTGTGTGCGTCATAATTATTTTTTATAAAACTTTCTGTTCCAGCTTTTGCTGTCTTCATTCAATGATCAGGTCTCTAGGGACTGAGGAATATGCACAAGTGCATGAACATGCATATAAATTGATTGGTGCTGTGATTTAGAAAGGAGGTCAAAGTTGGTGCCTATCAGCAAAAAAAAACCCAACAAAAAACATAAACCAAAAAATCTTTGAGCCACATTTGTTTATATTTTTATGGATAACATCTGTAGCTCATGTGATTATTGTTCATGCTCAGTATCATCTTTCAGAAATAAGTTAAATTTTTCTCTCAGTCTTCAGATGTTGAGCTCAACTGATTTAATAAAATATGATGAGGTAGCAATAATCCAAAGAAATTTCTCAAGTGCAGTGGATGGGTTTAGATAATACTGCGGTTAATATCTATTATCAGGCTGTTGTTTTGGTGGGGTTTTTTTTGTTGGTTTTTTTTTTTCTTCTGTGATACTTGCTATAGGACAAGATCAAGTAAAATAAAATCTGTGTTAATGCTAGGTACTGATGAAAATTATCTTGTTACATTTTGAAAAGGAAAGAAGCTTTACAGCTATTCCTATCAGGAATGCATTCATCCTTTGAATATCTTCCCTGGCATGAACAGTTTTTTAATTTAATTGGCAGATCAAACTGCACATTTACCAGTGGAAAAGGTTACTGTACAGCCTATAAATTAAAGGCCATCTAGCAACCTGTTTCAGGATCAAGTTTGGTATTAAGTTTATATAGGATTTTGAAAACTAATTATTTCAGCTGATATTAATGTTTCAGCTATATGTAAATTATGCATTAGAATGTAACTGCAGAACAGGGAGAGATCAAGTCTTCAATTTTGGCTGAACATAAATTACATTTACACTCACTGAAAGTCCCTTTAACACTGTCAGTAATGTGTAAATGGCCTTCATTATAAATGAGAAACAGGGTCACTACAGAATTTTGTTATAAGGAAGTCAAAGCTTTCCTTTTTTTTTTTTTTTTTGTTTAACTTGAGAACCTTAAAGATAAATATTTAAAGGGAGGAACTAAGGGTACAAACACTGTTACTTGTTCAGGGGTTGTTTCACATACATATACTAAATATATTTAAAATAAAACTTTTAAATGTTGCCTTGCACTGGTAGCCAAATCTTTTCACTTCCCCTTTCCCCCTTGTTAATTCATGAACTTTAATAATATTATTATAGAAAGAGTATTTTAAGATAGTCTTTCTAAGAACCTCATTATGTACTCTACAGCACTCTGAAAGTGTTTATTTTGAAACTGAGAAAGCCAAACTGAGTAATACAGTACTGCATTATAATATGTAATGATGGAGTTACAGCTTCATGTGTGTCGAGTGCTTATTGGAAATCCATCAGGAATTATTTTTCTTACACAATTTTAATGGAAGAGAAGGCTTCTTTTTTTTTGGGAACAATTAGAGCAATTTAAAATACGGCTTTTCCCAAGTTTGTGCCCTAAGGACCATACTGTTTTGTTTCTTTTTTCTATGATAACTTACAGATTTTTCAATGTAAGAGTACATTGTGAGGCGCTTTCAGTCTAGGACAGTTTGCTAAAATTGTATCTATTTGTTACATAGATCCAAGAGAAGGGGTGTGCCTGTTGGTCTATCAAGTAGAAAGAGTCAAAGAATTAATCTTAATAATTGCAGTCCACATATCATAATAGAGTAAATATATTAATTTAGGACAAGCCCAAATGTTTCAGAAAATTCTTGTCAGAGTTGTATGTAAAAAAGAATATGCTGTACTGATAACAATTTTAAATGGCTTTCCTAGGAGACTCTAGTTTAGCTAATTCTTCTGTTTAATGTGACTCAGAAGACTTAAAATCGAATATTCACTATACTGTGTGCTGCATTTTACAAATAAATAATATCTCAGATGAACAAGTACAAACACGATTCAAAATATTGATAAGACAGTTTGTGGGCAGAAGTGGTATGTTCTGTTAAATCAAATTATATACCTGATAAAATAGACATTTTTTGAGGGTATAGATATGAAACAGTTGGTCAAATAGAAGTTGTGTTGTCCTCCAGGGAACAAACATGGCTGGTACTCATCAACTGTCTTGGCCTTGACCACAGTACCACTGTAATATGTGAAAGGGTTAAGGCCCAAGAACAAGGAAAATGTCCTAAGCACCACAGATACTTACCTGAACAAAATAATACTTACTTGAATAGAAAAGGCTCTGGATGGTTGTAAGATAAGGGATGGGTATAAGATAAGGTGTCACCAGGATAATCAGATAATCTCAGGGTAGACAACTCAATCATGAGAACTTGAGAAGGAATAATTTAATAGCCAGTTGTTTTTAAGAATTACCTGTCTTGTAGTCAGAAATAGTATACTTTTTTCCCTCCAAAATGTTAAGAAAATTCATTGTATTGTGAATATTACTTATAATTGTCTTATTTATCTACTTATCAATCTATGTATGCATTTTTAATAAAAGCTGAAGAATCATTCCACAAACATTTTTCTGTGGGATTCCATTTAAGGTTATTGTATTTGTAAATTAAAAATTCCTTCCATTTTGTTGTCTTCTTTCTGGTTCTCAGAAGAAAACCTTTTTTCTGTCAATTATCACAAGCACTTTTTCATTTGTTTTTCTGGTGTGAACAGTTTTAAACATTTGGAGACAAATGCAACAACTTTAATAACTGTAGATATTTAATAACTGTAGATATTTATATATCTACATAATATAATAGGTTAAATAACTGTAGATATTTAAAGCACATGCAGGCTTCTTTTATGTAGAATGCACACACATTTTTTGCATCATGGCTACTTTTCTAAGAAAAATGAGCAGCAAGGAGTCAATTGTCTGCCAGCAACAGCAGTGCAAAATGTTTCAATTTTTCAGTGCAGGATGAACACTAGGTTTGTGGAATTTCATTATGCATACAGAATTATCCATTAAGGTAGTCTGAAACAGCGTATGAATGGGGCTTCTCAAAGAAACAGATCAGTTAAGGTAGTGTCTAACAGGATTGTTGTTACACTTCTGATAATATAAATGGATATTTAGTGCAGGGTTGGAAAATACATGGTTTTTGAAATCACAGATTAGGGTGTAGAATTCAATGAGTTTTGTCATAAATTGAATGCAAACCACATCTAACCATGCCTTGCAATAGATGAAGTGGAGATAGGGCTCTGTGACAGTAGAGCGTAGTAGGTAAAGAAAAATGTTTGGTATTTAGAAAAGGTGACTTTGGAATTAAGGTAAAAAATTCAATGTATATGTTACACTCTGCTTCATGTGTCATGGAATTTAATTCATTAATGCTGGCCAAACGCTTTTGGATCCTGCATCTAAAAAGCGGATTTGGTGCTTAAGCAATGTGGTTAATGCTGCCTAAATCAGAAGCCTGTGCTCACCGTTGTGTTGTTTTTTTTTTTTTACCAGAAAGTGAAGTGCCTCTGACAACCTTAAAAAAAGTAAATCAGAGAACCTGAGGTGGGAGCTTTCTTCCCCTGATTGTGTGTTAAGGGAGCCTGGGATCTGTGGGAAAATTCAAGGCTGCTTTTCTCTCAGTGGGGAGCCAAGTGGCACTGGACTTAAAGAACAGCAGTAATGATGAGCTTAAAACAGCTAAGCATTTAACCCTGAGCTAATGAACAGGATGCATATATTTCATTAAAAATTTAACAGAGGTGGCCGCCAGATACCTGTGGTACCTTATGGAGAAGGATATACTGATAGGAGATGAAATGGGAGATGGTTAACTATGGCACATCAAGATAAACAGCATGACCTACCTATGCATGTAGTGTTACTACTCAGGGCTGTGGAATGCTTGTTCTTGTGGAAAATGTGTTGATTGGAACATGAGATATTTTCACAGGAGCATAATAGTCTATAGAATCCTTTGTTGAACTGATTAAATATATATACACACACACATATATACATAAGAATTGTATATTAGATTTTTTGACCTGAGATTTTCTCTTCTCACTCTACTTCCTCTACGCTGCAGAACAGTCATCTACTCTTAGTTTTGTAGTATACAGTGGTACATTTCCTATCTTCCACATGGCCCTAAATAAGGAAACTTGTGAGTGGGCTGCTATTTGATATGACACTCAACTTTGGTATCTATGTACATACATGTCTACAGGTGAGTTCAGTACCTGAACTTCTGTGTTAGCCAGATGAACTGTCAGCTTGGTCAGTGGTACCTGGAGAATGATGCAGCTGGTCAGACACCTGAGACTTTACTGAGTTGTCCAAAGAGAGGTGTTCAGCACCATTTGAGTTAGTGTAGTGTTTCTTGCCAAGCCTCTAGCTGTGGTTCATAAGGGTACAGGTTAGGTTCTGGGTCCCATTTGACAGTCTCATGCAGGTGCATTGTATATACTGGCTCTCACATAATGCCTAATGCTTGTATTTGCACAAATGAATGGAGATCCCATTGTCTCTAACATAGCCTGCATATAGGCAATTAAGTTTACCCATCCTGATCTCAGGCTGAATCCCAGCCTTGTAACAAATGAGTTATGTTTTGAGCTGAATCTGAGCCCTGAAAGTGGTGGGATTATACATACGTAGCGGAGCAGTCAGTATTGACAACGGATAAATGGGCAGTGCAAATACAGGACTGATCATGGACTCCATAATGCTAATAGTTTCTTGCAGCCCAAACAGAGCTGGAAAAATCTACACCTTGGATTTTAGGCTTTGGTAGAAAGTCCATAAACAGTAACGTTAATAATAATCTATAGATCACGCAGGCAAATACTTGTCATATACTAATTAACTTTCATTTATTCATTGGAAGCAAGCTATAAAAGTACCCTTATGAAG
Source organism: Falco biarmicus (assembly GCF_023638135.1). Taxonomy (NCBI): domain Eukaryota; kingdom Metazoa; phylum Chordata; class Aves; order Falconiformes; family Falconidae; genus Falco; species Falco biarmicus. Next base: position 54,111,869 of record NC_079289.1, read on the forward strand.
TTTTTCATTAAACAAAGGAAATTGAAACACTGGTGGTCAAGTAAGACTCCAGGTTCTAACTATGCGGAATTTTGTGAGAGTCTAATGAGAATAGAACTGTCTCAGAAAAAGCCTTATTTTCCTGAATAGTAAAACATCATTTATTTATACTGATTTAAAACAGGGTTGTTTAATGCCTCATTTACCTGTCTACTGAGGTATGATTCTGCTTTCTTTAAGGGGACAAGTTGCTCTTGAGTAAGACTGTCTTGCCTTTACTTAGAACTGAATGTAATGTAAATCTAAGCATATTTAAAAGGTGTTAATGTATTTATTTTAATAAAATCCTTTTTTATCTATGTAGAAAACATACAGGTGGAATTTAAATTCATGGTGTTTTTTTCCATAATGCAGAACAACTGTGTTGGGTTTTGATGACCCCAGTTTTTACATGGAAGTGGAGTGATAAACACCATATTACATTTGATCACAATAATTATATTTGTGATGGAGAAAACTTTGGTTTTGGATTTGGGAAAAGATGCCAAGACCAATGTGACTATGTAGCCTGTATAAACAGAATGATTTACTATACCACTGTATGTAGTCACAGAAAAGCTTTCATTTCTAAATATAAAATGATAAACACATCATTTATAATAAGTTTGCATTGTAAGGAGTTATAATTAATTTGTGTATATTTTACGTCTATAAATATGCATCTTGTGGCTTATGGAAAGCACTGTGCAATAGATGATTACTAGCATTGTGATGATGTTATTTGCAGCCTGGCATATGATAAACAATACTGTAGTTAATGGTATGTCTGTAGAGTATAAATCTTAAATTTACTTTTTTATATATGGTATTGTGCAGGACTTACAGTTGTGCTGTAGTATGTGTGGAAAAACAAAACCATAATGATTGTTCCACAAACTTATGCTGTAAAAGTCATATCCTATATAATGAACATCTTTTTTTAAACTCCAGGTAGAATCTGAGTTGAGAAAACATAATAATCAGAAGGATGCAATTCTGTGTTTATTCAGTTTTGACTTTTTTGCAAGGATGATAAGGATGATATTTTAGACAGAAGGTATTTTTATGCATATAAAAATCGTGATGATAGAACTATCACTGAATAGTCTTGAAAAGATGTGTATTTTTTTATAAGCAGAATAATACAAAGGGTTTGCAAAAAGCAAAGGCTGGTAGCATAACGTGGGCCCTAAGGTTTAGGAATATAGTCGAGAAAAAACAAGTTCAGGGACATGATTCAACTACCGTAGGAATGTAAAGAAAATCTGAGGGGAGTGGGTTGAAAATGCGTCATGTAGGCAGGAAGTGACTGTTGTGCTCTATGACCATGTTTTTTTTCCCATGTGGTCAGAAATTCCAGAGTTCCAAAGGCTGCTCATGTGGTATCGCCTGTAATGAATAGGTCAGAGAGGGACAGAAGAAACCTTTAGAATTCTGCACCTCATTGTAGTCTGCACCATCAAAGATCCCTGATGAAAGATGGAAAGTTTCAATTGTTCTCTAAAGACTGGAAAAGGTCTCTGCAGGCATTTGCAATGAATAGAACAGGGGGAAATTACAAGTCTGCTAAAGAGAAGATTGCAAACTGAAAATCCTTGCTAAAGAACAGTTAAAAACATGATTTGACCCTGCAGGATATATTCTCTTTTATGTTACATTTCCTACCTAGCTAATTATGTATTACCTTGCAGTTTGACATGGCAGAAGGAATAATCTGTTATGGTTTTCTAAAACGCATCTGAAGAGAATATGAACATGAAGCAGGGAGGCTGTATCCTTCTTTATATAATCCAGTGATATTCTGTTCCTTTTCAATACCCAGACATCAAAAAGATATGACCAGTGTACAGAGAGTTCAGTTTCATTTTGACTAATTGGATGTGATAACAAACTTTGGTATTGAAAGATAAAAGAGATTTGTTTTCAATGTATTGTAAGGAATATAAAGGCGATGAAAGTAAGAAATGAAAGATACTCCTATTGAGAGAGAGATCCTCTTATAATTTATAACAAAATGGAGAAATTTCATCAAATAACATACTGTTAACTAGCGTCAATATGCTAGAAGAAACTGTATAAAAAGTGTGTTCTTGCATTAAGTGGGAGATATACTAAATGTTATGACAGGCATCTCCTGTTACTTTTTATTTCATTCTGTTTTTCTTTTTAAATATGGTTTTGTGTTTTGTTATTATAAGATAATTTATTTTGATTTAGGTTAATCCAGAAAATGTCTGTCAAATGACATTTACCAAGACAGACCTGGTATAATTAATTATGATCTTGGCTGTAAAACAAGTGGCCATTCAGATTTCTGCTGGAGCACTGAATGCAGAATAAAAGACGAGAAAAAAGCCAAGTACCTGCATAACCATATTGAGCATGATCTCTTTTAGCACACATGATTTCTTCTGAGTATCTAAAGGAAAGCATGTGATAAATGTCATTAGGGTAAAGATACACTGAAGAGCTGCTTTGCAAATGAAGCATTTTAAGATATAGATACTACCTTGATTTTTGGCAATATTGCAAGTAGTTGTTTCAGCTCTTAAAGATTTTATTGCCAGTTGGATTAATTTTGTTAATCTTTCAAGTACTGGAAATGAAAAGCAGATGAATACATGATGTGCTCAATTATCTGTTGCTTTAAATAGCTCTGTTAGTTGAAATAATAGCAAGAATATTTGATAGCTGTTCTGTTGAAGCTGTTGCTTTATGAGGATAAGATGGCACACTGGGACAACTTGTGTTCCCCAAATGAGTCTCCCAAACTTTAATGTGGGGCTGGAGGAGTATTCATTTGCTATGTCTTTTGCTTAGCAAAGAGGATAACATGGGCTCTTTGCATTATAGCGGATGACACTTTGGTAGTTGAACAAAAACAATGCAAAATTTTTAGATAAAATCTGTAAACTTCTGTACCATTCATAAAAGTCCATTCTGCCATGTTTCCTGTGTGAAATTCTACTAGAGATAATGTTGCCACACTCTTGTTGGCAACTTGTATGACTTTACAGTGGCAAAACCAATGCCAAATTAGCCCCCATACAGTGTTCAGTACTAAACTGGCTACCAGATTGGAAATTATTATGGAAATTACCAAACAAGTGTTATGGAAACCAGAATTCTTAAAGGCTGGCAGTCTTTTTCAAAAGTATTTGTCAACTGATGAGCCTGCAAAATTCAGATTATCACCCTTGTTCTGTAAAATGGCAAAATAACAGAAGGAGAAGCAGCTGGAAGAGGAGGAGCAACAGCAGGAGAGATCATAAAAGCACCAGTTTGGGGGTGATTTACACCCTGCTCACTGGCTCCAACATACTAGTAATTGCAGAGGGGACTTGAAGTGAGAACATGAGCATGAGAAGAGCAACAGAAAGCATTAAGCCATGACCATAGATAGAAGTGTTCTGAACTGACAGGTGATACAAACATATTTTTATAATGATCCTCTCGGGTGCCTATTTTTAGACAGATCTTTTTGCAACATACCTTAACTGTTCTTAGCTTGCATGTTAAGGTTGGGATATATGCAAATGAAACCTTGCTGTAATTAGAAGTCGTAATTATTTGGGGCAAGGGTATCTCAACAATTCATGATTAATTTTGTAGCATATGGAATCTGTATTTACTTTGTAGCCTATTAAGTCTGGAAATTGAGTTTTTCTTGCAGTAGGATTTGCTGTACTTTTGCTTTTAAACCAAAAATAAGTGATTTGCAAGGTGATAGGACTGCTTTTACATGTGAAGGTACTTTTTCTAACCTAACCTCTGTTTTACTTTAGTTATGTTTAAACATATAATGCATTACAAGGTGGAGATTGTAGTAAGACCTTTCTGTCTTGATGGAATATACTGAAATATAATGAAGACAAGTTTTCTCAGCCAGTGTCTGCTTTTAGGGATGCTGCCACCTGGGAGAGTTTTGAGGTTGTGTCTAAGTGGCTCTTGTGATGTTCACTTCTGCTTGGGTTTGTCATCCTCAAATAAAAACCTGCATTAAAAAGTATTGGCTTAGCTTCAAGGTCATACAGTATGTACAGGCTTTATATGGGCTTGGTCTCAGTGTCTGTAACACATCTAAGGACCTTGTCTCTGAAATGTATGTGAAAATTTTGGTTCTCAGACCATAGATTGGCCTAACTGCAATGTCCAGGATCCTGCAAAAATCTGTAGTGCCAGTCTGTACCTACCTGGGGATTTTAGCAATGATTATGATGATGATAATAGATAATAGGTAATTGATAATATAGAATAATAGAGATAATAAAGATTAGATCATAATAGAGAAGAGGTAATTTATAATGGATAATTGGTAATTGTTAATGGATGCTTAATAAATAATAATGTGAGGCTGAACTGGACAATAAGGTAATTTTGATGAAGAGGCAAAATTCACAAGCTATCAGGAAGAGCTAACAAGGCATAGAAAAATGCTAAAAAGTTTCCCCATAATAGTACCGCTTCATCAGCCCACAGCAGACCTAAACTGTAAATAACCAATTGTGCTGTATTTCAGCCTAAAATACCTCTAATGTTTGGGGCTGAGGTAAGCACCTTATGAATACCCTCTTCTTTCTTCTAATCCTTATCCCTGGTTTAAACAAGAAATCTGGTGTATTATTACCTATATACATAAATACATATATATATACACACACACATATATAGGAGATATATATACTATCTGCTGGGCTCTAACAGAATAATTTCTCTTGTTTTTATGCTTATTTCTTTATGAAAGACATTGCCTGTTCCTTCTGCACTACCTTTCTGCTGTGTTTGATGTTCACCCAGGTGTCTGTCCAAACCCACACCACTCAGAGCAGCCACAGGGGTGCCCCATAGTAACGCAGATGTTTGAGATTCTCAGACTTTGCTGGTCCTTGAGTGCTCTGCAGTATGACTAAGAAAAAGTCAGCTGTACTCATGGATTGGGCTGTGTCACACAGCCTTCCACTTCTGGAGTGTGTAAAGTGCTAAGCAGGGGGCTGCTAGGAGGAGGAGGAGGAGAGAAATGATGACAAGATGAAAGATGAGAAGACTATGTGGACTCCTGTGTACGGTGCAAGGACAGGGCCCCACATACAATGGAGAAAGCGTATCAAGTGTTTGAGAGAAAAATCCTATAGCAAGCAGTCAGCTAATCAGAAAAGGCTGGCAGAGTAGTTGTTCACATGGCCTGAAGTCAAATAATTTTCTGGCATACTGCTAAAAGATAGGATTTAATGGGCCTTTAGACAACATGCAAATATAATTTAATTATTACAAACATAGAAAGAATAGTGAAAAGCAGAAATATACAAACAGACCAAATGTGGGGTTTTCTAGTCTGAAATATTTATTGAAAGCAGTAAAGAAGAAAATAATCAAGTTAGGCTGGAAAGTTACAGGAGTATCTTATCTGCCTTTCTTGGCAAGCAGTACTTCTAGCAAGGGATGCAAATGCAGCAGGTGAGAAATTAACAAGGTTCAGTCAGCAGTAGATCCATGCTTGGACACGAGCAATTTCTGCAACTTGCTATATATATGGCTTTAGAGACAGAAGTGGAGTATGAACTATTTGGAGCAGTCTTGTAGACATACTTTAAAAAAAAAATAATTAGAAGAAACAAGAAACAGTCACTGTCAAGTCTTTTCCCAGACACTGAAGAAGCAGCTCATACAGTCTTTTATCTAGATCGGGCTGAGCGAGCAGTCATTCTTTACAAGCTGCAGAACAGAGCAGTTCCTGTGGATACAGGTTGTGGGCATGGCACAAGCGATGGAGGAAAGTGAAGGAATATGCAGGCTTTGGCTGTGAAAATTAGAGAGGATTAAGGCCAAACTGAATAAGAGCTCCTGATGGATGCATTCCACCCATGCAAAACCTGCTTTTGTGTTTGATACCAAAACACATGCAAAAGAAGAAAAGTAGCAGTTATGGGGTTGTTGCTCTTCAGTTGTTCAGTTTTTTTGACTCAGGAAATGAGGAGTCCTGAATACCTGACCAACATACAGCACTTTATCAAACAGATATCCCATCAGAGCTCTAGGATTGGTTCTTTACCTGTTTAACTGCTCTATACAAATACCCTGTGCATATCTTCCTTGTCCTGAGTGCTGTGTGCAACCTCCATGGGTATAAAAGGGTCTGTCTGGCATTAATGTGAAAAGAAAAAGGCAGATGGGTAATTTGCAAATCACTGACTGACTACCTTCAGGCTGACTTTTCTGGGCCCAAGTGAAACATTCAGTTTCATTGAATCCTTTCTAATGATGATTGTACTCATATAATCAGGTTTATTCTGTTCTTTATTATATATGCTATTTTGCACATGACTTTTTAAAACAAATTTTACCTAATTAAAAGACACTCCTTGCTTCAATAGGTTTTATTTTATCTTCACTGGTAAAAGAGTACATGAAAGAGAAAATGAGATAAATCACATTCTTGGATTTATCAGACCAGTCTTGATGTTTCACCTTGCTGTAGTGCTGAGGGCTTGCATTGAACCCACTGGTTATAGCTAAGATCCAAGACCAAGCATGTGCTTGAAAATCAATGATCTCATTTAGTCTGAATTTGAAATAAGGTTGGATGATACTTAAGATAATGTATCCTATATTTATTTACGAGCACTTCAGTGTTTCTACCTTTTATCTTTAATATTTTTCATTATCAAGCATTACATTTTATCATGACTCAAAAATAATTAAACTTATAGTAAATTTAACTGGAAAAAAATATATTATTTGTTTGTATTTCAATTAAATATTGCATTTTGGCTCAGCAGGAATGAATGTGCCATGTAGAACTTTGTTCCATGGTTTGGAACCGTGAACATTGCATTCACAGTGTGTCCTGTGAGTCAGAATAAGCTACAATACAGCTCAGACATAATCTGCTTTTTTCACAGCAACAACTGATAAAGAAGGCTATTTTTGCTTGAGAATTTGACTTAGGTATGTCTCTGAGCAGTAGGAGTGGATGGTGTTTTTTTTTTTTTCTCCCTTGCTGACTTGAAGTTAATTACTGGCATAGCAACATGCATGAATTGACTGTGACAGCCCATAATGTCTTCAACAGCTAATGAATGAACACGAGAGTTTAGTCGGGTATGGTTTTAAAGGGTCTTGCATGGCATTTAAGTGCCTTTCGGCAAAACATAATTTTCCTTGCCTTTATAATGCCTGTGCTCTTCAGCTTGCAATATTTTATGGATTTTTAATATTAAACGCTTTCTGTTAGATGAGTTTTATAATTTTCTGAAGTATGTTTCAAATGGTCAGTATTTAGCTGATCCATGTTGGAATCAAAAATATTAAGACATTCAAAGGCCTGTACTATAGAGAGTTGTTTCTAGGTCATAACATTTTATTGTGTACAATCACAAGATGTGGTGTGGTTGGCAAACCCTGCATTGGTTTCTGAAATTACTGTGCTACCAGTATGTTCCAATCAATGAGAACCTCTGAGCCATGAACTTTTATTGATTTGTATTCTCCTGGGTAACATGAATGGCCTTCCTTATGTCTTCCATTTTCACTATCATGATTTTTTTTTTTCTGAAAACACAGCTGAAAAGAATGACAGGTTTATTTATGCAGTTGCTTTCTTGTTCAGCTCTTCCAGAGCCTGAAACAAAAGTGCTACAGTAGGAACAGAAGCACAATGGTAACCATATTTTTGATTTCAAGACCATTGGTTAGGATACCTATGCAGCAGTATCTGACTTCTAGAGATATATAATATCACATTAAACCTGTGCAGCCTTTTTGGAAACGTTCAGTTCTTCATTCTTTGACTTTCAATATGATGTTTTTATGACTTTTAACTGAAGAAATGTCAAAAAAAATTCTAGTCATCGTACTGCTTTGTTTTTATTAAAGATATTTAAGCAGCAAATTTCAGCTTCACAGCTCAATCCTAGTCAATAATGCCAAAGACCAAGGGAACCACGGCTATCTACTATGGGAATGAACAACTTACTGTTCTGATGTACAGGACTCAGCGGAGCCACCTTCCAAGATCCCATTTGCTAGACATACTTATAATAATGAAGTAGCAGCTCTGTAAAAAGTAAAATTTAACCAGAAATACCATCTGGGTTGTGTCTGAATCAGAATGATGGAATTGTCTTCAAATAATTATTTGGTTCATGTTGAGCAGAAAAGAAGCTAATTAAATTGCTTATTTTTTCATTGAGAAAGATCTCATAGCTACTAGAACTTTATTTAGATATTTTCAGTCTTGGAATCTGGCTGATGAATTACTGGAAGAGAAATGGAGTGAATTAGCTTCCAGGGAGTTCTGTGTTTCACAGGTCTGTCTGGGTGTGTGCAACTGCACTGCTTCAGAGTTTGCTCTGGTTCATTTAAAAGAAAGCTGGAGACAACGACACATAAAAATAGATCTATCCAGCAGGACTTGGTGAAGGTCACAGAAAGTTTGTGACAGACTGGGGAATTAAACTAGCCATTCCCTTAATTCCAGATCAGGTCTATAATCATGAACTGCCTTTGCTTCCGGGTATCCAGTCAGTCCCTGCCTTTGCCAGAGATTTTCTGCATCACAGGTCGGTTAATAAATTTGGTTCTGATCCATAGAAGGATTTATGTGCACGTGTAAGAATCTGTGATCATTAAAATACCTATATTGGCACAACAGTCATCAGAAAATTTAACTGGGAATCAGAAGTTCTGCTTCTGTGCATAGACAAAATTATCTTAGGCAATTTCAAGCTGAGCAGCTATGTGATTATCTCATGTCAAATCCGAACAATGATCATTAAATAAGGTTTTCTTCTCACTAAATGCCCTGCGGGCCCTATCTGAAGACATGTTCTTACACACCTATCAAACACGTTCTGGATGAGATCCACACCTAACATGATAGTGGTAACCAGTTTTATTTTTTAAAAAAGTGGTAACTGCCACTAGCTCTGTTAATTCTCTTAAGTAATAGTTCCATAGCTCAGTACTGTAATGAAATTCCATTTTTAGTTTGGGAATAAAACTTACAGTAGTTTCCCCATTTACTGTTATAGCTTATAACATCTTTAAGCAAAGTTCAGTCTTGCTTTATTTTTGCTTTATGCTTGATATAAGAGAACAAAGACCCAGTTTGCATTGAATTATTTAAGGTGCTCTAAATGGTTTGCTGAAACACATTATGACAGTAATACTCAGTCTGAAAATTGTTTGCTATAAGGTGTGTAAGGCAGCGTATATATGTAAGCTTATATAGATGTGTATCAACAGATAGATAGTTTCTGTGCCTTAAGGGAATGTAATAAAAATATAATACATTTTTAATTATCTATAACTGTGGGCTTGAAATAATGTCACAGATAAATATATATATTTCTTTAGCTTTTGAAGAAGAGAAATTTAAAATTTTCTTTGTCGATGCCATGTTTTTTAAAGTCTTTTAATAGCATTTTCCACTACAAATTACAACTGTTCTCATTTACATGTCTGTCTTTGGCTTTTGAGTTCTTATATGAGCCAGCTTTGTTTCCATTACTCTTGAAGTTCGTATTTTAGATTTTCTTTTCAAATAAGAATTTAAAATATAAATTTGTCTTTTATTTTTACTTGTTTGGTAACCATGTTGATAAATCCTATATAAATTTAAGAGTTTGTCATACCATAGAAGAAAAATGTATTACTGCATCTTTATTCTAATCAGTATTTTAGCTAAATTATTTGCTTCTCATTTTAAATGGCTTTTAAGGATATTTTTAATTGAAAACACAAATCTACCTAGAAAAGGTCCTACATCTATTTCTTCATCTTTCAGCTGTTTTCAATGGTTTATTTAATCAAGAATTTTTCATTTCTCTATCTGTTTTCCTACCCAATAGTCACAGCCTGCTGATAAGGCCTAGTGCAGTCTTTAGAAATGCACGTATGCATGGGGCTAAATTCCTTTAAACCTTGTAACTGAGAGTTCTGTAGATCTTCATTATATGAAGTGCACAGAAGTGGAGTGGCATATATGCGAGGTAACATATGGTGTTGGTATGAACTACAGTGGTTGTACTGACTATAGATAAAATTAAAAATTCAGGAATCCGGGGCAATCAGTTCATTGGTCTGTAAATTACATGATACTGTGATGATTTTTTTCCCTGCATAATATATGGTTGCCCTTTCTTTACTCCCTTGAATCTTCATATTAGAATAAGTTATTTTGACAGCCAGAAACGATTGCTAAAGTGCAACTCCTGTACTGATAGTAATGTCTGTCTTTTTTTATCATAACATGCAGAACACTTCCATTTTCTTTAATGGGATTAAAATAGTTACACATTCTAGAGTGTATATATTGGCCACCATTTGCTCACATTGCTATCAGGAAAATGTCTATTACTTGATAGGGGCAAGCCCCAGTTGAGACAAAATGACTTTTTTTCTCATTTTTTTCTTTTTTTTCTTTTAATTGTTTACTAAAAGATAATCACCCACATAACATCATAAGCTCCCCCAAAAATGCCAGTGTACCCAGTATAGAGGGAGACATCCATTTTAAAAAATGCTGCTCAAAGTGTCATTATATTGTATTCCTTCCTAAATGACTGTACCTATTGATCAAACCCAACTATGTGTAGTCCCTCAAACCCTATTAGCACCATGCTACTTGAATTCCAGTGACCTGAATCCTGAAGATCTCATTTGGCCCACATTCATCAAATCTTAATTAAATGACTTGCCTGTCTCCTAAAACAGGAGCCTATGTGTCCTCCTGCCTCTGAGTTCAGTGGTGTCGGAGTCCAGTACTGTATAACCAGGTTCTTTTAGATATTCTGCATGAGGGGAGTTTGATGTTTAGTGTCAGATTTACTTATCTGAAGATATTTGGCATTACATGGGATTTTGATTATTAAACCAAATTATTAAATCAAAGTGATACAGCAATATGCTGAAATCACAACACAAGCATAATGTAGTGATTGTAATATACAGCTGAATCACAATAAAAGCATGAGTCCCAATACTGGTCCCTATACGCTCACCATCAAGACACTGGGTGTCCCCCGTCGCTGGGAAAGAGTATGTGGGTAAAAGCCCACATACTCTTCAAGCCTGTTTCTCTCTTCAAGGTTCCTTGCATCAGTTGTCCAGGTTTTGTACTTTATGTTGGGTTTATCCACATATACCTTTCCCCCTTGCCCCACGCTGGTCTGGCTAGCTCAGGAAGACATTACTCGCTACAAATTATCTCAGGGAAGGCTGGTTATACAGCCTGCAGACCCACCGGTACAGTCATATCTGCAACAAAGGTTACCCTTCAGTCCCCTGTGTGATGGGTGTGTTCAGCTTTCGCTGCCTTCTTCCCTGAGCTCATCTTTCTTGCCTATGTGTTTTGAGTCTTACATTGTGGGGCTATGTTGATTCTCACAAATGGAGAGACAGAAGCACTTATAAAAGCTGAATCAGACTTAGATGCAATGATTTTCCCTTCAAAGTTGCCTCTGTCTTCACTGACTACAGGGGGACTCACGGGCAACTGGGCGTATAGCATTTGCGTTTTTGACCAATTTGTAAGGCAGAATTAACCCAGGCCTATGTACCTCCAGGTAGTGGCCTCCCACTAGAGAGCTGTCTAATAGTTGGTAATGGCAGTTTTTTAAACACGTCAAAAGTAATTTTTTACTCTATATTACAATCACTGTTTGGCTGCTTTATTCTATACTTTGTTCTGTTAACAGTACATTCTAGCAGCGTGTAAAATCACAAACAGTACATTCTAGGTGTGTAAAATCCCTCTTAAGGTATTTGGTCAATTACCATATTTTTAGTTTGTTAGACCTGTGTGTCTATTCATGAATATACGTATGCATTCCCCAGGTATGTACATGTTCACTGTATGTGTGGGTATTGGACAATTTTTTATATGCTAGATGGTGAAAATATCATAGGATTACATCACAAGACATCACAAGCTTCAGTGTAAGAAGTTTGTGAGAAACAAAGGAGATTCAATATCTCTGCATTTGAATAGATACATATTTTATTTGATACATTTCCTGGGATTACTAATTTATATAGGAATCAAAATCTGATAGCTTTTTTTTGCCTGCTAAGTATGAAGAAGGTGATTGGCATAAACTTACATAATTTTGCTGTAAACATAAGGAACTGTTCAGCTGGATGTTGATAATATGAAATTGTCAGGTGTTAAAAACACAGTTGATTGTTTATTATGTTCCTTCATACCACATTTAAAAAAAATATTGTATTTTGACTTTTTGACATCATGCTCATATAAGGAAAAAAAGTATCTTGTACCATTTATTCCCTGTACCCAAACCTGTATAGTGGCAGATGAGAGCAGGAAAACTGCCTTTTTGTATGTAACAGAAAGGGCAGCATCAATAGAATTAATGTTGATTAAGTTCTTAATGGATTCTGATTAGGTTAGCTAGAACTAAAAATTTTGGCTGTATTCATCCTTTCTCAGTCACTAAAATTATTGTAAAATGTCACAGGTTTCTTACTGCAGAAATCAAGTAATGAGTTGATGTTACTTTGAGTGTCAGGCTGTTACCTTCCATCAAAAAACAATGCACAGCCACAGACAAAACCTTCTCAAGTCCTGTTATTTATGCTTATATGCAAAATCTTGTTTTCTCCTGTAATGCGGGTTGAAAAAATGGGTTGTCATCAATGGATAAATATGATTTCTAATAACTGCCTATTGCATATTCAATTTCCTGCAAATTTAATTTTCCAAACATTTATAAACCGTGTAAGTACAAAATAAGGGAATTACATTCTCCACAGGTCATTCAATTATAATTTTTGTCAAATCTGTATAAAATGTTGTCTAATTAAAATACATTATTATTTTAACTAAAGTGGCTTTTAAAATGCCCACTTGTGAAATAGTCCAGATATTAGGTGCACACATTCTAATAAATAAGCATTTTTATCTTTGTACCTCATCCCCAGTTAACATAGTCTCTCTGGGTAAAAAAAAAAGCTTTATGTGTAATTCTTATATCAAGCAAGCACGTTCCTAGATCTCACTGAGCCTTTATTTTTCCTTCTTGCATTTCTGTAAAGTTAGAAGTGTTATTATGTCAACAAAGGTCTCTTGATATATGCCATATTTATTCAAACATTAGCCACAGATGTTTTCAGAGCTTTTGCCCTTCAACACCTGGCTGGGCAATTTATGAAGTGCTGGGAATCTGATTTGTTGCAAATTGCAGCATATCTTCTTGGACTTTTGCAGACAAACCTATACTCATTTCACTTGTGCTCAGAGCTGGCGAGAGGCCAGCAAGCTTCCATCTGAAATTGTGCATCTTTGTTAGCATGGTGCTGTACTCTCGTTAGGATTACCGTATTAGCTTGAGCCTTCAAATCAGGGCTGGCTGGCATCCATCCAACTTGGAGCACAGGCAGAAGAGGTATGCAAGACCCAGAGGGTAATACTGAAAATTAGAGAAATTCTCATGTGAAGGTTACACAGATATCTACAAGCAATACAAACGAAGAAACAAACCCAAAACAAAGCAAGGGTTAAATTTACATCTAATTTATTTAAAATTGTTCCTTGAGTGCTATCTTTTTAAATAATAAGTAAAAATCAACCATCAAGTCCAATATAGATGTTTGAAACTGCTGAATACATTAATGTTAGTTTAAAACTATGTTTAAACATGTCAGGTTTTCCCACTGTAGCTTAGGGATTAATAATACTGAGGTTTTGTTTGGTAAGGTTTGATGCCTGTGAGGTGTTATTTGCAGTAGCTGGAATCACTAGAATGACCTGCATGGAGCAGGTAGATATACCATGGGAAATCCTCACTGTTCTGGAGCAGCAGGTGTTGCTCAGATGTGATACCTGACAGCATCTCAAATAGCATTGGGCACCCATGTTTAGATAATTCAAACAAGTCCCTAATCAGTAGAATTAGTGGTGCTTACAAAATGGTTCAGCTGATGAAGTGTACTTTTGAGGTGTGTTGCTTTCTTGATGCCACTGAGGGTGTCACTAGATCTCCAGGGCATGATTTTGTTCCTACTCGGCGTGATAGTGGAGGCAAGTACAGATTACCAGGTATGGCATATGGCCTGTAAGGTACTTCTGTGTCTGGAACAGCAGCAGGAAGATAGTCGTCTTACCTAAATTTTAGTGTCTCAATCAGAGGCTGACTTCCATCAAAATAATTTAAAGCTGCCAGTTAACCATTGTGTTAGTATACAATATTTAGTTTCATAGAGATAATTTATACTATGGCTTGTGTTTTAAGTGCAAATTCATTGGTCCCAGTTCAAAATGTTAACTAAATTGATCAAATTAAGGAGCATTTTGGGTTAACTTGAATACCCTTTAATGAGCTAATTTATTTGACTGTCATGTGTCATGTCAGCTCATCTTCAGGCACTAGGAATGTCTGCAGGGTACAAGCTCAGTTCAGACATGTAAGCAGGTATGGCGTGGGGCCTACTAAACTGAGGTAGTCTCGTGCCTTTTTGACATTCTTCCAGTAGTCTGTTACCTACATTGGTGAGATCTACAGGGCTGTCATGCAGAGTTTGCTTGAGGTACCTCATCTTCAGTGCCTTGTACCCGTTGGAGGCTCTCTGAGTAGCCTGCATCCATGTGCTGTGCCAGAAGGGTGCAGGTCTCTTCTAGCACCTCTGTCAGATCTGAAATCTGGTCTGTTGATGTAATGCATCCTAGACTTTCAAATGACACTAGGCAAATGTGTGTGAGGATTTGAACTGCATCCTGGCTGTCTGCAGATGAGCTAAGGCACCCTAGGTATAGCTGAGGAAGAGAAATAATACTTCTGGACATGGTTGATCTTCTAATTAAAGGAAAAGGAAACAGTTAAGTGAAATGGCCTAAAAGCTTTTCAGAAAGAGTTTAGCTCTTTAGAAAATCAAATCCTAGGTCATTGTACAGCCAGGATTGAGACTGCATGATCCATGCTGTTTGCAAGACAAGCCTGTATCTGGTATCTTTAGAGACTGTGAAACTCTCAAAACTTTTCCATTCCTCCTTGATTTTATTTTCCATATGTCTGTGGTGGGCTGACCATGACTGGATGCCAGGTGCCCACCAAAGCCGCTCTATCGCTCCCCCTCCTCAGCTGGACAGGGGGAGAAAATTATAAAGAAAAGTTTAAGGGATGAGATAAGAACAGGGAGAGATCACTCAGCAATACTGTCATGGGCAAAACAGACTCAATCTGGGGAATTTAATGCATTGTCACTCAAATCAGAGTATATAATGAAAAATAAAACCAAATCTGAAAACATCTTCTCCCCACCCTTCCCTTCTTCCCAGACACAATTTCACTCCTGGCTTCCTTCCCTGCCTCCTCCTCCCGAGCAGCACAGGGGGACAGGGAATGGGGGCTGTGGTCAGTCCATCACACATTGTCTCTGCTGCTCCTTCCTCCTCATGCTCTTCCCCTGCCTCAGCGTGGGGTCCCTCCCACGGGAGAGAGTCCTCCATGAACTTCTCCAACGTGGGTCCTTCCCACGGGCTGCAGTTCTTAATGAACTTCTCCAGTGTGAGTCCCTTCCACAGTGTGCAGCCCTTCAGGAACAGGCTGCTTCAATGTGTGTCCCCTCTTGGGGTCACAAGCCCTGCTAGCAAACCTGCTTCAGCCTGGGCTCCTCTCCACAAGAGGTCCTGCCAGCAAACCTGCTCCACTGTGGGCTCTCCATGGGGTCACAGCCTGCTTTAGGTGCAGCCACCTGCTCCAGTGTGGGGTCCTGCACACACTGCAGGTGGATATCTGCTCTACTGTTAACCTCCATGGGCTGCAGGGGGACAGCCTGCCTCACAATGGTCTTCACCACGGGCTGCAAGGGAATCTCTGCTCCAGTGCCTGGAGAACCTCCTGCCTCTCCTTCTGTGCTGACCTGGGTGTCTGTGGAGTCGTTGCTCTCACATATTCTCACTTGTTTCTCTTCAGCTGCAGTTTTTCAGCAGTTCCCCTCTGCCTCTTTAAATGTTATCACAGAAGGGCTACCACCACCGCTGATGGGCTCAGCCTTGGCCAGTGATGAGTCCGTCTTGGAGCCAGATGGCACTGGCTCTATCAGACATAGGGGAAGCTTCTAGCAGTTCTCACAAAAGCCACCCCTTTAGCCCTCCTGCTACCAAAACTTTGCGACGCAAACCCAGTCCAAGATCACAATGTGGCCTGCAATATAATAAGGTGACACAAGTGGCTGGAACAATTCTAGAAGCAATTAAAAATTAGTTAATAACCACATATTAGAGAAAGGCAAGCAGAAATGCTCAATCCATGGTTGGGAAGCAGAGTTCATGTTAGTAAGCACTTCATTTTAAGTTTCTCAAGTTGGTCCCTCAAAAATGAAACTTTTAAATGTACTCTTGTCAGAGAGAAATAGAGTCAGTCTGACCTTGCCTTTCCATCAGTTTCCATCTTTACTTGGTCCTGTGGCAGATCTCCTTCACATACAAAATTTGCGATTGCTTTGGCCCTTGACAACTTTGCGAAATGTGTCTCCTGGTCCTATTTATTCATCATAGTCTACAATTACTAGTTAAACAGCACGAAGCATAAACTAAAGAAAAAAATGTTACGTTAATTAAGCTGATGGCATCCTTAGGAGCAAACAGGCAAAGACAACTAATACATAGTTAACATGACATGTACGATATATTCCTGAAATTCAATATAGAACTTGACTTAGTTCAAACATATTTAGAAATCATAGAAACATATATATATATATTCTATATATTCTATAAATTATATTAAAGACTGCAGTCAAGAAACACTTAAAATCTTGATCCATTTTTGTATTTTGTATTCTCTCAGGGCTTGACTATATTACATCCAGGTTAAAAATAATAAAAAAAAGGAAAAACAAAAGAAGAAAAAGTTCCCCAAAGAAGATAGAAGAAGAAAAGGTAGCACACCTCACTTACTTGGTAATAGATTCTCTTTCCATTTACAAGAATAAAATAAAAAACAAGTGGAAAAATACATTCAATGTAACCATGCCTGAGAAGAAAATCATGACCATACACCTAACTTTTACCAAATGTCCAATTTTATCTTAATATTTGGTAAATGATTTCTGTAATTAATTTCCTTTTTTATTGGGGAAAAAAGATTTTCAGTCGGGTGATGATTAATTTTTTAGACTTCTATCACCTCATATGAATTTTAAAACTACAAAACCACTTTTCTGCAGAGATAAAAATTAAATTTGGTTTGTTTGGTGTACTAGCCAGTAGTTTTAATGGCTTTTCTTTTTTTCTATACCTGCCCCGCCCCGTGGCCTCCCCCTCCCCCCAGTAAACTAGTAAAATCACAGAAAACAGAGGAATAAATGTCCAATGCTTAGGTCGCAGCTTGAGAACTGAGAAATTTGAGTTCCATTCTTCATTTTATTCTCACTTTCTTTCAATCTCTTTCTTCAAAATATTTTTTGGTGTTTTTTTATGTATACTTCTCTCTCAAATATCGCCAAAATGAGAGTATTCAAAGGCACTGACAGTACCCTCCCTGCGGGTCTCTGCTGAGGGTTGGTAAAGCTATTTGAGACATATTTGAGGTAGAAGATCTAAAGCAGAAGTCTGAAACTACTTCTTACCATCTGAAAATGGCGTTGATTTCATAAACTTGGGTGATACCGGTCAAAATTCACCTAAGACAACAGAAAATTGGAGTCCTAGGGCAGGACATGCATATACCTGTCTTGGTGGGCAGCACACTCATTAGTAATATCAGAGGCTGTTTAGGAAGTCCCTGTTATATCTTCTGTTTTATAATATCGCTGTTACATTTTAAAAAAGCACTCCAACAAATAAAAAATCAGAATAGATCAGCATGTCTTTATTTCAATATTTGTCTAATATGTCTAAAACAGTGATATTGCAAAAATAATCTTATTTACAATCAAAGTCTACATTTTCCACTCTCTGCTTGGAGAGAGGCCTCTTTGAATAGAGTCGTTGAAAGATCAGGACCTTAAATTGAAAATACCTTTGAATCAAGAGCATAAGATTGGGTCTTGATTGTGTCAGAAAATATAGATTGGATTAATACCACTCTCTGTGAATGCTACAAACTAAAAAAATTATTCAGTGCTATTTGGGGACTCACTCCTATTCTGAAAACAAAGTAGGAAAATCAATGATCTGAATAATGAGTATTTCTGAGATGTGTTCTGAATACTTTGACCCAGGTGTTCTTTCTATGGCTTATTCACTGTGTTCCTTCTACACTGGTTGAAATGGTATATCCTAATGAAAAATACATCCCAATGCTCACTGAAAATGTAGGAAGTAGCCCAAAAGGTTGAAATAACAGACCATGTTACTATAATACTTACAATAACAGGCACATTGGAATTTTGCCTTACTGTTTTGTGCATAGAGCTTAGCAGTACAGATGAAACTGCTGCTTCCAAGCCTTGTTTGTTTACACCAGACTCGTGGCAGTACAGGATTGTCAGATTCAAATCACGAATGGGAACTTCAGAACTTTTCCAGTGCTTCACAGTACTTGTGGTGAAGTTTCCCTAATAGCTTATGTTGGTGTTTTAGGCTTTCTTATACTTCAAAGTGAAATGTCTTTTGTATAATCAATAGAATCAGGTCTTATGCTATAAGGAGGATGCTAAAGGGAAAAAAGAATAATTTTCTTCATTTCTATACAAATAATTTTAAATAGTCTGAATAATGTTGTTTCAATTGGTATTTTATTGGCAGCCTACAGTCTCCTAAGGAAAATATAAGCTCAGTGGAGGAAACCCCCCAGTCTGAAGAACGGCCTTAAGATGGTGGGGACTAAGGCCCACTTACACAACAGTTCTAGCCCCAGGAGAGGGAAAGATTGTCGGTAGTGCTGCATTTAAAGAGGAGAGCACAGCAATAGGTAAATGTAATCAGAAACCCCGAAGCAGGAGAATAAGCATGGAAACAGCAGCTGAAGTAGTCTAAAATGCAATTGGGTTTTCTTTCACACACACTGACTGCAGTATGTGTTACCCTGGTTTGAAAGGCCTGTGTTGGTGGGGTTATACCAGTGGGTAGTGGGACAATGAAAGGAAAAAAGGTAAGATTGAGCTATCAGTCTACAGAGGTGTCCTGGTTTCGTCTGGGGTGGAGTGAGCTTTCTTCTTAGTAGCTGGTGCGGTGCTGTGTTTTGGATTTGGTGTGAGAACAATGTTGATAGCACACCGATGGTTTTAGTTGTCGCTGGGTAATGTTTATACTAAGTCAAGGACTGTTCAGTTTCTCAGGCCCTGCCAGTGAGAGGGCTGGAGGGGCACAGGGAATTGAGAGGGGACACAGCCAGGACAGGTGACCTGAACCAGCCAAAGAGGTATGCCATACCATGGGGTGTCATGCTCGGTATATAAACTTGAGGGGTTAGCTGGGTCCTGGGGATCATTGCTCGGGGACTGACTGGGCATCGGTCATGGGTGGTGAGTGGTTGTACTGTGCATCACTTGTTTTCCTTTCTCCCTTTTCCTTTGGATTTTATCCTTTTCCCCACCTTTCCATTATAACTATTATTATTATTGATGTTGTTGATGTTGTTCTTTCCTTATTTCTCCTCCCCACCCCTCTGGGTGAGGGGGAGCGAGCAAGCGGCTGTGTGGTGCTTGGTTGTGAGCTGGGGTTAAACCATGATAAGAGGCCATCAAGTAGTAAGAAGTTACCAGAAAATAACTAGAGTACATTCACATCACTAAGTAAAAGATGCCTAGGCAGCAAGGTGGAGTACTGTCATGCTTCCTCCTCATGGCTAATTTGTTAGCCCACTCTCTGACTTTACTTTGAACCACTCAGATATGCACAGTATACGACAAAGTTCACTTCAGGGACCATTCCTAAAAGGGAGTAAGGCAGCAAGTCTGCCTATGTCCCCACACCCCTGAGGAACTACCTCATCAAGTGTTGTGTCATTAAATGCCTCCAGGTACCCTGATGGTACATCTGTTGCATACCCCTGGTTTCATGAAATAAAATACCTCTCTGGCAGGTTGCCACTTAGTACTCACAGGGTTCCCGGTCAGTCTTATTTTAAAAATCACACAAAATAACAACAGACCCAAGGACCCCAACAGACCAAAAAGAGGCTCCAGGATCAAATTCTGTGTAACGTGGACATATACAATGTGCTCTAGAGAGGGTGATCCTTAGACTTTTGGCTACAGAAACCTTAAGTGCCATTGGGCTTACGGCCAGCAGTTGGTCACAAGCCTCTATTATTTAACAAGTTATGTTGAAGAAGTAAACTCCTTAAGGAATGAGAATAAATGCCCTTTGAGTATAAGAAAAGATGAAAAAACTTCAGTTCTTAAAAAATTGTTCAGATAACACCCAGGAAGAGTATACCAGCAGTCAGATGAAAAGCCACACCAGTATGATTTTTAGGAAGGAGCAAAATCTGATCTGGAAAGTGAAGGCCTTCCATGAGCTTTCGAGGCTACAAATAGGAATTTTGGTGACAAAATGGGATTTGTCCTCACCTACTACTAAGAACTTAAATAAGATAATTCTGCTATCCTGGATTTTGGCTATCCTCAGAATGGCAAGCATCACCATGCTATTCAGACAAATTGGAATATATATCACAGAAAAATTTCAAGTCTGTGCCAGTGGACCTGTGCAGTAAACACACATATACTGAAAGAAGACCAGGTGACCTGACATAAACAGAAAATATTTATTTCCAGGTATGAAATGAAGAACAAACTCATGAGCAGGAATGGGGAAAGCATGTTTTAGAAAAGTAGAACTGCTATATGGGACAAATAAACAAAAGACTGAATAGAACTAGAAGATACAATTCAGATCTCTGTGAAGCATATTCAAAAGTATCATAATTAAATAATAACCAGAAGCTCTGAGGAACTTTTGGAGGAAGAAATGTAGAATTCAAAGTGATGTTTTTCTGAGAGACAAAAGTTTTCTTTATGAGGTAGTTGTGGACTGACTCTTTCAGAGAATGAATGAGAAATGAAACTTCCTTATCTCATATTTGCATTCTGAAAAGTACTGTATCAATATTGTGAAGTTTTCTAAAGATCTGCTAGTTGCTCTGAAATTATTTGGTAGATTTATTCATAGTGAGAACCTCAAAAACAAGCAGAAAATATGCACTGTTAACTTATTTTCTTGAAGAAAGATTTTAGGGTCTTGAGACAGGGACTGCGTTACTAGCACACAAATGTAGGTGTTTTCCCAAAAGCATGCACCCTGCGGTTCAGAGAACAAGCATGAAATTAAGGGTTTCCAGGGATTCTGAAAAGAAATATGATTTGAATATGATTTTTTAATATTTTTTTTTAGTGAATGTATCCTAATTCCTTCTGTGTAGTTGCAGGTTAGATCCTCTGTATATTCATAAATCAAACTGAGAATTATATATTAGTGATGCTTTTGGGTTCAGAGTTTTTTTCATCTTTTGTGTATAAAACTTGCTGTCAGTCTATACTACCATGGGAAAGATGCTTTCAAGTTGGATGGATTGAATCAAACATCCTGTCTGCTTTGCTGGAGGGCTTAAGGTAGTGTTTAACAGCATATAGGAGAGTTAAGGATAATTTAAGGGGAATTGAAGAGTTATGCTTAACACAGAGCTTCAAGTATTTGAATGTCTGGTTGAACTGCAGCCAAAAAACTTAATTAGTGCACAGAGTCTGGCCTAATTAATGGGCAACATTGACAGGGTATTGGAGAGCTGGCAGTATAATTTTCTGTTCTGTGCAACCTGTTCACCAAATTCTTTGTGCATCTCAATTACTATTCGTAATCACAGAATTACAAGCTAGCTGATATGCTAATACATGTTTGTTATTAGCAACAGGTAAGAATAAGCAAAAGCTGTCTGATGAGGTAATTTTCTATAGGAGAAATATGGTTTGTCAGAAATGAGACATTCATAGAGTCTAAAATTTCTTCTTTGTGACCTAGTCCATTGAAAACCCTGTTGACCAGCTTTCTGCTCTGTTTTCTGATTTGTGGGGTTCTGGGTTGTTCTTAGTACCTGTGTGATTTGACAGGCCATTTTTCTGTGCTCTGACCTCCCAGACAGAAAGAATTAGTCACTCTACTGTGACAAGGATGCCACTCTACAAAACAAATAATTCAGTAGTACGTAGGTCCTCGTGTCGTAGAACTTGCCTGGCAGTTACAAGAAACCAAAGTTCCTAGACTGTTTAGCATCCCATTTTATTATTTAGGATAATTATTTTCTGCACAAATCCCCTTAGCAGAATAAACTGTAAAGTGATCTGTTTTGTGAATAGGCTGTTCTATTTTCTGACTGTATCAATTACTAACAAAGTAGCCAAATAGTTGGTAGCAGGCCTAGAATTTTCAGGAAAAAAAATCTTTCATTAATAACATAGAAAGCCTATATTCTTTTAGTCTTCTAATCTGAAATAGAATTTATGCACACACAAAAATATTTTTTCTGCTCAGGGAAATCCCAATTACCACATGGTTGCAATGACTGATCTGAAGATTGCCAATCAATAATGAAGAAAAAAATTAGTAACTATACATTCATATAATCACAGAGCAATTGATGTTGGAAGGGATCCCTGGAGGTCATCTGGTCCAACCCTTCTGCTCAAGCAGGGCCATCTAAAGCCAGTTGTCCAGGACCACGTCCACAAAACTTTTGATTATCTTTAAGCAGAAAGACTCCACAACCTCCCTGGGCAACCTGTGCCAGTGTTTGATCACTTTCAGAGTAAAAAAGTGGTTCCTGATGTTCACAGGGAACCTCCCGGGTTTCAGCTTGTGCCCATTACCTCTTGACCAGTCACTAGGCACCACTGCAAAGAGCCTGGCTCCCCGCTCTTGGCACACTCCCTTTTTATTTACGTACCTTGGTAAGATTCCCCCTGAGCCTTCTCTTCCCAAGGTTAAACAGTCCCAGCTGTCTCAGCCTTTTTTCACGGAAGAGATGATCCAGTCCCTTCATCACCATCTTTGTGGCCTTTTGCTGGACTCTCTGGTATGTCCATGCCTCTGAGGAGCCCAGAACTGGACACAGTGCTCCAGATGTGGCCTCACCAGTGCTGAGTATAGAGGAAGGATCACCTCCCTCAGCCTGCTGGCAACACTCCTGATGCAGCTCACTTTGAGCAAGGGTGCATTGCTGTTTCATGTTCAGCTTGGTTTTGGCCCCCAGGTCCTTTTCAGGGAAGCTGCAGATATGTTATCTTCCATTACAAAATACTTGCTAACAAAAAGGGATATATTACTAAACAATTGTTCATTCTAGATAGATTCTGAAGTGTTATTGAAAACACTGATGGTCAGTTCAGGTTATTAGAAGATACTGAATATCTGCCTTTCAGGTTATTGTTCATCTCAGTGCATTCTATAGACAGTTGATCTAGTCACATCAGACCTTCAATAAAATGAACGTAAGAGTGTTCCTTGAGATTATTATCACTTAGATTCATAGACAAATGATAATATGTTCATTTTAAGCACTATAAAAATAATAAGAAAGTTATATTCTGAATTGGGAATGCATGTATATTACTTGAAATGAGTCTAAAGAGTGGCACTTAAAATTCTAGAGTAATGAGGTCATCTTTAGCAATCGCATTTTTAAATATCAAAACAATTGCTTCTGAGCCATATATTACTGCTGACCCATGTGTTTGCCTCTCAGCCAATAAATATATGACTATATTTATCTCACTGTATAAGCTAGAGACTTGAAGGGGTGGAAGGGAAATTTGCTGGGAACACAAGCTAAATATGGTTATATTTGTGAGATGATGACCTGAATATAAAGGACTCAATATATATTAAAGACTCAATATTCTACTTTTCCTTTCATTTTTACTGTTTAGATCCAAATCTATAATGACCATCCTGGTTTTCAAAAATCTCCATGAACTTAATTTTGTGTTGCTTCTTTGATGCAGCCTGATCATTCAGAGCTACTCTGTTTTCTTCCTCAGTACCTCAGAAGTTGCATGGCTCCATCTGTTTTTTGCTTGCCTTTATACGGCACTCCCTCTTTAAACCATTTGCCAAGTTCCGTTTCATCCTTGGCTATTAAAAACCTATTTCAGGGATAAGAGTGTGGAACAGCTGAATTCTGGCTCAAGCACCAACCTATTTGGGCTTCACAATTTAAAAAATTTGGCTGTTTTATGTGCTGTATGCAGTATGCAATCTGTTAAGTGTATCAGAGCACGTGGAACTGATTAGGATGCATTTAAAATAAACAACAGAAAACTGAGGAGGATCTGAAGGTAGTTTCCTACTTCCTTTAATTCAGCAGTTAGGAACACGCCACCAGGGCAGGGAGTACAGGTAATTTCTAATGCGGGTGGGGTGCGGACCACTGCTTGTCTCAAAATCCACAGGGATATAGGGCCATTGCAGGCATGAGAAAAGACAGTTATCAGCCTGTCCCACTGATATTTCTTCAGTTTGTGTGGAGTAATTTGAGATTCATGACTTGAAAAAACATTGCAGAAATGACCATGGGCCTCTAGCCTAATGATTAGGATGGCTTGCTAGGAACTAGATGTCAGTCACAGTACTTGCTGTCATGAATATTTCATCATTTTATCAAGAAAAACAAAGAATATGTACCTTTGTATAGATACAGAAACTTTTATCTTTCTCCATTTCCTCCCCAACTGCTAACAACAAGCCACAGTCCTTTTTCTCTCTGGCCAAATTAGTCTCTAAATGAATGACCTACTGATGTGACTGACTGATTAACGCTCTGTCAACAGAGAGGAGATTTTCCTGTATCTAGCTCTTTCTTGTGTTACAGCATTGAATAAATCTGAGACACATCAGTCACCTGAATCATTATGTTTAATCATCTCAGTTGACAATGAGGTAAATTCCATAGAACGAATAGTATTTGTATAAAACAGCCCAGTGAAGAGAAATATTTTTCAGGTGGCTTGAAATTTGTGTGTCTGATACAGGCAAAATGATGTTTAGCTCAAGAAACTTATTAATTCCTGTTTACCAAAACTGACTGTGATGGCCATTGTGAATCCCTTTCTTAAACTGATGTCTTGCCAGAGATTTTACATAAGCAATTAGGGTGTGGTTTTCCTGACGTCAGCCACTGACCTAAAACTCATGAATAAAATGTTACTGCAATACTCCTGTAGTGTTGAAGACCTAGTTTCCAGTTGCTTGTTCAATGTTAAATCAGGAATACAGAGATGCAAGTGAAACCCTACTTTCCCAAGTCCTGTGATACTGAAGCATCTTTTTTTCTTTCAGTGAAGGTCCTCATTATTTCAATGTTATTAAAATCCAGCCATTGTTCATAAACATTCTGATCATTTCATTAAGGTCTGTGATGCAGGACAAAGATACTTAAGTTTTGTTCAGTATGTAGATCATAACAGAAAAGTACATGTCTGTACCTATATGTGTATACATATACATGCAAATATGTTACTATACACAGGAATTATATGTATTTTTGCAACACAAGATTCATTTAATGTTTTCAGACATGTAATACTTGCTGCAGGGTGCTGTTTCCCAGAAGAATGTTTTTAGCAACACTTTGACCCCATTTTCTTGTCTTCTTTTGACAGTTTTTCCCATAGCGAAGATAGCCAGTTTGACTTATATTATCCTTGACCCCCTTGTTACTTACTTGACATTAATTTCTGTAACCAAGGCAATATCACAAGTAAAGTTAAAAATCAAATCTCTGAGAACAGCTTTGTCTAGATTGATTCTTCTCTCAGACTGCATACTAAGCAGTCACACAGAGCTTCCAAACTTAAAATAGACAATAGACTTCCTCTACTTCTGATCCTAAAGGAAGAAAGTAGAACCCTTCTTTTCTCAGGAAAAGCTTTAGCTTCCAGCAGTCCATTACAATCTTTATAAATGTCTCATAAATTTTGTCCTTCAATTTTTCAGGTTCTATTGAGTATTTTAGTAAATGAAATACTTTGAGCTCTTTAGGAACAAAAAGAAAGATATAAGTTTGTCACTAGCTGCACTGTTTTCTAGAATGCACTGAGCGGCATGTTCCAGAAAAAATGCAAAGTTCTTTGACATCCTACTGATGCTTATGTACGCAAAATGGCTCCCATTACTGCAATAGCTAGACACATCATATTTGACTCTTGTCTTTTTGTATTATCTTCAGTGATACAGATAAGTAAGAATAACAATGACTTTGCAAATGGAAAACTGAAACCCAGGGGGAATAACAGGCTTGATGCAGCAAGCTTATGTCTTCAGCAGAGTACCCCAAGGCTAATGCAATCTCATTTCAGTTTAGTTATTTAAAAGTTCAGTATTGTGTCTAGACTAGTTGTCTAGGAGGCATGTCCAATGGGGATGGCAAGTCATTATTTCATCCTACAGTAGGTGCTGTATTTCTCTCAAGAGGCCCTTCCCTCTCTTTTCTTTCTCTGCCCCTACTCTGTAAGGCAAGCTTAGGCAATAGACACCTTATTTTTAAACAGCTAAAGACAGTAAAGTGGAATACAATTGATAATTATTTTGTCATCTTCCTTATTATGGGGGCATTCTCAGGGGAAAACTATGTCATATTTGTCTAAAGTCTCTATTAAGATTTGGGTGAACGAGCAGAAGGGGAAACTGAGTCACTGCCACATTTTCATTGTAATTTTGTCACAGCAGGGCAAAACAAAGATTGCTTACAGAGATTCATGTGACAATGAAGCTGAACCAATTATTTTTATTAGGACGTGGAAATATGACCTTGTCCATCCGTTAAAAATATTTTTACATTGTCCAGTGAACCCTTATCCTCTGAAGAGAAAATAAAGGCATTTACATCCACTCATTTATATCTAAAACAAAATAATAATTCTATGTGATAACTGAAAATTGTAAAAAGAAGACACAAAAAAGGGTGGTTGGGAAGAAAGAGAAACCCAGAAGTTTATTGAAGCTCTTAAGCCCCCGATACAATCGCTATTTTTAAAGACTTTAACATTAGCTGTGAAGGCTTTCTCAGCTCATATATTTATTGATTGTACCAACAAAGGGTAAAGGAGGAGTTCATCTGTTTAAAGAACCATTAAGAGGTATTGCTACATCGTACCTGAAATCAAGAACCATTGGGCTGAAATGTTGCAGAAAACAGAAACATTCTCAAATGTGTTTTTATCCCTTTTTATGTCCCCCGTACCATGATGTGCTTTGTGTATAGTGTTTACATTATTCCTATTTTGTCTTGATATTAAGAATGTGCGTCTAAAATATGCTTTTGTAGTACTGATACAATTTTGTGTAACAAAAACTGAAATGAAGAATACATGTCTTAATAGGCCAGTTCAAATACTTTCCTAGTGGCTTCACAAACAGCCCTTCAGCCTTCTCCAGACAGTTGATTAGGCTGCTACAAGTGGCTTCTAAAATGTGAGCTCTTCATGCATATGCTACTGTCTTTGAATATGACTTTATTTAAAGCCCGTATTCTTTGTGAGTTGTCCTGAAATACTTCAAAAATTGCCCATCATGCCTGTCATGGAGGGTGAAAAGCATCAAAGGTTATGGCAACCATATTTGTCTTTGGTATAAGGCTAGTTAATGACCAGTTCAGAATGAAACCTTTACTCAACTGCAATTGATAAAATACGGCATTCTAGAAAGCACATAATTTCCCATAAAGATTAATTAACACTAGCACATAACTGGCATTATACTGTAGTACTTGTTTCTGTTTTTTAATAAAATACAGCATGCTGTACAGCTGCTGGTCCTTAACTCTGTATTCATTCTTCACATGAGCTATTCAATGCACTCTGAAAAGAGGCAATGCAGATATTTTGCAAATCAGGTCATATGAGTACATCCAGCAAAGGTGCTGTGAAAGAAGAAAACAGTTACGAGTTAGTAGCTGAACAATCATCCAGCTGCTGAGAAAACTTTTTCAGTATAATACCTGGTATCTTTTGTATAAAACCAAAACTAAACCAAATTGTATGGTAATATAGCTGGGGACTGATTTTCCTCCCACACAGATGTACATGAGGTAAGCATGCTTGCATCAATGTAAAACTGGTTTGAACCAAGAGAGAATTACACCCTATATCTCCTCAAGATAATGTTACATTCTCTAGTATTTAACAGTACTGAAAATGGGAACAGGTTAGAGGGAAATGTTTTATTTGGGAAAACCAAAAAAACAATCAAAAAACAACAACCAACCAATAACTCTGCCACCCCACACAAATGATTAAGCACATAGATGTCATAAAACAATTAAGACAAAAAGCCTTAAGTGTTGGATACATGTCATCGATTCCCAGTTTGCAGCATCATCATTCATGCACATTTAGATAAATTAGGAAGATACAGTGAATCCAAAGCCTCAGAGATGGATTGGCCACTTACATTGATTTATTATTAATTCACCAATCTTTTGCTAACTCTGAGTGTACTCTGACAACAGAGAGGGCCAGTATCTGGCAGCAGCATCACCGCCAGAGGGAATTTCACTGTTTAGAATAAACAGGAAAAGATCTATCAAGTGGCTCATGTCAGTGACTTTGCTGAAACAGCATTTCACTCTTGGCATTGCACAGCAAGTTAGGTTGGTTCCTTCATCTGACCTTTATTTGCTGCATGACCTTCTTTTCTTTTGTCAATAATCATATTCAGGTTTATTATCTGCCTGGTAGTCCTTCACCATAACTTAAATGTCATTTTGTGATAATTTTCCATAAATTACCTCAGAAAAAAACCCACCACTCAATAAAAAGGAATGGATTGTGAGAGTGAACCTTTGACATGATTTGTAGTGGCATAGTCCCCGTGTGGCTGTGAGATAAATACTGACTGTGCAGGCACTGTGTCAGGTATCAGTCCCAAAACTATCAGGTGCATTCCCGGTCCCTAGAGGATACTTGGTTTGTGTGCTGTAGCATTATGTTGGACAAAATATGCAATGTCAGGCATCTGTCTCCAAGGTTTGGTGTCCTACATACTGCCATATTCACGTGACCCTTTTGCCATTTCCAAACAGAGATGTTTTAGTGTCCTATAGGGGAAGCAGGTTTCTCAATTTGAGACTAATTAGGCTTGACAGCTTTGTGCTTCCAAGTTGTTTGGATTGTTTTTCCAAGATAATTCCTTTTGTTTTGCTAGCTGTTTGCTGTAAACATTTATGTGCTTGTTTATGATAATTAATGTCTCTCATTTCCTTGCTCCACTAAATGAAGGTGCAAAAGAATTATTAAGGTTTTAAGATTTCAAGAATACTATAAGAAGGAGAGATGTTGTCCTCATTTATCTAGATTTAGTGTACTTGCATATGTCTGCTATTTAGTTATTTTCTAATGTAATAAGAATTTATTTTCTCAGTTTTAAACATGTGACTTACCCAAGGCACCTAGTTTAAATGACATATCTGTCTCAAAGCTCCTCTTCAGTTCCGTTCTCTTCAACGGAGCTTGCAATTACTTGAACACATTTACTTGTTGAGGTGCATTACAGATTGATAGTAGCTCCCTCTCAGATGCTTTTTCTTTTGCCTCTATGGAGATTTTGTACATTATTAGAGTGAGGAATTCCCCCTACTAGTGTGTGATGCTCAACAGACTTCGTTTCTGTTTGGCAGAACAGAGCTGTTGTCTGGGATGTTTGTCTTGCTCTTTGTGGCATTAATTTTGATTCATATATAAAAACAGTGTCTCCATCTAGAACTTAGCAATGTACTGCGGAGCTACATACACATAGATTACTATTACGGTGGTTGCCATTAACCACCATTATGAAGGCTAATTTCCATGGTATCTTTCAAGTACAAATTCTTCAAAAGTTCTTGAACTTTTGAAACATTGTAAAGGCTAAATTTTGAAGCAAAAAAATATACATTCTCAGATGTTGATAACATGATATAGATATTTTCTTTACAGTAGGAAATAAAGAGTAGTTATGGAGAAATATTTTTAAGTTTTCATAACATTTGGGCAGAATTCTTCTAGAATTCTTTGAGTTAATGTGGACTACTTCACTCAGATGATATCCAAGAAATGGAAGAAGGAAAATCAGCAGAAAAAAAAAATAGTATTTAAAAAACATTTTACCTAACCTTAGCTTGAAATAGATTACCTGAAATAGTTAATGCAGATCCAGGCAAATTTGGAGTATTTCAAACTGTCACAACTGTGCTACTGATCGATTTTTAAGTGTGATCAGAATTTATTTGTTGTGGTAGAAGAAAGCTTCAAAACATAAGTTTTCAGTGTGTAGATTATAGCATTTCTTCTGAAGAAGAAAAATTAGCTTTAGTAGCTTTCATTTAGTAGAAGTTGCATTCTTTGCAAAAAAGGATACTTTTAACAGACACATATCCATACCACATTTCAGATGCTTAGTAAAAGAATCCTTCTAAATCCTTGTTCCGTACAGAGCAACTGAAGAGAAGTTGGTGATTTTGGAGGTCTCCGGAGGAAGACCTCTCTGCCTAATGCCTGACCAACCAGATAGCCTTCTATGATGCAATGACTGGCTGGGTAGACGAGAGGAGAGCAGTGGATGTTGTCTACCTGTACCTCAGTGAGGCTTTAGACACTGTCTGCCACAACACCCTCATAGGCAAGCTCAGGCAGTGTGGGTGTTGTGAGCAGACAGTGAGGTGGGTTGGGAACGGGCTGAATGGCAGAGCTCAGAGGGTTGTGTCCAGTGGCACAGAGTCTGGCTGTAGGCTGTGGCCAGGGGTGTTCCCCAGGGGCCAGTGTTGGGTTCAGTCCTGTTCAACTTAATCATCAGTGACCTGGATGAAGGGACAGAGGGTGTCCTCAGCAAGTTTGCTGGTGGTACAAAGCTGGGAGCAGTGGCTGATACCCCAGAGAGCTGCACTGCCATTCAGTGAGACCTGGACAGGCTGGAGAGCTGGACGGAGAGGAACCCAATGAAGTTCAACAACAGCAAGAGAAAGGTCCTGCACCTGGAGGGGAACAACCCCATGCACCAGTACAGGCTCAGGGTTGACCAGCTGGAAGGCAGCTCTGCGGAGAAGGACCTGGGAGTTCTGGTGGACAGCAAGTTGCCCATGGGCCAGCAGTGTGCCCTTGTGGCCAAGGTGACCAATGGTGTCCTGGGGTACATTAGGGGGAGTGTGGCCAGCAGGTGGAGGGAGGTGATCCTCTCCCTCTCCTCTGCCTTGGTGAGGCCAAATCTGGAGTGCTGTGTGCAGTTCTGGGCTGCCCTGTTCAAGAGAGGCAACATCTCCTTTATGAGGAAAGGCTGAGAGAGCTGGGCCTGTTTAGTCTGGAGGATACTGAGAGGGGATCTTATCAAGGACTATGAATATCTTAACGTCAAGAGAACGGGGCCAGTCTTTTTTCAGTAGTGTCCAGCAATGGACACAAACTGCAAGACAGGCAGTTCCATCTGAATACAAGGAAGAACTTCTCTACCATGAGGGTGCCAGAACACTGGCACAGGCTGCCCAGAGAGGCTGTGAAGTCTCCTTCTCTGGAGACATTCAAAACCTGCCTGGACACGATTCTGTGCAGCCTGCTGTAGGTGACCCTGCTTTAGCAGGGGCTGGACTAGATGTGGACTAGTCCCTTCCAACCCTGACCATTCTGTGATTCTGTAATGAAGCCTTTGGGATATCTAGTTATCTAGTTATATCTAGGGATATAAGTAAATACACTTATTATTGCTTATTAAAAAAATTATTCTTGGAAGACACAACTGACGTCAAAGCTATGATGAACTGGCTTCCAACCACTATATATAAAATTCTCTCAAAAATGTTGGTCTTCAAGTTAAGATCATGAAGGATTGTTGGGTTTTTTTGAGCTTTAGAGGAGTGATTGTAGGATTAGAACATAATGGAAGTTATTATTGAGATGATAGAATTTGTGCTGTATAAAATAACAGAGGTCTGGGTCAAACTTGCAAATTCATTAGAAGAGATATTCTGACAGGCTCTGTAATAGT
The DNA here is from genome assembly GCF_023638135.1 of Falco biarmicus. Taxonomy (NCBI): domain Eukaryota; kingdom Metazoa; phylum Chordata; class Aves; order Falconiformes; family Falconidae; genus Falco; species Falco biarmicus. The sequence goes on from NC_079289.1 coordinate 54,143,793, forward strand.
TACTTCATTACATACTTCAGTGTGATTTGTCTTATTCCCATAAACCTAGCTCCAAATAAGCAAGTTTTTAATGAAATACCTATTTAAAAAAGAGTATTCCAAGGACATGTCACCTAGTTTTCAAATGTAGAAAAGCCCTCTATTTATATTCTCACTCTCTTTCTCTCTCTCTCTCTCTCTCTCTCTCTCTCTCTCTCTCTAAAGGCTGACCTGCTATTTTTTCCTTTAACAAGGCAGGTCTGGTCAGTGATCAAAAGTTAAATACATATCTTTTATTAGATGTGTTTCAGGCTAACTTACTACAGGAAGTAGTAAGCACAAATAACAACTTTTACTCAGCTGTTTTTCTACACAGTATTTGCTGTAAATGTAACAAGTGCATATGGAATCAATTTTTTTTCAAATATGTAACAAATTACACATCTAAAAATAAAATCTAATTGAAGAATTCAAAGGCATTTTATTTTCTTTTAAAATAAATGGTGATCAAGTAAAAAGAACTGAAAATGTCTAGGACAAATGGAATCTGTCCTAGAATTACTATAAATACTCTGTTAACTAGGTGTAAAATATTTTTGACAAGTTTTCTGAGGATAACTGGAATGTCTACTTTTTAAAAACTATGTAATACTAGACAAAGATAGCCAACACACCTGTCCAAGCTCCAAGCATTTTTTATGATTATTGTGATTCTTTGATTTTTTCAGCTTTGTTAACTAAAATTTGCACCACTGAAGGCTCTTACTCATTTGTTGCTGCACATGTTTACTTTTTACTAGTATTCAGGTAATTATTAATTTCTTGAGTAGGAGTAGCAGTTACCCAGAATTTTGAAATGTCCAGCAGCGATGAAGATGCTAGCAATAGCAGGTGTAAACCAGCAATTATCAGCAATCATAAAGCAAGCAAGCTGAGAAGGAGGTATTAAAAATTATATCCCAGGTTTGAAATCAAAGAAAATGTAGTGGGCACAGTGGGCTATTTTACCATTCTTAAACACAGTGAGACTGTGTAAATACAGGTGCTTGCTTGTAACTTGTAAGTGCCAGCAGCCTAAACTGTGAAGTAATTTAGAATTCAATTAATGTAAGAAGTTGAACAAAACAAATCCCTTAGCAATGCCAGTACACAAATGCCTACTTTTCCAAACTAGAACATACAAACAAGAAAATAACAGTTGTGAAGGAGAAGCATACTGCAAAACTTGCATCTTGGTTACTGCTTCTATGCTAGTTAAAGAAGATTAATACAGGATAGTAAATACAGTAAATAGATTATTTTTAAAATTAAGTTATTTTGTCTCTTGCATATTATACTCTTTGTCTGGACCTTCCCAAAGAACCCACAGGAAGTAAACACCCAGTTTCAAACTACTTCCCTGGGATTTCAATGCTTACTTCAGAGTCAGCTGGTAAAAATCAGCACTGTTTCATTTACACCAAATTAGTTTCAAATAAAGACAATTAAGTCAATGGAGAGACTCCTGCATTGTTACCAGAATGAGGAGTTAGTGGTTGTTGTCTGCTTGGTCTCATGGAGATTATGGTAATGCTATCAGTTAAGATTTCATTTGAGATGAAACATCACAAATGGAGGTGTGAATCCTATTGCCACAAATTGACAAAAAGAGTAAGCTTTGTCAGGCAGTGTCTCTGTACAGCTGCAAGAGCTATGAACCACCTGAACCTTCTACAGCAGTGTGAGTGCCTGATACACATGAGTATTTCAGAGGTAAAGCAATGCACCCCATTGATTAAGCCCTTCACAACCAGAGCGGTTGTCTCAATATCAAGACCCTGTAACTTGACAAGTTAACATAGAGATTCCTGAATAGCTCTTTATAAAGTCAATTAAGCCAAGCACTGAAAAGCCCAAGAAGGTGGTAGTAGAAGGTAATGGTAGCAGCTTGCAGAGGGACATCAAGATGGGGCAAACAGCTAAACTTGCTAAAGTACAGGACATCACCAGGTTTCCTGGGAGAAGCTTGACTGCCAAGATGCTTAGGGTTGTTCTGGAGAATAGTATTTACTGTGATAATATACCTTTATTTTGTGATAATATACCTATATTCTGGGTAACTGCTACTTGAGAAATTAACAATTATCTGAACACTAGTAAAAAGTAAACATGTGCAGCAACAAATAATATACCTTTCGCTAATTTAATCTACCAATTGGAACATTGTCCCAGTGCCTAAAAGCAGCTCAACAAAATTTATTCCAAGAAGTAACAAGTTTGAATCCCACTCAGTATCCTCAGTTCTTTTTATGATTTGCTTGCTTGATGTCCTAGTGAACCTGAAAACATTAAAGGCAAAGTTAGTTCCTCTGTCTTTCACTTCTTATCTTCAGCATTTGAAAAGTAGCAGGTCTGATGCAAAACACTTGTAGCACTGGGAGCTGAACTCTGAAGTTTGGATCTAGATCAAAACTTCATGGCTCAGACCCATTTTTAGCATTGATTTCTTTATCTGTTCTGTGCTGATATTACTCTACAAAGCTAATGTGAAGCAATGGAAAATCATATCAGTTCCTGACAATTATTTATGATGTATTAGTATTTGTTGTCATCACAATATAATATAGATTATTTGTGTCGGAGGGAGAGGTACAGATCTGCTTTAAGCACAATGTTCAAAATGGCTGATTCGTATGAGAATGAATATATTCATTACTTCTAATAGCTTTTCCAACTGCATGTACCAAGAAGCCAGTGATAGCCAATAGAACATCTTCTCTTTTAACAGAGATATTGATACAATCAAATGTAAAACCCACTGACTGTACTCAGAGATACAATAGAGAGTAATAGGAAATTTATATGAATATTCATGTATTAAGCTCAGAAAATGGGCACCTTGTTATTCATCACTTTAAAACATGTTTATAGAATACAAATATATTGGTACTTGGGGTTTTTTTTTTTCCTAGTGCTGATGAAAATGAATAGTACTTGGGGACCAAGTCTGCCTATTAAAGTGATGTGATACATTACTATGCTTGTACAGAAATGAGCACAGATGGCGGGTCTATTACTTCTCTAGCAAGAAATTCGTCATTTCACCACACACACCCCCCCAGGATTCAAATCTAAGCAACACTTGCTCAAGTCAGGCTACCTCTGCAGGGATCCTTAAAATGTTTTTTTCCATTACTGGTACATTAAGGGTAAAAGAAACAAAGGCGATCAATGCTGTATTAAAACTTTATAATGAATGAAGTCTCTCAAATCAAGAGCCTGAGATTTTTATATTTTTCCCCCAACTAAAGGGAAACATTTTGCATGTAAATGTAAGTCAACAGGGATGAAATTTTGTGTACCATGCTCAGATTCCCAATAGCCCATTTCACTCTGACAGATCATTTAGTTCACATTAGAATGTTTGAGGATGTTAGATTTATAGATGTTTGTTAGTTAAACACAATGATATATAGAAAATACCAACATAGAAGTAAGTTTATATTTTTCGTATGCAGAAGACATAATTTCAAGCAGCAAAAGAGTATATTAAACAGAATTTGACTTCCATAATCTTACTTTTATGATAAGAATCAATAAAACAATACTTTATAAGGCTTTGTCAATGCCTTACACACCTGAAGGAAAAAAAAAAAGGCTTTCAACCTGCCTTGTGACTTGTCAGAGCCCATAATTACGAGAGTTGAAGTTATATGGTAGTTTTTAATGTCAGTTGATCAAAGCCAGATCACCTTGCAATGAAAGCAAATTTAATATGGGTTAGATTTTCCAATAACAGAAAAAAATGCAAACATATTTGTTTATTTACTTCGGTATGTTGAGTGTATTCACATTTGGGGGTTCTATACTGAGACCACCATCATTTAGCAGTGCAACATAACGTGAAAAATGTCATTCAACATTTATGCTGTGAGCTAGTACAGAAAGCGTTTACTGACCCTGGCTGGATGCCAGGTGCCCACCAAGCCACTCCATCACTGCGCCTCCTCAGCTGGACAGGGAGAGAAAAATATGACAAAAGGCTTGTGGGTTGAGTTAAGGATAGGGAGATCACTCAGCAGTTTACTATCATGGCCAAAACAAACTCAACGTGGGGAGTTAATTTATTACCATTCAAATCAGAGTAGGATAATGAGAAATAAAACCAAATCTGAAAACATCTCCGTACCCAAACCCCCCACCCCCCCCATCCCCCTTCTTCCCAGACACAATTTCACTCCTGGCTTCCTTCCCTGCCTCCTCCTCCCGAGCAGCACAGGGGGACAGGGAATGGGGGCTGTGGTCAGTCCATCACACATTGTCTCTGCTGCTCCTTCCTCCTCATGCTCCTCCCCTGCCCCAGCGTGGGGTCCCTCCCACGGGAGAGAGTCCTCCATGAACTTCTCCAACGTGGGGCCTTCCCATGGGCTGCAGTTCTTAATGAACTCCTCCAGTGTGAGTCCCTTCCACAGTGTGCAGCCCTTCAGGAACAGGCTGCTTCGATGTGTGTCCCCTCTTGGGGTCACAAGCCTTGCCAATAATATAATAGAGTTCCTCTACCTCAGAAGCAGATACGTATTTTGCCTTTGAGACAATATGAAAAGAACAACTATAAGAGTGACTAGGTGTGGGGGAGAGAGAACCAAATTAATTGCTAACACTTTTTACTGGTAATTAAATCCAATTATTCCTTATGAACCACAGCTGAAGAGGAATTTAGAGGATGACAGGTCTAAAGAGGTGGGGGAACGTGACTGAAACTCTTTAATATGTGGTCCACTTACAAGAGAGTATTACTTTCCCAGCTACTTTCTCTCATGTGAAAGAAGGGAGTTAGTTAGTCCTATGGTAAATACCAGCTGTGCAGGGGTGTGGATTTTGTTGTGGAAACAGCTGAAAAAGGAATGATGGTCAGCCTTGAATGAGTCATTGCCAGATAATTCCCAGATGAGCTAAATTAATGAAATTGTAGCCTAGGCAAGTCTCAACTTCTGTATGATTTATTTCTTCCTGCATGGATAGAGAAATGAGTATTGTCAATTCAATGAAAGAAAGAGAATAGGTATTATTTTTCACGTAGTTATGCAATTCACAGGAAAATGTGTCATAGTTGGGTTTGCAGCATTTGAAAAAAGGTGTTACTTGAAGAATTCTGAGTGACAGAAAGTGAGACCATGGCTTTTGCATGCTGTGAGACAGAAAATGAGAGCACTGTGTAGAAAGGATAGCCGTAACATTTAAGATTTTTTTTTCTAAATAGTGTTACACAATGAAGGGAATTTGCTGTATTGTGCTAAACCAGTGTGTTGAGTTAAACATGTTGTCCATCTGGTGACTGTAGTATTATTCGGCTGGAAAGGGGAAGGAAGGAAGTAATTCTGTATTGAATTATCTATTTTGATTTAGACAAATGACTGTGAAAGAAGGATTTTCAAGGAAAACCTTGGAGAAGGTTTTTGGGTTTGGGGCAGGGGGGTTATCCTTAGAAAGAAGCTACCAGAAGATTTGTTGACCCTACTCAAATTACTGTGTTAAACGTTTCCCCAGGTCTAGCAAGCAGGCTGCAGATTTTGTACACGCCCCTATAAGAAGCATTACCCCATCACTACAAGCTGGCAAATTGCCCTGTCAGTGCAAGGCAGCACAAAAAGCTGTCGGCTATAAACCAAAATACCACTTTGTGAAGAATATGAACCATTCATATTCTCAAGGTGTTAAACAGTGCTGTGAGGATTTTTTTAAAACTCATTTCAACTACCATGTTCCAGTGAACTACATTAAGTACATTAAGCCTTGCTGTCCTGATTGTGCAGCATTAACATCCATTACAAGTAATAGTATGGCTAGTGAATCAGTAAAGGGTTCCATAATGGTGTTTAGTAATGAGCTTATTATTTTTAGTATTTACCTTTAGCTGATACAGTGTCCTGAATATTGGATATAGCTGACTATTTTCTCAAATGAAGAATGAATAAAGTAGAATCTTTAACATGTGACTAATCCTAGGAGATGATTGCTGTGGTATCTTGATACATAATTGATTTTAAATTTTATATCTGTTTTAGTGAACTTGATTGCTTGCAAAAGAAATATAGTACACTTGTCCTAAATAGCCCGTGAAAAGCTGTATGTAGAAGGTCTAGAATTTTAGTATTTACTGTGTAAAACTGAATGCTTTAAAGGACAAGCAATGCTGGATCTTGATACCTTGAAAGTCTAGGAGAACGTGGCTGGGCCTTAGAATTAGTTCACTTTTGCAGCATTTTGCAGAACATGTAGTCCAAAAAGTGTCTTTGTGTAATGCCTAAAGGAGCTACTAGTTTTTGTCACACATATAGAAGGCAAATCATGCTCTCTGGGACCTGTAGAAAACTTGTTGTCATTTTGTATGACAAGGTTAATTTATATGTATGAGCATAGCCAATGTCATTTTAAGAATGGTATCTGGTCTGTGTATGCTTCCTTAGGAATATCTTCAACCTCACTTAAGGTGATATTTAAGCAAAGATCAAAGACAAAATATTGTTGCTATGTGGCAACCTTGTTTTAATAAACAGTATTCACTGTGTAGCATACATAGAAGGTTTTCTGCAGAGCTAAGAGGACCTGCAATATTTTTTCGTAAAACAGATTCTGCAAAATTTGAATAGGCTGTGTTGTGTATGCTCATATACAGGTCTAACAGGCAGGAATTTAGTCACCACTTCTCACCATTCCTGGTAGGGTTCTGTCCATTATTTTTCTTACAGCCTAACAGCTGGCAAAATATTTTTGAGACAGAGATATATAGAGCTATCCTCTTTAGGGTATGCAGACAAAACATAACATATGGAGGGTATTTGCATAGTGCACAGTATCTGTGATGAGAAGGTAGATACTCAGATTTTCTTGGCTAACTTGAGTATTACATATAACATGGGAAGTTGAATGAAGAATTGTATCTTAATAAGCCACAGAATTCTGCTAGGTGGTTAATTTTGGTCTCTGTATCTTGTGTTTTGATGCATTAGAAATAATGTTCACAGCAGTTCTTTCTTGAATGAACCTATATCAAGTTTCTATTGTTTCTTTTTCACATATCTAGCTACTAAGTAAATTTTGGCCTACTCTACTTATATCAGTTATGTAATTCTAAATAATTTATGCTTAATTTGGCTGTTGTCCTGCAATAAATATTTTATCTGTATCTGTGTTCGCAAAAGCACTACAAAACTTCAGGTGTAGTTCTGAACATACAGTGTGTATACAATCTGGAGTTTGTTGTAAAAATCTGAAATGTCATACATTTAGGCAACCACCATGTAGTTATATTTAGCAAAAGAAAAACTGAGGACAGTCTTTGCACACACAAAAAAACATCATAGGGCTGAATGTTTCTTCCTTCAGAATGTAGATAACATTTTTCTTGTTGAAGTTTGTAGTAAAATTAAAGCTATAATAAATCATACAGCTCTGTGGAATGTAGTAATTCTATTATGCTGTATTTCTTTTCTGTGAAAAATATGTGCATGAAATTAATGTCTCTCATTAAAGTGGAATTTTGGTGCCATAAGTGTTGATACAAACTGGAAGATGACCCTCTGAGAGCAGAATAACTTACTAAACCATTTTTGTGTATGTGTTTATGTATTAAACTAGCTATACTCATCGTGTCGTTGGCAGTGGAATCAAAGCTCAGTCTGCAAATCCAGAAGTAAAAGTGAAGGGAACAGATCCTGTAATAAGTCAAATTATTGACAAGCTGAAACATGTTATTCAGGTAAGTTGCTTTTACATATAGATGTAGAACAGTACTAAAGACAAGTCTAGTAATGAAATTTTAAGTTACTTTATTAGTTTACTGTACATTAAAGATTAATTGTTAATTCAAGTTACTGCTCAGTGCACATCAACAGCAAAACACTACTTGCTCTTCTTTCTCCCTTCAATTATTAAGAATTATTTCGTTAAAAGTTTCGCATATGGTTGATGAGCGTAGGAAGTCAGACTTTGCCACCTGGGCTATCGGTACCTGTTAGTACTACAGCTCAGCATTACAGTAAATGTACAGAAGCACAAACAGTATAATTTAGGGATCTTAGCTGGGTGCATATGTTTAAAAAACAATAAAACATAATTTCCCTCTTCCCACTTTACTAAATCTAGGTTCTTTCTTAACTAGTCTTGCTGTGAGGTTTTCTGCTTAGATACCACATAGAAGACCTAGGAAGTTTGAAGAGGAGTACCATGCTTGCTAAAGGAGTTGGTGCTCATTACCTGATGTACCTATCTGTGTTACTAATTTGAGGTTTACAAGGCATTCAATTTTCAGTATGTTTATGCATAATCATAGTATTGTAATACATTTAAAGGATTGCAGGTATATTTTATTACATGCTGTATCTATATGCACAGATAGCTAGAACTGTGGGAGAAAAACCTGGTTCTGTTGAAACCAACCATTATTTTGCTGACAACTCTGTATTTCAGTTGAAAAATATAAGTTTCCATTCTGGTACAAAGACTCAGTGATAAGATATTTCTACTGGCATTTCTTGTCAGTGACCCATCTAACTCAGTATCCTGTCATCTGCACTGGTAAAAGTAGAGGCTACTTAGAGCATGCGAGCTTGACAACTTTATGGTCTCTACTTCCCTTCTCTACCTTATTCCCCAAACATGAGTATTAGACGGCTTTTCCTTGCCTAGTGCATTTCGTTCCATCTAAGGACTTGCTTTAATTTTGTTTTTCCATCTTCTTGGCAGCTTTTAAATAGTTTCCCAAACGGTTTCTGGAGTTGAAATATTACCGATAGCTTCATGGTAAACTCTCTCAGTCTTATTTCTCTATTTGTGAAAAATAACTCCTCTCTGACAGCCAAGGAAAGAGTGGTGAAATAAAAAAAAAACCCAAAAACCAAAACATAACAAAAAAAAACCCCAGAAAAAAAGCTTTTCTGTCAGTAGGGTTGTTTTCTGGGAGAAGTGGCATCCAGATTGAAGCTCAAAGGCAATCATTATTCCTTCCTCCTTAAAATAAGTATCTTTTGTAGCCCTCCAGCTTCAGTATGCTTTTGTCTCTTTTTCTTCATTAAAATGGTGAATACAGTGGTGAGAAAATTAATACAATTTTCCATCCAAAGAGATACTATGTCTTAATTAATTACACTGCAAGGAAAAACATTGCAAATATTACTTGGGTAAGTCTCAAGGTCTTTCATCTATCAGGAATGCCCTCCTCCTTTGATATTAGATCTGCACTGTATAGTTTATTGTGTTGTTTTCCTCTAGAGACTAGAAGTTGTGTTGTTTCCTCATTGAGTGAGGATCTAAAAGAGTGGAATAGAACAATTCCATTATAAGGTATTTCATTTTGAGAGCTTATTTGCCCTTGTCCCAAAAGACTAGAGTGGGTCTTGGGGGAGAAGGACGTATAATTTACATACTGCAAGTCTTACTATCTTCCAAATATGTTATATTTCTATGGGATATTTTCCTTTCTTGCAGCTCAAAGTATGGAAATAGGGTTGGAGGATAAAGAAAGAATCAAATTCCTTAGAGACCCAACATATATCCGCTTTTCCTCAGATAAAAGAGCTGAAGAAACTGCAGAAAAAGCTTTCTTCTTTACCATTTACTGCTTCGGAAAGGAGGACGGGGAGTGTAAATTAGAGATTCAAATACAAAAGATCACCTTTTTGTCCTTTGTGATATGAAAAGGAAGAATCACATATTAAGCTTACGATGAACAGATTAAAGGGGAACTTAATGGATTGTCAGAGGTAGATGGCGTCATACTGAAGTCTGGCACTCTATCCAAACAGTATTATTGCACTGCAAAAGTTCAAATAGCTAATCTAGTAGAAAAAAACCCACATATTTGTCCTGTTTTCCAGAACTAATCATTCCTGAAATCTGTAAAAGTTTATATACTTTAATTTAACTTAAGGTGACACAGATTGGCAGGTTGATATATAACTTGCTATTCATGGAGACAACTATATATTTTTTTATTTTAATTCCATGTTGCCAAACCCGTGCGTGCTAAACAAGTACTTTTTTGTTATTTAGTTGTGTTTTGTACGTAGTTATTTACTCTGTATTAGGAGAAAGGAAATGAGTGGTAATTCAGGTTTATATGACTTTTCACATCAGTTTTGGAATATTTCAAGATACAGGACATCAAAGCAGCATTTCTCTGTCTCACGATGTCATGATAAGATATGGTCCTTCCTTCTCAACCACAGTTGCAGCTCTGTATATCAGTGGTAAATGGTCATGGAGCCAAGGTCTTCAGGACTGAACAGTCTCTAGCAATTTGTAAATATCAATATGCGGCAAAGAGACAGAAGCTTTGCTTCTGGTACTTTTCACAGTAAAAATGGTGAAATGCGCTGAAAGTGTAATTTCATCAGTGATAACCTGTGGTGTTTATCTGCAGCAGGGGTGGAGTTCAATTCTTTGATCAGACATCTGCATTTAGGTGTTTAAGCTTTCTTGTATGTAGATTTAATCAGTGGACCTCAGAGAGTTGTTCATTTGGCCATATGTAAATGTAGGCTTCAGGATAAGAAGACTAGTTCTTTAGTCTTGCATAATATAAAAGGAGTTTGGGTACATTGCTCACATGTGGGCCTTACACTGTAGACACTTGCAGTTATGTGTCCGGTCTGAAGAATTTCACTCATGTCATGTTTCTGAGCCCTTTCCGAGAGGTTGTCAGTTTGAATGTGCAAACTAGAAATGTATCATTTTCTAAGGAGAAATATTTAGCATATATAAACATTTATATACACATACACATGCATTTGGGGAACTCTTAAAAAAATCTCATTTTATTATATATTATTTTCTAATGGTTAAAAATTATTATTAAACTATAGAAGGACTAATTTGGAGAGGATGACTGGTTTTGCATTTAGGATACATAATTTAAGTCAGATGATTGAAATAATCGGATGATTACATTTTGTCCTGCCAGCCAGAAAAAAGTAATTCTCTCTGGTAAATCCAGGGTAGAAAAACTCAGTTAGAAAGCTTCATTGTTTTCTGAAACCTTGTTTGCTTCTTGTCGTCAAAGCAGATGACCCCTTTTCTCACCAAGTACACTACATTTCACTTTTTTCTTTCAAAAACCCCAGCATGAGGGCAAGAAGGAAGTGAATATTCTGAGATGTAAAGGGAAGGCCCATTTAAGGGAGCATCCAGTGAGGTGACAGAATATCAGACTGTACATACTTACTGTACAAATTGCTAAACATTATCAAATAGGGAAAGAACAGATATCTTAAAGATCCCTTCCTGCTCATCTTTAATGTATACATACATAAGAAAACAGATCAAAGACCATTCTGCCCTGCATGCAGAAGAGATGTTTCCTAGTATCTCCTCTTTTCTTGCAAGATAGATATACAAGTCCGTGAAAATCCCAAGCAAAGAATCAGCTTTAGTATGTAAATGTGCAATACTTAAACATGCACTGTTTTCTAGGTTCTATTCTGTTAAAAACTTTAAACCAATGAAATTAAAATTGTTGCATAAGTGACAATATCTCTTTCCAGCAGGCTGTGGTTTCTGGACCCTTCTTTGTGAAAGCCTCACAGTAATCCTTTTTTTTCTTAAATAATGGATTTACCAAAAATCAATAAAACTTTTTGATTTTATTGGACTCTGACTACTATAATCTGTGCTCTGGTCTCCACAGGTTTGTATTCACAGCAACAAAGTGCAATAAGAAGAACTAACACGAATTCTGCTGAACCAGTCAGTGCTGAAAATGGCTTGACAAAGTCACCTTCTTTTGTAAAAATCCTTACTTGTAAAGACTGGTGTTTTGGAGAGTTTTAAATTATGGGCTCGTCTTCATTCATTTATCTTCACGGTAGGCAAATGATGGGTTCAGTGCATATTCTCTTATGAACTGCAATCTGCAACTATCACTCTAATAGGCAATCATGATAAGCGAAGTCAGTTGCATATGGCAGCAATAATAATGGTAATTATTTTTCTTTCTTCCCCAATAATTTAAATACATAATTCATTTGTCTTTCCTGCAAGTGCAAATACTGAGGTTATGAAGTAAGTATGATATTTTGGTGCTGCGATTACAGGCAACTGGACCTTGGTCATTTCAATGTATTTCTTTCAGAAGACAATCTCACAAAGACACTGCTTTTGGAAATAATAGACATTACTTGGAGCTCATATTTAAAGGTGAAATAAAGACTTCCTGATTTTAGGAAATCCTGCCATAATAGAAAATACCCTTCTGTCTGTCTGTCTGTCTAGGCAGACCAAATCTCCCTGTGGAGATCTCCAGAGGCACGTGCCACTCTATTGAGTATACCAGAAATTTAATTGCTTCTATTAGGATAAATTATTTCCTATTTCTAGGTGCTACAAAAGATGTGCCTGAACTTACTTGGAAGGGATTCCATCTTATGCTGCTATAGCACTCAACTGCTAGCTGGTATACATGGAATAATATTTACTTTCTCCACAAAGGGCTGAAAATTGTCACTAATAAAAGGGTTGCCTGCATCTTTTAAGTGAATAGAGCCCACTACTTCATAAGACATTAAATGTAGGTCACAGTCCAATTTTTCCTTTACTCATCATTATTATGGCCTGGTAAGCACTGTGTTTTACCATGCTATCATTTGCCCATTTACATGACTCAAAAAGGTTACAAAAATTGTGAGATGAGATAAGGTTTTGTTTTTACACTGATTTGGCATACTAACAACGAAACTTCCCAGCTGTGTTTTTTAAAGCTTTTATCAATGTACCGCTGCATGGGCAAATTAATACGTGTTTTTGTAAGAGCTGTCTGAGTACATACTGGAAATAGTGATGAAATATATTACCTGAGTCCTCATCTGCACATACAAAGAATCATGTTTTTAAATTATTCATATGCAAGATGTGGCACTTGCAGTTGTGCTTCCCTTTGATCACAGATATCAAGCTTGTGCCTTCTTTAGTGTTACGATAATCATCTAATAGTTAAAATCCCTCTGCCTCTTAGAATAGTTCAAACTGCTGTATAAATTTAATGAATTATACATTCTGATGACTCTGTTGATGACTGAAATGCAATTCTTGGTCATGGGATGAGAGAATTCTCAAGAGTACAGAGTTTTAACAGTCACAGATTCTTAGGGCCTCAGTTTGATACACTGTTCAGTAACACACTCATGGAGACTCACTTTCAAAACATTTTTTTTTTCCTTTCTCCTCTTAAATGTTTTTTTAGTTGATATATTGTATCCTGCACTTTGCACCATTCAATAACAAGTATCCCATAGAGTTAATTGGGAAGTAAAATTTCAGTGCACTTTGAGCAACAGCAGTTCAACATTCAGTGGTGGTAGAATTGCTTTCAGCTGTGTTTGCTCCTGAACTGCCTATTTATTATTTTTGTTGCAATAGGAAAGGCTGCCTCACAAGTTTTCTTTTGTTTGGTTTTTCATATTAGAAATGCATGTCTGAATGTTAATTTTGCTTTAGATTTCATTTTTACTGCCTTTTTCACTTTTTAGGGTTTTTTTTTTCTGAAGTTAGAACAATCCTGCAGGTACAGAATAGCTCAGTATCTTGATTATGTTAATTTCCCCCCCAGTGATTTGTTGGCTCTCCCTTTTATATTTGATGTGTTGGCTCCTCTTGCTTCACTTCTGGAATTAATACAATGTTACTGGCTTTTTGAAATCAAACCCTTGGACAAATTCTGTCTTTGGCAAGACATGATAGCAGAGTATTAGGGTGACGTGTTGTATTAGGATATTCCTACTTGACAGAGAAGCCTATTTCATGTGCATTGTGTGAGCTGTTCCTGTCTTTTGGCACATCTGCGGGGAGCTGGTTTATCACACTGTATTGACATGAGCTCCTTCTGACTGCTAGCTGGTACCCAAGAGTACTTGAGTATTACCATTGCATGTAAGACATTGGCATGATTTCTGTAAAGGTATTAATCACCTAGAAGTGAGATGGTAAGTATTTTCTGAGTTTTGTCCTCCTCCTTTTAAAATACAGTTCAACTTCCAACCCCCCAAATACACTTTAGAGTGCAGGATCGCTGATGCTTTGTTTCTTTTGAGAGTGAAAAGGTTTTCTTCACAGTTCTGTGATAATAATGAAAGTATATGCCCTTTTTGTTGCTATCAAAGGTGGTGTTTTGGCATTTGTAAGTCAAAACACTAAAAGTTATATGAACATTCTGGGATGACTGTATGTCCTGGAAAATTGTGTGTAAACTCAAAACTAGATATGATTTACAGGGAAGGAAGAGAAGGCAAAAGTGATTAGGAGGGCATGAAGTTGAGCCCATGTGTCTCCCAGTGTTCACATGCCTAGGAGGTAAATTGAAAACAGGTCACCAGCCAGATAGTTCTTTTTGTCAGTAATTTAAATAAAAATCAAATGATCTTTTTTCCTGGTTTGTTTTATTTTTCACTAACTAGCTCTACCAAAATTATTGAAGGCTAATCAGAGTCCCATTCATTTAGCACAGATGATCCTCATTTTTGTGTTCTACCTTTTAAAATAGGATTTGTGCTTAAATGAAAAGCTTTTGATCTCTCTTGATGTGAATAACAAAAGGGAAAGAGTGTATGTTGTACGAAACTAAGTTTAAGGTTCAAATATGTGTAAAACTAAATGATGAACTAAGTAAAAAAATCCCTAACATTTATATCTTTGCTATTTTTTATCTTCCATTGCTTATAAAGCACTGCACATTACACAGTGAGAAAACATACACATTGATGCAACAGGGAGATACTGTCAGTTTGTATCATTTTAGTGCAGACAACAGTGGCACAGAAAATAAGACAGTGTTTTCTAGCTACTTAGGTGAATAGTGACACTAACTGAAATATTCATTATGGGGCAGATGCTCTCTACAAAAGCCTATTTTGCACCTAAATTGCTTGCTGCTATAGATGGTAAAACCTGCTTGTGTTAGGGTTCCTTAGCAAAACGGGAACATTGTTCTGTCTTCTCATTTTTAAGTACAATATTAAGTGAAGGAGAGATTTGAGATTTTGTAAGAGTTATAGCTATGGCAAACAGTATGATCTGGGACACAGATTTTGTGATGCTTACTTTAGAAATTCTTATCTACTTTACTGTTTGCTAAACTGTGGAAAGGAAATTATTTTTTCATATTTATAATATATCATTTATGCTCCTTCACTCTCTTGAAAATTGATTTTTATCTTATTTTTTAATACTTTCTTTCAAACTTCCCACAATTTTGGCTATAGATCTTAAAGAAAACAAGCAGTTTTATCCCACTACCCCATGGAAGCAGTAGCAATTCAGAAAATGAAAATGAGCTTCTGATGCCCTTAATTCTTAATCACAACTTAGAAAAGGAAAAGAATATATATATTGATATGTAATGGAGACAAAGTAGAGAGTTCACGAGGGTTTCAGGGCTCTGATACAGCAGTCACAACAGTATTCACTCAACTTCTCATTAACTTTGGTGGCTCCACAGAGGCATAGGGGTCAGTTTGTGAAGGCTAGACATTTTTGTTTTCTTCTATACTTTCATCATAGAATAGAAAATCCCTTCTTTTTGCAGTGATGTAGTACCCCATTAGTTGTTAAGTGGATGTGACATATTGCATAATATCTGACAGTGGATACATTACCAGGTTTTTAGCTAGCTACCTGGTTTGGGATAATCTCCCATTCAAAATATCTTGGGATTTTTTTAGGGCATGTGTGCTTTTTGTTGCTATAAAAAAACGCAAACATTTCCTTAAATTTATTGTCTATTTCAGTTTTATTAGAGGGAGAGAAAACTGTCAATACCTGATTTAGTAATTTAATTGGATAACAATTTATTTAACCTCTGTGATTTCTGTGAGGAGGGAGAAGAAAAGTGGTATAGGAAATGTGCTTAACTTTGAACGCCAGTTTAACAATTGGCTTGTCTTTGAATACTTTCAATAGAGGATTGTTTTAGGCAGCAGCATTGCAGATTACTTTTGCTGTTGGCCTTCTCATTTAGACAATCAATTGTGCAATGGCAACCATACCACTTAGTGTATAATCAACTAGAAATAAGTTCAAGAATTCAACTTGCAAATGTCCTGCCTAATGGGATCTGGATTTATGTAGAGAGACTTTCTTATGATTGAAGAACCACATCCTTTTTTTCTCATGTGGAACAATAATTGGACTTTGTAGAGATGCATACAAGCCTCAGATATTTGCAGTACAAACAACATTATTCATTCTTTTTACATTCACGGGTCAGGTTGACAATGATGCAAGTGATGTGCCCATAATAGAAAATAAAACTGGAAGGACATATCCTATTAGTAGGTATTTACTGGTATTTTTCACATTAAAAATAGTAAGAATATCAGTAATAATCTGATTAGACTTCAATACAGTACAGTGAATCTTACATAAACTAAGAAGTGTTGGGACTGCCCTAGCTCATTCAGCTACAATCTGCTAACTACGCTGGAATACATACATGCCCAATATTGTGGAAAGGGAATATCTGAGTATCAAGTCGTAGTTGTACTGGCTTGTGCTGCTCTTATACAGCAGTAGAACCATTATTTAGTTAGTTTCTTTACATAACGTATTTTGCAGTGTGATGCAGTTTGCTATAAAATATTGTTATCCTAAATGTCTTCTGAAATATTAACCTGGTTTGTTTTTCAAATATGTTATATACAACTTTGAATAAGCTTGATTACTCTTAAAAAGGCTGGTTCATCATATGAAGAGAGTTTAAGTATAAGAATTCAATCAGTCTTTACTTTTGAACTGTTTTTCCAGATTTGGCCAATAAATTAACAGAAGTGATTCCGGAGGAAGTTGCCTTAATTGAGGTTGTTATTTGCATCCAAGCAAATAAAATTTGTGGTTGTTTGACTTTGGCTGGCTGCCAGATGCCCACCGAGCTGCTCTCTCACTCCCCCTCCTCAACAGGACAGGGCCAGGGCTCATAAGATGAAAAAACTCATCAGTGCAGAGAAAGACTTGGAGATGGCTTACCTATTACTGTCACAGGCAAAACAGATTCAAATGAGGGAAAGTTAATTGAATGTCTTGCAATTAAAAGTAGAGTAGGATTCTGAGAAACAAATATAAGAACTAGAAACACCTCTCCCTCAGCCCCCCCCCCCCCCCCCCCCCCCCCCGCTTCTTCCCAGGCTCAACTTCACTCCTTCATTCCTGGCTCTTCTACCTCTGCACCCTGCGTGGTGCAGGGGGATGGGGAAGGGAGTCTGTGGTCAGTCCGTAACACTTCATCTCTGCCGCTCTGTACTCCTCATGCTTTTCCCCTGCTCCAGCATGGGCCCCTCCCATGGGCTGCAGTCTTTCAGAAACAGGCTGCTTCTGTGTGGGCCTCCACCAGCCACCGTCCCTGCCAGGAGCCTGCGTTGCCATGGGCAGACCCACCTGCTGCAGCGTGGGGCCCTCCATGGACTGCAGCGTGGGTATCTACGCCACTGTGGTCCTCCATGGGCTGCAGGGGGACAACCTGTGTCACCACGGTCTTCACCGTGGGGGCTGCAGGGGAATCTCTGCTCCAGTGTAGGGAGCCCTGCCTCCCTCTTCTTCTCCGTACCTGGTGTCTGCAGGGCTGTTTCTCTTGTGTTTTTCTCACTGCTGTCTTTCACAGCTTCTGACCAGTGTTTTTCACCCTTCCTTAAATACACCTTCCCCAAGCCTCCATCACCCCCTGCAGCCCCTGCCCCACCAGTGCCAGGCCACCTGTGCCCCGTACACCATTATAATACCTACTTCTGCTTGCTACATTAATAAAAGAGGAATATTCCCAAAATGGCATGCTTGGAACAACATATTTGGTAAAAAAGGAAGAGAACTGTAGACTGATATCAAATGAAACTCCGAAAGTTAAGCAAAGCAGGAAATCGACTTTCTAGTCAGGAGTGAAAATCAAATTAGAGGTTCTAATTTATGAAATCTGATACGTAGCACAAACCCATCCCATAGTTGGCTTCAGTGACGGCCTATTCTGTGTAGAGGCTCGGCAACTAAACATCACATTAGGATGGAAGTTATCAACAAAAATTGGAGAAGCAGCTTACTGTTCCTGTTAGTTCTAATTAATGACAGATATAGAGTGTCAATATCATAAAGACATTAACAAAAACCTTTGTATGCAAGCAAACACATTAAAAGGGAAAAAAAGAGTGCAGCAGTAACTGGAATTAAAGTAGGTACCATTAATATCTAAGTGTCATTTAGGTGGTCTTGTAGTACTGGTCTCACCAGTGCTATCGAAATTACTGAATGAGCAGTTCCTCTAAGCTGGTATCTCAAGGGAATGAGAAAGGTGACTGTACTGTATGTACATTTCTATATTAGCACTGGCTGATTGGTGCATTCCCCATGTTAATGTACTTGGTGTGGATTCTGTACAGCAGCAGAGATTAATTCAAAACTAATCAGATTTCTTGAAGTGCTGATAAAATGGAAATGCATTGCCTCTTGTCAGTCCAATTGAGGAAAAAACTACTGGGCGGTTGGGGGTCGTAAAAGGTGACCTTTAAAAAGTCCCTTCCAACCCAAAGTATTCTGTGATGATACAGTGTGATCTCATACTTGATACCAGGTAATACATGTGGGTACAGTCGTCATAAATGCTATGGCCATGAAAACAGGTTGTCATAAACTACAAACCACAAAGCATTAAGGAAACAGGCTACTTTATCACCAGTGATCATAAGACCATTTCTTAGAATACGTGCAGTGCTCACTGTGCTAAACTATGATGTCTAAACCAAAACAAGTACCACAGTAGTACAAAACACTGTAAAAAGGAAATGCAGCAGTATTTCAGTGGTGTGCGGTTAACTGCCCAGACAAAAAGTTGATGTCTGCAGAATTTCTGGCTTGAAAAGTGCTATATCCTTTTTGAACATATTGAATGTTTCCTATTTGAGACAGGCTGTTTCCTTTCAGTCTCAGTCCTGGGAAATCCTCCGAGTCAGTGGCCTGTGGACAGCAACCCGCAGCAAGGCATTTGCTGCAGGTGTCATCATAATTTGTTCTCCTTGTCAGTTTGTACAATAAGCAATGCATTCTGCAGGCACAAGAAATAGCGGTCTGGAAAACAAAGTGTTGCTCGGAAGTCTTTTAAACAGAGGTTCTGTGTTGTCTATGAGGACTGTCTGTTGCTTAAAGAACTCATCTGCTTAGTCTTCTGCTCTCTGTAAGTGTATGAAATTGTAGAAAACAGCAGTGTAATATGGTGGATTAAACTGCTTTTTACTCCTGTAGTGTGCATTTGAAATCAATGTGGATAACACAAACCATATCTGAAACTGTACTATATATTTTAAGGGCACAAATTTTGCTCAGCAAAACCCTGGTGTTGTCTTGAGGGAGTCAGCCAGCAAATGGTTGAAGAATCAGAACCAAAGGGGAAGTATGTAATTAACATGAAGCCTCAGCAAAACTGTTCAGCACTATGTATTAAAGAGAAATGTCAGAAACAGGCTGTGCTATGCAATTGTTAATTTAGGTTTTGTTTCAAGAGATAATACAAGCAAATACAAATATGTCCTGGCAGAGTATGGTTGGTTGTTAGGTTCTTCCAGAAAGAAAAATATTACACTGCTCTGTATTTAACTGACTAAAAAAAAACCAACCCAGACAAAACCACAAAAAAAGCCTGATTCTAAATTCCTTCTTAAATAAGCACGTAATAACAAAATGCATTCATAGAAGAAAACTTGTCAAGATTCATTGCATATATAACAAATCATAACTTTGACAGTAATATGATTGAATAAACATTTATGTATCTCTTTACAAGGCAGATTAGTTACTACTTTTGAAAAATCTTTTTCAGATTTTGTCTTTAATATGTAATCAGACCAATCTTGATCTACTTTATTAAACAGATGGTGCACTCTCATTTAAATTTACTTTAATGCAGTCATTTCTTTAAATGACTTTCCAAGACTTTACATACTAAGAGTAATATTATTTGTTGGCTTAAAACCAGCATACTTACCAGTTTCTTAATGCTCATAAATTTTCCTGTCTCTTGCCCTTCTTAACCCTTCTCTGTTTCTTGTGGGCCTTAGCTTTAAAAGCAGACAGATGTAAGTTTTTGGGAAGATCTAGACATTCTACTGTCAAGGACCCACCCTAAGTTGTTTGCAAAGTTAATTATCTCCATCCCTGTAGGTTATGCTTTGTAGAGAAAATGGAGATACCTCTTTTTCCTTCCTACCCAGGAGCTTGTGGTAATTGTAGGAAGTGCTGTTCTGGTAGCGGGACATTGATGAGGCACCTCTGCTTCCTCTTTTCCCTGGGCTTTTTTTATCTTGGGGGCTAGTTCAGCCTGATCTATAGTCTGCCTCACTGCACTGACATGGAACAGCTGTAGGAGAAAAAATCCAAACAACAAACAATGAACTGGATGTGTAAAGAGCCCTAAAACAATCCTGTTATCTATCATTTCTTAAACACAATATATAGACCCTAGTTTTTCATGTATGGTCACCATTCTGATTAGAAGCTTTTCTTGTTCTAACTTGCATGTTACTTCAATTAAGCAAAATTGTTATAAGTAATCGCTATCCATATCTAGTGTTACTTGACATGTAATTACCACATAAATCTGCCCATCAGTAAACTGGTTGTAAATCCTGGCTGTGCAAATCATAAAATATATTTTTTGGGAACTAAAGACTTTTACTGATAGACTTGCTAAGTTAATTTTAGGTAAATGTCTTTTCTTCTCTGCCTGTTGGATGGGATGTATATTTGCAGTGAAGAGAGGAATGTCCTACCCTTCTCCCATATTCCTTAAAGGACTATTTTCCCAGATCCAGTCTCCCCTTACCAACTTCTTGGTTTTGTTTCCTGACTCTCCCCAGTTCCTTTTCTCACCTTCTTAAAGAATCCCAGGGTTTTCACCTCACTCCGTAAAATATTCAACTGTCTTACACATTTCTTTTAAGGGATTTCTGCCCTTCTGTTTCCCGTTGGTATGCAGGTCTGTAACAGTGACAGCTCAGCTTGAACACAGAGATGTTGCTTCTCAGTCAGTCACGACTGTTAACAGGAAGAACTACTTTTAAATATCTGAATTAAAGTCTTACCGTTAGCTAGTAACTATTCATACAGGAAAGCAGGAGAAAAAGTGTATTTTAGCCTCTGAAAAATTTGCTTTGATTGTGGTGAGAGATAGGGAGGCATTTTGAAGTGCAAATAATGAATGACTGTGATAAAACCATAGTGATAAGTTTGAAAGAGGTTACAAAGTTCAAATTCTGTTACAGTTTAAATGGTAATTTCCTTCTTAACTCTAGCTACTTTGCCCTGACTCTGCCTTGCAACATAACTATTTACTCAGGTCTATGTTAAATTTGTTCTCTTTGAGCTTTAATGTCAAAGCACACAGATCTGTGCAAACACAAAATTGCAGCACAATATGTCAATAAATAGAACAATATTACTTTTTTAGTAAGAATATGCAAACTTCTGTAGCAGACCTGTATGACAGTAAGGCTGCGGTTCATAACACTAGCCATCATTACTTTCTGTATTTCTTCATGGCGTGATTTAACTCCCTTGTAATATGCAGAGATGTAAGAATCTGCTTTCTAAGTAAGACTCATACTGATTTTAAACAGTTCGATATCATCATAACCCTGGAGCGTGACATTCAATAGTGTCATGGAAGAACTTCAGGAAGTGATTTTATTTATTATAGTAATTTGATCCATTCCATCTGTTCTTCACTTTCCATTTAACTATTACTATCTGTCTTATCCATCACCAGAGGTCCTTCTCTAAACCTCTGCACCTCTGTGCCACAATTCAACATGTTGTATCTAGTACATACTTTTTTGTAGCTGTCAGCTTTTCCCCATTCTTCTGTTTCAGAATTCCTTTACAATCTTTACGAAGCCTTGTTTGAAGTGCCAGCCATCTGGTTCCCTCACAGTTCAGCTGCAGTTAGTCCCTCCTGTAACAGCTCCCTTAATTTCTGAAGTGTCTCCTGTTCCTGATTAATCTGAATGGTTTTGACTGGCGTTCTTTCTTCAATTGTAGATTAAAGCTTTGCCTCTCTGCTTCAAGTTTTGGCCCCATGTCTGGTACTGAAAGTATGTCAGTAAATGCTACTGTGGAGGGCTTGGTCTTCAGTTTCATTCCTAACAGCTGAAGTGTTGTCTCCAGACCCTTTTTCTTTCTTCCTTCACACACACCACCACCATTCTCCCCACCCCCCCCCCACCCCCCCTAAAATCTACATGTACCATTAATACTTGTTCCTCTCTAGCAAATTTTAGGTATCTTATTTAGACAACTCAAGGGTTCCCCACAGCCAGGTAATTTAGGCATCACACACTGAACTGTTTGCCCACCATGTTAGCCTATGTCTAGTCCCTGTAGGGACCCTTTCTTCCAGGGAGAGGATGACTGCAAGAGGATGAAGAGGATCTATCATTCATCTCTCTGAAATTCTTCAGTTCAACAACTAACTCTCTTTTAGGTCTATGGGTTACTTAGGCACTACATACTCATCTAGTGCCTACCCCAAAAGCAGGTGATCATGTAGACGTATGATGGGTACTAAATGCAGTTCATTAGGAACTCTACTGCATCTTGCTGGGGGTCTGTCTGCCTGAGGGCATGAATGGCTTAATATACTTCTGTATCTGATTGATTCAATTGACTTCTCTGTTTGTGATAAGCCTCTGAGATTAAAGAGAGAGAATTTTTTTTCAGAAATTTGTTTGCCTAATTCCTCAGGTGTGGAAGTGCTGGAACACTTCTTCCTCAAGGTAGTTTCTTTAACTGCCTTTCCATTTCTAGCAGATTAACAATGATCAATCTGAACAGCTAGCTCTCATTTATCCTTTTTATTTTAACTGTTTCACTTTCCTTAAAAGTCTTTTTAGTTTTGTTAACTCTGTTATGGTCAAGGAGACATAAAGCCTGTGATGAGGAAGACATATGGCTCATTCTGTGCAAGACTGGTTAAGAGCTCTAAAGATATTGGAGTCACCTAGGAATTTCAAGAATATTTCTTATTTTCTCAACCATTAATATTATGAAATGGGTCACTATGGCTAAGAGTCAAATGAGCAGTCAGCTTCTTCTGGAATCCTTGATATGTTTGCAGTGAAGAATATGCACTTACTGAACCTTGTAAGCCAGAATATGAACCACAAAATGCTTAAGAGCCTTTAGGAGACAGTCCACACATTTTGTTCATGCACAGAATTCCATTTACTTAGTCAAAGGGGCTAAGATCAAAAAGAACCTAGGGTTTTCAAATCTCAAGCATTTCCGATCAGGAGTTCAGTAGCTACAGACTATAACTGGAAAAATGCTAGGAACATCCAGTCATGATATTCTAATACCAGTATCACAATGCAAAAAAAAGTAGCATTGTTTATCTAGATATCATTGGAATGGTGGGGAAAAAAAATCCCCAAAGAACTGGTGAAAGCCTTGATTGCCAAGGATTAATTAGTTACTATGTATAATAGTAAGATTGCATTTGTGATTGCTTATATTTCTTATTCTGGCATTTTGTGCAGGTCCTTCAAGAAACCACTTACTATGTTAGATTTTCTTTCCTCTCTTTTAAGGAAGTGTTTTTTGAGGAAGTTGCTAAAGTCAGAGTCTAAAGTTAGGATTTAGCTGGTGAAGTGCAGACATCTCCCTTTAGCTTGTTTCCAGAACATGCCATAATAATCAAGGAACAGACTTGTCTCCTTTAGCAGTTCCAGGGCACTGGTCTGATCAGATTAAGCTGTCCTTTTCTCTTGCATGTAGACAAAGAGAAATGTGTATTTTTCATGTCTAAAATTAAATAAAATTAAGCCTAATATTATACTCAGTTTGATATATCTTGAGGGCATATATCTGGAAAGGTCACCTCAAAAAACTTAAGTTGTAAGAAAATTTTCATATGCATCAGTAGAAAGATTTGCATATTCCTATATAGAGGGACATCTCTTCAGTTAGAAGTATTTACAGGACAGAAGTTTTATCAAGAAATGACAGCGTATGAAAACTTAGCAAATAATAAAAATGACACTTTGGGGGAATTTTTTGAGGAAGCTTTTATTTGGAAGTTTTTAAAAGAGAAAAATTATTGCTTTTAAATAACACTTTTAATTGAAAAGATTGTTTTCACTTCATCTACTTTTCACTGCCGCCTTCTGTTTCCTATTTAATTCAATTTCTAATTTTTCTGAATACTGTCTTTCAACATGAAGGAAAAAAATCCCCTCACCTAGAAATAAATGATTGAACAGAAACAAAAATCTATTTAATATATTTCTTGAACAAAAGTAAGTGAAAATGTTAATAATAAAAAAAATTGACAAATAAGAAGCTGTGAATATTTAAATTCTTTATTTGATGTGTGTATTATAGTTTCTTTTAAAACCTTTTTCCTTCAGCCATTCTTTTGGGTTTTTTTTATTCTGTATTCAGTTTTAAAAAAGAAATAACTGATGATTTCTAATTTTGACAAATTTACATATTTTAGCCCGATCTTATAATGAATTGCATGTCAGTATAATTCCCGTTTTGTGTGTTTTCATTATTATTTTCACAATAGCAGTAGCCTGCATTTTCTTGAACATTCCAGAATTTTCAGTTGAAGGCCATGTGAAAAAACAACAACTTTCTATGACTTTTCTGGGAAAGATTTCAAATAGTTGTATTCTTTTTTTTTTTTTTTTTTTAACTATTATTCTCAAGAAAGATACTACTGCTTCCCATTAGGATGTTTTATTTGATGCTGAGACTTCACTAGTGCTGTGTATGAAATGCCCAGAATACGGACAAGATATAGTGCCTTTGAAATTCTGAGTTCTAGTTTTCCTTGATATGCTGTGAATTACTAACCTTTTCAGTTTGTTCGTATGGCTTAATGATCTGTCCTTTGTGTTCTGCCAGTTTGTCTGCCTACTAAATTACTATTCAAATTTTTCTGAACTGCCCAGCCTGCACATCAGGCCTTTAAACATACTCTTTAGGTCCCTTGCATGTAGTAAGTTGTGTTTACCCATCTCTTTATGCCCCAGGTATAAAATTTTCCACCTTAAGCATTACCTTAACCTAATGTGAGAACTGAAAGCATTACCCCCTGTGGTGGTACTTCTTTGTCTCCCGGAAATGCTATTCAGAACCATCCCTCATCCCCTTCACTTCTGTCACCACCAGGTTCTCATCTTCACTAGATTTCATTACTCCCCATTCCCTCCCACTACAAACAGCCTTTAGTTGGAAAGAGCATAATCAGTGGGATGAAATGCAGCTTTCCCCATGGCAGTAGTGGCCAACTGCTACAGAGCACTCGCCTGGCTCAGATAATTTCGAAATTGTGGGCAATGAAGAAGTAAGGGGAAAGAAGTATTTCTCAAGAACCTAGAGGAGATGTTTCTGGGCATAAAGGTCTGTAAAATAAATACATAAATAAAAAGTGAGGCAAGTGGAAAATTCCTTTTTTCATCTTTAGTGTTCTTAGATGTTATTTGTAAGAAAACCCCTCAAATGGTTTTGAGAAAATGTTTTTGCATTTTTAACTGCTGGTGATCTGTGTCATACCAAAATAGTATATTCTTCAGGTTTTCTTGTTGTTGCTACTAAATACGTTAATTTTGCTGTCCTTTGTCTAAATAAGCCTGCAAATATTCTGGGGAAATGGAATAGGTCTATTTTAGGAGTGAAATTCATGGTGTAGATTTTGTGGAACTGCATTGAAGTAGTGAGATTTAGAGGATATGTCTGTAATAATTTAAAAAACATTTTAGACAGTTTTTCTAATATAATAAAAAAAGTGTCTGTTTACAGAGCACCACAAATGATAGGAAATTATTTTCATTACTATATATTATTTTTAGAATTTATAACTAAAATCTCATTTGATTACTTTCAAGGCTATTGCTCATAAGACATTCTGGTATTGCAGATCATCTGTAGACCCTGAGATTTTATTGTTTACCTCTGTACTTCTATATTGTACAGGAACTGGTGGCAGAGGTGAAAGGCTTAATTTCATAAAATTCTTTTTACTGCTTTCTCTTTTCCCCTTCCTCTTCTTCTCCTTCTCTCTTTTGTTTGCCAATGTATTTAAAATAATAAGAAGTTTCAAGCACTACAATGATTATTTTTGAGTCTTACCTTTATTGCTTTCTAACTTGTATGACAGTTCTGTTATTAGGGGTGTGAAATATGCAAGTTCCTTCAGGATAGGAAAATAGTATATTGGTATTGTGTGCATGTCTAGAAGAAAAAGAAAAGTAAAAATTACATGAATAGCTATCATTACTTTGATACTGAAAGCAAAATTGTAGCCTGGGCTCAAGCCATTTTGAGTCATTTAAATCAATTGCTGAGACTTTCCCTGTAACAAAGGGGAAAAGAAACCTCTAGAAGCAATTCAGATTTGAGATGGTCTGAATCACACTGTAGAATGCTTCACTTTTCTATTTTGACATCCTAGAATGACCCCAGTCCAAACTGGGATATCTTTCTTAGATACATTTGACCAGACATAGAATCTCATTGATAGTGGGCAACACCAAGTTCTGTTTGCATCTGTTCATGTGGACCTTAGACACCATTCCAGAACAGACTGACCACTTTTCAGCACTCCAAAAGATCTGCAAATTCTTAAAACCTATTAGCAGCTCCCCAGACATGTAAAGTTTATTAAAAAACCCCTGATGAACTGATTTCTTGGGAGTAATTTGAGTGTACTTAATTAATTCAGGATAAATTTTCACAACACAAAGCTTTAGCAGAAATACTAGTCTTAAGGATTCCCATCTGCAAGACACCTCAGTGCTCTTTTCCTCATTCTGGTTTGCAGAATCTTTTGTATAGCTGGCTTGGGGTGATAGGCAGGAGAGGACTGCTTTTACCCAGCTCTGATCTGCTGTGCAGTATGGGACCCCAGTTAATTCAGAACTGCTGACATAAGAAAATGATTTTTTTAAACCAATAATGTTGCATACTACATCCTGTGATTGTAGTGAATTAATTACAAAAACCAGGAAGAATAGGGTTGAGATCACATTAGGTAATTTCTGCTAATAAGTTGGTTGTTACAGTGCTTGCTCAGGAAATGTAAAACTGCAATTGTAAAGATGGTAAAGAGTGAATCCCAAAGTCGTTCTATAAAGAGCTTGGGGTTCTGTAAGTCCCAAATGGAATTGATGGAATTTATTATGATGGAGTTATTTAAAAAAAATCATAGCATTTATAACACATGCCACTAAATAAATACATACATTACTGGATTAGTATTGTAAACTTCTGTTGTTATCTGGTTTTCAAGAAACAGTAATTATGGACGAAGGGTAAGCAAAGATAAAATGTTATGTCACTCTACTAAGGTTTTTGTACAGTCTAAACCCTATTCACCTAAAAAGATGGCACACAAATGGGCTCTTCTTTACTAAAACAAATCTAAATGTAGTCCTGCACGCTTTGCTGGCAGTGACATCAGATGATCATTTCCCATGTTACTGAGGAGCTTTAGACACCTGAAAAAGTTTTTTGACATTTTACATTAACATCTTGCCAAAAAAATTAGAAGCCATTCATCCACAAAATCTCTGTAGCTAACATATTTCTTTTTCAAAAAGCAAACTGAAAAAATTAGGGTTATGAAAGAACTCCACTAAGAAATTAATGAATTTGAATACAAAATGTATCTGAATTATAGAAACTGTCTCTTATTTAAATGTCAAGAAAGAAGAGGAATAAATAAAATAACAAAGTGGACATCCAAATCAAAATTGATAAATTAAAATGCAAAAACTTATCGGAAATCAGGGACCTGATGGAAGGCTGTTAGAAAGTGCAGGGTTTACCTGGAGTTGCCAAAAGTCAAGTTGAGTTCAACTTGTAGAGAACAGTGGAACAATTAGTAAGAAAGATCTTCAGCAAGATTAGAAAAAGCCAGTATGAGAGAACTGAGCTTCATTACATCCATTTCCACTAACAAAGGCAGTGTTGAATGAGTATAAAGGGGAATAAATGATAGGAATGTGGTCATGGAAATAAAGTGTAGATGATCCAGATGAAATGAAAAATGTTAAGCCTCATTTCAGGCTTCTATATACCTAAAAGATGGACCACACCACCACGAATCAACTTAGGGAAAAATGGGGAGGCAGGGAGAAAACAGAAAATATGCGAAGTGACAACATAAATTTACAGAGAGCCTATTGTGGCAGAGTAATATAATATCTTGTCAGTATTCTATACAAACATGTTGTAGAAACTTTGCTTGCAGGAGTATCATAGAATAACTTCTGGCTGTCATAAAATAGTCGCTAAAATATTATATGAATTAAGTTTGGCCTAGTTGGAAGGATAAGTATTGTAGAGTTTGTAATTAAGAAATTAATTTAAAAATAATAGTAATAAAAAAATAAAGTCTGCCGTTTGTGTTTAAAGAGCAGTTACTGGACTAGATTAAGATTACTTGGAGAGTTCTTCAGGGGTTGGTACTGCAGCCAATATTAAATGATCTTGGCTTAAAAAAGTGGTGTTTTACAAATTTGGAAATGACATGATTTGGCAATCAGAAAAAAATTCAGATCATGTAGAAATGATTAAGGGTTTTAATAATAAAAATGGGATGAAATATAAAAATGTGAAATGAGAGTCTATGTATAAGACCCAGCCTTACAGTTAGAATTAAGAAATTCTCTGAGGTTGAAGCACATCAGCTGGAGGCAACTGAGGAAGGTAAGACCTGGGTCTTGTAACTGATCAAAAGATGAATTTGAGCCACCTACATTCCCCAGTAACTTGGATTCATAGAAGGTTTATTATTTTTGGCACAGCTGTAGATCCAGGGACAGATTCATCTTCATTCCTCTTCCCAATTATTTTCAATGTAATATTTAAATATGATGACATAGACATTCAGGGAAGGATGCGATTTCATTGCTTTCTTTAAAGTTACTTCATGTTTAAATATTCTTTTAGAATTACAAACCATATAAGATAAAATTAACTACATTTTCTCTGGAAATTCCATATGCTATTCTTTATAGTTTTTTATTTCTATACCTTATTTTATAAAAGATTGAATAGTATTATTATTAATATAGTAGTATATTTCGGTGTGATGGGTGAACTTTTGCATAAACATACTGATTATTTCATAACCCAGTTGCACTATAGAATTAATTTCAAAATTTCCCAATTGTTTTTCAGATTCTGTATTTGAACTTTCCATATTATTACAAGGAAGAGTTGTTAGTATAAATTTATACTTTCAGTTTTTTCTGCTTCACTTAAATATTTAAATTTTTCCAATCCATATATAAATATTGAAACTATTTTTTTCTATTCTAAAATTGGTTATGATAGACTGCCTCCTGAAAATAAGAGATTACAAATATTTTATCTGCTTTTCCATTATTAACAATGAAAAAAATGTTAAAATGAAAAATTTTAAAATTAATTTTTTTTTTTTTTTTTAAACTTGGGTAACGATGATTGTGTTACTTTGAGGAGCTTTTCATGAAACCAAGAAGATAATAATGGCTGGGACTTAGAGCAAAATCAATACTACTTTAAAAATGACTGTAGTAATATCTTCCACATTCTATTGAATGGTTTTGAGATGCTGTTGATGAACTGATTTTATTTCGGAGTTTATTGCCTTGACAGAATCAATAATCCTACTGTTAGGAAATTCAGTAAAACTAAAAGGCTCAGATTATTCCCCAAACATCACACACGCACCCCCCCACCCCCCACCCCCCCAAATATATAAAAGGTTTTATTAAAATTGAGTACCTGCTGACTCTTGAATAGATGTGTAGATTTATTTTAACCATTTTCTGCTCTGTTGATATTTCTACATGTAAATTCACAATTACATAGGTAGAGAAAGGTAGAATTGAACCATAAGGAACTGCTTCTTCCTCCATTGATCTTTTCATAGGAAAGAATTGCAATCAGAAATATCTCATAAAAGCTTTTTGTGAACATTTAATTTCTTTTGCTATCTTGATTGGCCGTGAACATTTTAAACTGTGGGAGTGGTGAGATTTGAGCCATATTTCTTGTAAGTGATGTGAGACTTTGCAAAATGAAAAAGAAAAAAAAATCATCTTGCTTTTGTCCCATGTCTTGATAAGCCAATATATGTTTTTTCCTAGCTGAATACAGTCTAAAGGCTTCAAAATAAAAATCCTCCTTTGTCTTTGTAGAAATAGAATTATCATCCAAGGGGAAAAAAAAATTACATTATACTCCCAAGGTACTTTCCAACGCTTAATTGTTTGGTTAAACAGTTATGAGATGGAAAAAAAGTGCAAACAGGCTTTGAAAGAGATGCTTAAGTATTTATCTCTTGTGTCTTTTTTCATTCACATCAGACTCGATTAAAGCTTTGTCTTTCTCACCCCTTATTAAGCTTAATAACAATGAAAAGGATTAATTATATTATCTACTACTATTAGCTATGGCATTCAATGGTGGTTTTATTTTTCAGTGGATTATGCTTAATGTAAATCTGAATCTCGATTATTTTTTTCAAATGCTTTCATAACTACTAATTATGAATTTAGTATTAGAGAAAAAATATTGAAAATGCAATTCTGAAGTAATTGTTTTGAATTATGAGTGTCTCAACTATTCGAAGTTCATTCAAATATTATTATGAATACTATAATGAAAAACATCTAGTAGTAATCTTTGTTTTTAGTAGCAAATATTCTGTAGATTTACACAATATCAAGTCTTAAACATTTACGAATGTTGACAATTTTTTCTAAAAATGTTTTTCGGTGTTTCTCTTCTTACATTTTTTTCAAACTGCTGGTGAATTTTTTTGTTTATAAAGAATGCAGGAAATTAATTCATAAATCCCATTGCCACTGAGGGTTTCCAAACTACTGATTTGTAAAATTAGCATAGCTTAAAATGACTGGTTTTGCAGGCTATTCTCAAGAAGACCCTGAAATCTAAAGTAAAGTAAGATAAATGGAAACCTTTTTCTTCTGTAATTTTTTTTTCAATAAGTACTGACATCTTACATGTATTATTACCTGTGTTGGAATAAAAATTACTCGGATCTATATAATCACACTCCCTTTACCATATTTTTTTTCTTGAGAAATAATATTTGATATCTCACTTTAACACAAGGCAGTTATTATTAGACAATTAAGTTAGTATAATTATTGTTTTTATTTTTAAAATGTGAATATTAACCCATTATTTATGAAAAAGCATGCAGTTTCTTGTGTCTTTATTGCAATTAGTTTTCTACTGTCAAGAACAAACTTGGTGTTTGTCTTTAATTTCTGATTTTAAAGGAAACTTAAAGTGTATTCAGTAAGACAACATAATGTGTGTGTAGTAAAAAGAGGCAATAAAGGACAGTGTTCTTAACATGATCTGGAAGATGGAAAATTATTGGTTCCTAGTAGTTTGTGGAATTCAGTTTATTGTCTGTGTGTAAAGCTTTGATCTCTTTTGCCATATATTTTCATTTAAGCTTAGTTCTGTACCATCATTTAGCTTAAAGGTATATGGTGTTTACTCCATAATGATTCATATTAATACTTCTTTCTCCTTACTTTGGTTTGCTTGTTGTTCTAAGATGCTGTTTTTTCACATTGAATCTCTTTAGACTGTGAATTATGTCTTTCTGCAATTTGAATTTCTGTTGGGGCTTTTGTTATGGATGGTATTATAGTTTGGAAAGCAGTTACCTCATTAACATAAAAGGCAGTGATGGCAATGTTGACTAAAACTAGATAAACTATTTTCCTCCTACGATGTATATATAAGGTGGGCACGTACACACTAATGAGATAGGATTATACTGAACTCAGAAAAGTTATGAGAAAGATAAATGGTAATTCAACGGCTCAAAATGTGCTTTTACACACCACAGCCATCCCTCAAACTGTATTGCCACAGCACAGCAATACGCACCATCCAAGTGGAACTCAGACTAAAACCGCTGGAGCGTAAGACAAATTGCCGCAGAATCACAGAGTGGCTGATGTTGGAAGGGACTTTGAGATCATATGGCCCAACCCCCCCGGCTCAAGCGGGGTCACCCAGAGCAAGTTGCCCAGGACCATGTCCAAACCACTTTGAAACACCTCCAAGATGGGGACTCTACAACCTCTTCAGGCAACCTGTGCCAGTGTACAGGCACCCTCATGATAAAAAAAAGTGTTTCCTGATGTTCAGAGGGAACCACTTGTGTTTCGGTTTGTGCCCATTGCCTCTGTCCCTGTCACTGGGCACCAATGAAAGGAGCCCATCTCCCTCTTTACACCCTCCCTTCAGATATTTGTACATATTTATGAATCCCCTGAGCCTTCCATAGGCTAAACAGTCTCAGCTGTCTTAGTCTCTCCCTATACAAAAGATGGTCCAGTCACTTAATTGCCTTAGTGGTCCATTGCTGGATTCTCTTCAGTAGCTCTCTCACTCTTTTGTACTGTGGTGCCAAGAATTGGACCCAGTACTCCAGGTGTCACCTCACCGGTGTTGAATACAGGGGAAGGATCACCTCACGTGACCTGCTGGCAACGCTTTTAAAGCAGGCCAGGAGACTCTTGGTCATCTTTGCCACAGGTGCACATTGTTGGCTCATGTTCAACTTGGTGTCTACCAAGACCCCAGGTCCTTTCCCGTCAAACTGCTTTCCAGCAGGTCAGCCCCCAGCCTCTACTGGTGCCATGCTTTATTCCTCCTGAGGTGCAGAACTTTGCACTTTGCTGAACTTGCTGATGTTCCTGTCAGCCCATTTCTCCATTCTGCTGTTGAGGTCCCTCTGGATGGCAGCAAACCCCTCTGGTGTATCATCTGCTCCTCCCAGTTTGCTGTCATCAGCAAACTTGCTGAGGGCACACACTACCCCATCGTCCAGATCATTAATGAAGATGTTGAGCAGGATTGGATGCAGTGTAGATCCCTGGGGTAAACCACTAGTTATATCCAGCTAGACTTTGTGTCACTGATCCCTACTTTTTGTGCCTGGCTGTTCAGCCAGTTTTCAATGCTCCTCAATTGTCATTGATTATACAGTCCTCTGACAGTGTGGTTCTCCTGTTATTATAATGAAGTCCTTCTGTTTAAATTTAAAATGTTCTCACCAAAAATCTTCGCACTTTACTATCGCTTTTCTTAGATTTTTTTTTTTATTGTTTGTTTGTTTGTTTTGTTTTTGTTACTGTAACTTTCACATGTTTTGGAGCAGGGTATAGCTGTGAGTTCATAGGTTCATATAGTCATGGCTTGGCAGCATGTCTAATTGCACTGTATTGTTAGAAATGGATCCACATACTTAATAAATAACATGAACACTAAATGTAACTCATTTCAAATTTACATTAAAATATTTTGGAAATGGTGAATATAGATGTTGCATCTTCAGAGAGGAAAATATCTAGGTCAATATTCAATCTAAACTCCACAGGTTATAACTGTTCATAACAATTGCAGCTCTACCTCTCCAGTCCATTGCAGTCTTTCTCTCAAAGAAGAAGAAAAAAACAAATGCACACAATTTCCAGTGCATTAGTAACAGAAAATAATGAGAGGTGTCCTCCAGAAGTGTTTAGTAAAGCAGTTGTCTCTGCAATATGGTATCTGACATGAAGAGGGGAAAAAATGCGTGCCTGAGTGTTTATAGCACTGTTCTCTACTAGAAAGAGCCTGATAAAAGTAAAAGGTTATCTTTAGAAGACCTTTATTACAGTGGTCACAGAGAACATTCTATTGCTGTATTATTAGCAATAAAAAAAAAAGAATAAAATGAACAGTAGGAAACAAATAAGATAGTGAAACTACTGTTAAAAGATCTTTAACAGTATTCAATCTGAAAAATCATTAATTCAACAGTTTATGCTCCCAAATTTTCTTAAAATGTACATCTGCTTCACCAAAAGAAGGGGATTTGATTCTTGCTATGCCATTTTTCTATTATTGTAGCACTCTTTTTTTATGCTTTTTTTGATATCTGAAAGCACCCAAAATGTAGGTTTCATTTTGCATACCTTGTTAGTGAGAAACCAAACGATGGTGAATACTGAGGTGATACCCAAGCTAACCAAAGTGCAGTCATCAGTGGCAGCTTGCAGAGTAGTCCGCAAGGACAAGGCCACGATGGTCTCAGTACAGGCTGCCTTCTGTGGAGTGTTGCACAGCATGAAGTCATGGGGAACAGAGGTGACAGAATATTTAGAGGTTGGGAAAAGGGCACCTGTCCAAACAGCATACTTGACAGTTCACCAACAATACTCTTTGACCTAGAGTTTGAAAGATCCTTTAGACTTTGAAAGACTGTTTCTCAGATGTCTTAATGACATGGTTTGACAGAATTGTAGAGGTCTGCAGGTACTTGGCAAAAAGTACCTCTGCAACACCCAC
Source organism: Falco biarmicus (assembly GCF_023638135.1). Lineage (NCBI taxonomy): Eukaryota > Metazoa > Chordata > Aves > Falconiformes > Falconidae > Falco > Falco biarmicus. The sequence goes on from NC_079289.1 coordinate 54,178,143, forward strand.
CAGCTCTCTGTAACTTTTGTATTACCATTTGTAATGCGGTCTAGACATAATTTTTTCTAAATAGCCTAGCTGATTGGAACAAGATTTATAAAATACACTGACAGAGTAAAATAAAGCACACCACGATCTTCATATAGTTCTTGTCTTTTTTAGAAAAGCAGTTACAAGAATTTTATTTTTGGGAGTACATCTGCATTCTAGTGCATTTACAAACAATGTTCTACCATTTATCTTAGAATTGTAATAATTGATACTGTGTTTAATGCTACCTTGTAAAAACCCAAATATATTCAAATTTTTTAAAGAAAATGCTCTAAAGACCTCTTCCTTTTAAAAGCAGCTAGCTACAAATTATTCTCTTCTTTTAACCCAGAACCTCTTCTAAATACTATATTGGCTGTTGTGCCAAATATGAGTGGTGATAAATTTGACAATTATCTGATATGTTCAAGGGAAAAAGGAACCATTTTCATTTTCACATGTGTGATTGCCCAGAGATGTATGTTCTTTAAGAGTGCAAAGAACTACACAGGGTTCTCTCTGTCTCTTCCTACAGTTTTCTTGTGCTGCATTTGTGAGTGCTATACATGACTTTTCCCTCTCAGGAACACAGGAAACACCAATCGGTGACCCAGAAAACTCTTGTGCCAATGTTTCTTTGCGCTTAGTGCTGAATCTGACTGTATATCTATCTTTTTTCATTAGATTGTACTATTATTACATATCCAGCTGATGCAGGAAGAGACCAACTAATGTAAACAAGTTTATTTCCTCCCACCTGCCTAATCATGACCTTTTAAACAGAATGTATTCAAAAAACCTTGTAGTAACTACAGAGCAATGCCAGGACACACACACACACTCCGACATAGTTGTTGCATTCATCACAATAACTGATTAATTATACTTGTCCATCCTTCTTATTTTATCCTGTGTCTGATCTCCATTACAATATCGACACATTAGTTGTTTTCTGTGTTTGATGTAGGCTGTTTGCCAGGATCAAGTTTTCTGCTCAGATGCTCTGATGTCACAATATCATAGCTCAAGATCTTGAAGCCGTATTTTACTATTTTTCTTAAACTATGATATCCTGAAGAAGACTAATTTCTAAAAGGGATTAGCTGTTCATCAGCAGTTAATTCAGCTTCAGGAGCCAGATAAAATACCAATTTTGAAGCCATGAGTTCATGAATTATTATTACAATATGTGCTATTATTAACGAAGTTTTATCATGCAAAACTATTCCATGATTGTTATATTCTCTTTCATTGAAACTAGCTGTCTCTCAGACTCTTATGGGATGAAATATATTGTAGTATATACAAGCATAAAGAAATTATAGTTAGTGTCTGTTTCTGTAAAGGTTATCTTCTTATCAAGTTACTTCTCTTTATCAAGTTATGTATATATATATACATGCATATATAGAAATAATTATAGATACACACTCACATATACTATACAATCTGCCTGCTTCTGTGGCTAGAGATATATAGGTATGGTGGAACTGTCCTCTGCCTGAAGGTAGCAGATAACAGAAGCCTCTTATGTCTTTTCTCTGAGGGAAAAGAAATCAGCATTATTTGAAGTTTTACATATATACTTCTCTCCTGTAGTAGTGCCAGTCCAATAGCAAAAAATTAAATCGTTTTGAGGAATTTTAGCACAAAAATCCACTTCCTGTAGTTCAGCGTTTCCTGAATAATTATTTCTAATCAGAGAAGATAAAGAAAAAAACTCTTTGGCTACTTGTTCAACTCAGTACCCAATAACTTCTGCTTCAACCACAGCTTTACTCAGCAAGCCTAATATCTTGCACCTTGCCAAGATACCATTTGTCTGCACTGGGGGGAGGAAAAAAAGAACTTAAAGGCCAGGAGGGAACAGCTTTATGTGGTGATTCTTGTCAAGCCAGTACTATGTACATTGGAAGAGTGTTGCTTGCTAGAGTACCTGCCACAAATACCTGAATACATGTCTTTATGTATTGCCCCCTAAACAATTCTTTCATTCTCTGAAGGCTGATTTCTGAAATAGTTCTGTCTCTTTTCTGAGCTGTTTTGCCTGGAATGGAAAATGTTTGCATTTCTGCTTGTTTACTATGTAGGATCCTGCATACTTTCTTAAATTAAGTTTGACTGTTGCATTTAATTTCAGGAAGGCTTTAATACTGGTGAGATGGCCTCACTTTTCAGTCACTCCCAGTTAGAGTCATTTAATCATTCACCTCAGTGCAAACAGTCCATCAGGTCTTTAACAACAGAACAATGACACAAAAAAATGGAAATCCATATTATGAAAGAGGTCCTAAATCAACCCTTACTGATTAATTTCCCCTTTATTCACAAAGCCTAACTCATCCTGACTGAATCAATCAAAAAGCTATTACCTTCATACTTGCAAGTGTTACTTTCAAAATCAATAAAAACTGAGTTCATTTTTAAGATGCAATATATTACCAGAATAAAAGTTCGCATTTACTTTGCCTAGAGATTCATCAAAAGCTGTGGGAGTTGGTAAAATCCTGTTTGTTGGCCCTGTATATTTTTTAGTGTTCTGTAATTTTCAACTTTGTCCATTTTTTTCAGTTTCATTTACTTCAATAGCTGGATTACTAGTAGTTTTGTGAATGCTTTTTTCTGCTTCTGTACATGAGTTCTCTTGATGATTTCACAGGAATTCTTTCTGCCCCATATACCATGTTTTCATTCAGTTTTTTAACAAGGTCACAGTAAAAATGGTCCAAATTTGAGGACTGATGGTTAAAGACAGGACCCACCTGGCAAAGCAGAGCAAAAGCATCTTTTTCCAACAACCTGACAAACCTGGTGAGGAGAGCTTTAATCTATAACCAGTGGTGGTGGGAAATTACAACCCAGTAAAATGTGGAAGCAGTGGATGGGGTGGAGAGCAAGGGGTGCAAGGGGACAAGAACAAGAGATGCTCCCAGATCAATAAAACAGGACAAAAGTAAACCCTCCCAAAATACATGTGAATACATATATCCTTGGAAACAAGCAGGAAGGACTAAAGCTCCATGTGCAGACGCTGAGTTGTGACGTTATTGATGATGCACTAACAGATGTGGTGGGATAGCTTGTATAACTTGAATGCTGCGATGCATTGATACAGTCGCTTCAAGAAGGGCAGGAAGTGAATAAGTGTGTAGAAGAGTTGCCCTTGATGTTAAGGAGCACCTTGAAGGTTACCTGTAGCTATTCTACACAGCAGACAGGCCAGTTGATGGCTTGTGGTAACCTGGAATTAGAGGAGAGATCAGTGAGCATGACACAGGTGAAAAATTGTTCTAGATCACCTGGTCAGTGTCAGGAAGCCAACAAATTCTTCTTTAGAGAAAGTCTACGTATCACAGACCCTGGCTCTTACAGGAGAGTTTAGACTCCCTTCCAGCTGCTGGAAGGGCAAAATGGCAAAATGCAAGCAAGACCTCCACAGGGTGTCAGGGATAGCTTCTTAGTACAGGTACCAAATACACCGGCTAGGTGTTGACTCACAGCTGGAACTGCTATTCAGTAACAAGAACTTCCTAGGGATATGGCATTCAGTAGCAGCTTTGGCTGCAATACCCATGAAATCATGGTGTTCAGGATCCTGAAGGGAGTAAGGAAGGACAATAGCATACTACAAACCTTGGACTTTAGTTGGACAAACTGTGGTTTATTGAGGAAACTGTTAGGTGGAATTCCATGGGAGGCAGCTGTCAAGGGCAAAAGAGGTCAGGAAAGATAACGGGTTTTAAAGACAGGATTTTTCTAGCACAAAAACAGTTTATCATGATGCTCAGTAAAACAAGTATACACCACTCTTGGCTAAACTGGGAACTCATGAGAGCTCCAGTGCAGAAAGGCAGCAAACCAAGGGTGTAAACGACCAGCTGCAAGAGAAATTTACACACCCTCCACATCCTTGAGACCCTATAGCAGGCGTCCTCAAACTTTTTAAACAGGGGGCCAGCACGCAGATTAAGTGGCAGGCAGTCATCTGTGGCTGCTTGGTTTCCCCCCTCAACCCCTGGCAGGTGTGTGTGTGTGTGTGTGTGTTGTCTGTAAATACCGGGGGCTGGATTGAGGACCCTGGGGGGCCGTATCCAGCCCGTGGGCCATAGTTTGAGGACCCCTGCAAATTGTTATGAAATTTGGCTGATGTCCTTGCGAGGCTGCTGTCTACCATCTTTCAAACATCACAGAGACTTGGGCAGGTACCCAGTGACTGGAAAAAAGAAAAGCCAAAAGGTCAATCCAAGGAACTAGAGGCTCATCAAGTCTACTTTGTTCCCTAGGAAAATCATGAAGTTGTCTTATCAGGAGTAAGTCATGCCTGACCAACCTGATTTCCCTCTGTGATAAAATGGCTGCATTTTCAAAGGGAGAGTGGTGGATGTCATTTACCTCAACTTCAGCAAGGTATTCAACACTGGCGGCCATAATACTTTTGTATCCAACTTGGGGTAATCTGATCTGTAATGGTTGGGTACCAGAGGAGACTTCATAGCTATTGATCCAAGCTTAAATGTAACAAATATGTGAAAAAAATATTTAAAGTGAACTGGAACAAAAGGAAAAGAAACAAAATGTTTAGAAGTTACCTTTACATAAGTTGAAAATTATGTTTTCAGGTTTTGTTTGCAGAAGTCCTATTTATATTTTTCTGCGCTGTTGATAACAAAAAAAAAATAATAATATAAGAACTTCCTGAGAAGAGGCTTTATATTTTGACAGGGTTTAATCTAAGTTCAGGATCCTAACTGTTTTATCCTTAAGTCACCAGTCACATTCTTAAACAAATCCACAGATCTATGCCATTAATCATGAAAGTGGATTTGTCTTTTTTTTCCCTATCTTCTCATGGCTGGAACACCTCTCCTATGAAAAAAGGCTGAGAGAGTTGGGGTTGTTCAGCTTGAAGAACAGAAGGCTCCAGGGACACCATATTGCAGCCTTTCAGTACTTAAAGGAGACTTAAAAGAAAGATGTAGAAAGACGTTTTGCCAAGGCCTGCAGTGACAGGACCAGGCACAATGGATATAAATTTCAAGAGGGTAGATTTAGATTGAATATAAGGAAAATACTTTTTGTACAGAGGGGGTCAGACACTGGAATAGGTTGCCCAGAGAAGTTGTGGATGCCCCATTCCTGGAAGTATTCAAGGTTGTGTTGGATGATTTCTAGCGCAACATGAACAATTCTAGCGCAACATGTCCCTGCCCATGGCAGAGGAGGTAGACTAAATGATCTTTAAAGTACCTTCTATTCCAAACCATTCTATGATTCTATTCTAGCCATTGGTATTTTCTCCACTGAGAATATCAGAAGCAGCAAAAGATAATTTATTAGATCAACAGCAATAGAATTCTTTATAAGACAAGGGTTTGATTGATTTGAAATGAAAAAGATGTTGATGTCTCCATCTGTTCCTCCAGTGAATTCAACCAGTGTGGGAACCCATGCTGGAGCAGTCTTTCCCTGAGGGGCTGCACCCCATGGAAGGGACCCAGGCTGGAGCAGTTAATGAAAAACTGTAGCCCATGGGAAGGACTCACTGTGGAGAAGTTCACGGAGAACTGTCTCCCATGGGAGGGACCTCATGCTGAAGCAGAGGAAGAGTGTGAGAAGTCCTCTCTCTGAGGAAGAAGAAGCAGCAGAGACAATGTGTGGTGAACTAACCATAACCCCCATTCTCCATCCCCCTGCTCCACATTGAGAGAGGAGGTAGAGAAATTGGGAGTAAAGTTAAGCCCTAGAAGAAGGGAGGGGTGGGGGGAAGATGTTTTTAAGATTTTGGTTTTTTCTTTTCTTATTATCCTACTCTGATTTGAATGGTAATAAACTAAGATCCCCAAGTTGAGTCTGTTTTGCCTGCGATGGTAATCACTGAGTGCTCTCTCCCTGTCCTTATCCTGACCCATGAGCTTCTTGTTATATTTTTTCTCCTTGTCCAGCTGAGGAGGGAAGAGATAGAGTGCCTTTGGTGAGCACCTGGCATCCAGTCAGGGTCAAATCACCACAGTCCTAAATTCATGCATACAGGTGGTATAGCATATTGCATGATCTGACATGCATGACCTATTATGATTTTATGAAAACTAAAATGCCATGTTCAGTAAAGAAAAAAATAAATGCATCATTTAAACTTCATGTTCTGCAAGCTTATTGTTGCTTTAGGAAGAATGTGTTTTACTTATTGATTATGCTTCTTTAAAAGGAAAAATGCTAAAAATTAAGAATAAAACCCAGCATGTTTTGTATTATCTCCCTGCTGGATTTACTTCCAGTGTTTAGAGAGAGTTTCTTTTCACACTAATAGGGACAGCAGGTTATTTAGTTCCATATAAGAGTATATGCGAGCATCCCAGAGGAGAAGGTGAGGAGATGCTTCTCATTGCTGGCCCCATGTCCTCTTTCTGTTGGGTTTAGACAAGGTGTTATAGGCTAGTTTCTCCTATTACACCAAATACATATGTGTAATTACTGTCCTCATACACCTATCTATATTGCACTTAAAGTCAGAGTACTCTACGCTGGCTACATCGTATGTTACTATTTAAGAAAGCTATTTTCTGCATTATATTGTGTTAATATATTATTTTTTAGGGTAAAGATAATCTCTTAGCTGTTTCAGGGAACGCACATACATTTTCTATTGCCTACTGTGAACACTTAGGATCTTTAGTCATACTGCTTACAAATGGCCACAAAATGTCACTTTTAAATCAAATGAAATTATGTGCCCTGGGATGTAAATGAATCATTTCTTCTGTGCTCTCAGGCCTTTCTAGTTTGAGGAACAAGAAATACAGTGAAGCATCCAAAATTAGTTTTCCTGCTGTGCACTAAGAAAAGAAAGCACAATTAATACATGCTACACATTTTGTAAAAAAAAATTGTGGTGACTGTGGTGAGCAATTTCAGTGTATGTTTTAAAATGAAAAACCTAAATAATGGAACCTATAGGATTTTTAATTTTATTTGATTAAAGGCTGTAACTTCTCAAGTGAGGTGCTTTTGAGAAAAGTAACAGAACTATATATATCTTGTTACCTCTCAAACAAAATTTAAAAAAATAGGATTCTTTAAGAGTGTGCTAGCTTTCTTAGGTCTCAAGCAGGGAGGAACAGACTAGAATTCACTAATGGTTTCTGCCTCTTGCACATTCGTGCAACCAATGAGTTTTTTACAAAAACTTACATCAAAAAGTCTGGAAAACTGAAATTCAGTATCCCCTGACCACTTATAAAAGAAAATGTTCAGAAGTCATTTCATTTAATTACAGTATTAATTCTTTTGTAGCTGATTGTTAATGGCTTCTTTTAGCTGGAATTCTGAAATTACCTTACCAAAGCTTCAGAAATCACTTTGTGCAATTGTATGGACTTTGTAGCTTCTTCTTCTTTTCCTTTCCCTGCACAAAAGTGAGCAAAAAGCATACAATGAAAGTATAGTTATTACTGTTGCCTTTTCTCTGTAGATGGGAACTGGATTGTGTTTCTCCTGTCTCTACCCTGATGGAATCTTAGGGCTTTTAAAAGAAAATAGCTGCTGTCTGGTACTCAGGACCCACTATCCTTGAACTGTCCAGTGGCTTTATTTGGGATAACTGAAAAAAAGAGAGTATGTCAAAGAGTTCTTAATAGGTAAGAACTTTTAAATACTTCCCTTTACAGAGAAGTATTGGGGTGGGGGGGCAGGGAGAAACAGAATATGGCTTCCTTGAGGTTGCACGTATTGTCAAACCAAATTATCTCAGAGCATATCTACAAACTAGGACTGGCTTTAAGGCTAGAGAATAATCCTGTCATTTCAAATTTAAGCTCATTACACTTCTTTCTATTTTCTTTAACAGTACTATGATATTTTTATACATAAGTATGTGTATATACACGTATGTATATAAGTATCCATATAAGTATATATACACATATATATATATATACTTGCATCCCTAGCTAACTCATCAAAGCTCTTTTTCCTAATTTCAAATAGCAATGATTCATGTCTCTAGCATGTTAAAGCAGTAAACTGCAGAAATTATGCCATTATCAACATCATTAATATCCGGTTTCTAGAGGATATACAGACCTGCTTCTACACCCAGCCTTTATCCAGCAGTGTAATCCTATAAAGCTGAAATGTGAAGGCCTTACTTAATTCTCATTCAACAAAAACTTTCATTAAAATCTCTAGGGGTCTGCCTAGTACAAACTGATAAGATTCTATGAATTTTTGACCTGTGCTGGGAGTATTTACATGATAAGAGCTTTGTGCAAATAGATGCAAAGTTAATTCCTTATTTATTGGCTAGTGAAATGAAGGTATGTAGGAAAGAATACTTGTTTGCTTTTTCCTCTCAAGATTTTAAATTTCACTTTCATTTTGTATTCTAAGTTGTAATTGTAATTAAAAAGAAAATGCTTTTATTTTTCAGTGTCAATATATTACGTTCAAATATAGATGAATCCCAGGAGCAATAAACATGAGCTGCTGTCCTATGCATCCAAATGACTTTATACAGTTTAGGGGATATAGAAACCATGTAGGGAAGACAAAGTTGTAACATAGGAACAAACAGACATGATACTGATGACACAGCTCATTGTGGTGTTAAAGGAAGAAGTGACAGAAATATGCACCAGATGTTCCTTTGCTCTACAAGGGCACAAATGAATCCAATGCTGCAGCAATTAGTCTGTCACCTAGCTGCTCTCCTGAATAGAATTGATGAGCAAGACCATACCTTGTAGGTTTTTGAAACACTTTAGGAAACTGCTGTTCAGGTAAACAGAACTATCTGTTCCTTCCATTCAGTGAAAAGCATGTCTGATTCCCAAACTCCAGGCAGCTCAGAAGACAAATATTTTACTTAGCTTTGCTCAGTCATCTGTGGGTTTTTTCCTGAATAGCTTTTCTGCATTGTTATAGTAGGTTTGTGAACTTACCAGTCTTATTGTTGCTTTTGCAATTTTTCACATTAGAATTAAAAAAAATGAAAGAAAAGAAGAAAATGACAGAATTTTGTTTTTTTCAACTTATGAAAAAATGAGTAATATTTTGTGACATGATGGTGCTAAGCATTGAGTAATGCATTATTAAAGGGGGTTCAGGGAGCAATCCTCTGCAAGGCAAGGGACTTTAAAAGGGGATGTGATAGCAGAATATAGATGGGATACTGGAAAGGAATTGTGGGTAATGCACAACCCAGCATAAGGTATTTGAAGTATATAAAATTATTGTAAGTATTTAGAAGTCCTATTCATTCCCTCAGAAAGAAGGTGAGAAAAGAAAGCATAAGAAAAAATATCACTGCCTTAAACTATGAAAAAGCCAAGCAGGAAATACTTTACCACTTGATTTCCAAAAATGAAAATATTTTAAGGGTTTTTCTTTGTTTTTTTTAAATCTTTTAGCTCATTAAGATTTGTGAAGCATAATAACCTCTGTACTTTCCAGATTACTGAAGTTTCTTGGAGCAGCCACTGTCAGATGGTAGAATTTATAACCTTTCTATGGAATATCAGAATTTGAGTGAAATGCTGTTACTTCAAAATGCATTGCTAAAGCTGATACATGACACAGTATCCTTCCATGTTATTTTAGTATATGTAAACAGTATGAGACCTCACACAGCTGATAAGCACAGATGTTCCAAACATTTATTATTTTTTAAAAAGAAAATATCTCCAGAAGATTCACTGCAAAATTTCTGCATGAGAAATTTTTCTTCCATGAGAATTTTTTTCTCTGGGATATATTTTTCCATTTTTTTCTGTAACTCATTTTCAAGGCAGACTATGTACTTTACAGATCTCCACAAGGACAATTATTTAAATCCTGAAACTGAATTCCCTAATCAAAGTGATTTAAAAAAAAAAAAAAAAAATCAGCAGAAACTACTGAAAAATTAATGTTTTCCACATGTTGCCCAAGATAATATGTGGTACTAATAGAGAAAAAAAATTAGTTTGATTTTTGGCACACAACCAAACCAGAAGTATTTTGGGACACATAGCCTTCATGAAACAGTTAAAAGGAGACCCCTACTCACAGTAAAGTTTGGCCAGAATTTAAGAGGAATGTATGTAGTATGCTTATGGAATAAATACATCTTTTCCTTGAGGAAGCATTTGGCTTAATGTAAGATACTCCTTTTTTAAAAAAAAGGAGTATTAAAGTCTTGTGTGTATGTGTATCTGAACCAGCTTATGAGTCAGCTAACAGATTTCAGCTAACAAGACTCCCTTTTACCTTAGGCAGGGTAGTTCCCTTCCAGCATGCTAAACCCAAGTTTTCTGGTTTTAAATAAACACATCCAATGTCCTTAACTATTATATATTCTATATAAGTTTATTATATTTAATTCCGTTATAGAAACAAAATAGATACAATAGCATTACCTTGAATATACAAAATCACAGCTATCTGCTTTTATTGCAAGATGGTAGAGAAGGGCAACTATGAGTAAACAGTATCTCTTGAACTCTGAAAGAATCACCTGTAGGGTAAGTGAAATAAATTCTTCTGACCAAAGCTTTGAAATAGAGCAAACTCTTGCAGAACCTGAATTTCAAGCTCATCAGGTGTAGAGGAATGAAGGCAGTGGGTTGATCAGCATTGCTAACATGCAGCTGTGGCCTTGCCTTGAAGGCAGTGGATTGACTGACATGGATGATGTGCAGCTGTAGCTCATCCCTACTAAGCGGTTAAATAGCCCTGAGGAGTATTGGAGGAAGTGGGATGAAATAGGATTCTGGAGAAGAACAAATCCAGATGTAGCAGAGACAAGGAGCAGAGTAGTCTGGCCTTGGGAGGATGAAAAAACAGCATGGACAGTAGAATCTGACCCGCAGTAAAGCCTTGTGGCAGCTTGCTAGTTTTGTTTGTGCTGTGACAATTGGGAATGGGTTTATTAGTGCTGTCACCTTCTGCCTCACCTTTAGCACGCATCAATGTGGTTCTTCTCCTGCTGCATGGGACTTGTTGTGGGTACTGCTGCTGCAGGTGTGTTCAGAAGTTAAAGTTCTAGATTTGCAGCTGTTTATCTCTGCTGGTATTGCTCCACTGAGGAGGGCAGTTTTTCTTCCCTATCACAAGATACTGAGTAGCACTGAACAGAGCATTCCCTACAGATTTGCCTATGCACTAGAGGCATCTAATCTATGTTCACGTCTGCATTCATGCACAAGGCAGCAGGAACATAGGCAGCACTTGACTTCCTAGAAGACTTCTTATCGGATATTAAATTTCTTTGCAATTTAGTCATATCAAACTCTGACTGGCCTTTTGGTGGATTCTAAGAGTCACAAATTAATATTCAATAGAGACTTCACTAACCTTGTTGCTATCTTTTTCTTTTCTTGTCTCCATGACCAATTCTGAGGAAAAAAGTGACTTTCTAATGGATAGAAACTTGTGTTCTAAACAATCTGATACTGAATTGATGGTACTCAAGCCTAGACTTCTTTAGAGTGCTAGTCTGAAAATATAGAAAGGCTGACTATATTTACTAATTAGCATTCACTAAAGTAATCTACAGGTCTACCTTCTGCTCCTTGATCGGGAATTACTTGAGTTACATACATTCAAGAATGACTGCAAAGTGTGTTTATCTGAAGATTTTCCAGTGGATGGAGGAGGGAGAAGGAAGGTTAGAGTGGTAGGGATTTTGCTAAGAGACTTATGGTTGAGGACTTATTTATAATTAATGTCAAGAATGCTTCTGGATGTTTTAGAAGATAACAACACTCTTTGGCAATTCGAAGTATTAACAATCTATACACATTTTTTTCTTTGTGCATCTGGTTTGTTTTTGCATCTGCATTTTTTGTTTGCTTTAGGAGTCTACTGGCTCAAACATACATAAGTACTTGTTTTAAAAACTTCGTAATTATTCCCATTCAAGAAAGAATACTTTTTATTATTTTTTTTCACAAGGTCTACCTCCTAGATTCTTTATACCTCTAGTTCCTTTGCATTTCCTGGTTTCTTATTTATTATGACTGTTTTATACCTCCTACTACATTTTTTCAGACAGTATTTTGTAATGTGTAGAGAAAATAGAGTGATATGATGACATTGTACAGTGATAAACATGTATGTAAGATGAACTGGGCAAAAATCAGAGATGCTTTAGAGAACAATGTTTTCCTATTTATGTGTCTGCCTATTGCTGTAGAAATGTTTTAATCTAAGGAAAACATTAGAGATAGACTGTAGTAAATTTATTTTCCTTCTGGGGTTCTTTTGAAAGAGCACTGTAGCAGAGATTTTCTTAAGAGGAATTAAACAGTCACTGATATTTATTTTATTAAGTAGAGGAAATACTGTCATGTATATTTTCCTTCCCATGCCAATGCTGTGCTGGTTAACTTTAGTTTTTAGAATACTAGATGCTGCTGTGGTTTAGTGATGCTGACTGAACAGAAACTGCTCATTTCTTTGCAAACCTTTTGTGCCCTTTAGGAAACATTATTCTAATGATAATAATAAAATAAATAATAATATACTAGTTTCTATTATCAATGTTGTATGACATTTACTATCTATAAACCAGATTTGAATTTATGTGAAGAGCCAGCAAAGTCTTGGTCACTCTTTATTTATTTTAAAAAATGACTTTTGGCCACCCTAAAATAGCTTTGGTCACTTCTGAAAAGAATAGTGTCTGAGACTCCTGGCTCTTGTTATAAGCTTTTGCAGAAAAATTATGGAATATGCAACAGCTAGGTCTATTCTTAGATAGTAATATGTTTCTACCAATGAATTGGCAGAAGCAAACCCACACATTTGGTTTGTGCATACAGGATTTTAGCCAAAGTAAATGAATCAGATTTTTAATTCACTTGGGTTCAAATTCATTTAGGCTTGTCATATTGAACAAAAGAAAACCATCAGCCATAAAGGAGCAGTCAGGCATGATATTAAACAGCTGAACTTGTCAAAATAATCAGCATGTAGTTATGAAATTGCATTCAGTACATCACTGCTTTACAGTTATTGCTATTGTGTTTGATTTTTACATCCTTTAGACAAATTGATGTAGGTTGTTGGGGCCTTTTTTATTTTTTTCTTTCTTTACTTGTACAATCATCATGGAATGCAACCTTTACTTAGCTTTTGTCCACTGAGCTAGGGTATTGTTAACTGTTTTAAATTTGTCCTGTTTGCATAGTTCTCCCATTTCCCCAAAGGCACACTGATGGAAAGATGCCCTTTTGTTATCTATTGTTAGCTATGGCCAGTAGATAAGGTATTTACAACCAGTTTTTCTGAGCTTTGCATTTACTTGTCATAAAGTCATATTACTCTGCTGAATTTTCCAACCAAATAAAAGTGTGTCTTATGTGTGCATGTACAATTTAAAATTAACACTTTATTCTATATAGCTGTACGAGAAATAATTAAGTTCTAGGTCATGTATTACTATTCTTTTTTGATCTCAGTGCCCTGTTAAAATCTTAACGTTAGACTTTTCTTGTTAATACCATACTGAAGAGTTTCATAAGCAGACAACTATTATTAGTAAGTTACTTCATGAATGGTAAACGGCTTCGCTGCAGTTCCAAACCATGTATTTTCCTGTCAATACTGTTTACAGCATGTTGTGCTCTGCCTCATCAGAAGAAAGGAGGACAGCTTTATGTAATATTAATAAGAAACTCATTTGTAGATAGGAAGTTGGTAATCTTTGAATATTAATTGGAATCATTCTAAAGGAATGGGTATAAAAGACAGAAAGAAGACTCCTTCCTTCGAGTGTTGAATAGCGCATTATTTTTTTGGACTATAAATTATTTACATGGAGTTACTGCTTAGAGCCAGGAATCTTTTATCTTTCAGTCCTTGTTTTAAGCCCGATCATCAAAATGACATCTAACGTCACATTTCCCCTAGAGCTTGACAGTCATGAAAGCACAGCTTTTTTTAGGCAGATGTTTGCAGTTGATAAGATGCATTAAAGCATGGACCATTAGCTGAACTGTTGTGTAAGTCGTCAAAGATTCGGGTTGTTTAACAAATTGATATCTATGCAGAAAACAAAAGACAGAGAAGGTCTAGAATGCTGCAGTAGTTCTTACTGACTGTCTGTGGGATCAAGAAGAAGTGCTTGGGCAGAGTACGAACAGAATGGCAATGGGGCATGTTTCAAAACAAGCTTGAAACTGAATGAATTAAGTAATATATCCCCTCACTACAACTCCCAAATATGCTGAAGCGGATTTTTTCTGCCTAGTCTCATCTATTGCTATTATATTTAAATGAATTCAACTGTTACTTAAGCTTTGCAGAGAAACCTGTCCTAAAACTAGCATGTGATACATATATGTATGTGCTACATGCAGTGTACAACTGCACAGGAAGAACTGCATGACCCCCTAGGAAAGTCTGGTGACAATAAATATTACAAATGAAAACTGAATAGTAATAACTAAGTAACTGAATGCAAGAGAAACAAAAGGGAACAGTGTCTAGAAAAGCATAAAAGATGAATAGAAGTGAAAAAGACTTACAGAAAGGTAGATAAAAAGTGTGGCGAGACTCAACAGAAGATCTAAGGGCAGAAGGGGAAATAGGAGGTAAATGCTGTAAATATTTAATGGGGCAAGACAGAAAAAAAGAAAAAACACTGGATAAAAATGGAAGACAATATATGCCCCAAAAAGAAAGAAAGGGATGAGGTTGAAAAGAAAAACTGTGCAAGAGAGGCAGGGAAAAAAAAGAAAGAAATAGTTAATTATGCTGTGTGCACGTGCCTTCAGGGATGAGAAATTTCCTAGTAACATGCTGACTGTGCATATACACATGCACATGTCACTTCATGACAGTGACCTTGACTGTATATAGTTTAATTTTTTTAATGTCATCATGCAATTGCCCAATAGAGCTCAAAGATAAATTTGTTCTGCCAGATATTTTGACAGATCAAGTTATTTTCCTGTCCTGGCATTTTTGTATTGGTGATCTTCAAGTATAGTTCCAAGTTGGTGTGTGTATATAAATACCTTCCATAAGAACCCACCTTTGTAAAGAATGGAACTGGTTAGGAGCTTAAAAAAACAATAAATAAAAAAAAAATTGGACAGGGATCAAATGGATCTTTGCAATTGTAGATTAGTGAGGTCATTATGGTAGTCATGCTAAGCTCAGCAATATCAGCCTAAAGTTTCCTGTTTATTCCTCTAGGTTTTGGATTGGGGCCTGTATCTGGTAAATAATATATGTTAGCTCTGGACTTATTCTTGTCTTATCTTTTAACACTGTATAGTTTTTCTTCCTTGTCTTTTTGCTACTAGAATCCATGATTGTAGATAAGGGGATAGATGATTACATTGGTTAAACATTCATTAATGCTGACGACACTCATTAAAAACACTTCGAATTTTACTGCTGCTTTCAGCAGGAGTAGAATGGGACCCCTTATACTATTGTTATGAAACTTTGTTTACCTTAATAGAAGAAATATTTTTTGAAAGGGCATATACTTAGCAGGTTACTTTGTTCTAACTCAGAGGCAAAAGAAACTAATTCTACAGTGTAAACATTAGGAGAAAAGCTGAGGAAGGTATGGAGATGGGAAAAAAGTTCAGTTTAGGGTTGCAGAACAGTACTAAGGCCTTCCTTCCCCCCCCCCCCCCCCCCCCCCCCCCCCCCGCCATCTTTTCAAATCTGGACTATTCCTACTGATGCAAATGTGTAAGTTCACCCAAGCCTATGTTCCCCTCCTCTTCACATTACTTTTGTTCCTACATACTATCCTAAAGCTTCTTTAGGCTGCCTCTAGCTGCATGTCTGCCTCAGTATTTTTCCTCAGTTAAAAATTATATAGATTTTATACCCTTCACATTGCTCCAGTCCATAAAAGTTTATCCATCACACAATCTAGTTAAAGACATTTGCTGTGTTAACTGATTTTCTCTTAGCTCCCAGACTTCTCTGAAAAAGGTTTTCACTGATGTCAAAGGCAAAACTCCTATTAACCTCAGTCGTAGAATGCTCCATTCTAAATAATTGTGTTAATGGGTAGTTAATTGGTTGGGGAAAGCTTCTTATAAATTTTAGAAGATTTTAAATGTAATTTTCTGGATTAAAGTAATTTGCTAACTCAAATAGCTCTCAAAGAAATGGTCGCGCTAGACAGCTAATTTCTATAGCAAGCCTCTTAAAGAAGCGAACAGAGGAACTTTCTGTCTAAAACATCATTCTTCCAGAAAATTTCAAGAGAAAATGAAATAACAGCAGAATTGGATGCAGAGTAATGTAGTTGTGAATGCAATTCATAAAAACTGCCTGGGAGCAGATAATATGCAAGCCTATGTGTTAACATTATTTTTAGTTGTATAAAAAAACCCTCAAAGCAACAAAAAAACCCAAACCTTACACAAGTTTTCCAACAGACTTCAAGATCACTGACTGAGCATTTAATTGTATAACTGACAAGGGCTGTACACTAGAGGCTATATATCAAGCATTAATTGTCACTTTGCAAGCAGACGAGATAACAGTCAGACTTGCACAAAAATTACACTGTCTTAAAAAATAAATGATTCCTTGGAAAGCATAAATGAATTGATAATCAGGCAGCTAGACATTAGTGTGAAGAAATAAGCTCCTTGAAACATCTCTGCACACTGTGAGAGAATTTTAATAAGATATTACAGGCTTCAGTAACAGAAAACCAAGCACCAACAGAATGGAATCTGCCAGAGTGATCTTCTTAGTCCTAATTGTGTCTAGAGAAAATCTGCTGGGATTCCTCACAACTTTTCTGCCCCTTCCTTTAAATACATAATTGAAAAGAGAGTAAGTTGCTTAGCTATACCACAGCAAGACTATTTTCAGATTTCCATTCACTAGACTTTTTATACTCTAGCATAAAGTCATAAGCATTGCTAATAGTAGGTGTGTCAGAATAAAGCTAGAAATTTGGTGGTAAATAAAAGAAAACTTGTTTTGTTTAACCTCTGCAATGTCATCATGTAAAATGGCTTAGAAATCAGTATGATTCCATGACTACTAGAACTATTATGGGCCAGATTCAGCCTCACTGAGGCAGAATATAAACCTTTTCCCTGATCTGATATAAGCTGTAAGACCTTCTATACAGCCACTTGGCTGACACAATAGCAGCCTTTCCCTCAAACCCAGGGTGGTGTAACCTCCCAGAATAAAGGCATATGCTGGCAGGCATGGAATAAAATTTTCTTTGTCCATTTTTTTGGTGGAGCTCAATATTTCCCAGAAAAGAAGAGGGCTGAAGAAAAAGAGAGAAAAGGTAGTAAGACTGCAATATAGAGAGATCTAGGCAAAAAAGATTTTGGATCAAGTGTTGCCTGAAAGAGATTTGATGCGAAATACAGAGTGTCTCCTTTGAATTCTGCTGTGTCCAGGGAAAGAGAGGTATGTATATTCTTTGTAAATAAACATGTTTGCATAGGGCCTGTTTGACCCCACACAGCTCCAACATTTGGATAACCAAACAGATCAAAAAGGGCAGTACTGATGTCAACTTTAGGATTCAGTTTCCATGGAGACAATGCATGAGCTTGTACACTGATGAACCAAAATGAAACAGAAAACAGAGGATGGAGAATTCAGGTATTTCCCAGAAAAGTTAAAATAAGACTTAAAGTTAGTTGAAGGCCTCACAAAAGGAATTAATGCAAGGTCTGTATATTTTTCAAGGAGACAGCAATAACTCCAGACAAACTCATTCTTCACACATTTTAGAAGGACATTTCCACCATCTCTTCTCCTGTATCTTTCTCCAGAAGCTGTCCAAATGAACCCAGAGGTGCCAGCTACTCCCAGTTCATAGTTTGCTATATTTATTTAAAGCAAAATCAGTGGCATAGGAAAAGGATGTGCCAGGCTGTGAATCGGAATGCTTCAGCAACCAGCACACACTCTGATTGTCAGTAAGTTAGGAACGGTAATCTCTTGCACAAGGACAGATGCAGCTGGGTGGAGAAGTTATTCCAATCAGTCAAATCAAAACTTGCCTGGGAGCATTCTAGGAGGTAACTTACAATCAGAGATGAAATCTTTGTTGAGACAGCAACTGTAAAAGTCTAGTCACTTAAGGACACTCTAGCTGCAGCAATGTCAACCAGGAAGCCAGGGTATCTGTAACATGGACTTACAGAACTGAGAAATCACTGGGAGAACAAATCTTAGAGGCAAAGGTCAACATGGAAGTCAGTTTTAGAATGAGAAATTGAGTCAGATCACATATATGGGTAAGATGTACTATTTACAGCATTTTTTTATCCTCATAGTCTCAAAAAGAAGAGCCTTGCCAAGTGCCCTAGCTTTTGAGAAAAAGTGCATAAAATGTTTGAAATTATATTGATAAAAACAAAAAATTGTAAAATGAGGTTTCCATGTTCCATGAAGCAAATTTTTAGTGTTGTACCTTACCCTGAGAAAACAGACTGAGCTACCTTGTCCATATATAGGTTCTTAATATGTTATCTAAAGCTAACCAAAAGTCTAAGTTGCCTAACCCACTGATGACTGATAGAAAAAAGGCAGGAAAAAAGAATCCTGAATTAGGAGATCTTAATTTCTCATATAACCTGACACTAATGGGCACTTACTAGCTATAGACAGCTAACTCAACTTGGATATGCAGCTTAAGCAAAAAAATACAGAGTGCTGTAAACCTTTTGTTTCACAATGAACCAGCAAGGAAGCAGTTATGAGTGAAGAAGATGGAAACTAGTGCCCAAGAATGTCATGGATACAACTGTAAGTCCAATATGGAAGAGGGGGATTCTGAAGACACTTATCTTGTGATAAAGAAAAGCAATGCATTTAATTTGTGGAATAAAGGAAGTAGGCATTAATCCAAATATTAAGATAAGAAGTTCAGTAAACTGAAAACTCAGCAATTCAGTTGATATTTTAAAGAGAATTCCACCAGGAACAGGATCACTGCAAGTACAAATTCAGCTCAGTTAGCAGAGCTTAATGACAGTTTCTTTCATACTGTAAAAAAAAGCCCCAAACAAACAAACAAAAAATATGGAGAAGAAAAGCCAAAGGGGCAACCTTGGTGCTTGCAGAATAAGTTTCAGAGTTCTTCTTTTGATCAAAAAGGTTAAGGGGCAATGAAGAAAATTTTGCTTTTTAATATATAAAATATTGCTGGCACTACGTCAAATATATGTAGTTTGAATAGTTATACTGCAAAAAGAATGGATTAAGGCATCACAAAGTGTATCACCTGTTTGCAGTCAACATAAAGAATGACTGAAGAAGTTTTGCTTGTCCAAAAACTAAAAAACACTTTTCATGTTGGATCTTTTAACTTTTTCATAAAAAATCTGAATAGTTGAAACAGCTATAGAGAAAGTAAAAAATGCCCTGAATTTTGGCTAATTATTTGAATCAAAGAAGTACTTAGCAAAAAGCAAGGACATGCTAATTAAAGGAGAAGGTGGTATTTTCACAAGTCATTTAAATTGCCTGTAACTAACAACAAGTTTCATCTCCAGATTCAGATATTATAAACATGGGCAGGTACACTGCAGGTTTCTACGTAAACCTGCATATAATTGGTGAAATAGCTTTGTCAGCTGCAACGGGCAGGATTCGGTTACCTGAAAATACTTACCTAGTGATGTTTCAAATGCCCTCTTTAAGGTAGTATCTGCATGGAGCTCAGACACCTTGCGAGTGCAAATCCTGGAGGAGATTCTTATATTTTTGTAGGGACAGCTGGGGCCTGGATAACCTCTAGCACTTGAGGGGACAGTAGACATTTAAGTTCAGGCTTTGAGTTGAGAGTGAGTTGAGCTTTAAGTCCCAAGTTCAATTCATTTTACTGCATGTAGGTGTCTTGTGACATCTGAAATGCCTGGCCCCTAGCTACCACGACAGAAGTTCGTGGGTAGGTCACACACCCCACAGCATGTCTGCCAGACCTGGCAGATGTTTTGGATATGCTAGGGCACTCTTGGATATCCTAAGGCATCTAAAAAACCACAGTGCTTTTGCAGTAACTCCCATTGTAATGGTGCACAGTGGACAAATTACCATTAAATAAAGAATCACATGAATTATTATAGGTTGTCTTCTTTTCTCAGAAGCAAAGGTAAACACGGCCTTTATGTTAAATTTCTCTTTCCTCCAACATATTCTTAAACACATTCTTAATTCTATTATGTTGGTAATGCTGAGCATCACTACCTAATCTAAATACACACTCAGCAATATTTTAGGATGAATAAAACAATATTTAGGTAATTTTCTTGACATCAGCATAAAAACATCTTTTATATTTTTTTTTAAAAAAGTAGTTTCCTTTATATTTAAAAAAAAAGTAGTTTCCAAGTCCTTTGCAGATACTGATTCTGCTTTTATATCATCAAATCTGAATTAGAAAAAACATATTAAACTCTAATTGTTAGTGTCATTTATAGATAAATCTAGTCCTTGCATAAAAAAGTACACTTTTAGACCCTAAGTCAAAATACTTCAATTAGTCATTTTGTAGTTGAAAGTGAGGCACAGAGCTAGCAATTAAAAGACTCAAATATACATAACTAAAAATAGAATTGATTAGTTTCTTTTCATTGTCATAAATAAGTGGTTCACAAATTGCATTACTACTAAATGAATAAGGCTTCTGAAATTAAGTTTTAATAATCTAAAGTGCTTATTATACTGCTTTTTTGCATGTTAGATTTTGTAAAATCTAATAATGAGGGTTATTTTAATGGATGTTTTGGGAAACATTAACTTAATCCTGTTTTGCTGGTTTTAGATAAATACTCAAAGCACACCTAAAGCTTAGATGTTTAAAGTTATAAAATTTACAATTGAAGGCTGCATTTTTAAAATCCTCCAAATAAAAATCTGCTGTCATGTTAATTTATACCTGTGACATAGAAGAATTTTGTTCTTACCTTGCCCAAGCTTCCCAGCTGTAAAAGATTAATGGCTGCCTCACGTAGTGTGTACAATACAATTCCCAAATATAAACAGCTAAAAGCCCACTTCTGTATGTTCCAAATCATACTGCAAGTAATTAGAGCAAAACCAGTAGAAATAATTTATTTACTTAATGGAATAAAAATGTGTAATTTTTGTAGTAAGTTCAAGTCAGTCTTATCTATGGTTATGACTGCTTAATTACCGATAGTGAATATTTCTGCATCCCAAATACATTATTGTCATGCTAAAAGAATGCTAAAAGTGTGAATATTATCAGTGACCTTGCTTTCTCAGGCTATGTCTAAATAGTGGTAGTTAATGTCTTAGTTTCATACAGTAAACTATTTTCTGGGACTGTAACCAGAAGATAAATTTTTCCCCTTGCCTCCCAAACTCTGATTTAATGACAGTACTTGATAATGAAGCAGCTTCACTGTGTCCCCAGATCTTTTGGTCTGGGTGGCAAGGGGAGAGGAGAAGTGTGAGGGGGAATCAGGGTGTGCCGTGGAATTCACCTCCTTTGCAACTCAATTACCAGTGTTACCAATAACCAGTGTGGACCACCAGACAGTGAAGCCTCAGTTTGCCTGCTCAGAAACAGACTTCTGAAATGACTTAGCATATCTCATACCTGCATGCGCCTGGCAGATGTGACATGGCACCTGCAGGTGTCATACAGGAGCAACAGCTGGAGGCCACAGAGGACACACTTTGCCATTTCAGATGACACTAAATCAATACCTGCGGTCAAGTGAATTGAGCCCCTTGTCAGTACACCAATAGTGTCTGGGGAACCAGCTGATCAAATGTCAGTGTCTGGTTTTACAGTGACACAAATAGCTTTGTAGACTCTATTGATTGTATTTATAGGATCTTCATTGGCTGTTATGATAGTTTGGATTCCTAGCTGAGAAATAAGCACTTGTCTGTGACACATGCGCTTTTAGCGAGATCTGAATTCTTGCATAAGTGAATTTTCTCATGCGGAGGATGGAGTGAAGAATATTGCTCTAGCTAGGGAAGGTATTGGCTTCTCATGTTAGTCTCCATCTTTGCTCCATGCTGTAACACGAGCCGGGCTGCTTTTTAGAGTTTTACAAAATCTCAGTGGCACCCAAAATCTTTTAGATTAAGTTGAGCATCTTAAAAAATTCTCATTTCTGACCGACCTGAGAATATGAATCATTCTGTGGCAGTGAACTGGTAGATGCAAGTTACATACTTCCATTTCCTCCTTCCTCTGACTTTGCCCAGGAAAAAACCAGAAATTTGTTGTGTATTGGTTTGCAGCTAAGGTTTTTTGGTTTGGATTTTATTTTAAATGATGTAGTGACATAAGCAATAATATAAAAATAAAATATACAGAACTGAAACATTAAATTCATCTTAAGAAGCTGCAGAAAGGTGAGTTATTAGGCCATTACCCTTAAAACATGTTCTGATGTATTACTGCTACAAGTAATCTGTGAGTGAAAATGAATTGCAGTCTTTTCACCAGCTAAGGTCGTTTTATTCATTGCTAATAGAAAGAAAAAACCCAAATCATGCCTTAATGTGTCTTGGTTTTAAGTAATGTTAAGGAAACAATTAATTGAAGCCAGTGTCTCACTTTTGTGTTGTATAATTATTGAAAAAAAATACTGATATACATATATTCTCAGGAAGTAGACCATACCCACAGAACAGGTGACTATGCCTTTACAAGTGGTACCCCTGGAAAAAATGTTTCGTGGTCTTAGATTACAGGAAGTGCAGGCAAGTTTAATGTTATCCTTGAAAAATAAACAAAAGTGTGTAAGTGTGTACAGTAGACAGGAAACAGTATTCTTTCCATTTAAGTGTGTCATTAAGGAGACGAATACTACAATGCAGAGCTGAAGTCAACACTTGAAAGGGGTGTGGAAAAGTACAGGATACAAGAGCAAGTTGTGATGTTTAGAAAGATGACCCTCGGGTAGAACCTGTTATTAAAAATATTAAGCCTGCTATTTAAAGCAAACAAATATGAGGGTGATTTGGGAATTCTTTTCCTAGTGTATAACCATTTTCAGAATGAAAATCTGGTGATTCAGCTTTAGTTTGGAATTTTTGAAAAATAATAATGAGAAAAAGGAGCCAGACACTTTTGAGGGGAAAATAATGTTTAGTAGTAAAGGTGGCTGATGAATGCAGTAAAGTGAAGATAATTCTTCATACTAAGAGATGAGGAACTTGTGAATAAATGCTTTTCTGCATTGTATACTTCAGTCATACTGAAGTTAGTGGGTTTATTCCAAGCTCAAGTGGTTGAATCTTAAAAGCCTGGTTAAATAAATTTTTAACTACAAACCTATGCGTTGTGATGTTATAACTATTGGTTGCCAAAACTGCAGAAAAGGCAGTGTGAAATAACTTCTCCAAAGAAATGTGCCTCTATCTTGGTTTTATTGGAGATTCCTTTCCTTGCACTTTAGTTCTCTCAGCAGTGTTGGCTCATTACCCAAGAATCTTCATTGCCCTTGATTGATAAATCATTCTGATTTCTTAAGTTTTAAGTAGTATAATTTTGAGATCAGTAATCCTTGTGTTTAAGCTGACCCATATAGCTTTCTACATTTAGTGCAGGAACCAAAAATGCAGTGTGTGAAAGGTTAATCTAAAAGCCTGGGGGGATCAGTAAGAGAGCTAGCTGAGCTCTCTGTCAGTGTTGGGTTTTTTCCCCAAATATTTTTACAACCCTTTTCTTGTTTTGAAAACTGTTTATCATACTTAATTTAAAATATCAATAACCTTTTTTTGACCTGCCCCCCCCCCCCCTTTCCCCCCAAGAAAGCAGATCACAGCACTTTACAAAATGAAGTTAATATCAGCAGTACCTCTGGGATGTTTTTAGCCATTCTCTTCTCGGGATTTTCAAACTTCAATATTGTTTTGCCTATAATTACCATAATGTGTAAATTTTTCAAGGTCTGTCTTTTCCACTTTCTTTTTCAAGTAATCATTTTTAAATTAAATAGGATGCCCCATTCCACACCCTTATCTCATGGCTACTTTATTTTGTAATGGTTCACCTATTTTCTTTACAGATTACTATGAAAAATAGTACTTCTCTCAAGCACCGCTAGTGACAAATCCCACCCTTCTGACATTCACTTCTCTCTGGCATTACAATTTTGTCACATATTCACAGCTTGTCTTCTACGTAATACATGAGCTTCCACTTAATACTCAGATAGGTGAGCCAGAATGAATGTCTTTCAAAACTACTGATCTCTCATCTTGTCCTCACAAGTCTGCAAAATGCACAAGAATTCGAACTTGAAAATTGTTGAAAAAATAGAAGCTGAAAAAAGTAGCAAGAGTACACTGATGAAAATATGTAAAGTTGCAAAAATAATTTAAAGTAGGTAGAGCTGTGTTTGCCCTAGGGACACTGAAAACATAGGAAATCATAAGTCTTAGAAAAACTATGGTAAATCCAAGGAGCAGGCAACTTTACAAGATACCACCTGTGTATTCGGCAATCGTGAAAGATTCCATTTGATCAGATCAAAAAGCATAAAGATGATGACACATGGGGGATGCCCTTGGGAGTTCACTCTGGCTACCACGGAACAGGGTTTTCATTAAAATTAATATTTCCACAGCTAACTGCACACTACAACAAATCCAGTAGCAGCTCTGACACATAGCTAGAAGTTCCATTTTGTTAAACTTGTCACATTGAACCATTTCATTTTTCTAAAGGTTCTGCTGCTTTTTGAAAAACCTAAGGAAAGAGGTAAATAATAGAGAAGGAAAATCCAGGTCTATGGTGTCTATCACCTTTTGAAAGACTTTGAAAAGTGTTTTTGATAATTTCTGATTCATCTAGTATATCAACTGATTGGTTTTAATAGAACTGAAGTGTAAAGATCTTTGCAATTATAATTTTTTTTTTTTTTTACCTTAAACATACTACTTGTTTTTTCCTTCATTTTTTCAAAAGGAAACAATTTTCTGGGAAAAGAAATAAAATAATTCTTAAGGAAATCTTCCTTTTTCTTTCACAAATATCACTCATAGAATCATAGAATCATTTAGGTTGGAAAAGACCTTTAAGATCATGAAGTCCAACTGTAAACCTAACACTGCTAAGCCTACCACTAAAACATGTCCCTAAGCACCATATCTACCTATTTTTTAATACCTCCAGGGATGGTGACTCAACCGCTTCCCTGGGAAGCCTGTTACAATGCTTGATAACCCTTTCATTGAAGAAATTTTTCCTAATATCAATCTAAACCTCCCCTGGTGCTACTTGAGGCCATTTCCTCTTGTCCTATTACTTTTCACTTGGGAGAAGAAACCCACATCTACCTGTCTACAACCTCCTTTCAGGTAATTGTAAAGAGCTATAAGGTCTCCCCCTCAGCCTCCTTTTCTCCAGGCTAAACAATCCCAGTTCCCTCAGCCGCTCCTCATAAGACTTGGGCTCCAGACCCTTCACCAGCTTCACTGCCCGTCTCTGGATGTAGTGCAGCACCTCAGTGTCCCTCTTGCAGTGAGGGGCCCAAACCTGAACACAGGATTCGAAGTGTGGCCTCACCAGTGCCAAGTAAAGAGGGGCAATCATTTCCCTGGTACTGCTAGCCACACTGTTCTGGATACCAGGATGCTGCTGGCCTTCTTGGCCACCTGGGCACACTGCTGGCTCATGTTCAGCCGGCTGTTCTCCAACACCCCCAGGTCCTTTGCTGTCAGACAGCTTTCCAGCCAGTCTTACTCAGGCCTGAAGCGTTGCATGGGGTTGTTGTGATCCAAATGCAGGACCCAGCACTGCTCCTTGTTGAACTGCATACAATTGGCCTCAGCCCATTGATCCAGCCTGTCCAGAACCCTCCATAGAGCTTTCCCACCCTCAAGCAGATCAACACTCTTACCCAACTTGGTGCCATCTGCAGAGTTACTGAGTGTGCACTTGATCTCCTTCTTCAGATCATTGATAAAGAGATGGAACAAAACTGGCCCCAGTACTGAGCCCTGGGGAACAGCACTTGTGACCAGTCACCAACTGGGTTTAACTCCATTCACCACCCTTCTTTGGGCTTGGCCATCCAGCCATTTTTTTTACTGAGCAAAGAATACCTCCATCCAAGCCATGAGCAGCGAGTTTCTCCAGGAGAATGCTGTGGGAGATGGTGTCAAAGGCTTTACTAAAGTTTAGGTAAACAACATCCACAGCTTTTCCCTCATCCACTAAGTGGGTCACCTTGCCATAGAAGGAGATCAGGTTAGTCAAGCAGGACCTGCCTTTCCTAAACCCATGCTGGCTGGGCCTGATTGCCTGGTTGTGCTCTATATGCCTGTGGTCGGTTGACCTTGGCTGGATGCCAAGTGCCCACCAAACTGCCCTGTCACTCCCCTCCTCAGCAGAATGGGGATTGGGGGGAGAAAATAAGAGGGACACCCCCCCCTTGTGGGTCAAGATAAAAACAGTTTAATGAAGCAATAGCAAAAGTCACACATGCAGAAGCAAAGGAAAACAAAAGATGTTATTCTCTACTTCCCATCAGTAGGTGATGTTTGGCTGCTTCCCAGGAAGCAGGTCTTCAGTACATGTAGTGGTTGCTCCAGAAGACAAACATCATAAATAACAAATGCCCCCCAGCTTACTCACCCTTTCTCTTAGCTATTATATCTAAGCAGACGTCACGTGGTATGAAATATCTCTTTGGTCACTTTGGGTCAGCTGTCCCGGCTATGTCCGCTCCCAAGATCTTGCCAGCCCCCAGCCTACTGGTGGTAGGAGAGGAAGGTTGTAGAGACGGCCTTGATACTGTGCTAGCACTGCTCAACAGTAGTCAAAATACTCATGTGTTATCACCACCTTTCCAGTTACCAATACGATCACAGCGCTATGAAGGCTGCTATGGGGCTCAGCCAGACCCAATACAGTGCCACATGATGGCACTCAAGATGATCTGCTTCATAACCTTCTCCAGCACTGAGCTCAGACTGACAGGCTTGTAGTTCCCCAAATTCTCCTTCTGGACAGTCTTGTAGATGGGTGTCAACTTTGCTAACTTCCAGTCAACTGGGACCTCCCCAGTTAGCCAGAACTGCTGATAAATGAAAGTGTCTCAGTGAGCTCTTCTGCCAGCTCCCTCAGCACCCTTGGGTGGATCCCATCCAGACCCATAGAATTGTGTGTGTCTTGGTGTAGCAGTCACTGACTGTTTCCCCTTGGATTATGGGGGCTTCATTCTGCTCTTAGCCCCTGTCTTTCAGCTCAGGGGGCTGGATACTCAGAGAATAACTGGTCTTACTATTAAACATCAGGGCAAAGGAGGCACTGAGTACCTCAGCCTTTTCCTCATAATTTGTCACTATGTTTGTCCCCACATCCAATAAAGGGTGGAGTTTATCCTTAGCCCTCCTTTTGTTGTTAATGTATTTATAGAAACTTTTGTTTTCTTTTATGGCAGTAGCCAGATTAAATTCTAGTTAGGCTAGAGTTACTTTCCACATAAAAAGATAAAGAACATTTTTGTAGAGGAATTTTTAAAATACTGAGGACATATGTTACCATTGTCCGATTTGGACAACCCAGGCCTGTTAGTTGAAACTGTAGAGCAACTTTAAATTGTCCTTGAAACAAGCAGTGTGAGAAAGAAAACAAGCTATGCACAAACAAGAAGCCAGGTGCAGAGCAAGTCCTGGGAACCACGAAATCAGCACACTCTCATCGGCACACTCTGATCAAGCGCCTGCAGCATGCTCACCAATCAGCGACAGGGACCCCACGTGGCCAGAGACTTTTATCCAATCACCTGTGTGTAGAGCCGCGTGAGCGGTTGGTTTAAGTTATAAATATGACCTGTTTGTTTAAAAAAGTGAGCACGGCATGTAGCCATATCAGTGTGATTGTCGTGACTTGGCTGACTCTCCATGGGGGACCCTCTTTACATTTTCATGATCCTTTTTCTGTTATGCATAAAAGGCAAAATATTCCAAAATTTTCATTGCTTAATCAGATTTAGTTTACATTAAACTAGCTCTGACAGAACCCCAGAAGAATAGAATCTATAGTACTGATAGGTGAAATTCTCTAGACAATTGATATTCTTAGAGCTAGGACATTTATCAGCAACTAAAATCTTACCCTTTTTCCTCTCTTCTTTATAATTTTAGTCATGATTGACTTTACCTAATTTTTTAATGCTTTATTGACCCACAATTTTGAGTTTCCTCTGGGCATCATAAAGTGTATGCATGCCCAAAGAGTCAAACCGAAAGGAACACATCACTTTCCTTTGCTATTACTACATATATTTATGGATTCTTGCTGTCCTAACTACCTATATAGTTGGCTTAATCGGGTGGTTTCAGCCTGCAGTACATTATCACAATGAGAGGGATCATAAATTATTAAAATCAATGCATCTCAATACTCTATACAAGCATTATATTTTTGTTCATTTTTTATTAAAAGTATGAAATTACTGGAAAAGTTAAATTTCTTATGCTT
This sequence comes from Falco biarmicus, assembly GCF_023638135.1. NCBI lineage: Eukaryota > Metazoa > Chordata > Aves > Falconiformes > Falconidae > Falco > Falco biarmicus. The sequence goes on from NC_079289.1 coordinate 54,206,584, forward strand.
TACACCAGATTTAATGGAAATAGTCTTGTTGGTTTCGCTAAGATCTAGACTAGGGCCATTGGGAATATATGAACATGAGTACTGTGTTTGTGTAATATGTATTCTGAACCTAATAGAAAGTTTTATTGTGTATTATGCCATCTGTCAGCTCTTATTTATCCATGCAAGTATTACAGGGAAATTATTCCCTTCCATGTTATAACCATGGGGAATTTCTAGTTGTAAAATAAGTAGGATTATTTTTTAAATAAATTGAAACAGAATATCATAGTGCTTTATTTTAAATTACAGTGATTTAATAAACATCCCTTGGTGATCCAGCAAAAAATATATATCTGAAAGTTTCCCTTCTTGTTCACTGTGATGCAATATAAAACCAAAAGTAAACACGGTAATTGCTTTTGACTGATGTACTTTCATTTTTTGTACCTTATCTGATAGGGTGACTTGTGTCATGCAGATCAAGCACCCTTTAGAGGAGGTTTCCACTTTACTATGGATTACAGATGAAGTGTATCATAAAATACAATATGGCTATCCTGGATCAGACCAAAAGGTCTGCGAAGTCCCATATCCCATCTCCAATATTAGCTAAAACAAATGCCTAAAGAAGAGCAAGAAAAAGAAAAATACATTTCCTTAACACGCACCCAACTGCAGTGTCTTTTTTACATATTCAGTAACCATTAGCTTCCATTAACTGGTCATGTTTTCCCTCTATCTAACCCATGTAACTTCTAGCATTCACAGCACCATGCATCAAGTAGCTCTACAGTTCTATGCTTCATTCCACAAAGTGCCCCTTTTGCTTATTATGAAACTGGCTCCAGCTAACTTCATTTGATGTACTTGATTCTTGGTGTGGAAGAGATGCTGAACAGTCAGTTTCAAGCTGCTGTGTCTATGCCAGTCATTTTTTAAATCTGTTGTATCAGTTCCCCTAACAATCTTACTTTTCCTTATTGAAAAGGCCTGCTTAAGTAATTGCTCATAGTACGAAAGTCTTTGTATACTTTTGATCGTGCCACTACACCCTCCAAATCTCTTCCAGTTCTTTTATTTTTTTCTGAGTAGGAGTGACAAGAGCTGCACACAGGACTAAATATGCATGTGACTCATGAATTTTGATGTGGTGAACATTGTTCTCTAAGGCTCTTTGTGTATTTTTTAATCTTTTTCCTAATAATTTCTAGCATTTGGTAAGTATTTTTGATTTATACTACTTATTGATCTGGTATTTTGATGGAACTAGCTGTCATAAGCCTAATATCCTAAATTGGTAATAAATGTGTCCTATTGTCCTAGATACTAAGTTAGATTTTTTTTTTCCACAATATGAACTAATTAACCTTTGTCTACATTACATTCCACCAGTTATTTTATTGGAAAACCGCTCATAAGATACTTCTGCAGGTCATCATAGTTGAGCCTTGACCTTATAATTCTGAGTAACTTTATAAGATGAACAATGCTTTGTCTTTCACTGGCCATACGCTTTTCAAGGTATGTATTAATGAAGACATTTAAAAAAAATCTGTAATTTAGGTTGGCAAGGTCCTCCAGAGGTCAGCTCATTCACCTGCCTGCTCAAAGCAGGTTTAATTGGACCGGGCTGCTCCTGGTAACATCCAACAGGGTCTTGAATACCTACACAGACAGAGATACCATAGCCACTGCAGGCAATCTGTGCCAATATTTAACCACCCTCACAGCATTTTTTTTCCTTTGTATCTAATCAAAACTTCATATAACTTCTGTCCATAGCCTCTTGGCCTATCACCACATGCCCCCAAGAACAGTCCCCAGTTTCATTACCTCTGTATCCTAAGATCAGGCAGTTGTAAACAACGGTGAGGTCTTCCCTGAGCCTTCTTGTGGCTGATCTGAAGTGTCCCCTGAAATGTCATGGGATCCAGCTCCCTGGCGATATTGGTGGCACTCTGCTGAGCTTGTACATCCATGTCATTGTTCTTGGGAATCCAAAACTGGACACAGCCCTCTAGATGTAGTCTTACACTTGCCAAATAAATGTGAGGTATTAAGGTTCCAGAACCTAATGACATTCTTACTAACACAGCCCAGGATGTGTTTGGCCTTCTTTGTTTCAAGGGTGCATGGCTGACTCATGTTCAGCTTGTCCACGAGGGCCCCCAATTCCTTTTCTGCAAAGCTACCTCCTAGAGTCTACCATGAGCCTGCACCATTAGATAAGATTATTGCATTCCATTTGCAAGTACTTGCGCTTGCTCTTGTTGAACTCCACAAGGCTCCCATCAAGCCATTTCTGAAACCTACTGAGGCCTTTCTGAACAGCAACTCTGCCTTCTGACATACTGATTGCTGTCCAGTTTGGTGTCAGCATTGGTGGGAGTGCCCTCCATTTTGTCATCCAGGTTAAGCAGTAATGGTCCCAGTATTAAACACTGAAGGACTCCACCAGTTACTGGGCCCAGCTGGACTCTGCACTACAGGTTACAGTTCTTTGAGCCTGGCAGTCAGCCAATTTTCTGCCCACTTATTGTCCACTTATCCAGCCCATTATCTCACACGTTTGATGATAAGGAGGCTATAAGAAGACTGTGTTGATGATGTTGCTAACCTCAAGGTATTAAATATCTACTGTACTCCCCTTGTCTATAGTGGCAGTCCCTTTGTCATAGAAAGCACTGAAGCTGGTCAGGCATGATTTGCTCTTGGGAAACCTGTGCTGGCTGCTCCTAATCACCATGTCTTTAACGTGTTTCAAAATGATTTCTCAGAGGATTTGGTCTGTAAGTTTCTCAGGCACTGTGATGAAGATTATTCAGTTCCCTAGGTCCCCCTTGTCTATCTTTTCTCCAGTCTCCAGGGACTTCCATCAATTGCCAAGAAGTCTGAAACATGACAGAGAGCAGCCTTGCAATGGCATCAGCCCCTTCAACACCCTCAGGTGCGCCCTGTCTGCTCCCATGGAATTCTATACATCCAAGAAAGTTAAGTGATCCCAATACTTTTCTTCCTGTACTGTGGGTACTGTTTCATTCCCACAGGCTCAGGGACCTGTCTTACCAGTGAAAACTGAGGCAAAAAAAAAAAAAAAAAAAAAGCATCTGGTATCTCAGTCTTTACCTGTAACTTGTCACTAGCTCCCAAGCTGTACTGAAGGACAGAAAGCTAAAGAAAAGTGGGCTCTCTTTTGCTACCAATGTATTTGTATAAATCTTTTTTACTGCCCTCCACCTCCCTTGCTAGTTCGAACTACAGCTGAGTTTTGGCTTTTGTGACTCCATTTCTACATTGCAAGAAATGTATCTACATTCCTCCCAAGCAGCCTGTTCCTACTTCCACCTTCTTTTTGTGTTTGAGCTCAGTCAGGAATTCAGTGTTTATCCATTCTGGTCCTCTGTCATGCTTGCTTAACTTTCTACACATTAAAACGGACTGTTCTTATGCCCTGAATACATTGTTCTTGAAGACTAGCCAGCTCTCCTGGGCCCTTTTGCCTTCTGGGACAGTCTCCCACAGGATTCTGTAAAACAGGCCCCTGAAGGTGCTAAAATTTGCTCTTCTGATGGCCAGGGTTGTAATTCTGGTGTTTTGGCTTGCTCACTCCTCTCAGGATATTAAACTCCAAAGTCTCATGGTTGCTGCAGTCTAGGTTGCCCTTCCACCTTTAAATCTTCAGTAAATTTCTCCTCGTTTGTGGTTAGCTGCTCCAGCAAAGTATCTCCTCTGGTCAGCTCACTGATTTCCTGCATCAATAAATTGTCTTCAATACATTCCAAAAACTTGCTATATTGCTTTCACCCCATCATATTATCCTTTCAGCAGGTATCATTGTAGTTTAAAGTCATATATGAGTATTAAGGCCTTGAGACTGTGAGGCTTTCTTCAGCTATCCAAGGCAGGCAGGCTTCATCTGCCTCCTCTCCTTGACTGAGATGCCTGTTGCAAGTACTTATTACAGTACCAGCTGTGCTGATCTGTTCTTAGAGCCTCACCCACCCCTTATTAACTGCTTCATCCTAAAGCAAAGCTACATACATTCAAGTCACTCCTTTGTATGAAGCAAAACCCCTCCTCCATACCTACCCACCCCATCTTTCGTGAGATGGTATCCCACCACTGCAGTACTCCCACCATGTCTCCGTAGTCCCAGTGACATGATAACTCTGCAGTTGTACATGAGTTTCTAATTCCTTGTGTATATTTCCTACGTTACTTTCATTGTTGTACAGGCAATTGACAGGGGCCAGATTGTGCTGCTTTTACAGGAAAAGTGTCACCTTGTCCCCTGCACACATCTGTGGTGCAGCTTATACTCTCACTTCAGGTTATGGTAACTCTCCTTGGTGTATCTAGTTTAATGCCTTCCTTCCTCACTAGGTTGCCAAGCCTAATTTGAATAGAACAGAACAGAATAATTTCAGTTGGAAGGGACCTACAACAGTCATCTCTCACACTCAAGCTTTCTTTTTGCTGTCCGGGTAACACTTTCTATCTAATACAGAGCAGCTGATTCTGTCACAGACAGAAAAAGTGTCTGTTGTTGGCATTTTAAGGACTATAAAAATGGAGGGAGAAAATAGTCAGAAAAGTGTCAGAAACGCCACTGATGAACAGTGCAGGTTTATTGCAGTCTGAAATTTGATTCTTTTCCTAACACTTGGGTGTTTGCTGTCATGGAAACATTTATAATAACTCCATTTTAAATAACCAAATAAGAACTACTAAGGAAGCATGTCAGAACAATATTTGGATGTTCCTTGGAAAACTATGATCATGTGACTCTACAAAGCTTGAATAGATCAACTTGGGATCATTTGTAGTTGTCCAGTGCCCTAATAACAGTCTTTTTTAATTAACTAAACTGTACTACTGGCTATATATAAGTGAGGAAAACTCAAAAGTAGTCTTACTTTCCTGTCCTTTGTACTTTGCATGGGAATCAAGGTGCACAATATAAACCTATTTATGATAAGTAAATATCTTGCATTATGTGTGCTATCTAATGCCTTTAATGTATGAGTAAGATCAAAAAGGAAGAGGAATGGAAAAGAAAGCAGAATCACTAGGATGAAATTGGTCGGTGTTTTATGTGCATGTAACAAGCAGTAATATAGTCTTTACCATTAAATAAATTAGTGCTTGAAACAAGAAAATCATGGTTAGTTTTAACTCATTTAAATAGCAAATTCAGAAATGACTGCTGTACAACTCCTCCCTTGAGTATGTTAATCAGTAAGAAACAAGAGTCATGCTTGTTCTAGCATAATAAATATTTGTGTGTGTATGTTAATGCATGATGAGCTTCAGCTGCAGAAGTACAAAGTACCTTCCCTCCCACCTCGAATACTTAGACCTGATCATTACAGCATTGTTAGAAGAAATGTATATTTAAAACCCTAAGATGAAAATAAAAAAGATGACTTAACATTTTCCAAAGGATGGAGGAGTTCTTCAATCACTTCTGGATTTTGAATAAAAATGAGCAATGGAGTTTCATACAAGCAATCATCCTGTGCTACCAATTTATTCTGAATGAAAGTAATGTTTCCTTTTTACTTTGTGAAATAAAAGGTTTAACCAAAATCCGGCTAAGGGCTTTGGGTTGAAATTTCAAGTAGGAAAAGAACACCTTCTGAGAGCCTTGGGGAATATGCCTTTGTTCAAAGACAGGGCTGTAGATGAGCAAGAAATCAAGGTGAATGAGCCAGAGGGTTTCAAGATAAGAAATTATGTTCTTTGGTGTTGAAAGTATTGAATGGGATTCCTATATTATGGAGGTGTCTTCTTGGCCATGTCATGGACTCTCATTTTAATTTTTGTAAGATGATTATGATCCATATGCAGTAAGAAGCTGAATTAAATCAATGTGGCAGCCTTAATTCTGTTTGCCTTTGGAACTGTAACATTTAAATAAGGTTTCTAATGTATAATGTTATGTACAATACCAGCTCTAAGAGCAGGTGAAATACTTGACTGCTAACTCTGGAGAAGAGTTAGGTAGTAAAAATGCTAATTTGTAAATGTGAAATATTCCTTAAACTCTGCAATGGAGCCAGTCTTGAAAGAACTGAGGAATTGGCAAGAGTGATGCACTGAATTCTTTCAGCGTTTTCCCAAGGAGTCTGGAAATTTGCCAGGCAAAAAGGAAGTATTAATTCCTATATAAAAAATAGCCTCAAAATGTCTTTGCTTATGTATATTGCAACAGCAGGTTCATCGTGCCCTGCAAATGTATTAGAAAACACAAACTTCACTTGGAAGTGTTGACATATATTATATGTAGGCACAGAACAGTCTGTCATTTTTCACTGGAACCTTTTGAAACTGAAAATCACAGTTTCCAAAATGAACTTTTCAGGTCTGAGATTTTGGGGTTTGTCTTCTGTTTTTTATGTTAAAATACCACTTGATGTAGAAGAGTTCTTATTCTACAGAAAGCCAAAGCCAGTAGTTGGAGGCCATAGTAATGGAATGAAAAGACTCAGTTCAGTTCAGTTCGTTTTGTCCTGTGGAATGATGTGGTGCATACTGATGGAGATGCCCTTGTCAAGTGTGTGTTGTGTCTGAGATAGACTGTTGGAATTCAGTCCTTCTTCCTCCCAGAGATTAACTTTATTTTTAATTGGCCTCATGTCACTCATAAAAAGTTACTGTTTTAATGGGCTGAGCCTATCCATTACAAGTATAACATTTATTACAGAGTATTAAGTGGATGTAAAGTATAATTAACTGTAAGTGAATTTGATAATTAAGATAACTTTAAATCCAAATTGCATTTTATAAATAGCATGATTTGCCACCATTGATTTCGGCAGAAGAAACCCTCCCATTTTCAAGGTTTTTTTACTTAGTTTGGGGCTTAGTTTGCAGAATACTGTTTTGTCTCCTTGCTTAGTGAAACCATTGGAGTGGCGTTAGAATTAAATATGATCCAAAAAATGTAATGGAAACATGCTTACGTGCTAATAAAGTTACAGTATCGTAATAGTCATATCAGACAGAGACATCATCATTGTCTGTCAAGGAATGTTCAGCATTGCTTGTTCATAAACACAAACTAAAGTGCAATAAGCTGTAATAAAGCATGCTTGGTTAAAATACTCTCCGTAGACACTTCAATCAATCAGCTCTTATCTCTCCTGAGAGTAAGTTCTTTTCCAAACAGCATGACTGTGTATACCAAATATTTTCTGAAGTAGTGATTGTGAAATGCAGGATGGTTGCTTTAATTGCCTCATTGTTCAACCTATGTCACAAAATTATGCTAATCACGCACCATAGGTGCTTCTATGCTTATCATGTGTGCACAACACATTGGTGCTTCAATCTTTCCTTTGACATATGACATTCAATATATTTCTGTGCTGGCACTATTAGAGCTGTTCAGGTAGGGGACAATGTATTGCATAAAGACAGACTGATGAAACTGTTTTTTTATGCTGAAGTCATTTGGAATAACACAGCAACACAGTGACTGGAAGACACTGATGAAATGACAATTTGTTTGTTCAGGTTTCCTATCAGCCTGTCCCTCTGCTTTTCTCAGAAAAGGAAGGTATATAGGTAATAGCTGGTTGTGCTTCAGGAATTCCTAGTTGCCACAAGAGTGTCTAGGGAATTATTACTGGGTGCTGTAAATCTGAAGACTTTTAGCTGCTCAAGTTGATGCTGTGCTGAGCTGCCTTCAGGTAGCCTCAGAATTTATGGGAACATAAACCTACCTTATATCCGTTTATTCCCTCAGCCATGCCAAATGGAGTAAGTCACTCTGGCTTTTCTTGTCCTGTGCATAATCATTCTCTACATTGTGGCATAGCAGAATCCAGGCTATATGGGTTACAACAGGACAAAATGTAGTAAAGACGTGAGTACTACTGTCTGTTGTCTCTGTCACTTATGGAGGAGAATAGTCGAGGAAATTTGACAGTGGCTTGGATTATTTATAGTATCTTCCTGTGCATGTGGTTAGGAAATTCTAGTCTTTTGTACTTAATGTATTGCTGTATGTGTAACACAGGGAAAGACTGGATACTGTTATGGCACCTTCCGGATTTGTTCTCTCTTCCTGCATTCTCACAATTTCCGAGACCTAGTGACATTTGCTCAGGGTAGACAGGTTGGATGTAAGTGGGCACAGCTGTACAAATGTGTGGGACAGGTGATGTTTGAACACCAGAAGAGCAAGTGTGTATAACCTGTAGGGCCTTCACCCCCAAATTTTGCCTAAGGTTGTCTTTGGCTCCTTCCTGTCTTACATTTCTAAGCAAAAGCAGAGCAGGATTTATGAGGATGTCAGGTTTAGTTATACACACTCTACTCTGGAACAATATGTCTCTTGAACCTTTTATTTCTAGTGGTCCATATAGATACAACTAGGTGTAGAGAAGTTGGCTGCGTACTTTTTTGACTCCTGCAACCCAATAATATTATTAGTAATTTTTCATGTAGAGCAGATGTATGTTAGGCAATGCTGATAAAGGAAATATATCTTCTCTTGAGTTATTTCACTAACTTACTGATGGTCATCTCTCAACTGCACCTGGTTGGTTCTACCAGCATTTCACCTCAGTTTAATGCCTGATTTAGCAGCCACCACATTTTGACTACCACCTAAAAATTCCTTACTAGAAAAAAAGGTGGGATTTTTTTCTGTTCCCTCCCATGAAAAACTTGCTTTTGGAATTGCACATCTTGTTTCTGAGCATCTGTTCTGGGACCAATTTATTTATTTCAAGTCTGCTATGTTATTTTAACTTCTGAAATAAAACCAAATAAAAGTGCACATACATAATTTAATGTGTTATTTTACTAGGCTTTTTGTAAACTTTGGAGTAGGTAACTTTGTATCATATAAGCTATAACTAAAATATAACTTTGTGTGGAATAAATTACAACAATTAAATTCTATGAAGAGGAGTTGAATAGTACTGTTTAATGAAGTATTAACAAATTCAGCTTATCTTATTAACTTTCTTCTAAAGGATATAAAATACATCAAGGTATATTTATACGTAAAAACCTGGACTACTTTAGGTGAATGTACATATACAGAATTCCTGTTAAAGTCTTTCTGTAACTCAGTAAATATGATTCCTGTTCCATTTCTGCAACTGTCTCATTTTTGTTTGCACTCTCTCTGTTTTTCTGTCCAACACAAGCAGAAAACCAACGCCCTTCTCCTATAATCAAGTTGTTAATGGGTTTGCAGTTATAATCAGCAGTAATCAATAAAACAAATGTGTTTAAGTCTCTTTTTTTCCCTTTTATGACTTAACTCCCTGCTATTCCTCACTCCTACCTGAAATCAATGATGCATTTTCCATTGATTTACTATAACAGGGAAAAGATCTAGCTGCATGTTAACAAAGTGTGGCATATTGTAATGGGGGGGGGCGGGGGGGGGGGGGAATGAATTAGTTAAAGAGACACTATCAAAAAAAAAATCTCTTTATTTTTATGTGATATTTTAATAAGAAAAATAATTTCATTATCATAGCTGTATGTCTGTACTATATCTTTAACTAAGATTTTGATTATTTTTTCCATATTGCTGAATAAATAATTAACACTTTTGGGGAAAAAATGGATCTTGCTGTTCTTACTGGGAGTCTTATTGGAGCTCATTGAAGTTAAGTTTTTCCAGTTGGCTTGAATGGCTTTCGATCCATCACGTTTATGGAGTTTCTGGTAGTTGTTAAGAATGTTGTAAATACCAGAAGGATATAAGAAAAGGGTGATACTTTCAAAATATCCATCTTGATTTGCCTAAATTAAGACAGTCCCAGCTTAACACTCATTGCAAGCCACAGTGTATCCAATTGTCCTCAATCAGGTGAGCCTAAAATCAGAAGGCAATGACATGATTAAGTAGCATCTTCATTAAAAGGTGTCATTATTTGACTTACAGAGAAACAATTGAGGTTCAGTTTGCATGGATATTTCTTATCTTCATATTTTTAAGGCTATTTAAGAAATACTATGTTAATTGAAAATAAAAGGGAATAATTGGTCGATAAAATGGATGCATGCAATGTGCAGTGAATAAAATATTACATTACTTAACATAAATATAGCAATACTTAATTGGGCTGATTTTTCACTTTTGCCAATAAAAGGAACATGCAAATTCATAGTCTATAATACCACAATTAATTTTCAATTATTTGTTTACATTCTTAAAAAAAAAAAAAGGTTAAAAACAGCCCTGAAAATGTGTAGTAGTCTTACAAATTCTGTCTTTTACATTCTGTCTATTGAAAGTGCATGTTCCCTTCTCCAGTAAACATATTTTATCACTTGCTGTGCTGGCAATGAAGATTTGTTTGTCCTTGTAACATAATGATCTTCACTACTTACTTAATGCTATGGAGATTTCTCTTAAGAATATATATTTATTATTGCATGACCACTTCTTAATGTCTGTCCACAGTCAATACAATATAGAAATTGTGCCTGAGTACAGATCATTTACTACATTTAGAGTTTTTATGGATATGTGATTTTTTTTCTTCCCCCCATCATTGCTCTACCAAACTTTTCCCCATGCTTCTGCAGAAGAATAAAAAAAAGGAGGGAGAAAAGAAAGTTTTGACATTTTCCATATATTTTTCATATATATTTTCATATATTTTCATATAAATATTTATTAATGTAACCTGGTATTTTGAAATCTATTAAAAAAATCAAACTCTTAGTTAGATGGTGGCACCTATCTCTAGCTTGAAATTATATATACAGTATAATAAATCTGAAGGGGAAATAATGAATATTGAGAGGGAAAGTAAAGCATTCTTCCAAGTTTAGATAGCTCAGTATTTTTAATGGTTTAAATAGCATATTCAGTAATGCCTCAGACATAGTTTAAGAAGTGAAGCAAAGAACATCCCAAGCAACTTTGTCCACAACTAAACCCAAGCATTATCCCAGTGTGTTACAATATCTCATGCTTGCAAGTCATTCTTCTTGATGTGTTGATTAATAATAAAATACTTAAACTGCTTAAAAAATTCTTAAAATGTTTCAGGCCTAGAAGGGTTATTACAGGTCCTCATACCAAACCAACAACTCACAATTATGAAGATTTTCCTTTACATCTGTAGAATTTTGTGCTGAATTATGCGGCATATCCCTAGGCTATGCTCATGGAAATAAAACCTGAGAATATAATTATTGATACATTTTGCTGCATTTGTGGAACAGAAAAGTATTGTGCATGATGTGGAAGGCACTGAAGAGCTTGCAGATGAGTAGGTCTATAGGGTAAGTAAGGTATCAAGCCAAGGATAATTCCTGGTTCTGTAGTGAGTTGTAGCCAGTCTGCTCTAGAAGAGTCTAGCAACGGTTAGTACCGAAGCAGTCTGTAACTAATGAGCTGCAAAGAAGAGATACTTTTGTAGCGGTTGCAGGGAAAATACAGATGGAGGCAAAGAAGCTAAAAATGAGTTCAAACCAAAATAAAAATTAGTATTCATTTAAGAAAAGTGGGTTTAATAAAGAAATTGTGAAGTTCTGCTAAACCTAATACTTCAGGGATTTCAGATTACCTTTAGTGACACTGAGTGATCATTAAAGAGGTGAGATTTGTTTCTCACACATTAAGTAGTGGACTAATGAGAGCTTACAAGGCTGCAAGGTATATCCTGTACTATTCCTCATTATTGGATGAGTTGAAGAACTGGACTTGTATTCTATTTAACAGTAATATGAAGTTGTGAAAGATATGCTATGTGAGATTTATGTTCAACATGCTTTACTGGAAGCATGCATGGAATTCTGTCATTCCATGGTGCCTTATTTTTTGCTTCCAAAAATTTCTCAAGCAGAATACTGATGTATGGACTATAGGGGAGGCAATTACACTATGTCACACATTTGTATAGTGTTCAGTAGATGTGTTTTGCCAGTCATTCCATGAAAGACTGTAAAATAATATCTACATTTTGGCTGAAAAAAAAAAGTATGGTACATTCACAATATGATCAAGTCTTTCTGGTTTTTATAAATATCTGTTGGTGGTAAAGGGAAAATTGGAAAAGATTATCTGTCCTCCTGCTATTATGAGTAAGTGTATTCTCATTAAGAACCTTCACAGATCAGTTTCTCATTTCTATTAAAAAAAGTTTAAATTGCCTTTTTGAGGCAGACTGATCCATTATGCAAGTCACTTTAGCACTTGTTCATAGGGAAACAAACTACATCATTCTATATGGGATTTTCAGGCATAAAAAGAACCTTGCAATGTACATGATTGCAGACTTTTGAAGCTTTGTGTCATATTAGTACATTTGTCCTCATGTAATTCACAGATTTCAGTTGTGAACCAATGCTTTATGATTTCTAAACATACACTTAAAAAAAAAATGAACAGAAACCGACACTTTACTAAAGAGGGGAAGCATAGAATAGGAAAGATTACTTAGTTGATCTCTACATAAGTTTCTTACTCAGGATGCATTTCTCTCCCCAAAGCTTTATAGGTCAAATCTTGTTCTAAATGAAATAGAAATTTCATATGTACTTTAATGAGACTACAATTTGGATCTATGTAAGGCATTTAGGGAGGGTGAGGAACAACCAAACTTAACATTCTTCTAAATGAAGATTTAGATCTAATTTAGAATTTAAAGGAATCATAAAGAGAAGGAGATGAAACCCTTCCTTCCTCCTGCACTGACTGCTGGAGAGAACAACTGTTTGATAAATCAGCATATGTTTAATTTCTCCTGAGCTGATAATCTTTCTCCTTTTCTTGTGGTAAATTCTGCACACCTTGTTATCTACATTCCCTGTTGTTCTAGCCAAACAATAAGTTGGATAGTTGTTTCATTATAATCGTGAAGGTTTTCATCTGCACACACAACCTTAATTCCCTGTTGCTCCTTCACCTAGTCCTGGGCAGGAAATTCCCAAAACCATACAGTATTAACTCTTTAGCAAGAAAATCATGTCTGGCCTCTACAAAGCTGTATTAAAGTTTTGTTTTTCTAGCAGGAAATAGCCAAAATATAAATTTATCTTGTTTATACTTTATTGTTTTATGAAAGCAAATAGGAAAGAAAAAAAAAGGAAACAGAAGCCCATAACACGTTTCCCTCCTAAGAAAGAAAAAAAAGCTCCACATAACTATCACACAGGATTTCTTTGTCCTGAGTCTCAATAGACAGTTGAAACACTTTTATCCCTGAGATATCAGCATAAGAACTTTAAATGTTATATTGCTTTGTTTGAATAGATGATTCATAGATTTTAAAAGATACGATGAAAATTTATTTAGTATAAGCTTCTTGTTATAACATGCAATGCTGAAATGAATGGTAGGTATGTTAATAAATACCTTTAAAACCGAAGTGGTTTATTCTCTGGAAATTTTATTTTTCAGTAGTTTTCTTTGTCTTGAATGGTGATTATGCATAAGAATATATGTACTCATATAAACGATCATATGTGCATGTAAACTTGAGTGCATATCAGAATACACGTACATATTATTATTGTCTGAGAAGACATATGTATATAAACTGTGTTAAATGGCAGTGATTTGGCTGCCATATGTGTATTTATAGATTATATCAGCTATCATTTTTTTCTTCATTTTCTATGAGATTGGTTGCCTTGGTCAACCAATTTCCCTTTCAAAATGTTGGGGAGAACATTAGCTTTTCCAAATTCCCCAAACTCTACACTGCAGTCTCAAATTTATTAAAGAATCAACATCAGTCATCCAGATTGCTTTTTGATCTGTAATTTTAATGTTCTGTCCTGCAAGCTGGTCTGATTAGCTTGCACATATATTCTAACTTCTCTAAGACAGCCTTTGATTTAAACTATTGTGAAATTCAGTGAAATTAAATTAAATTAATATTTTATAATTTAAAAATAAGATCTAAACTCTATTTAAAACATTTAACAATTGTCATTTAACAGAATTTATTTAGTGATGGGTTAGACAATCTTTTCTTATCATTTACGGAGGAACATTTTATCTGGATTTGTTCCAAACACAGAAATATTCTTACACTGTTTTGACATGGTATATTATGACTGATTGATGGATTGACTGTCTGTGTCAACTTTAGGTCATATATCAGTGCTAAGATATTTTTCTGTTTCCAATGTAGTGTAGTACTTATTAGCCTTAATATTTGCCTTAGAAGTTTCATGAATACATTTCCTTTAGCAATTTCTTGTATTTCCCAGTTGTCAATGTATACATGTAGCTGTCAGCTTCTCCATTTTTCCATTGGTGATATATGTTGTTGGTGGTTCCTTGTCATTAAGTCAAAACTGAATACAGCTTCTGGAAAAGTGCTTATTGCGTATTTCTCTGGTCATGTTTTCCCTACAGAAATCCTGGAGAGCTAATGATAACACTTACCAGGCTTCTACAAAAGCAAAGTATTGAAATGTGTGGGTGATTTGCATGCCAAAGGAGCCTGCAGAATAATTGGACATAGAATCAGTTTTAAAAAGTGTGTGTTTACAGAGCACTGTAGCAATTCATCTTCCCCAGTCTACTCAGTTATCGCTATTCCACCTTTCCTTAGTTTCTTTTCAATTGTGATGCCCTGATAATTTTTGTAGAAACAAGTAAGATTAAATCAAACATTGCTATTATTATTTATTACATTTAAAACTGTTGTGGTTGTGAAAAGTGTATGCGATCAATAGTAAACTATAAACAAAAATTAATCATGATCTCATAACCAATGATAAATTCTGTTTCCAATATAGGCAAATGTGTATATTCCCAAGTAAGAGTCTGCACACAGTTTTAATGATGATATTTATTCCGAGTAGCACTTGACTCTGGAAGAAGTTCCACTGAAACTGGGGGACAAAAATATATAGAAGTTTGATAATCAGTTGTGATCACACGTATTACAATCTTGTCTTCTGTTTTTATATGCTCATTTGGACGAAAGAAATAGCTTTAAAATACTGTTTTGTGAAACTTGCAAAAATATTGAAAGCTGTCATGTAATGTCATTAGGTTTTTCTGTATAAGTACACCTGCATATATTAGTATATTATAGGGAAATTTAAAGTGAATGTGATAAGCAGACATGAATCATAGATATTAAAGTTAAGATTTAATTTGATTGAATGTCTAATATTTCTGATTAGGTAAAAGAATCAGCAAAAAATTTCTGGGTCCCGTCATGTCAGCCCTTTGTGCATTGAATTTGTTTTGAAATAAAGGGAAGCATAGCGTGAGGGTGTGAAAAATCTCCAGAAGCTCTAGCTGTTAAGAGTAGCATAGACTGTTATTACTTTTTTATTTGAATATTCGTCCCATTGATTAGTGGTGGATTCCTGCAATTTGGCTAACTGGATTATTTTTGACAAGTGAAAGACTAGACGTACTTGTTATATTATTAGTTCAATAGCCAGAGAGCATTATATTGTGCAAGAATTAGGTTGTTATTCTTTCTGTTTGAAATCATAGTTGTCCCATAAGTGATGAAGAACAAAGCAGTTTAAAGTAGGTTAGCAAACAGAATGTGAAATGGACAGGAAAAGTAAAGGATTCAAAATATTTCAAGAGGCAATAGATTTTAATGTATTTTCTTGCAAATGAATTCTTATGTTCTGCACAGTGATGTCTTCCATTGGGATTGATCTGATTGCCTTAGCATAAAACATCTGCTAACAACTGGGATTTTCTGCTGGCTTCCAGCTCTATTTTACAATAGCCTGCAAGTCTCATTTACCTCCTGTGTCGTAGCTTCCAGCTCAAGGTCTATGTCTTGGATACCCTGGAACTTCTCAAATAGTACTGGACGCTTAGTTTGGATTGCTGAGCCCTAAGTACTGGCCTCAACAGCACTACTGGTTTATAACTTTTTAGATTTTTTTTGAAAGATGTTTTATGAAAGATTTTATTCAAATAAGATTAGAAAAATAATCAGGGACAGGAACCATCACATTACATAGAAACAATACTGATGGGGACCTTTCAGAAGGCAGTAGTGACCTGCCAAAAAAATTGATTGTGTGAATCATGAAACAATCTTTAGCTGCAAAGGTCATAGTAAATATAGCAGTGAAAGGCGAGCCAAAGAGGGCAAGACAAAGAAGTATACTATATTGTCCTTACAAGTATCTGGAAATTAATTAATTCCGTTCAAAAGGAATGAGCTTTTCAAAGTGAATTAGGATTTGATTTTATTTGTTAGCTTTTTCTTGACAAGATTACAGAAAGGAGTATACAAAAAGTCAACAGCAACAAAAAATAATAATAATAAAAAAAAATTAGTGTAGTTAGTGAAAACGAAGATAGTAGTGAGGTCTATATATACACCTGAGATTGAAACGTTCTGCAATGAGTGATATCAGAGCTACGTGAGTCAGATATGATTATGGAAATTTTCCCATTGTCCAGTCTTTTCTCTATTTATACCAGTTTGTTGTTACTCTGTGGGTCAGAAAACTTTGAGCTGAATGATGACAAGTCTTCAACGCTGTGTTATTTTACAAAAGTTGTATTGTCTGCTCCCCCTCTATTTTATATAGATGTGAAATAATTTAAAAAGTGTTATTTTACAAGTTTTGGTTCCATGCTTACAAGTATCTGACACAGTCCTCTCACTGTTGTCATTTGTTCTTTTGAGGTAAAGCTGCTAAAGTGTATGGGCTGGAAGAGCAAAACAGCCAGTCCCAGAAGATGGGGATCAGTGGCATGAAGTCTACTTGAAGGCCAATAACTAGTGGTGTACATTAGTGGTGTACATCCTGCTCAGCAACTTCATTAAGATCTAGGTGATGGGGCAGAGTATACCCTCAGCAAGTCTGGTGATGACAGAAAGCTGGGAAGCATGAATGATACACCTGAAGATTTTGCTGCCATCCAGAGGGACTTCGATAGGCTGGAGAAATGGGCTGGGAGGAACCTCATAAAGTTCAGCAAAGGGAAGTGCAAGGTCCTGCACCTGGGGAGGAAAAACCCCTGGCACCAGTGCATGCTGGAAAGCAGCTTAGCAGAAAAGGACCTTGAGGTCCTGCTGGAGACAGTTGAACACGAGCCAGCAGTGTGCCCTTGTGGCCAAGAAGGCTAAGGATATCCTGTGATGCATTAAGAGTGTTGCCAGCAGGTCCCTCTACTCAGCACTAGTGAAGGCACACCTAGTGTCCTGTGTCCACTTCTGGGGTGGTACAAAGTATCTGAAGGGAGGGTGCAAGGAAGAGGGAGATGGGCTCTTTTCAGTGGTGCCCAGTGACAGGACCAGAGGCAATGAGCACAAACTGAAACACAGGAGGTTCCCTCTGAGCATCAGGAAACACTTTTATACTGTAAGGGTGATGGAACCCTGGAATAGATTGCCTGGAGAGGATGTGGAGTCTCCCTCCTTGGAGATACTCAAAATCTGTCTGGACTTGGTCCTGGACAACTGGCTTTATGTGACCCTGCTTGAGCAGGGAGCTTGGACAAGCTTACAACCACAGGTCCCTTCCAACCTCAAGCATTCTGTGATTGTGTGAAAATGATGATTTTCAATATTAAATCTTGAATTCTGAAACTCTGATACTCTAATTATATCTTGCTTTCACTTTATCCCATAGCAAGAGGATGCTGCAGAGTTATACTTACTAGTCACTGAAACTTGAGACCTTTCCTTCTTCAAAGTAGAGCGTTCTACACTGTCGTGAAGTGTGGTTTCTTTATTCCAACATTGCTTGTATCTTAATAATGCTCTGTTAGCTTTTTCATTACACTTTCTGGTATGGTATTCACCAACACCTTTCACAACTTGCATGCTTTTTATCCGGTCCCATAGTCTGAGAAAGAATTACATGTTTAATAGAGTATGATTACCAGATGCTTCTACAGGAAAGACTACAGAAGTCTACAGGCATTATGCTTCTAAGCCAGTTCCGTGCTTCAGAAAAGACCACATTCTTCCTTCTAACCATGGAAGGCTAGTTTGCCTGAGATACTAAAAAATTATTTTTCCTTGAAGTTTACACATACTATTCATTACAATCTTTCCAGTGTAATTGCTAACAGTTTAGATAATTGGAAAACAATATTTTAAGACAAAGCAATTAAAATATTTTTTATCTACAAACTTTCTTCCATGTCCATATTTTTTGCTGAATCCGCAGTTACTGCAACCAAATCCATGAAGTTCAACTGTTAACAGCACAACCGCTACACAGGGCCACTCCAGCGGTAAAGCCTCTTTTGTGATACTTATGCCTGGTCAGTACCACAGGTAGATTCTCTTCACTGTTTTTCCCCTTATCCCTGGAGCTCCTAGCCACTGTCCCATCACTTCTTCAGCCATATCTCATCTACTTGTGTCAGGGTCAGTTCTGCTTGCAATTCTAACAATTGAGAAGAACAGGGTTTGTTGGGGTTTTTTTATGTGTGGGTTGGTTTCTTTTGTTTTGTTTGCTTGTTTGTTTTTACAGAAGCAAACAGTAACATCTGTGCAGTGTTGTTCCAAGATCTCTGAGCTAGCTGGTAAATCTATATAGCACAGGGCTGTGCAGAGTCCCATAAACGTAGTAGTTTAAGTCCCCAAATCAGAGTAGGTATTAGCTTTCTTCCTAATACAAATATCAGCAGCTAATAGTATGCAAAATAAATTGATTCATCAAAGCTTATATTAAAAAAAAAAAAAGATAAACCCAGAGTGGTGTTTTTAGTCTATAAATTTATTTAGATTCATTTTCAGTAGGGTTGGTTCCACTAGGAATTTTGAAAGCAAAGAATGGCTAGAAATTATGTGAATATGTGTTCACATCCCAAATACATGCATTGGGTCAAAGAGGGAGAAAAAGTTTCTGCCCCCCCAGAAGTTAGATCATTTACCTAGCCAACATGAGAGTCAACTATGTCTCCCTTTTCCCAATGAGGCAAAGAACACCAAACAGAGGAAAGAGAGCTCAATGACTTTGCGTCTGGGTTATTGTTTTGGAGATGAAAAATGCTGCTTCTTGATTCAAATAAACCAGGCCATATCAAAACAGGGGTTTTGAAAGAAAAGAGTCATTTTCTTGTTGTTAGGGAGGGGAATCCTGAGCTGATGCTACAATTCCTAAATGTTACCTCATTGGACCTTAAGCAAAATATAAATCCTGGGCATACTTAGGTGCCTTAGAATAACCTCTATTATATGCAGCACAGAGACAGAAGTGCCTCAAACTACCTAGAGCAGAATATGTAGGCTGACAGTACTGTGGTTTCAGTCTAGTCTTTCCCACAGCCTGGGGAACCATATTTATGGGTTGAAAGTCTGCCCTGGAGATAAAGCTTGCTCTGTCTTTCAAGTCAAGCAAGAGAAATGGTCCTTTCTCTCTTCTAAAACACAACTCAGCCTCTGTGGATGTCTCCTGTGGAGTTCTGTAGGAAAGTTATTATTTAATCCTCTGATCACAAAATACATTGCAACCTACAAAGATGAAAATGTACATTTAGCCTATCTGCATTTTAATCATATGCATTTCAGTAAAAATATTCATCTTTGCACACGCTGGCATGCAAACTCTAGTATGTGGCTATGCTTCTACAGTCATGAATATTAATTCTTTTGTCCAGAGAAATGTGTATTCTCTTCAGAGCCAGCAGTTAATAAATAATTCTCAAACCTTCTTATCTTGAGCCCTAGACTATTTTCAGAATTTCATGAAAGAGAAACTTCTGAAATAGAAAGGTCTTCTTGAGAAGTATTCTTTGTAACTTACATAACTAGGTTTGCAACAAGTTATCATAAGGTATCATAAACTCCTGAAAAGCAATTAAATTGTAGATGAACTAACAAAAATTCATGGTACTTCCTCAGCCATTTTTGTGTACTTTTCTATAGTAACTGCAGTACTATGGGAAATAAGATCCCTAAACAAAAGTAGTCAATGCATGTATGCCTGACCCGAACATGAATGATGATGGATGTCAGTATATGGTTGTAACTATATCTGAAATATGCTGTGACTTGCAATATGAATTTCACTTTTCTGATCTAAACCAGTTAACTCACTGACATTTCACAAGGATGAAAAGAATGAACATTGTACTCTGAACAATAGTTTTTTGTAAATCTTGGCTGGGTTCTGCTAAGTAGCCATGGGATATCTTCCAGCCATCTGGCTAGCATCTCAGCTTCAATGAAGGCACATTCAGCATGACTGCAGGAGCATAACTAATCAGGAATTAAAGTACTAAGTATTTTGAATATTAGGGGAGGTGGGGAATTTGGAAACTTTTAGTAAAACAAATATCTTTCTGTGAACAAGAAGGTATTTTAGTATCAGAAAAACACATCAAGCCTTTTGTTTTTTTCTGTTTGGAATACCACTGATGTTTTTCAGGTGAACGCTTTTTTTAAATTCCTAACTGTGGAAGAAGTAATTACATACAGTGTATTAAAGATGCTTTACAATATTCTCATTACCTACTAGGATTAAATTCTAAAGTACTAGGAGTCTTCTAATTTTATTGAACTGGTGTAGTATTTTAAAACATACCTTGCAGGAACAGGCTAGAGTTTAGCCTGTTGTGGTGCGAGATTTAATTTGCAAAGAAAAATCAAGAGTATTCTTAAAAAGCATTAAAATGTATTCAATCTTGCTGCTAACTTTGATGAAACCATTCTTGGAATTATTAACCTGAAAGACAGGGAACGAGCAGTGCCACTCAGTGTCCTTGTTGCTGAGGAAAAAGATCCTTGATGTTGATACTAGGTAAAGGAAATTTTACTCTCTGCATTTTGCTTTCTTAGTTGGTGTGCTTTGGTTTTGCATACTGTTTGTAAAGTAAGTAAAAAAAAAATAAAATGTTGCTTTGTTTTTAGTAGCATATATATTTCTAGCACTAAGAAATGCTTTCCTACCTTAATGAAATGCATTTCAACTTTAAACTCTGATTTTACCCTAAAACCCCACTTCCAGCAACTGAATGCTTTATTGACAAACAAGAGCCAAAAGACCAATGACCACCCTGAGGGTTCTTTTTCTGGATATTGCAGGAAACTGAGTTTTGTAGCAGCAGGAATGGGAGGCCAGAATAAAAGATTTGCTATCAGTAAGACACAGATAATTTTTGGCCAATCAAATTATCTTCAGAGTTATCATAATTATCTCTCTCTCTTTGTGCCATGGTCAGTACAGCTCTCATTCTGGCCTACTATTTCACAACAGCTTTCACAGCCTACAAGGACTAGGTCTAGTTTGCAAGTTTCAAGATGGATTTCTTCCAATGCATATAAAGCCTTCATTTTGAACACAAAATTAAGTGCAGAAATGGAAAATAGGGACCTTACTTGGTTCTGCTCTGATTCAGTGGAAAGTGGTCCACTGACACAGTTAGACTGATCATCTGTGTTAAGAAAATTTTCAGCAGGAAGTTATATCTTCATTGTAATCTGTTGTTTTGGGGGTCTTGTTTGTTTGTTTGTTTGTTTTTTTAATATCTCGATTAACATTTTAGCTGCTTTATTGCCTTTTTATTCAAAGAATGACAGGTAGCTGAGGTTGAAAGGAGACACTGGAATCATCTAGTCTAACATCCCTTCTCAAAGCACAGCCAACTAGGACAGGTTGCTCAGAACTTTGTCCAGTTGGGTTTAGAATATCTACAAAGGTGGGGACTCCAAACCTGTCTGACCAACATGTTCCAGTCTTTGATCACAGTCACTGTTAAATGTTTTTTTCTTAGATGGAATTTACTGCATGTCAGTTCGAGCATATTTCCTCTCATCTGCCACTGGGTGGTACCAAGGAATATCTAGCGCCGCCTTCTTTATCCACCCCCATCAGGTATTTATATACATTGTTGTTAGCCCTGAAACTGAGAACTATACACTTTGAATGCACTAGGCATTTCTATGTTTTCTAGGCTATATGGACTGCTGCCATAAAAACAATTAGTTCATCTGGGCAACTTGCTTGATCATTTTTTAAAAATCGATGACCAAATAATTTTAAAAATAAAGGTGATGGACAAGTTAAAATTAAAATTTCTATAATATTTTCAAAGTTAAACACCTTAATTTCAGGTGGGTTTTTTTTTTGGCAAAATCACTCCAGGTCTTTAAATTTTCAAAAATGAAATTTTAGTTTGCCTTGAAATGAATTATCTTTCTTTACAGTTTTCAGAACTCTGAACGTAGATAGATTGAATTACTACATTCTATCCAGTCTGTATCAGGCAAAAAAATGCAAAAGTACTAAAATCTGAATCCTTATTTGCTTTAGTAAAAGCAAATCATACAGTGATCCCACATTCCTGGAAATCAGAAGAAAAAGAGAAAGTTATCAGAAGTTTGGGCTGTCTTATACCAGTAGGTAAACACATTGCAAATGTAAGACATTTTAAATCATTATTATTATTACTATTATTTTACAGAAAATGCTCTTTTACAGTTCAAATAAAGTGTCACAACCATGCTCAATGAATGTAAAAAGAGTGACAGGCTGAAGTGTATTACAAACACTACTAGCTCATGGGGAATTTGCTGTCCACCAGAACTTCTCCGCAGAGCTGCCTTCTGACAGGTCAACCCCAAGCCTGTACTGGTGCATGGGGTTGTTCCTCCCCAGGTGCAGGACCTTTCTCTTGCTGTTGTTGAACTTCATTGGGTTCCTCTCTGCCCAGCTCTCCAGCCTGTCCAGGTCTTACTGAATGGCAGTGCAGCCCTCCGGGGTATCAGCCACTGCTCCCAGCTTTGTATCATCAGCAAACTTGCTGAGGGCACACTCTGTCCCTTCATCCAGGTCATTGATAAGTTGAGCAGAACTGGACCCAGCACTGAGCCCTGGGGAACACCCCTGGCTACAGCCTCGAGCCAGACTCTGTTCTGCTGACCACAACCCTCTGAGCTCTGCCATTCAGCCCGTTCCCAACCCACCTCACTGTCTGCTCACAACACCCACACTGCCTGAGCTTGCCTATGAGGGTGTTGTGGCAGACAGTGTCTAAAGCCTCACTGAGGTACAGGTAGACAACATCCACTGCTCTCCTCTCGACTACCCAGCCAGTCATTGCATCATAGAAGGCTATCTGGTTGGTGAGGCATGATTTTGCCTTGGTGAATCCATGTTGGCTGTTCCTGATTACCTTCTTTTCCTCCACAAGCTTTGAGATGACCTCCAGGATGAGCTGTTCTATCACCTTTCCAGGGATGGAGGTGAGGCTGACTGGTCTGTAGTTTCCTGGGTCCTCCTTCTTGACCTTTTTGAAGGCTGGAGTGAAGTTGGCTTTCCTCTAGTCTTCAGGCACCTCTCCTGTTCTCCATGACCTTTCAAAGATGACGGAGAATGGCTTGGTAATAACATCTGCCAGCTCCCTCTGCACTTAGGGCTGCATTCCATTGGGGCGCATGGATCAGACTGTTTTAACATTCTGGTGAGACTTCTACCACAAGTTTCTATTTTAATTTTCTGTGCTTACAAAAGATTAGATTTAAAAAATAAATTTAATATTAAAACATTTAAACTTTTTCTATTATGCTGCTAGAAATTTCAGGTCAGTGATTGTAAGCCTACAAAATATGAGAAATATAAGTGTGAAAGATATGCACCTAGCAATGGGAGCTACTGAATCAGGGATGTAGGTGAAACCATGTGTCTATGTATACCAATTTAAAGCTAGCTGTCTGAGAATCAGTTCAAGATTAGATAATTCAAATTACAATGGATTTATCATAGTGTATATATGTGCAGGTAAGTCCCATCTCTGACCATCTTTGCTACAAGGCTCAAACTTATAGCTTGTCTGTATTCTGTATTGCAGCCATGTGGAAGAGACATGGTATTAAGAAACAAGCTGTGGTTTTGTTGTGGTTTCACACCAAATGGCAGTGTGAAGACTGAGTGGATCCAGATACCTAAACACTTTCATCACAGATACACACAATTTTACAGATTACATGACTTTCCTGTTCTCTGTGAGGGAATGTGAAGTCTAGGAGGGACTGGTGGTGGGTCAGCACGGGGCTTCCAGATGTGCCTTGCATCCTCCCTTAACTTCAGGTGCTCTTCTCCTCTCAGGCACCTCTGGAAGTCAAAGAGATAGATGGTCCTGACCCTGTTGCAGGGCTGTAGGGTCCCTGAGGTTTTATCCCTGAGCAACTCTGGACACTGTTTATGCTGGGATGGGGTAGGGAACACCCAAATCTTGACTGGCCCAATCAGAATCGTTGGATGCCCAGCAAATGACTGGTGCTGGCATTCAGTCTTCCTCTCTCAAAGAATCCCAACAGTCACAACTTTCATACTGTTTCAAAGGTTTATGTTTATGTTACTTCTCTGTGTAGCTACTCCCTTATCTTATAGGACGAATTAAAGCTTATTCACATATGCTAAAACTGATTTCAACTAGGCCTAACTTATGCTAACTGCTGCAAGTTTCCATACCAAGCAATTTGAGAATGCCAGGCATTAGTGCCGGTAACAACTTAGAACATAATTAATCTCAGTTAGCATTAAAAAACCTAAAGATTAGTCATCTAAGTTGTCTTTTCAATACCTATTTCTCTTCACTGACTGCAAAATGAGTATTGTTCTGGTATAGATAGCATTTAGGTCACACAAATCACACTTCCAGTCATCCCTTAAGCTTAAAGGATGCATTGAGGTTTTCAGCTAGTATCCAGTATTAGGTTTCTTAGGCAACAGCTAGATTTTTTTCTTCTTTGCAGAAAACCAAAAGCACAGAATTTACATGCTGCTATCTCCTAAAGATACTAGCCCTCTGACAGTTCAGGACAGTAACGAGACACACACAGTAATACCATAATTTGTCATTTATACACATGCACACATTTGTCATAACCTACAAAAAAGAAGAGTATGATAAATCACATGAGCTTTCTAACCACTATGACCAGCACTCACCCTGTGCTGTTACTGGTAGATATTCTTTCTCCTGAGTTGCTGAAATCTTTTTTGAAGCTCTTAAGTGGGAAACATTTAAAACTTTTTTCTTATCTCGGTGGAGGTATTGAAAGCCTATGCATAAGAGCTTTCGTGCTATCCCAGAACCTCATTTACTGTATTCTCCTGGGCATAATTCACATTGTAGTATTCAACAAGGACCTTCTCTAATTCTGCAGTAGTGCCATATTTTTGCACATAAAAAAAGTGTTAGTCATTTATTTAAACAATTTAAGGCTGAAAATGTCTGGGCTCATGTTATATTGCAAGTGCATGATTTGATATTGAATTCTTACCTTACTTCATAAGATTTAACCTTATACCTTGTGCATATATTATGAATTTGCTGCAACAGAAGAGAAGTTAGTGTCTTTATATATTTGATGTCTGTGGGTGTAAAAAGTACAACTGCACACATTAGCATTTAATTTCCTCCAAATGTCTGCCAGTTAAAGATCCCTGAGGATTTTGTTTAATTTGTAAGTGAAAGCTGGAAGCCATTCTGCTTTCTCTGTGTCTGTCCCCCACACCAGAGCTCAATTAAACATCTCCCCTATGGTTTCCTTCACCTGCAAAAACAAAGCAAATGTACTAACAGAAAAAGGACCTGCATCTGAATTAGACAGGTGCATGTCGGTTAGGTGGATATATATGCAAGCGGGTAGCCAAACTATCATTCCTCACCCTTGTCTCCAGTGAAAATAAATCTCCTCTATTTACTTTCACTCGCTGAATCATCCAAAATAACCTTTTCCTGTTGATTAAAACAACTAAATCTTTCTTCTTTGTGTGTTGTAAGGTCATGGTCAATATTTTTTTTTTGTATTTGTCATATGCTTTCTTAATCAAGAGAAAAGCATAAAATGTTTTCAGCATGGAAGTACAGCACTTTTGCAGATCAGCCTTTTGTATCCTCAGATGTTGAGACAGAAGTGAAAGTTGTTGTGAGAAGCAATGAAAGGAAGACAACAAATATGTACCAAAAATCCAGAGATGTTTTAACAGTGCCAAAAATTATCATGAAAGTTGAGCATGAAAAGACATATGTACCTCTAAGTTGATAGCTTTATTATATATCAGCAAATTACAATTTTGCAGATAAGAAAGCTCCTTCATCTAAAAAATAATCTGATTCTGCTAATAAGAAATAGAAATAAAATTTGTAAGATGATCAAAAATATGTCTTTATGAACCAGTATGTCATGTAGCACTGGCAATCACCCAAGCCACATAATGACAGAGAATTGCTTACCATTCTGTTTTGTCCTCTAGTGCTAATTTTTTGAAGCCTGAGTTTAAAGCTCTCTATGTATGTACAAGAGCAGAAGTGTGTGTGTAAATATATAGCAAGACCAAAAGGGAGAAATTAATGTAAGTCAGAAGTTGAAAAAAAGGGAAGTTAGAGATAACCTTCAGAAATACGTAGTTAATTTGAGGTGTATGGACACTGAAACAGTGAGTGGAAAAAAAGAGAATTATATTAAGAGCATATTTTTGAAAGAAGACAGTATACTGATAACACCAGTATTTTTCAAAACAGTAATTGGGTGCTGTAAGCAACTGGCCTGATACTGAGTCTGGACAAAGACCTGAAAGACTGAAAACAGATACAGGGGAAAAAATAAAATAAAATAAAATTTTAAAAAATGCTGGTTTGAAGTATTGATAAGAAAGAGTAGAGTCTGAGTAAAAAGAGATCTTCAAAAGGATCTTGGCATAATTCAGGAGATTAATATTAGTGCTGGAGAAGGTTATTATGTTACATATGCCAAATGCTGGATTTAGGTTCTAGGTTAGAGTGCTGATACTTTCTTTCAAAAAGGTTGTCAGAGATGGGGCTTGAACAAAGGTGATTTCCCAGATTTTGAGAGATGACATGGTATCCAAAGTATATTGAGTCAAAATACAAGGAATCCAAGGTTAGGAGCAAATTTTCATGATGCTGATTGATCATTTCTCATTGTTCAGTGGATACTTTACAGCACAGTCTTATTGCCCCAACACTTCCTTAGTCACAGCTGCTTTTCTTTTGGGTATCATCATCTCAATCAAAATCTTATTTGGTTTAAAAGAGGAAAAGATGCCATCACTTTTTTTTTTTTTCGGTTTGCTATATACCTGCAGAGCCAGGAACCCAGTGCCAACCAATTCGGTCTCCCTACCAGTTTTGCTTGACATTTGTATGTCTGATGGAGATTTATCATCATGTTTGTTTACCACCCTTGACTAAAGGGCACTTGATCTTTTTCTTCACCTTAGGTTCAAAGGATGAAAGCATCTCATGCAGAGCCCTTTGCAGCTTTTTTTGTGATCTTTTCTACAGGGACCCATTAAAACAGTTCAGAACGTGGTGTAATCAACTCTAGCATTAATTCTAACTCTGACCTTAGTGTCAGCACCTTTCAGTATCATGTTCTTTCCTCATTAACAATGTCCCTGATAGCTTCCTGTTTTTTATACATTATAATCATTCTTGCTGAGATGCATGTTAACAATCAGCATGGGATACACCGCCAAAACATAATCTATATCTGAGGAATGGAATAAAATTTTCATACAAATAATGTATGTCCTTAATAGACATATAAACTAAATGGCAAAAATTAATCTGCTTATACCCCTTACTTTTTTAAAAAATACAAAACGCCACAAACAACAAATTATCAGTTTTGAATGTTATTATGGACGATACGAGATGATGTCTAACAGAAAAAAAGTTATTACTAAAAAATTACCTATACTCTGTAATATATAATAGATAAACAGTGGGAAGTAGAGCAAAATTAATCCAGAATGTAGATGGACGTTTGCATAGTCACAGAATCAGGATCATGGGATGGTATCCAGAGCATGCACACTAACAAGAGAGATAGGAGGAAGACATGATTTTAACTAGCTTGCCTGCTACATATGTTCCTGAAGAGAAGTTCTGTGTAACTTTTACTTCTAAGTCTGGCAAAACTACCTGTATTGGTTTTTATCTACATCTTCATACAAACAAATTGGCACATTAAAACCCATATTTACAGACACCAGTTGTTACTATGACGGTCAGGCAGGCTGTGTTATTT
This sequence comes from Falco biarmicus, assembly GCF_023638135.1. Taxonomy (NCBI): domain Eukaryota; kingdom Metazoa; phylum Chordata; class Aves; order Falconiformes; family Falconidae; genus Falco; species Falco biarmicus. The sequence goes on from NC_079289.1 coordinate 54,234,516, forward strand.
GCAATTCAGATGTCAATCTCAAGTCTGGCCTCTCTCGCCTTTTCAGTTCTTGACAAATTTGCTTTGTCGTATAGTTATTTTGAAAAAGGAAACAGAAACAGCTCCATTTTCCATCCTCTTAGAAATAATCTCACAGTAACATCATGAGATTCTTTAAGTCTACATACAGCCTCCCATGCAGTGAACTACATAAGCGACAGCAATAGACAATAGGCTATCCTCTTCTCTGCATAATTTGAAGACTTAATCTTTCCTAAATGATTTCACTGTTTATGAGTGAGCTGGCAAGTAGAGGAACAGTTACAGGCAGGAATCCTAGTGTCAGCTGAGATTTCTGGAGAGGAAACAGTGTCTCTGAAATGGTAGCATGGGAAGAGGAAGCTGTGCAGTTGAATGGCTGCAAGCACATTGCAGGACTGAGAGCAAATGCATTGTTATTGGGTGATGCTTGCAACAAAAGCTACAGATCCTCTAGCTCCCTTTTTTATTTGGGGCACTCTGTACCTAGAAGTGATCAGAGTCCCAATTGATTCTAGTCATCAAATTATGGCAGATCTTAGAAATTTGAACATGATCTTTAGGCTAGCAAGAAGTAAACATTCTTTGATTTGCTTTATTTCTTTTACTTCACAGACAAGAACAGCCAACCTATAGAGTGAAACTCATCTTTTAGGAACCATGTAGATTTTTGAGAAATAAATATGCAGACAAAGAGAATGAAGAACTCTTCTCTCTCTCTCTCCCCCTTTTTTTTAAAAAAAAAAAAAAAAAAAAAAAAAGAGAACCAGAAGCAAGGTCCAAGTGGAACAGTATGGTTCTTTTTCTTTTCCATCTTTTGAGAAATTATTCAGATACTTGCTCTTCTGTTGTTCCCTTGCCAGCTTCCTTCTTCCTGTCCTTACACACCAAGCTGTAATTTATATAATGGGAGAATGAGGACATCCTCAGCTGTGGAAAGAGGGGAAGTATAAAGAAAGGCCAGGAGAAGGTGTGATGCTGTACAAAATTTTGTATATCAGGGAAGAAGCTGCAAAGTGAGTTGGAAAGGAAGTGCAGAAGAAAAGACTACATTATTCATTCTGATGTGGTACAAGTACAGTTAATTTTAATTGAAAATTAGAAGGCAGTTATGTATTCATGATTTAAACTTTAAAATCCTTGATAATTTGTAAGACATTGTGATAGTCTGAGATTGAACTTGGGCATCTTTTGATTTACATTGACAATATTGACTGTATGAAGGATTAACATTTGCCAAAGTTATGAGTTCTAGAAAAACATCATATAAAACCAAACAGAATGTGTAAGAGGTGATAAGGCCAAAACTCACTTTGATTATATTTGATTATGTGCAATCCAGACACCTAAGCAGAAGAACTTGTTTGCTTGTGGGAATATGTAGGCTGTAATGAATACTGCCTGTACTCATAGCATATGCATTTTCCTCATGTCTTGAAGATCATTCATTCTGCATAGGTAAATGACAAACATAAGTTTTGCACCATGGGCACACCTGCTTATTTTCCTTTGGATTTCCTTGAAGAAGCAAAATTTCAGTAAATAAGTATTTGTCTGCCAGCAGGCTAATGAAATTTAAAAGGAGCTAAATTGAATTTTTAAATTGATACACAAATGCCATACCAGGTATATAAGAATGGGAGGATTTTTGTTTCTTTTTTTTTATTGTAAATTAAATATTTTATATGTGACGTTATACTAGAATTGAATCCAAGATTTCTACTACTAAAAAGAGAAAGTCTGAGAAAAGTGTAGCACATTTCTGATGATCTAACTATACATTTTTGGATTTCTCATAGTTCTTTATTTTGACACATAATGTGTCTTACCAAACACTACCAAAACTTACCAAACACTAAAAATCATTCTAGGACATCCTTCAGAGATAACTTTAGTTTTACTGTGGAAGTTCTATGTGAATAGTCTCATAAACATTAATATATTAATTGTCTTTTGCTTATAGTGTACTTGTACATATGAACTTCCATCTTGGTGCACACTGCCTTTACAAAGAGCTCTTAACTATAAAACAACACATAGAGCATACAAAATGTTGCAGAAATAGCAAGGGGAAAATCAAAAGTTCCTAATTGCATAGGTCCAGCAGCCCCCCAGCATTCTGAATTTATGCAAAGGGTTTTCTAGCTCAAACTCTCACATAAATACTGGTAAGTCCACTCTGCTGGAGTGTTGTGACAACACTATGACTATAAAATATATCTCAAAAATAGTACTCAAGAGTTCATTAACATACAAAGAATGAAGTGGGCTGTTTTGTTGTCTACAAATTAAAAGAAGGTGAAGGAGAAACATAAGACTTTTCAGGTCTTATAGACCTGAAAGATTATTTTAAGGAGGAAGGAAAATGTTTGTTTTTGATTGCCATGGTGGGTAAGACAAGAAATGATAATCTGTGATTCCTATAAGGAAGATTCTTATTACACATTAGGGAAAACTTCATGGTGAAGTTAATGAAGTTCTCAAAAAAGACCAGCTGCAAGACTTGCATCTCTTTATGACTAAAGAACCACCAGTGCTAAATTCCATGTGTCTCATACTGTAGTGTCATTATTCCCGACACATAGACCTTCGTAGGAGACTGTAGATTGTTATAAATTGGGACAATATTAAAAAGCCTCCTCTCATATATATTGAGATTTTATATGAAAAATTTAATGCATTTTAGAATACAATTATCGGGTTTTTTTAGAAGAAAGTGCCTAAAAATAAAATTACCTGAAACTTAAATGGAATTTATATCAGAATAATTTAATAATGTCATATTATTTTATATTAAAACTAGAAATGGAACTATACAGTGTGCAAAAGATACTTAGTTGTAAACAATGTAAAAAGCCCATGAATTGCAATTTGCAGCAAATATATTTACTAGCTTGTTGTCATCATGGTGATCACCTCACAGTGGTGTCCATATTTTCAAGTTCCTCCTTGCTTTCCTTCTTCTTTTTGGATAAATACATTCTCTTTTCTTTTACAGTAATTCCTTTTAGGGTGAGGAAGGGTAAACACAAGTAACCTGCTGACTGGGTACGTGATATCTCATTGAGAATGGTTACTTTAATTTAGAGGACATGGTGTCTGACATAAATAGAGAACTACAGCTCTTACAATGCAGAAAAGCTGGAATATCTCCCATAATTTATTACTGATTCTCATCTCTGTGCATGAGACAAGAGGAAATGAGAATTGGATAGACACCTAAAAGATATGTTTTAACTATACGATATAGTCGAAAAAATTTCTATCTAGTATTAGGGAAAATGAAAACACAGATCGTGGGTGGGACTAATATGAAATATTTATCATAGAACTAATTTACTAAATATATAAATCCTTAACTAGATAACCAAAGAGTTAAAATGTCAGGATTATAGAATAACTACAGAATCTGAAACTGAGTGTGTTTACTCCCATCTAACTACAGTTTTATATGATGGAATTGTTTCCTGTTTTAGCAGTTTAAACCAATGTTACCTTAATTTTTTTAGGAAGTAGAAGGATCAAATCAGATTATTTGCTGCTACTCATTGTGTGGCTTCTGGTAAAGTTTTAAAAGATCAGTGGAGGTGAAACTGCCTTTGAAAGTTTCAAGATTGGGCATAACAAGAGTAATAAACCTCTCCACTGCTGACGACCAAGGCATTCTTTAAAGTTAATAGAAAGCACCTAAAATTGGACATAATTTCCTTTATATTACATATTTAATTTCCCAGCATAGCTAACTGCAAGTTCAAGAGACAAATTTAATATTACAAAAGCCATTTGTTTCCTTTGGTTTGTGTAGGAGAAGATAGTTTGAGGTATTTCTTGACCTTGATTTCCTCTGCAGATTTATTCATGCCTCTTACAGTCCTGGTCTTTTGAACGACACCCTAGTCTTCCTTTGAAAAGTGACCCGTATGTGTAGGAGAAAGCTGTGTAGTCCAGTGTCTTCCAAAGCATTCCCTTTGGGAACAAAACCCCCAGGAGCGCCATGAAGCAGAGAATGTAGTTGCCCTGTAGCATAGACTCTCTTGCTTAGGTTTTGTGAATAACTAAAAAAAAGAGAAATGGATTTCTGCTTTGGTTGGTTTGACCAAGTTGAACATGAGCCAGCAATGTGCCCTTGTGGTAAAGAAGGCTAACAGTATCCTGGGATGCATTAGGAGAAGTGTTGCCAACAGGTTGAGGGAGGTCATCCTTCCTTTACGCTCAGCACTGGTGTGGCCACACCTGGAGTCCAGTGTCCAGTTCTGGGCTCCCTGGTACAAGAGAGACATGGACATAAGGGAGGTAGTCCAGTGAAGGGCCACAAAGATAATGATGGAGGGACTGGAGCATCTCTCCCATGAGGAAAGGCTGGGAGAGCTGGAACTGTTCAGCCTGGAGAAGAGAAGACCTGGGTCAGGGTGTGTGGATCTCATCACTGTGCACAAATATCTGAAGGGAGGGTGCAAGGAAGAGGGAGATGGGCTCTTTTCAGTGGTACCCAGTGACAGGACCAGAGGCAATGAGCACAAACTGAAACACAGGAGGTTCCCTCTGAGCATCAGGAAACACTTTTGTACTGTAAGGGTGATGGAGCACTTGAATAGATTGCCCTCCTTGGAGATACTAAAAATCTGTCTGGACTTGGTCCTGGACAACTGGCTCTGTGTGACCCTGCTTAAGCAGGGGGTGGATGAACTGACTTCTACAGGTCCCTTCCAACCTCAAATATTCTGTGTTCTGTGATTCTTTAGCAATATTTTTTGCTATTAATTTTCTAATAATGCCATCGTCCTGTTTTTCTTTTGATTTCAAGAATCAGTCTATCCATAATTACTTACAATCACTTTTGTATGGGATAATAGCTAGTATAGATCTCAGAGTGACTTAGCAGCAAGTCTTTTTAAAATGTATATTACTTTGCATTTTTCAATGCTTTCATTAGCTGTTTGGTTCACCTATTCATTCACCATCTTCAATGTCTTCTGAAGGTCTTCATAGTCACTTCTTGTGGCTTGACTAGTTGAGGAAAAGTTGAAGAAATATGTGACTACTGAATTTTTTAATAGTAAACATTTTGCCATTTCTTAGTTTAATAGTTTTACACTCAAACACACAATACTTCAAAAGTCTTATATCCTTCCTATGTGAATCAAATTAGCTGATTCAAATTTTCAATAAATTTTTCATATGATGATAGTATTCCTGTGGTTTTCAATCAAAATTTTAAGTATTTCCAAACTCTAAAGTAGACACACGCAGCTAGTTCTGTACTAAATTTTATAAAAAAAGGTTGGTCTTCCACCTTTTTGGTAACAATCATTTTTATAACATACAAACATATTTTTGTATATATATATATAAATACTTGCATGTAGAAAGACAATTTTTAACTGTTAATAATAAAACTAAATAATACTAAATGCCCTTCTGTCTCTACATATGTTTAGCCCAATAAGGTATTAACCATAATTCAAAAAAATAACTTCCTTGAAGAAAGATTATTCTTTCCCTTTGCTTTATGAGCAAACATTGAATTTTAAAAAGTCCAGACACCCCTGTATCTCAAAGAAGGAAAACTCAGTTTTTCTTCCAGGTACAAAACCAGAATCAGCTGAATCTTGAATGCCTAGGCAACACACACTTGGTCTGCCTTTGACTATCAAGAAATAATGATTGCTGGTTTTGTTGTCATCGTTTTTTTCCCATCCAGAGTTGAATAATAGTTCAAAATTGCTTGTGAGATCTGTCAATATCAAATTAAATGCCATTGAGTTAAATGATTTCTTCACATTTATTTTAGTTTCTCTTCTGAGTAGACAGGAAATTTTTCCCCAAGAATTACATTTAACTGAGTGTTTCTGTGGATTAATGCATTGGTTTAGGTTTTATTTTTTAGATACTGTTATTATCTGAACATAGTATGAGAAGATATAAGCTGATGAAATAATCAGCACACAGTTAAAGTAATTTGGGTAATCCATAAGCACTGCTTTCCTTTGTGAGGTGGTATATTTACACAGTGAGGTGGTATATTTACACAAATTCTAAAAAAAAAAAAAAAAAAAAAAAAAAGGAGATTTTCTTTCATTTTTCCCCTGGGCAGCAAGAGAATATATAACCATTGGAGAAAAAATTGCTGCTGAAGGAATGTATTTAGCCCAATGCAGCTGTTAAAACTGTGATCTTCTGGTAAAATTTTACGAAATACAAACCACCATCTGAAATTGCCACCTCCGTTGTGTTCTTAGCTTTGGGATGTTGTCATTATTTTTATGTGCTCTGTAGCTAACTGCAAGTTTTCTACAGTTGGCTTATTTATTATGCTGAATTCGTTTGGTGAACCTGCAAACCTGTAGTGGCATTCAGAGTGATTGATTATGAAGAGATCTGAAGGAGGAACACCTTCATGTAAAAGAAGTGTTAATGGCTGTGCTACAAATACTAATGTGACCATTTATGGTGAACCTTTTCCTGTTCTCTGCTTTCCCTCACCCAAGTCAATTAATGAATTGATGAGGTGTCTCAGCAAGACACAAGGGTGGTGGCCACTTTTCCTTAGAACAAGCCATGCTGATTTTACCCCCAAAAAGCCTAAAACTTGTGTACTAGAGAGGGAACATAGATAATATGCTTGTATACATAGAGAATGAAATTATACAGCTTTTAAGGAGTTATGAGCATTAAAGACTTCAATAACATGTGGATTCATTGTGGATTTAAAGCTTTATACAAAAAGGTGAGGGTGTAATGGTTGAATTACTTTTTTGTAATTCAGGAAACATGGATTACCAAAGTTAAAATTCACTTTGACAAAGGTCTGAAGACAGTAAGTGTAACATAGCTACAGTTTAGACACCTAAATCCAGGCATATTCTTCTCAAATCCATGTCTAAATGTAGTTTTTCTTTTATGTATCCTAAAACCATATAGATTTTGAATGGGCTGAATCCTCACAGTAAATGCTACTATACGCTATTGTGATAGCAGTCCTTAAAACATGCATGCCTAGACCCCACAAAAGGGTATCACTCTATAGACATTTCTTCAACATTTCTCCATGGGTGATTTCTGTGGCACTGAATGTCTTTGGTGATTTCCAGCCTCTACAGTAAACTGAGAAACTGAGGCATGACTAGGTAGAACTTACGGAAATCAGTACACCAGTGCTTTAGACTCTGCATGGATTTAGCATCTAGGCCAGAATGATTCATTTTTCATTTGTACTTACTGACATGAGTACTTCACAATTATTGTCTTATTCTAGTAAATGTTTAGCTGGTTACAGAATCTCACTGGATCTAAATTTAGAAGTTCTGAAAGGTGGATAGTAGTTCTTTTTTCTATTCTTTTATTACATAAGCTACCTTTACATGCAGGAACTTTACAGAATAAATATTTTTATGTCTGTAACATAATAGAGTTCCAGTTCTGATATTTGAGGTATACCTTTGGAAAAATACTTGAATTTGAAATCTGACTACCTTTGTTTCATCTCATTGTACCTTTTGTATTTATTGCAATGACTATGGGTACTAAGTGGTTGGTTGATGTTTCTGCATTATATTTGTAGCTGAGTTTGTGGTTAAAGGAAGCTGGAAATACGATCAAACTGACCATACAGACTGTGAGTTATCATTCTTAAGAATTCCTACACCATGGGGTGCTATAGAATAAGCCTTTGTACTACCACCACTTGAAAGAGGCAGAGATGCAATTAAAGCATCACAAAGTACTCAACACTATGCACTCCACAGGTGAAAATAAAGTCTGTGTTTCACAGTGCTTCCTACCAGGCTGGTCTCTGCCACTTTCTGTAATGTTTGACAGATAGCTAGTCCACTTTCTGAGCTGGGGTATGTTTTCTTCTCAGTGAACTTTTATCAATTTTAATAATATTAATAGGAGCTCAGATTATGGTTTGGGAAGAGCCTGCTTGTTGTGTATTTTTAATAAGAACAGTTCTATTTATTTTCTGAGTTTAAAATCAAACAGAAGTAGATGATTATATAATTGCAAGGAGGTACTTCAGAGTGTGTTTGATGTTGCTGTTAGTAACTGAAGGTTGAAGGTCATTGACCCTGTCTCATCTGGCAATCAAGAATTGTAATATTGACCTTTCAAACTATGCACTGTTAGGCTTGTATAAGTCCTAATTTCCAAGTCTAATTTTTTTTTTTTCTGTAATCTAATAGAAAATTATTTCCTTTTAAAGTGTTATGGTTTTATTTCTATTAGACTGGACTTTAAAGACAAGGAAATATAACACTCAGTTGTGCACAACTCTGCAATGTGTTTTACTTATTACATTTTATCTCTCACAGTATCACAGTCTTAGGAGAAAAGAAATAGGCTTCTGCTATAAATTCTACTTATATGCTGAGGCCTCTAAAAGAAGATGCCATGTGAAAGAGGCCTCTGCAGAAAACTGAAATATCCTGAGGTCAAAACATGCATTGTTAGAAGATATGGTATGATTCATTGATATTTCTATGACATGGATTTATAGGCGTATCATTCTGTCTTTGAGTTTAGAGGGACTACTACAATTCTTTTTGAAAAAAACCACACCAGAAAGCATGAAGTTGCCAATTTAGAGAGCAGGAGAGAAACCATGCACATTATAAAAATGCCCACTTAAAACCACAGACTCTGTGTCCTCTCTGTTCATGAAGAAGGGAGTTAGTTATACTTCCTTCCCTAGCTTCGTTAACCTTCAGGAATTGATAAATGTGATTTCAGGTCAGTTTGTAGCAATATGCCTTGAGATCATTTGCAGAAACTACCACTGAAATCCTTACAATATGTATTTTATATTTATGAAGCCTGTGTTTTTCTCCTTTCTGGTTTCCTTTCAGATTATTTCAATAAATTTTAAATATGAAAATCTAAAATAAAAATAGAATTCTGCCATTTACTAATAATCTTGAGATTTAATTTTACTTTAAAAGAATGCAGACAAATGCAATTTCACTGTTGATCTACAACTGCAGCATGTTGAATGGTGAGAGTGCTGGCATAAATCCTTTAAATGGATTGGTTTCACAAGCCATTGGCAGCAGCAAGTGATATAGGTATTACACAGGAATAAAAGCCCAAATTTTTTTGTTACACAAGTCAGTGAAAAAAAAAGGAATAGCTGTTGTTAAAGGCTACCTACAGTTGTAGCTGGGTCTAGAGAAGAAATACATATTTTGTGAAAAGTTGTTATCCACTTATGAAATTGCAAGTCTTCATTAATGAGCACAAAATCAAAAGATGTGTTGAATAAACCTTTTTCTCTGAAGCTCTCTGAAGACATAAGCTGCATTTCTACTGTTATGCTCTTTGATGGAAAGTGCTGCAGAAGGGTTGGAAATATTTTTTGTCATTGAATTTCCAAGCCAGTAATTTAAGAACATCTAATTTTATAAATTAAGATTTGAGCTAATTTTGCTCTTTATTGTAGGTGTAAGTTAAAACTCTATAGGACTGCTATTTTTTTATATACAGAACTTTTCTAAGAGGAAAGTTGACTGAATTTGGTTGTCTTCCTTTGGGGTGATAATGTTGAATATAATTTTAATATAATTTTTTTTCAGGTTAGAAAGATGCAGAGATTAGGTAATATATGAATACATAAATCTCATTTTGAACAGCTATTGAGTCTGGGATTTAAGTGAATTTTGCTTTAGTCTGGAGTGCATACACTGTATTTGTATGGACACATAAATATAACCTTTAATATTTTTAATTCTTTAAGTGATTGTTTTTTCTACAGATTCTTTTCCATTTTTCTGTTTGATCTAACATTTTTCTGTAATTGCAGAAAAGACTAGATGTGGCAGTAGACATACTTGTACTAAGGGAAGATTTTCAATTAAAAATAGGTGGCTGAAAAGCACAAGTTCCATTGCCTTGCAGTGGGACTTAAACTCCCATAGTCTGATTTTGAAAACTCCATGTCATATGTATTTTTTGTAAGTCTGTCAAAATTATTACTTTCAGAGTAAAGTCACAAAACCAGTTAGTGGCTTTCAACATCTTGATCTGGTCTTCTGCGCAATTAATCAGTCCTTTTTTTTCCTTTAGTCAAAATGGACACACTGCTTTTGAATATTATAGTTATTTCTTCAGTATACACAGAACTATGTATCTTTAAGTACTATTTCTTCTGGAGAGACCTTTATACCTGGAAATTTGCTAGGGGTACTTGGCGATCTCTTCTTGTAATCATTTTAAGAGCTCTTATATGCTGTGTTTATTTTTTCCTTATAAACAGACCTCATGTGTGCAAAAAGCTGCTGCAAGTGAATGGGAAACACTGTTTTTCATGTTGTCTAACACTGTTAGTATTTGATGACCCCTTTAGTATACTAACTTGGAAAAATCTGACAGCTAAGGATAAGTTTGTAGCTTTTGCTTCTGAATAAATGCAATTACTTTTAATTGTGAGATATTTTTTAATATATTTTCTATGATATTTGGTAATTTATTAACTTAAACTGCTGAGTCTGAGTCCCAACTTTCTTTCGCTAAGAGGTTGTTGTAGCTAACTGCTTCACTACACAAATAATTTTTAAGGGAAACATTTTGTTATTATGTATGAGGTTTTAATTATCTTTTAAAGGGAGACAAAAATGTTTTGTGACCTAAGGAGCAAACTGTGATTTCTATGGTGGCTTTTTTGTTGTTTTTATTTTCCAAATAGCGACTTTAATCAGGACACCAGGTAGGAGAATTCTGCAACAGAAATAACTGTCAGTTTATCTTCCAACATACACCTGAAATTTAGGCCTATTTGGCTTATGAAGTATCCTACAGGCTAGCTTTTACCTCCACTGACTTCTAAATCGCCTCTGACTATTTTCCCTCTTAACACAGATGTGAAGCCCATGGCGATTATGAGTACCAGCATGTCGTAATCTAAACTGAACTTTAAACCACTAGGAAGCCTGCAAAAGTAAAGCACAGAACTGTAGCAAAGTTAGAAAATGATTAGCGAGGAGGTAGGAGTAAGAATTCAGAAGCTTAACTGTGACATTTCTCTTTGGCCTCCAGCAAACCAATCGCTTTTCTATAATGTCATCCTGCTTTTAGCTTCTTTGTGATTAAGGAATTTTACATTTTTCATATGTATAGGCTGATACTGTAGAACAGGTTTGAAGGCTATGGTCAGTTCAAATTATATTATAAGTACCTAGCTTTCATCCTGAAAAGTCACATCCTCAATTGCTTCCTTTTTTTATAATTGTTGAAAAGAGAGTTGTAATATTGGTCTGAAGTTTGGCACTACAAAAGTAACTATAGAAGTTACTTAAAATAAAAAAAGCATTAATGGCTGGTAGTCAAATAAGTGCTCTATTCCATTTAGCAATTTAGCCTGATTTTCCTGTTGTTAAAGTGTAGATGTATGATCACACATGTAAATGCCAATTACATCACTTCAGCTTCCTTTGTGTAGACTCACTGAAGTCAGGAGAATTTGCCTATTAAATTAACAAGGTTTAACTGAAAGCATTGTACGTAAATGTATCAGTTAGATTCTGTAACCTACTTTCATATATCACAATCAAATTACAGTGTTTTCCAAACAAAGCTTAGCTGATGTGAATACCTGCAGTTACTTCATCAGAAGGACTGTGATTCCCAAACAATACTATTACAACATTTCACAACATTTTGACGTGTCTGTTCACACTGAACTATGTGTACTATTTTGTTTGTTATTAATGTCTCTGGTACAAATCAGTTTTGTACACTAATGTAGACTGAAACTGGGTTTCAAATTAAATAATTCAGCATCACTCTCTTCTAATCTGATATTCAGTGTTGCAGAGGCCATAATGCAAAATATGTGGTTCATGGTTTTTATAAACTTTTACACTAAGACTTTGTGGCGGTAAAAGGTCAATTTGAAAGTGAGAAGTTGAATAAAATAATCTGTTGTGAAATGTTTGATTTCATTTCTTTTGACAAATTTCTAAAGTTCCTGTCCCCCGTATATATTACACAAAGACTGAAAGTCAGAACAGCTGTATTAGTTCTTTATTTGCAAGGAAATCTCTCTTGTATGTACTCATTTAAAGCATTACAAGTCTTTCATACATGAATGCTATTCCATTCTCTGTTGATAGCAAAATTTACAAAATTTGCATCTTTTTGGCAGTAACAGAAACTTTAGTACTATTACTTACATGATATTTGCTTGGTCTTTGTACAGTTTCTCTATGCAAATATGGGCTAGGAAGGTGTCATGTGGATCATTGAGTTCTGATGCCCACAGCCCACAACCATACAATAGATGCCAGGGTTAGAAGATCTCAGAGATCATCCGTTTCACTCTCCACAGGACCCCAATACCATATTAGAAGTGGATGTTTTCTTCTCTAAAACTCTGAGGAGAGTTTCACTATTAAGTCATTAAAACCAAAATTCTATACCCCAACAGCTGGAAATTAACTGGGTTTCTTATGACTGATTGAAAGTTTCTGTCATTTCAGGAAACATGCTTACTTCTTAGATCTTCTGATGCTTGTCTTCCTTATCATTAATTAAATAGTACAAATAATCCAGCTTTATGTTATACTGGAAACGTTAGTGCAAACTTACACTCTGTCTGAATAGGTGGCTTTAGCATCATGGTGCCTGCCTTGCAGCTCTGCACAGTCTAGGGAGAATCTTTAACTGATGCTTCCTGGTTTGAGAAAGCTTTGATCATCTTGTTTTACTTTTTATTCACACATGTTCAAACATAAAACCCCAATTTGTGCACAGATATATTGATGAACACAGGGACTACCTTATTTATCTTTAAGGTGTTCTTGGGGTTTTGGTTTTTTTTGTGGTTTTTTTTTTTTCCTTCTTTTTCTTTTTTCTTCATTCTTGGTAAGGAATTTAATGAAAGTTTAGTAGAAATTTCTAGTTTCCAGTATTTCTATGTATATGAGTGCATGAATTTATTGCAAAGTTTTTTATGATCTAAAATACACAGTATGTTTAGTACTGTGCTTTGAAGTTTAGGAAACAGCTGGGAACTTCTGTCATTTATTCTGTTTTCCTCCACTTGACGTTATTATCAGAAGTTAGGAGATGTAATTTGTTGCTAAATACAATACTAACATATTGAATGCTCTGAAATGAGACTTATAAAACAGAAATCATGTCTTTTGTTTATGTTACATAATATTTTGTGATTATCTTCTTCAGATAGAACCGAAGAAGTACCTCACAAAAATTGCCCATAATTTTAGCCAAACCTATCTGAAAATACCTGCAATTTGTACTCAATCTCTATAAGGTCATTTTCTATTTTATTTTCTGTCTCCATGTGTCTGGTCAGTTACCCCTCTAGGTATAATTCTTTATGGAGAAAAACTGATTCATTTTTGGTTATACAAAATATTTCATCATTTGGTGCACAGTTCACACTGACACTTTACATTTCAATTTTATGGACTTTATTACTTTCACAGATTATTGGGGTGTACAAGATTGTAATTTTTACCTAATATTGTTGAATATTACATATTCTCATACAGCAGAGTTTCATAAGTGAGTGCAATTTTTTCTCCAAACTTATTGACAAAGTATGAAAACTCAGCATTAGTCAGTTTTGCAAATATTTATGAATTTGAACAAACTTCTGATTTTTAAGAAAGGAATAAAGGTAGTTTGATATTTTCAAAATTAAAGGTTATAATTTCTCAGTTTGAAATTGCTTTTATTTTACAGTTTTAGTTAACTTCATTAATTTTAACAGAAACCACAGAAAACACAAAATTGTTGGTTTTTTGAAGTTTGTCCACAGAACAGATTTCAAAGAACGCTGCATACTTTTCTACTTTTTTTCCCAGCAGTTTTTAAAGACTTTTCACTGTAAAATTACTTTATTTTAAATTCAAATAACCCCTAAATTTAAAAATATTACTCAGCTCTATGATACATATTTCCATAGAAAATTTGTTTCACAAGTACACTGTTCTTATTCAAAGCAGTTACTATCTAAGGATCTGGTTCGCTGGACTTGTCTGCACCGTAGAATATGCACTGACTTCAGATGAGATATATGTGTGAACTTGTTTGAAAGCAAGGCCTGGTGATAGACATTTCACCATTAAAGAAAGTATACTTGGAAGGATGGAAAATCATATCTGGTGTTGGTATGTTGGATAAAAAAAAAAATATCTTTGAGAGAATTTCTGGAAGAAATCAGTTTAAGAAGAAACTTGAGAGCTTTTAGGTTACATTTTACAACAAAATCTTGCTGAAGTTATCTGTGGAAAATCTAATTTTATCATAAAAAAGCAGGAAGGGTGGTAGTATTCTAAACATTTTGTTATTGCTGTTATTATCAAAGTCCAGTGTTTAAAAAACTTGAGCAAGAGCAGTCAACTGAGGATGAAAGGGTATGTACCTTCTACCATTATTACGAGTATTATCTTTGTCAGTAGAGCTTAGGGGTTTTCCAGTGCCCATAACGATCTGTTACATACTTGGTCAATAAAATAAGCAACTCACGCTTGAGCTTATTAGTATCACTGTGATATCAGAGTGATTAAATATCATATCATTTTCAGTAGACTGAACAGGTTTTCACTCTTGAAAATTACATTTGGCTCTTAGGCTTGTAATGAGATGCCAGTGTCTAACCATATTTTCCTACACCTCTTGGATACATGTCCTTCCTAATTGCTATTTAAAAATACGTGACTAGTACTTGTCTTACCCTGCCTTTAATTGGGCTGTCATGTTTTGAGTTGGTATCAACTGAGACAGCTTCCAAAAGAGACAGTTTTTCCTCTCCCCTGCACGGTGCAGCTGCACATTTTGCACCCGCAGGCACATTCATCTGACCATGTGGTGAACTGGATCAGGCAACCGATGCGAGTTAAAGCTGAAATATTTGAAGGGTTTCTTTTAGCAGTAGTTTTCAGATTCAGCTCCCTGCCTGGCTGCACAAGCTCTGTGAGGGCAAAAAAAAAATAAAAGTGGGAAAGTCATGGGGAAGTTAGAGGCAAGGTGGCATCTTTTAGCAGCAGTGCAAGATTATGACAATTGCTACAGTGTTTGTGATCATGGTATCAGCATGAAGATCTACAAGGTCTGTATTAATTTCACCTCCTTTCCTCTTGTATTTTACTGAATAGACAATTACATCATTTTTTGTAGGGACACGGCGAGCTGCAAAATCCACAGCAAATAGGTGAAGCACATGGACGAAATCAGAGGGGAAGGGACAGGGTGGGAGCAGGGCTTTCTCAATCTTCTTTCTTTCATAGGAGCAAACCGTTATCTCAGGCATATCTTGTACCTGTCTTAATTCGGGTGTCAGAGGAGGAGCAGCTCTATGGCTGTCAGAGCACCACCACAACCCTGCCTGTGTGCCCTCCTGTTTCCCTGGCTCTGCAGCTGATCATCACAGGGCTGCAAGGAGAGTCTTTTCAGGTGACTAACCGCTCACCCTCATCCCCTCAAAAAAAAGGTTTCTGTCAGCGTGGGCCAGCTTTTCCCGGGGCCAGGCTGCCAGCCCTGGCAGGGTCCCCCGTGGGGTGGCAGGGCAGGGCCTGGCAGCCATGGCCTGTCCCACTGCCAGGGGCACCGGGAAGGCCTGGTCCCAGCCATCCGGCACCCCTGTGATGCCACCCCTGCTTACAGACCCAGAAAAGCTGCCATAAGATGTCAAAAAACAGGAAATGAAAATATGAGGTGTAGAGTCATCGATGTCTGTTTTTCTATAATAAATGATAATTATAATAATGATACTGAAGAAAAGGGGGTTTGTTATTTGGTTCTAAAGTCCTTTTTATGAATCTACTTCATAACCTTGTGTCCTAAAATGTCAGTACATACGTGCACTTGTGACACGATTAACTTTTCCCATAGACAAGAAAAAACCCTGTGGTATTTTCTTCCATTTAAATCAGAGCTTTATCATGCTTTGTGTTTGGTCTCAGTATGACCTGAAATGAATGTCAGGCTTGTTGTGTGGCATTGAACCATTACAATCAGGGAAATTTCTGTTTCTGTCAGTCATACAAAAAGAAATTGTTTCTCATTTTTGTCATGTAATTGAAAAGTAGATGAAAACAAAGCACGGTAAATCATAATCATCCTGTTCTGGGAGCTGAGCTGGGTGTCATTTATCGAATTGAACCTGTAGGTTTTATTCTATGCTAAATAAAAACAGCCATACATCTTGAAGTTACCCAGTGTGAAAAAAAACTGTCCCATCTAAGCTGTTTTAAAAATCTCACTAATCATAATACAGGCACAAAATTAGTGCAATTATTTATAGAGAACAGATAACAATCTTTTAAAGAGCTATTTAAAAACTCAAGTGTTTTCATTTCATAAAATGTTTCATACAAAGATGTAACTGGTGTTAGATGTATCTGTAGGCCCTATAGTGATGTAGTGCCTTTCTATATGACTTGTAATTACATATTTTGCAGCCACTAGATGCAAAAAAACCCCCAAAAATAAATTGTTAATGGTGATTAAATTCCAGTGCAGAAGTTTTGTCAACTTTGTAAAAAGAAAAAAATGAACAATTTATCGGTTCCTTGACATCTACAGCTTCAGAGATTTTGTCAGAATGAATTTTTATATACTCTGCCTGTTCTAAGACTTTTATTGAATTCATACATAGAGGTTACATACAGGATCCTGGTGAAGGGAACCTTCTGCTTTGGGGATGTAATTTCTCTGAGAAATGGGGGATAAATAATAATTATAGAAAGCAGAGTAGACTGCAATATGTAGGCCCTGTGATCATAATCACCAGGACAATTATGGGCCTTTACATGTTTGAAACTAGAACTCATCCAGATTTAGTGTAAAAAGTGCAATAAATCAGTTCTGAAAATGTCAGGTCAAATTATCTCTGCCAGTGATTAAACTCCATTTACTTTGCAAATAACCAGAAACAGAATTACTATATTTATTCTAGACAGAATCATTTGAAATTCCATAAAAAGGAAACAGAACTAGCAGTATGTTCAGAAAAGCTAGCTATATCGGGAGAGAAAAAGAGTGTGACAGAGAAGGAAAGATAAAGCTGCATAGGATGATACCATTTTTTTCTGGTAAGTCATCACATCTCAGGGACTTTGTGGAGTCAGACTTAGCTGAAGTTCTGTATATGGTGCTTACCTATCAATCTTTCCTGTAGACTTTCAGGTTAAGTGACTAAGGGTTTTAGAATATTTGTTACAAGTTGGATCTCTTTCTGCTTTACTTTTTGATGTGGGGACTCGAGTAATTCACCCTACGTCTAATTTAGCTTTCTTCCCTGGCTCCAGTCTGGAGTGGCTATTTAATTTCCACATTGCAGGCACAGAGAAGAACTTCACTCAACAGTGCCATGGCAGAAAGCAGCTAGTGAGGTCCAGACAGGATCAAGGCACTGTTTTCTACAGGATGAAATCTCATGCTTCCCCAGCCTTCATGACATATGCAATTTCCTGGCATCTGGAAACTCAGCCCTCATGGCCACTGTCCAAGGGGCAAGGTATTCCAATTCCAATCTATAAAAAGTTGATGGCTGCAGGAAAAAAAAAAAATCCACCCCAAAATTGCTGTTTGATATAGCTAGGTATATGTGCTATATCAACCATTATCAGGCTTTTCACAGTAAAATCATTGCAAAAGCCCTACCTAGGTCTAGAAACACTGGGAATGTAAGTGAAGTATCACAGGAGACCCAGAGGCAAGAAGTATCACAGGAGACCCAGACGTACGGATACTATCACTCACCTCATTTCAGCAGTCAAACTAATGTATTATGTGCCTGATGCAGACAGGCGGACTGTGCCTTCTTTCCTCCTCCTTCCCCTTTATTTTTTCCCAGCCAGACTGGCTGATCCTATTAGTCAATGACAGATTAGCTAGTGCCTTAATTTTAAGCTACACTAGCCTTTTAGAATGGTTTATTGTAAATCAATTTGCATTGTGATTCTATGTGCTGTGCTGTGTTTTTCTTCTCTGGAAACCTGTGTGACTCATTGCTTGCTTTCCCTGCAGTTACACTTCCATGCATGGATGGGCAGCCTTCTTGGAAGGCATGAGCCCTCAGGGGCTTACTGCTACATAGGTGCATAGGTAGGAGAAGTAAGCAGCAACAGAGAAATGCTGGTCACCTACCTTGAGGGTTTTCTGATTTGTCATGTTCCCATTTGAACAACATTATGACATCAGACTTCCCTGAAATCCACCTTCAGTCTGACTGGGTCAAGCTGGGTGCTGTGGGGAGGCCGAAATGCTGTTGACTTTTCCCCTTGAGAGGTTTTGAAGATCTGGGAGGAGGGCACAGCTTACATGGCACATGGGAGGGGATTCCAGTGAGCTCACATCACTCATATCATCTACCTGTGTGCATGCACATATGTATATTGATTATTTTTTTTTTAAAAGACTTTGTCTGGTAGGTGTAGGGGCCTGTTCAAAAACAGCTTGATTTTGTTGCCTGTTTGTTTTGGTGTGGATGGGAAAAGCAGAATGGACTTCCTGTTCTGGGGAAGCATAGAAGAAGATAAGGTTTCAGGGCCATTGATGTCAGCTGCAGTGGTGCTGCTTCCAAACTACCTACACACATTCATTTCATGGTGTCAGTCATTAGTCTTCCTTCCTGAGTACCAGCGAGCTGGCAGCCATTGTCCCAGGGTTTATGAAGCTGAACTAGATATTCTGATTTTTTGCACGTGGTATAGGTCTTCAGACTCCTCTCAGAAATAAAGCGAGGTGCAATAAGCAATGGTACTCCTCATGATTTTAGGGATGCAGGCATGACAGATGTCCCTAAGAGTCACTCAGCATTTAGTCAGTTGTCTGAAGGTGTATATCTATCTTTAACTTCACAGGAGTTGAGCCTTAGCTGAAAACTTCAAGTATCCAGACATGGGTGTATGGCTCAAAACAGCAGGAGGGTACTGTTCACAGTGCACACTGGCACTCTGATAACATGGAGGCTGATGTCTTTTGATGGAAATTGAATCTGATGTGTCTCTGATGGAAGACCTAAATGCTGAAGGAAACCAGATATCTTGACTTTGGCAGTAGATTGTCCTACTGCCTACTCAGAGTTGAGGAGTTCGGCTTGGACAAAGTCCTGCCTGATGCCATGGATGTGATTGATGCAAACCGTGTAAGTCTGGTGCCATGAAGAACAATCTTTTTAGACTGTGGCTACCACTAGGCCCAGGTTGAATTTGGTTACTGGAGAAGGCTGTCCTTTCCCATTAAGAATGTATGTCTGGTAGATTGCAACAGTGGGGAGGATTTTCTCAATAGGCAGGGGTTCTTGGAAAGTGGATGTTAATGCTGAAGAGTGTTTATTGGCTCCTAGAAAATTACTTTAAATGTTGCCATTCCTAATTTAAGGCCTTGCAATTGCTCTTTTATTCTGACAATAATAGCACAGGATAAGATCCTACATGTAGGTACAGATGTTCCTTGTGCCAAATCTCCTGTCAAGAATGGAGGGAATTCCTGACAGGGAAGGTTGTTACTCAGCTCTGCAAAAGGGAAACGCTGCTGTCTCTTGGGGAAGGCTTGGGATGTACCTGTCATGGGCTGAAGAGACGAATATCTGGTAGGACAGTAGAAGTGGGATGCTAAGCATCAAGCTCTAGCATGTGTTGGGAAGACAATGATGTTTGAAAATGGGATGGATGATGTGGAGTTCTAGATGGAACTCAGATGTGATTTTGAAAGGAGAAGAGGATGCTACGTATTTCAGAATGAAAAAAGTAGAGTTTTATGTAAGTCTTGGATGTGATTTCGCATTGCCTAGTACTGTCCCTGATTGCCATGGTTATTTTTTTTTATCCATTTATATGTCCCAGAGCAGTTTTTCTGCAGAAGAGAGTGTAACTTTTCCTTTTCTCAAGACCACAGAGGGGAAAAAAAATATTAA
Organism: Falco biarmicus; assembly: GCF_023638135.1. NCBI lineage: Eukaryota > Metazoa > Chordata > Aves > Falconiformes > Falconidae > Falco > Falco biarmicus. Next base: position 54,254,416 of record NC_079289.1, read on the forward strand.
AAATTCATATTTGCCTCCATAGACTCATATAATTTTATCCAAATGGGACCTATTTATGTCAAGCAAATGCTATTTATTTTTGGGATCAGTTTCTAAAAAATTATTGTGATAAAGAGAATGAACTGTATCAATAACAAAAAGCTACTTGCTTCAAGCATAAATAATTTTAAGATCATTATTTGTTTTTTCCAAACAATTGTAACTCTGTTGTGTTTCTTTGAAATGACTACATGAAGTTTTTTAAAAATTGAATATGCAGTTTCATTTTACTTCATATTGAGAGGATGCAATCAAACATATAATACACAGTCTCAGATTCATATTAAAGATGACCCAGAAAATTGAGACATTTTACGCTGTTGTTCAGTTGCATTTTGTGCTTAAACTGCAAATCCTTATTTGAAATGATAATAATTTCAAAACTTTCTTCAGGATTTATGTCTTTGCCAGCAATCTTGGATGTGATGAATTGATAATCAATGGTTAAAACAAATAGCACGAGCTCTAATATTATTTAAAGCTATTTATATATCTCTAGCTATTAATTTAATTTTGTGTGCAGTGAAATGATAAGAAAGGTGTGCACAGAACATCAGAATTTTTTTTTACAACTATAAAGAATAAGTAAGAGGAACTGAGAGGGGCAAGTGTGAGTTTAATTTACTGAATAACACCCTTGGGAGAAAATCTGTTCCTTTGCAGTTCTGGTAATGTGAATGGGAGTTATTTACATGTATTAGGAGGCCTGGTTTTTTTCCTGTATTTTTCCAAAAGATCATACACTTTGTATCGGTTTCTGCTTAAATAGGCATCTTAGAATAGGTCTTTCTCTTTATTTAGATATGGGAAGGCTGAGAGGAAAATTAATTTCAGATGGCTTTAAGCAAATGTTAGAAAGGTTAACATTCAGAGACTTCCAAATATCTTTTGCACAGCTGACATTTTTAAATACTAAACCTTTTCCTTTAGCTGAATTACAGTGCTAGGCAGAAAGCAATGGATGTGTGAAATGAAATATGCCATTCAAATACAGAAAAGAAGGGAAAACCTGCTTGTAACTATTACAGAGAATAAAAGGTAAAATTGAAAGCCTCTGCTACAAGCTGAGTGTTCTGTTTGAGGCATTTCATGTGGACTTGATATATTTTATGTATGAGAAATGCTTGGAAACTTTTTTCTCTCACCAAAATATCTCCAAGAGTAATTTATTTTCAGATGAGGAAATTGCCTATTCAAATGAGAGAAAGATGTGGTTTAAATTCCACAAAACCACATTGCAAGCTGAACCTCAGCAGCAGGCAATGTTACTAAATGCACTAACATATCTGAGTACCACTTTGGATTCAAGACAGAGTCCATCTGTTAATTTTTTTGCTTTAAAACTGATATGCCTGTTTCGCATGAATATACAAACACTGATGACTCCAGTAACATTGATTTGCTAATCAGTTGTGAACATTTTTGCAGCTACCTAAGAGACTGGAGCCTGTGTAGTGACACTATGTCTACCAATTCTCTTTATAACTTCTGGACTTTGTAGCCTTCTTCAGCCACATTTAACAAAGGAATAGATGTCACTCAGTGATGGGACATTGCAATGATTTTGACTAATTTTATTTGTGTACCAAAAAGCAAGGGAGTGAGCTAGTAGTACTGAAGCCAGAGGAGCTACTGCTAGAGGAAACTGAGCGCATCGCAGGGAGGATTTGGTGATGAAAGTCTGCTAAATTATGACAAGCAGGTGATGTGGATATAGGGAGAACCTGACATTACTGTTATTGGAAGGAAACTGCTAAAGAAGAACAGAATTGCAGTGGGGTTGATGTTAGGCTAGGGTGGAGGGGAGATCTTGCTTTATTTCAATGAAAATAGGCAGAGGGAACATATGGGAAGGTGGACATAAGTCCATGGCAAACCAGGTTTAACCATAGTTTTATGGTTAGTGGGGCAATTCAGAAGCATTTAATTCATAAGATAGCAATAACAATGGCAGCAGCGATTATTGATAGCAGTAAAATTTCCATCATCAAGATATTGTCTTCTGTAAACAAAATAGAGTTTCTCTCCTACATTCATGAATTCGAATGTAATATACATGTCAAATCTAAGAACCATGGGCAGCTCATAAAGACCATGAGATAAATAACTCGTCACTTTATTTCAGGAATGATTAGTTCTTGTTTTAAACATCACTGCATAAAAATGTACATGCAGCCCTTGCATCAAGAACTCATATCAAGTATCGTCTCAGACATAACTACTAGGCTACCAAAGTGACCTTTTCATGTGTTTACTCACCCTGTTCCTTGAATTCTTTGCTGAGCAGTGAAAGTAGTTCCAAGAGGACAATGAAGAGCACTGTACACATAGGGTGTGGTATCACAGTCACAACCTAAGAGTGGGTGGGTGCTTTGGTTACTTACTTGAAAGAATGGTTGTGATTCCTGGTGATGGAATCCGCTGTAGTTATTTAAACTCTGGAAAAAATGATGGGATTTCACACTCCTTCATTTTTCTCTACACATTTCCTCTATGAGCTGTGCCCTCTGCCAATGGACATCTCCATGCTCAGTGTCTAAGACAGCAAGTAATTGTCATGAGATCTATACAGATCCCAGTTACTCAGCTTGGTGTTGACTCTGCTGGAGGCATAGAGACCTTTTTAAAATTTGTCCCCATATGTCTTTTTCATAACTCAATTTCTCGTAAAATCAGAAAAAAACTGTGAGAAGAATATTGTTTTCTATAAATTCAAAAATGCTTCCAATTACTTTTTATAGGAACCTTTTAAGACTGTTAAGCTTATGAGACCAGAGATTACTGATTTCCTTTCTTGTTATATGTATCAAAATGAAAGATAAATCGTGGTGCCTATAGGCATAAGTGCAATACAATTAATAGTTGTCCAGACTTCATCTTCATTAGTTTATATATCCCTTCTTTTTATGGCTGATCATGATTCAGTGTCTGTGTGTTGACTTCTTTGAGATTAAAAAGTCTAGCTTTTGGCTGTGATTTGACAGTATGTCAGCTAGTATTTACTCTTCACACAGTGCTACCTGAAAGGACTAGATTTGATAAAGCCATTTGTTTTTTTAAAAAAATATTCATATAAAAGCTGAAGATTACTGTGTGTAAAACCTGAGACATACTTTAAACCCTGTATCTTCTAAGTTATTTAATTACATCACTCATAGCAATAGATTTAAACATACACTTATATATTTTGTTGAATTATGCTCTAAATATAACTGAACATATGTCTGATTCTTGGAAGCAGAAGCGTTAAAGAGTGGCAGCAAGCTAGACTTAGAAATCAAGTGCTAACTGTCAGAACAGCATAGCTCAGTGAAAAAACAATGTACATGTTACATTAAAGCAGGGTTGTGTGAGAAAAGCCTCTGTGGCCGTTGCTGGGGACTGAAAAGGAGAATTTATTCCTCAGACTATTTTGGTCCTATGGCAAATGTAGATTTTTTAATAACTTGCTAAAGCTGAAATACTCAATCATAAAATGTCCAAGATAACAGTGAAAGTTAGTATCAGTTAATCTACTCTTCAGTAAAAAATAACCAAGGTAATTTTTCAAAATTAAAATGTTTTCTCATTCTGTACTGGAATAAAAGCAAATCCTTTCATGGGATTTATTTTCAGTAACATGACATGGAATGTCTGACTTGAAACTAGTTATCCTAATTAGCAGAGCACTCAGCTGAAGGTGGGCTGTTCACCTTCCTCTTGGTGCTCTGCTCATCCCAGAGAAGTCTGGAACCTCTGTTCACATTCCACCTGAACACCATAGTTATCAGCTCATTGACTGTGGTAATTTTAATTTTTAAGGTCCACAGTGAAACCTGAATAAATTCATTGTTGTAAATTATATATTTGTTTTCTTTTTTAGAAAGTTACTTTGACAAAAAAAAATGTACAGGAGGAGTTGCCAGTCAGGTGTCTACAGTTATAATTTTCTTTGTTGGCTCAGTTGCCTATTATAGCTATAATTTCAGTTCTGGTCTCAGCTGCCTCTGTTGAAATAGAATATGGAGTTCTATTTTTCCATTTTGGGAAATCAGCTTTATGTCGGATGGTGGAGACATGAAGCAATCAAACACTATTTCTGATAAAACAGTGCTGCTGTCTAATGAAACTGAAATATTTTAATTCTTCATTTTGCTTGACATTCTTGGTCTTCTAAATATGTTTGGTTTTTTTAATCTTTTAATAAAAACCCTCATTTTCTGTTAGAATGTATATTGAAGGAATAACATGAGTTTAGGAAACAGGAGTAGAATCAAATGTGAAGCAACAGATGTGAAGTAACAAAGAGATGAGGGAAAGATTAGATAATCTAAAATGGAAACTTTCCAATGTAGTTAGGGATCTCTGCAGGTGCAGTTGACCCAGGATCTCATACATTTTTTGTGGTATCTTTAGATGTATGGGTGTATGTGTGATAGATGTATTTGAATTTCATGGGTTTAGATTATTTTGTTGTAAAATTATTCTTTTTATGGCTGAAATAATGATTTGCCTAAAATTGATATGGGTGCAAGAACTCATAGGCAGGATCCTATGATCCTGCCACCAAAGAATGCCATGGGAAATATCTTCAAAGCAAAAGCATTGCCATTCGATGCATTTCTTACCCACTCTCAAAACAGCTCAATTAAAGAACTTTTATCCTGACTGCAACACCTTTGGGTCTCAAATGTTATCTGATCAAAAGCATCAATACTACTCTAAGAAATAGATGTGCTGTTAATTTTGTGTATTGCTATATCTAGCCATTGACAGGAAGTCATAAATTACTCTTTCTGAAAGTTTAGAGCAAGGTGGCCATAGCTATCTGTGGAAAGGTCTGATGAAAGAAATCACTGTTCTCCAGCCCTGTGGCTCAGGTTTACTTATGCAGATGGGTACTGTGCAGTGAAAGCCTGAAGCACACATATGACCACTAAAAGCCAGCTGCCAACTTGTGTTTGCTTTCATATGATGTTTTCACTGAAAGTTTATATCATTTATTATAAAGACAAGTAATGCCATGCACAATGTATCTGTGATGCTGTAAAGTCTTAAGAAGCACATATATCTTTTACAGTGAATGATATTTGTGACTCTAAACTTTCCCTCTAAAGCACCTAAGAAAAACTGTCATTGAAATTTTTAGGAAGAGTGATAACAGCTACAGGTATGCAATCATTGTTATGAGAAAAGTATTTGCAGTATACTAAAGGGGAAGGAAAAGGACGTATTGGAATTAAAAGAAAGCTGAAGGAGAAAATGGGGGAGGAAAGGAAGGGAGGAAGGAAGGAAGGACGGAAGGAAGGAAAGGAAGGAAGGAACCATGTGGGCGATAAAACTGAAACTAAAACTAAAACTAGAAAAATATAGATGATAGGAAAAGACAAGAACAGAAAATACTAAAGATTTAGAAATACATACCATTAGTCTGAGCTGTCTGGGACAACTAGAGTTTTCTTCCTGGTGCTTTGAGACAGGAGTACAAAAGAAAGAGAGAGAAAAAAAAAAGGATTAATTTTCCTGGCTGAATAGAGTATGTATATGCCATTTTGTAGGTTGATATCAAGAGGAAGCAGTAAGGACAAAATGGTTTATGCGTTCAGATTTTTTCTTGCGCAAGTAAATGTAGATTTAATAACTACTGGGGACTTACAGTGAGGTCACAAGCTGTACTAGTAATGCTAATTAATAAGGAGAACAAGGCAAGGAGCAACAGAGTTCTGTAAAGTTTTCTAGTAGATCAGGTGGCACCATTTTAGCAGTCGTTTTGTCTCGGTAGCTAAGGTTGGTTATGAGTTTTGTGATAAAGTCTTACATATGGTTTATAAAATTCAAGGATATGAAAGTGCTTGGTAATGGGGGAAGTCTAAGTTTTGAGCATAGTGTGTGAGGCTTGAGGGCAGGGAGTCGTCAATTTTTCTTCCAGTCCATCAGTTGCGTTTTTTATTTTCTTGAAATTTTTCTTCCCTTTTTTCCTTTTGCAGGTCTGTCTCTTTGGTTGGATTTCCTGTACTACAGTGACCTTACTTATTGCTTCAGAATATCCTCTCTGTTCAGTGGTACTTATATTTTGTCAGACCTGTTATACTCACCTGTAGTACTTGAAAACATTATATAAGGAAACATGGAGCTTGACTTTGCTCTACATGTTGCTAGAATTCTTTCTGAGATAAGCAAGAACTGATGCACAGGGAATGCAGCCTCAGAAAGAAAAGGACTTTCACTCTGCACTTGCCTTAAAACTGTTTTGCTGTTGCCCTAACTATGCTAAGATTATGGAAACTGAATACATGCTCTTTTACGCTGGCAAGAATGCACTGTCACTGCATATATGAGATCACTTAGTAATTGTGAACTGTATTCTGCATAGTTTTAGGACCAGACTTACTGGTTTTTTATACTTTCTGTTCAGCATATATCTGTCTTGCGCAGCCTTTCAGAAGGCTTTTTCCTGTGCAATAACTGCTAGAATATGCTTATAGCTTAGCAGAATACTATCACTTTTCAAATCTTCCTCCTGCATTTTACTGCTACCTTTGCCAATGGCACTGCAAAAATGCTGAAATTTTATGAGACTCAGGGAACAACAGTTTGCTTTGGAATAGGTTTTTATTTCTTGAAATACATTTGTATCAAATTAATAAAGTCTTGTCTGACAAGAATCCTCTAGATGAGTCTGGTAAGGAACTGACATGCAGTGAATATACTGTCTTACTTAATTTTGAGTTGTAGCATTATTAAAACAAATTTAACTCTTAGTTGACTAAAGATCTGATACAGGATTTCTTCTTGTCATGTTTTACTTCATTTACTTTTTATAATTTTTATTTCAGTTGAGCTATTATAACAAGTTTACATTATCTAAGTCCTTTCTTGCCATTTCTATTTCTGTCCAGATTATTGCGTTTGTATATGTTATCTGTAAGAGTCTGGGGAGACTAGAACAGTTGAGACACTAAGAACCAAGCATAACTTTTAAGTTAAAATGACTGCAATACACAAAACTAGAAAACAATAATTTAGAAGCAGAAGTGACTTCAAATTTATTTCCTTTAAGAATATCCAAGATAATTTTATTGCATTATAGTTTGTACTTTCACATTTTTTGCTTGTCATTAAAAATTGTTCTGATGTCTGCCAGGTGGGATGTGAATGGCATTAGTCACAGGGCTCTAACATTAAGGTGCCCAAAGAGTCCCGACTTCCCCAAAACTTTGAACTGCCACAAAGTATATATGCCTGGAATACTCTATGTGTGTGTGTGTGTGTGTGTGTGTGTGTGTGCGTGTGTGTGCATAAAATTTATTTCTGAGAGGAAAAAAGAACAAAAGACATTAATCGCCTGAAGTGGGATTGTTACCCTTTTTGCTTCAGAACATAGGTTATTGATTACGTGGCTATACTAACTGCCATTCAAGTCAATAAATAATATTCAAGTGAATTTGTATTTTGGCCTAATTGCTGCTTAGGGATAGGCTAGAGACCCTACTAATTCTGATTTTGATGTAAAATTTTGAGTTCATTTTATGCAGTCTGCAGCTCCATGCTTTTCTAAGTTATTACAGAAAGACATTGCTATGTGCTGTATTGTTGACCAAATGTGATTGGAAGATCTATTTCAGCTCTCACCAAAGAAAGTATCTTTGCTCCTGGCTTAAGGCTATAAGGAAATGTCTCCTATGGTCACATTTTTTGTATGATTGTCCCTTGTACAAAAAATGCTTAATACTTCAGAATTCTGTAAGCACAGATGATTGGTTTTGTCATTTAGTTTAGAGTCCAAAGTTGGGAACTGACAGATTGCTTTGCTTTGGTATATGCAATTGCTAGCACTCTCTTAGGTTACTGACCTAGGTAGTATTGTGTTATTAATTTGTCCGTGAGCTTGCCCACATATTGACCCCAGGCTTATGCATCTAGAGATTGTATGTGACAATAATTCACTCATTTTCTTTTGGGTATTTGAGCACTGCCGAGATGTGATTTTTCTGCCTTCACTGATTTCCAGTAGGTGGCATCCGTGCCTAATAAAACTCTGTCAGCCTTTTCTAGTCGGCATGGTTTTGTACTTCATTCAAGACAAAATGGTATTTCAGTACCAACCTGGTTTACTAATTAAAAAAATTAAAAGATTGTACTTGAACCACAATCTCTCAACATACTTTTTGTTTCTCTTCCTGCTGGACTTCGAAAGTTTTTTGAACAAAGAATTATTTTAAGCAAACCTTGTAATCCTTCTGGATTTGTACAACCGGATCTGCCTGTTCTCAGAAAATACTCTTGCTTTCACTTAATGATGCCTAGATGTATGTAGATATTAGACACTAAATGTGTTTTTTAATGGAAAAAAGCAATGAATCAACGGAAGTAAACATCTGCAATTTCTAATTTGAAATTAGAGTTCTGGAAGGAATAAAATGCATTAGTTCATTAGGATGGCTAAAGTTTCTGAATATTTCTACACATTTAATTTAATAATCTAGGCACAGTTCTAACCTATGTCTGTTGTAGGCATGTTACTAGTGTATAGGGCAGATATGTCCTCTGAACACTTCCTTCAGCTAAGACCTGTGCTGTTAGGTTGCTGTTTCCCTAGCTGGTTAGTTGATCATGGCCAAACACAACTACACTTTCCATTCTGTTTTTTGAATCGGCTGTTACTCATTGATTTCCAAAGACATGTACAGAAATGCTGGACTCAAGTCCATCTGTCAAATTTGTCTGGAATTCACTAATGCTTTTAAAAATTGTTGAGGGTGTACTGGCAGACAGGCAATGAAACAACATGGTCTTTTTTTCTTCCAGGACAACAAATTTCTAGCTTTCCTGTCTTTGGGGAAAACTTGAAATATGCAAATACAGCTCCCCCCAAAAAACACTTGCAAACTATTATTTTCAGTATTCCAGATTGTACTACTCTGGTCCAGGCGTGATTATCAAGAGCAGTATCCTGACTAGACTTTGAAACTCTGGTAAATGAGAAGAACACATGGCACCAGTGATTTATAAATCTTTTATAAAAGCTAATGGTTTGGCTATGCTACAAACTTCCCAGCCTATTTTATCCCTGAAATGGTGTTACAGGAAACAGGTCGGTATGATCCCACTGCTTATGTGGAGAAACTCACCTTAGTTGCAGGGTAGATCCCTTAGGTAATAGAGATATCACTGTTTAACAATTGCCTTTGTGGAGGTCCTAAATCTAAATTTCTGAGGCTTGGCAATCTCAGGGTAATAAGTGACTGTCTGGAGGTGCTGACTTCTGCCTGTGCGATTAGATACCTTCCCATAGCTGATTACAGCTATCAGTGACATGGATGTTAAATGGATAGAGAGGGTACGAGTTTGAAGGAGTAGTAGGAAAAACTGGTGGCATGGGGTTAAATTCTACATGGTGACCATAAAGTGGAGGCACTGTTAGGGTCCTAGTGCAGGGATCAGAGAGTGTAGGGTATGAAGGTTATGGTTTCCTCCTTTATGGGAGAGGGAACTGATCTGGGATCCGTATGCTCATACCTCCCAGTACCAACAGCTGTGAGCACCAGTGTTACCTAGGAAGACTGCAGTGCTTACCATGGGTTTTTAACTTAGAGGAAAACTTGGAAACATGCATTAAAATTATTTAATTGAACAAGTGGTATTTTTCTCAACTTTTCTGATTACTTCATGGTTTGACATTGGAAGTTTTTGACAAGCTGAAATTTAATCCTTGCAGTTTTCAGTTGTGCTAACAAAGCAGAATAAACCAAATCATTGTAAAAGCTGCTGCTTGCTTTATAAAAGCTATCCTAAAGCCATTTCAACTGTTATTCATGGAATAAGAGGAAGTTTTTAAAAACTGTGGTAATAGTAGACCTATCTATTTCTTGTCCTGAATCAAGTCTAATGCAGCAGAGGTGTCACAGGGAGTATGATTTGGAATACAATATGAAAAAAAGATTTCAAAGAGCATTATTATACTCCTGTATGGATATTCCCGTACACTGCTGTGCAGCTACCTTGTAAATTATGAGCACTCAGGAGATAAATTACTGTTAAATAATGAAAATCCACCCTCAAGTGCATGCAAAGTATTCAGTGTAATTAGGAATAGCAATGGCACTATCCAGAGACAAACTAAAATAAGGATGAAAAAGGAAAAAAACCCACCCCAACACCACCAGATACTGTATTATAAATGTAATGCAGTATCTAGCAGAAAAGGCATAGTAATTCTGTCTAGTGCCCTTATGTTGCAGTGATTCCATTTGAAAATCAGTCAAATGGTAAAATGTAAAGTGAATATGATAATGCAGAGATTGATTACATTGTTCAGAGCAAAAAGATGTGAGCAGGAGAACCTCACTGAATAATCTGCTGACTTTTTCCCCTCCATTTCCTCCAGCTGGAATGGATTTTGGTTTCCATTTTTATTTTATATTTTATTTTTATTGTTTTGTTCAAGAGAATTGATAAGAACCTTTTCTTCATTTAGAAGCGCAGAAGCTGTAATCCTGCTGGGGAAAGGTTGCAGTGCTCGCTTGGAGCACTGGCTGACTGATTGCTCTTCAAAGTATCTGTATAATGGTGTTAGTCTTCTGCTAGTACGGCAGACTAAATCAATTAAAATTCACAGGAGTGCTATCTGTTGCACAAGGCAGTTTTCCGCATAAACTGAATTAACAGAAGAGATCTGCTCTTCCACGTCTTTGAAGATAATGGTAGTAAACAAACAAACCAACCAACCAACCAAGCAAATAAACAAACCCCCGACAACAATATTGACTTAGTTTGATACAGAAAAAGTTATGGAGTTGGTTAATGGATCATTTTAGATTTCTTAAGATGTTAGACTTACCGGTCTTCTAAACGGTGAGCAACATAAGATTGTATTAAGCTTTTTATTGAACTATACTTTACAGTCTTAAAGAACCCCACGGAAAAAATGTACAATCAGAGGCGTATTGTCAGAAGTTCAGTCTTTTAATCATAGGGATTATTTGAAGTTTAAAATGAGGTGTAATATATGAAAATAAAATCCTGCTATATGGTTGCTTGGCAGATTTCTGACAAAAATCACATATCAAGAAGATTAAATTTGTAATTGGCCAATGAAATATGGAAACTATTATCTCCTGAGATGGAATATACATGCAGTTTCAAGCAGGATATCTGGAAGAATTAGTTTGGTTGTTAAAGTAAATAAATGTTCATTGTAATTTCTGAATATACCTTGCTGGAGTATTGGCATGTAGAAGGCCATAAGCACAAACGTACTCCAATGAAACCAAGTCTGAGTGTATTGTTATTGTGCACAAACAGCAGTAGTATCACCTGTGTTAAGTCATACTCTTGTGCCTAAAAGCAGAATAAAATAAGGCTATGGATGTATTTATAAGCTGGAGCTGCCAGAGGCAGGACAGATCTTTGTCACCAGATGATTGCAAATATATTTCTTTTCCATGAAAGGGTTTTACTTCATCTGTAGCATGAACTCAACATCAGATATCATCCCCAAGGATGGAGACAGTATGGCTGGTGTTAATGCCTATGTCCAGGAAATCAGAAGCACTCCCGTGTTACGTAGTTTTGATATAGCCTAAATGTCTGTGGACTGTGTGGATGAGATAACATAAATAAAACTGTTCTGTGCTCTTCAGCTTGCTTATCTGATAAAGTATAAGTCAAAAATCTCTAAGCAATTAAAAAAAAGAGTTGCAGTTCAACTGCTGAGACAGCATATCGTGCCATTTCTTAAAGATGAGCATATAAAACATGTAAATGTGCTTTAATCTTTGCATATAAACAAACAACTGAAACACCTAGTTGGAATACTCGTGCAAGCTTCTTAAGTAGCTGTCATTCAACAACCATAACCTCGTCAGTGGTTTCTATCACTGTTTATTCTCATTAGTTGTTGCTCCAGTAGTTTCAATAGGAGGACATGCCTCAGAGCATACTCCAATAATTAAAACTTCCATTTGACAGAGAGTACTTCTCTGTTCTTTGATATCAGAAGTGTGTGCTTTTCATCAGTAGTGTAGGGATGAGTGACAGTCCCTCAGCTTTCCTTGATCCCCCTGAGAAGCTTCTCAGCAATCTGTCCAAAATCACACTACCAGATGTTCTGCTCCCTGGAGCCATTCAGGACTCCCCCTCAGCAAACAGCCAAGCAGGGGATCTGACAAGGTGGTTCAGCCTCCCACATGTAACTTCTACATCATCTGGTCACTGATATCACAAGATGGTGTGTGTTTCTCTGCATTCTCTACATTGAACTCCAGCTGCTCCACCACCGGGGACATTCTTTGCACAATTTGAGACAGAGCTACTCATGTTTCCAAACCTCACAGGTGTAGTAACAAACCTTCGTGCCTGATACGGGTTTTGCAAGGTGGTTCCTCTCAGATTAAATTCCATCTGTTGCTTTCCTCACCTCTAGCTCCTGCTTGCTGCTTGGTTCTTTATTGGGGAAGAACAGGACCTAGGGATATGTTGTCATATTTGTACCTTTTGCATTCATCCGTGGCTTCAATTTGTTACCTACTCCATTGCTCTCCACCTATAGGCAGAGGAGTCACCAGAAAACCATTTTTCTTCCCAGTTGCCACTCTCCATTTTCGTAGATTATAAAGGAGAAAAGCACCAAACCCACAACAGTTAGCTCAGCATGCAAATCACGCCTGATCAGGATAATATTTGCAGTGATTATGGAACTCAGTTTTAATACCTAATGGACCTACCTCAAAACTTTTTGCATCTTCTCTCAGCTTATTAAAAATTCTACATAGCACCATATTTTTAAAGATGAGAATACCTTCCTGTTTCCTTTCTAATGACAGCACTGGGCATAAAGGCACTTCATCTTTTTTTTTTCTTCTCTCACTGCATGGGTGGGAGAATTTGGCTTTAAAGGCTGCTGCAGTTCCATTATGGCAGATTGCAACAAAGGCTTTCAGTAAAGTGACTGCACAAATGAGTTTGTACTTGAACTTTCCAGGAGGGGACTTCTGTGGGTGCAGCATGCCTTTCCTGGTTAGATGAATGGTTGCATAATTATAGTGTGTTTACCTTGATGCCAGCAAGATGCTCAGTTATGTGTGGCTTTGGGAAAAAACACACAGTCTCTTTAATGTTTTGAATGGATAAAATGTCCAAAACAGTCCAACTAGCTGCTCTTTCTCCTGGGTTTGTGGACAGAAACAACTAAATCAATGGCAGTGAGTTTTAGGCTATTGAAAGTCCTCTACATGTCTTTTCTATCTCTTCTTTCCAACCTAGGTTTTTCATTGCATTGATCTAATTGTCATTATTATGTTCACATAAGAAAGTATGTTATTCAGAAAAAGAAGATTAAATCCTCAAATTCCCCACAATTGAGAGAGAATGAAAATGAAGATTCTGATTACAATGACTAATATTTATACAGTAGTAGTCCCTAGATTTTTACTTGGTCATTTCTAATTGTACAATAAAGGCTATAATTTCAAATCTAAAGTGTGGCTAAGACACATAAATAGTGCATTAGGTTGAAAGGAGGAGCATAAATTTATAATTAAGATAGCAAAAATAAAACCTTCTGGATGCATCACCTCACCCAATGTTTTGTAGGTCACTTATCAGAAGTGAGCATTACAGCTACATTTGAAAATTTTGAAGAATGCTTGCATACAGTGTGATGAAGGGAAAATGCTAAAGTACTGTGTTTTCTCTGAGTTACAATTCTTGATTCTGTTTTTCCTGTATTCATCTTATAAACTGTTATGAAGCAGTGTGTGATGAAAACAGAAAAAGAGAAAAAAATTAAATCTATGTCTAAATATATGAAGTTTTAATGTAAACATTTTTGGATGAATTTAATGTTTTAGAGCATTACTTTGTTCAATGGGAGTTAATTTTGATAAGGAAAATCTCATGTGGCAATTTGTGATGGCCCAAAATTGATGCCAAGTTAAGTTTTCTTTCAATTTGAACACTGACATGCAGAATTTTAGCCAGATTTGATTTTTTTGTTATATCATAATCTTTTGGACTTTTCAAAGTTTACATACACCATATGGGGAACCATAAATAAGGTTGGGTTTTTTTGCATTCCTGTATCTGATCACACTAAATGAGACTCTGTTCAGAGTGTATGTTTGTGATACCTAGAATCACAAAATCACAGAATGGTCAGGGTTGGAAGGGACCCCTTGAGATTATCTAGTCCAACCCCTGCTAAAGCAGGGTCACCTACAGCAGGCTGCACAGAATCACATCCAGGCAGGTTCTGAATGTTTCCAGAGAAGGAGATTCCACAGCCTTCCTGGGCAGCCCGTGCCAGTGTTCTGGCACCCTCAAGGTAAAGAAGTTCATCATATTCAGATGAAACTTCTTGTGTTGCAGTTTGTGTCTGGTGCCCCTTGCCCCATTGCTTGGTACTACGGAAAAGAGCCTGACCCCATCCTCCTGACACTTACCCTGAAGAGATCTGTAGACATTGATGAGATCCCTTCTCAGTCTTCTCTTCTCCAGGTTTAACAGGCCCAGCTCTCTCAGCCTGTCCTCATAAGGGAGATGCTCCAGTCCCCTCACCGTCTTCATAGCCCTAGGAGGGCACCTCTTAGCATGTAACTGCTAACACAAATCCAGAAACACTTTCCTTTTCCTGTAGTCTAAAAATCAGTAATTATTGCAAGCAAATGTTAAATTTATTTGTTAAGCTAATTTAAAGAGTTATCATTGCTGAAAGCCACTACAGGTTTCATACATGAAATCATCCAGTCTTTTACCCAGACCCAGTAGCACAGCTGGTGACACAGAACGTTTCTGTCTGTTAGTACCCATCTGGCAGTGAAGTAAACCAGATAAACTGCTCATGAATCTATTATTTCAAACTGAAATAGTTTAAAGCATGCATGACTCTAAAAGTAGCATTTTAAAATGTCACTAGAGGCCAGTTCATATATTTAATCAGAAAATAAGAAAGAAAGAAATTCAGAGTAGATTGCATTCTCTAGTGTGGTTCTGCAGACAGTTTATTTCAATGCTTAAATAATGTATTTTTCAAATCTCTTATTTTATTTTCATATGTTGTTAGGTCCTTTAATGTTTTCAAATCTTTGAGGAAAACTATAAGATGACTGTTAATAGCTTAACTATTTTTCTTGATCTTACTATATTATGAAATTTACAGAATCTGTTGGCTTGCTTTTAATAGGACATTTACCTTATATGCTACAAAACGATGGAATATTATCACAAAGTAGTGTGTAACCATAAACTTACTAATTTTCTAAATTATCTTTCCACTTTCTTAGAGAGAAAATGATGATTAAATGGTTACATTTCTTCCCTATCTTGCATTTAAAGAATTTTTAGTTACCTATTTCTTCAATGACTATAAATCTGTGTAGTTACAATAAACTTAGGAGATAATAGCAATTTACACTTACTGAGAATCATGTTCAAAATGTTTAGGGTATTCATTGTTCTAACTGTTCAGTGGTATAAAATGTTCAATATGCTTATTTAATCCTGAAAGTATTTGAATTATCTCATTGTCTTTGATTTACTGACTTACTCAAAAAGCTAAGCATGTAGATAGGCATTTTGCTGTAGTAGTTGTGCATTCAGCCTGTTTAAAATCAAACCCTTGTAAAAGAACTATCAAGTAGCTGTTTTCTTCTGGACTTGCTCCCTTTTCTGCCTGGAAGGAGAGTAGAGTTTTGCCTTTTAGTTGTACTGTAACTACAGCAAAATATCGCAGTAGACAATATCTTTCTTTAAGTTAAGGACTCTAGCTATAAGAATGACTTCTGTGTTAAGTTCTGCATGAACTACTAGCTACTGCATACCTAAATGCTGTATGGCCCAAGCTGTATCAAGAATTAAAGCTCACAGCACAAATGACTTCTAATAGAAACGTTTTACCTCAGATGGCCATTTCACTGTGTGGTTTCTTTCAAAATGAAATTGGGCCATATGTCTTTGAAAGCTATTATGCACAAAAACTTCTAGTTTTAAATGACTCTTTTCTCACTGTAAATGTGTTCTTGGTACTACACAGATATGTAGCTGCCTTTCTGTGACCGAGAGCCCTGTTATGCATCATTAAAGACAATGTAAGCTTTTTTGTGGCATCCAGAATATCTTTCATTTCACCTTTTTTTCTTTTTTTCTTTTTCTTTTCATTAGTGATATAACTAGTTTCACTGATAACTACCACTCTAATGTCACTGACAAGATATTCGTTAGGGAAAATATTTTCATTTATAAATGCCTTAGATGTTTTAGCAAAAGCATAACCTATTCCATGTCTTGCATGTCAGGTTCTGCCATCCAGCAGTAGGCCTGTTTGAAAGGTCTACATGAACTTAAAGCAATACTTTGTCATGAATGGCAGCAGCATGTTCTGTCTGCATTACTATCAATGTCAGAGATTATTCTCTATCTTTCAAAGATCATTATCATCCCTTACAGATACCACCACAGTGGGTATAAGGTTTAGACAGCACAGGTTTTATTTTTATACTTGAAATGCTTTTTGTTCTGTTAGTTGCTGTACGTGATATGTGCATGTGAAGACAGTGACCAACAGCAAACCGAAGGATGCCAAAATCATGATTTGAGTATTTCCATCCATACTGCTAGCTTTTAATCTGGTTGAAGCACATTCGTATTGTACTTAGGAAGAGTAAAGCTTAGAATATCTGCTGTACAGTCGATCAGCTGTAGTGTGCTTGGCCTTGCAGCCAAACGCTTGAATCATCCAGAAGGAGCCTACAGAGAGGAGTGCGTGGACCTTCAGTATTCCCAATGCAGGGGAAGGCAGGAATTGTTAATTCCTAATTATTATACCATAATAATCTTTTCTAGATGGGAAAATGAATTCTTGTAGGGATGCTTTCTTTTCTTCATTGTTGCATTATGATAATAAATATTGTGTTTGTAGGAAAATAAAATATGATTGCTTTTTTGTATGACTAGTCACAGATTTGTTAGAATAATACCACGGAATCCAATCCCATTTAAAAATTGCAAGCAACTTAACCTTTATCCTGTTACTTCTTCTGGCCTTTAATTCAGACTTTTCGTGCAATGTAGGTGTCTGAAGAGATAAATTAATAATGTTTTCTTAAAAATATTTCTGTTAATGCAGATGTGAGTGCTGTACAGTAATGAGCTTTATTGCTTTTTTTAAACTTCAGCTTAAAAACTGGAGATGGATAAATTAATGTGAGGAAAAATGTGAAGTATTCAAATAATGAAATTCTTAAGATCTGATCTTTTCTTTCAGTTTTCTCAAGAGATAATGCCACCAGTGAAAAGTATTCATAGAATTCACAAATGGTATGGTTATATGTTGCAAGGCATATTACGGAAAGACAATTGACTCTGGTCTAATCTGTCTTCATCCCTCCCACTCAGCTTTGGTTCCTAATCCAAATGCTCAAAAGCTATTTCAAATACAAATATTCTTACTGAGTCACTTCTATGCAAATGTCTGCCTTGTATTTGTGTCCCCATGTGCTTATAATTCAAATGCCTAAAGCTCAGTAAGGTGCTTATACACAATTACAACTATGTCATCAGATGTTGTATGCATTTGGAGAAAAACACTACAGCAAGCCTGTTTATACCCCCAGGCTGGCAACCAGAATGAATTTTACTCAGAAGTAGGCTAGTAACACTGACAACTTTAAAATATTAAAATATATGGAAATATAGCATCATCTTTATTCTAGCTGTAAATCAGAGCAATTCCTCTGCCTTTCATAGTTTCTCTCTTCTATTCTTTTTTTCTTCACCACAAAGTAATATAATACTAATTATCTTATGTTAGGATTTTCTGGTGTTATTTTCCCCAAAATGCCTATTCCTTCAGTGCCAAACGATTAAGAACACCAGAAATCTCCTTTCCATTTAGACCAGTGGTCCATTGAGTCCAGTACTTTATCTCTTACAGTAGCAATAGGGGATGGTATTTAGGGAGAATACAATTCAGGTCATCCTCTGTCCTTCATTTCTGTTGTACTCTGCCAGCATTCACAATAGTTGTATTACAGCTGTTAGAAGATACATTCCCACCTGTCTATTTTGATGTGGGCATATTGTCCATTTCAGGTCATCCATGAATTTGCTGAAATCCTCTGCGATACTTCTTATATTGTTCATCTTCACAATCTTCTACGGCAAAAAGTTCCACAAATTAACTTCCTGCTCTGTGCAAAGTACTTTCTCTTATCTGTCTTAAATTACCTGTTATTAGAATTACCTATTATTAGTCCCTTCACCTGCATCCTTGTGCAACTTTAATGATGCAGAATTAGGTAAATATCATCTTTGCCTTCAGCATATCCACCCTTATGCTTCTGCCACCTCAGCCATATCTCTATTTATCACCTTAATGCATCTCAATCACACCTCTGTTCACCTGCCCTGCTTGCAAATTGTACAGTACCAGCTTATTCAAGCTGTCTCTCAACAGGGCAGTCACTCCATCCTTTTGATGCCTTATTTTTTCTTACCTGTACCTTTCTGTGCCTCTATTTTTTCCCCAAAGAGCTGGAGATTAGAACTGCACACATGCAAGATGTTGGAGTGCCAAAATTTGATATATTAACAAAATGGCACCTTGGTCTCAAGACCCTTTCTGATGGTACCTGATATACCAACAAAATCTTGCTGACTTTTTTGAGACAGCAAATTTTCAGGAACTGTAAAAATTAACTTCAAAATCTTCTTCTTGAATTGTAATTGAAAGTTCTGAGTATCATGTAGGCATGATTTAGATTTTTTTTCTCTAGTGACGTTACTTTCTACGTTGAATCATAGCTGCCATTTATTGTCTTATAAAGTCTTTCTGGAGTGCCTTGCCATTGACACTGAATTTGAATGTCAGAAACAGTTTATTATTATTTACACAACTGAAAATTAAGTACCTGCTCTATTACTTGTTTTTCTAGGAATTGTCTGAATGAACAAAAGAAAAAAAAAATTGCCATTTCTTTGCAGTAAGATGATACCTATAAGTCTTGTGTTTTGATGAAGCAATATGATTCTGAAATACATAAATCCTGAATGCTGTTGAGTATTACATGCTGGCAGATATCAGATACATGTTTCTAGCTTTATATTTCAGGCATGAGTATATACTCCCAATTAATTTTCAGTGCACTTAAGAGTCTTACTTTTTGAAGGACCGTATTCTTTAGCAGTTTTCACAAGAATTGTTGTAGCTAGGTTTCTGATTATGTTTTCCTTCAGAAATCCTTTCTAAAGAATTTTTCCTTTAGGCACTTCATATTATGCCTGCTGGATACAATAAAAGATAAGGAAATTCTGACATCGCAAGTAAATCCTGGCAGGGTGTAGAGTCATCTCTCATCAGTTTTCTTAAAGAATGGATAGCAGCTGTGCTCTTCACACAAACCATTCACGATCTATAGAAACTGAGAAGTCCAAATATATTCTTTCTTATTATTAAAAAAAAAAAAAGTATACCACAATATGTTATGTATATACCATCTAAGAATGTGCTGCTTAATGAAGACCAAACCCTGTTCATTTCATATGGACAGCTTCTTCATGACTGGTCTTGTAGTCAGCTGTCTACTGCACTGTACAGATTTATTATGAAGGCTGCCTGTGCAGACTGTTAAACATAAAAATATATGTGTAATGCCATTGCATGAATGTAATTTTTACATAGGTAAAAAAGTCTTCAGTACGTAGTCCAAGTTTATGTCACTTCAGGGAGTGATGCTGTTCACCTATGGCTGGCTCCTTGGGTCTCTGTGGACCTTCAGCAGTGCCTCAGCACCATCAGGCACCATGCTGCATGTCACAGGAAGTTGTCACGCATATTTTCTCTTTAATTCATAAACCCCACAAATCTGATGGGCTGGCACAGCTTCCTCATGTTATTCTGGACACTGAAATAAAAAAAAAAAACATGAAAGAATTGTTATGTCTTAGCGTCAGAGCTTGCTTAAAGCAATATGGAGCTCAAGGAGGGATTGGTTCTTTGTCCTCCTTTAATTAGCAATTCCAAGGTCAGAGACATATCTCTTTTTCAGGTAATTTTTCAATCAGTTCCCTTTCTGTGGGAGATTCATTCCTTCTCTGTTTGCCTTTTCATATGTCCTGTGGGAAGACATGCCTCAGAGTAAACTCAAGTGAAGAAGTGCTCTCAATTTTTTAGTCACAGTCATGTAGGAACTGAGGGTTGGAACTGGGATGCTGGTGCAGCAGTTTGTCTCACATGAGTTGCCCACATTTTACTGCACTGTCTGTGCCATATGTTTCCAAGAACTAGGTCAGTTCGGAATGGGGCAAGAAAAGTAATTCTGTCTGCCTTGACATGCAGCCTGTGCCCTCTGGTTGTGCCTCTATCCTTATGTAATCACTTTATTTGATGATTCCTAAAGTGTGGATAAACCAGGAAAAAGTAGCAGTGTCAGAGGTTAAGTTAAAAATTTGTACCTGCACTGAACCATAATGTTAATTGCCAGGTGAATTTTCCAGTGTTTATTCAGAATGTGTTTGAATGAGTGATTAGATATTTGTTTCAGTTGTGTGTACATGCACATCATGAGAGTTTATGGTTGCCTACAGTGGGATTTGTTTTCTGTCCCTCCTGCCCCTTTGAGCGCTAGCAGACATGTAGAAAAAATGCTTAATACCTTGAAAGGCAATTCAGAATACGCAGAACTCTGGAACAGTAACCATAGTGTCTGCTCTCATATTTTAAGTGTTTGTCTCTTTCCTTCTGCACTCAGGAGGCAAATTGCTATTGGAACATATGTTTCTCCTCCAAAAGTTTTTTTCGGTAGTAACATCACCAGTGGTCCATACTTTTTCCTTAACTGAAGCAGATGGTTTAAAGGTCCTGGCATTAGCTACACTGATTAAAATTAATAAATAAATACATTCTACTCTGCTGATTTCTTTGGCTTTGTGCCTATAGGCAATAATGGCTGATTAGGAAGTATTTCACTGAGAACAATATGAATCATGAATTCCAAACTGAGTTGTGCTGTGGCTTACTGGGAGTTCAAACAATGAATTTGAAAGTGAAAAGCTTATTTGAAAGTGAAAAGGAAAATAACAGCTTTCACTGGTATTTCCTTGTGTTTTGTGTAAACTACTTTCACATAACTCAGTTTTCAGCTCTTCTTCAGGGAGGCTGTTGCACATTGTTAATATTACGTATGTCTCTCTGTGATTCCTCTCCTATTTATTGGGGTTTATTTGTGGCAATTACTTCTAGTCTGAGTTCTGCATAATGAATCATTCATTTGCTTTTACAGAAGATAGATTTAAAACAATTATGGTCTTCTGCTTAAAATATTCACTGTCAGACTACTATTTCACACTTTGATTCAAAAGCCTCTGTAATCAGATAGTCTTTTGATTGATTTCAACAAGCTTTGTATCAAGCATTTTGCTTTTAATTTTTTTTAGGAATAGATTCTCAAAAAGACTTAAGTATTGCATTAAAAAGTGTCAAAATTTAGAGTAAAGTTGCTATTCAGTTTCACCAAATGCTTTTTTCTAGGAATTTGAGATTTGAAACTTTGGGCCATCTAATCCTGGGTATCAACAGCTATGTGGTAATTACTGACTACCATAGTCATCTGTTTGTCAGTATTCTTTTTGTAAAATGGGATTCATGCTGATACATGAAATATCAACCTGCTAGATTGGATGGCTGTATCCACACTAGGAAATTGCACAGAGACAACTTAAGCGCTCACATGAGATCAACTAGTGTTTGAATTTTAATATGCTCTTTGGAAGTTATGGCACTTGCCAACTGATACAATCTGGAGCATAATGTTCAAAAAAGCAGAATTCTGGGGGAAGAGAGGAAATGAGTATAGCTGTGAACCGAGCAATGGCCACAGCTTATTTATTAAATGTTGTGGAATCTGCCGGATACAAGTAAATTACACAAGTAAATCCTCACAAGACTCTGACTTGGGAGAAAATTCTTAAACCCAGAAGTAAAACAAGTACCAAGACAATACGTATTTCCCAGTCTTCCAAGTATTTTTTGTTGGATCACAGAAGTTATTCAGATTTTATTGATTTCAGCAAAAACCGTTCCATAGATTCCATGGCAGTCTTTGAAAGTGTTCTGTTTATTATCTGTGCCAGCATTAAAATAAGTCTTCAATGTGTAGACTATTTAATGTAACATTGATACAGCTAAAATTCAGCTTTGTCAAGATGTGGTGAGTTTTCCTTTATATGTAGAATAACAAATAGTATAACAAATAGTATAAACAAAATGCTTAGTATCAGTGATCAAATACTAACTTTTCATAGAATTCTATATATGCTGTCACCATACATACTTTCTACTTTTGTCTCATACAAAAATGTGATCATTCACTTTCATACCTTGCATTCAAAGCAGAGAAAATAAAGTGGCTCTGGTCTGGCTGCAGTCTTTAATGGTTTTCCATAATTTCCTGATGGAGTAAAATCAGTCCTATACCTACTGGTTTTGTTGAATCTGTCAGCATACTGATTTTTTTTGCAGAAAGACTTTGAAGTGAACATGGGTCAATTTCAGGAAAAAAACAGGGTTATACTATAGTGTTCAAATAGGAAGTTGAAGATTTTTGGTAAAATCTAAGAATTGTTTGATATTAACATATTTCATTTGGTTTTGGGGGGTTTATGAACTATGAAACTGCCTGGCAGGAATGCAACCAGCTGTTTTGTCTTCTGTTTTGTTTGCCAAGAGTTCATTCTGTTGTTAAATCAGACTCCTGAAATAAACACAGTATCCCAAAGGGGTTAAGCCAAGGTTCTCTGTACGTTTTGTTCTAGTAGCATGTCACACGAATGTTTGGCTTATTTTTATAATCCTCACGTTGCAGGAAGAAATATCTGAATAGTATGATAGTACTTTGTCACAGAGATATTACCAAAGCAAACTGATGGCATTTTAAAGCTAGATAATTACCTAGAAATAAATGAATAAAATTAAAAAAATATCTTCTCTCAGGTTTTGGGCTGTGTTTGCCCTTGAAGTACTGCTATCGCTGTTGAAAGAATTGTATCACTCATATTTGGCTGGTATTTGGATTTTTTTCCCCTATTTACTTAACATTTTCTTCAATTTTGTTTTGAATCATGAGGATTAACAATTCAGAACTAATATGCTAGACCCATTTCTGTTAATCCATTCATGTCTGGGACGATTTTGTTGTCCTTACTGCTGAAATGTTGCTCTAATGTCACTGTGCAACTTTGGGGATGTAAGCAGCAGTCCTTTCTCCACCTCTTGCGCTTGAAAGTAAATATACATGATTTCTGTGTCTTTACCTCAATTGCCCACATCTACTGCAGACTTTGAGGGTATTAGTGCACATTTATTACTGCTCCTACAGCACTCTCTAGCAATCACTTAATGAAGCAGCCAAACAAACTGCTGTGTAATCTGTTAATATCAGCATTTACAATGTAATTAAAGTGTTTGAAAATAAATGTCTTATAGTTTTATGTCTAATTAGTTTCTGCTGATTACTACAAAACACTTAAAACTATAACAGCTAAATAGAATAATTAAAATCATAAAATGTGGCTCCAGTGTCTAAACTACATAGGTGAAATTATGTTCTCCTAGATCATCTATTGCTTTGAGGTCTCCTGATAGAAAATATGTCTGCTGTATTATCAGGCCTTCATTTAGATATTCCTGACTTATGCTACTTGCAAGTTGTGAATCAGAGTAAACTGGTCTGGCAAAAGATAAGGAGATAGTGACTCAGTTAAATAACAGAAGTAGTAATAGTGTGAAAACAGATGGGTTTTTTTATGCCAGAATAAATTGTATCTCAGAATCTGGTGGGCTACTGCAAGCTGCACTCTGCCACATTTCTGATTACTGTTGCAGCTGAGTATTTGAAACTGCCCCATATGAATGACTTTTCTGTGTATTTCATCATATATAACTTCAGCATCCTCTGCTAATAGAAATTTGAGAGTAAAAGCTTTTTGTTTAAACACAGTAAAAGATGGCAAAACAAATATTCATTACTTCCAAGTTGTACTTGTTTTTGGAAGACAGGAGAGATTTTGGTAACTGCATTATCATGCCATTCTCCTTGCTCTTTTGATTTCTTCCTCCTCCAGTCAGTATTACAAAAACACCCTCTACCAACATGGATGGCTTCTGTAAAAGTATGCAAATATCAGTTTCATGGCTATTTGTGTTACTACAAATGGGTGTACGCTCAGTGCTATTTTAAAGCTTTTAAAAGCGCATCTGCATTAGTGTTTAAATTTGTATCAGGACTCCAGTTGTTTGTCACCACTGAACATGCAGAATAGTCTTGGAACATACAAACTTGATTCATCTTAGATGAAATTTAACTGGAAGATGCACTCCTGGAGCAAATCTAATGCAATGCAGCCACAAAGGGGAATGCAGTCCAAGGGACTACACCAGTTTCTCAAAAGTAGAAAATTAAATGTATGAAGAGTGAGGAATAGGTCATCAGCACCAACTGCTTTGCTGTTTAGGTCTATTTCTGTTGATACTGATATTCTGACAGAACTTGCTAATGTAGATGCAACTTTACAGCAGCAACTATAATCAAAGTTGGGGACCTAAGGTTAAATACAGGATCGAATTGCTATATGCAACGGAACTACTTACTGTATGAATGATTATCTGCATACATATTCTTAATCCTTGGCAAAAGTGAGATAATCTGTTAGTATAGCCTTTAGTTATAGAAAGCTAACCTAATTCAAGTAATATTGCATCAGCTAAAATCATTCATATAGACACCTACCACGGATCTGCTGATAGGATGGGATTCATCTCAATTCAGCAGATTGCAGTTCTTGTGAGATGGAGGCCTTAATTACAGCAGCAGTTACCATTTAAGAGAAAAAGATATAATCACTTCATTTGTTGCAGCTCATAGTCTTGCTGCTGGTATAATGTTTGTAATGGGCATACAAATCTAAAACATTCAGGTATTATCACTTTGCTGACCTGAATATGATAACTGCTCACAGGTGGGTTTGTTTTTTTGTGGTTTTTTTTTTTTTTTCTTTTTCTCTATTATTGTGTCTGTGAATAATAAGGATAACCTTCAAGAAACTGTTTTTTATTTATGTTGTGATTTATCAGGAAATGAGGTGACATTATCTCTACCTGAGGAAAATGGCACTTAATTATGCCTATTTTTACTGTATTGACACACTTGAACTGAAAGAAGCTCATGGGCATATTAAAGAGGTCTTTAGATAATAAAGATAATATTGAAAGCTAGGGAGGTAGATTGTAGTTTTCAAATCTAAAAAATGTTTAAGAATGGTACTGAAGATATAAAGTTGACCGGAAAGACACCCTGGCCCTATGTACTCTAACAAAATTAACATGCTTGAAGTTGTTCTCTGGTGTTGAGGCTAATTTCCATGGAACAGCTTGGTTTCATACAGATACTGTTACTCTCCTCAGAACAGGTAGGCTACACCCTAACTGACAACTGGGATGTGGTTTCTGAGTGTCCTAACTGCTGAATGAATCCCAGGGTTGATACAGCCTCTTACCAAAGAGGATATTTGGTGATTATCATGAGCCAAGACCATACTAGCAACCACAGTATACAGACGATCACATTCTAATGCCCAAGATTGTCTTCTGGGCTGCTAAAGACCTACTCTATGGATGAGTACTGGCATAGATGTAATCTTGGTGTTCTATTGTTTGCTTCTACTAGACGTGAGACAGTCAGGCCACCAGGACTATGGGGTGCACCATGCAATAGATCTTCTTTGCATCTTAGAAGTAGCTACAAGGATTAGTCTTGGTTTACAAGAAGTATCTTTCAGAGCTTGTGACAGTTTATAAAGTATTGTCAACATTTATTAGAATTCATTGTGTGGTGGTAATGTGCTTGGAATCTTTTTTTAAGTTACTGTGAACATTTTTACATATTTTCTTTATATTTATTTATTACATGATATTTTCCTAATAAATGAGACATTAATAAATAGCAAATATGAAAGATGTTATGTCATTTGAAATGGAATATATGTCCAGAGTTAAAAAAAAGTTTTTGTCAGGTCTGCTCTGTGAAATATATTTTCTGCATATGTCCCTAAGTTTGAAAATATGCAGTGTCATTTGTGCATTTATAGGCATCTAGAGAGTCTTTTTTTCTCAATACCTTACTATGAGTAAGGGAAAGTACTATTTTTTAGGTCTTCTATTGTTTTATAAAAACATTCCTAAATCACAAGCTAATGTAATCATTATTATGATGTTGTTATTATTTATTTCTCATTTATTTGTTCAATAGACAGTCTGGTTATTTATGTAAGTGGTGGATGATGCAGAGATATGATTAAGAAGCATGTTAGTTGGATGGCTGATAAAATGTTTAGGCTTCTTCTCACTGCAGACTTTATATGGAAGAATCATTCTTTCTATGTCAGGATCCAAAGCAATTCATTCTTCATGTTTGTATAATCCAAGGACTCTCCAAAGCAGAAACAACACCAACTTACTGTATATTAAATTAATTTAGATGTGAAGTAATATAGATCAGTGCCTGAGCTGAACTGTGGACACTGACAAAACTATAGGACCAGAAATCTTCTGCTGAACAACACAGTGTCACATCTCTATATATTCTTTTATAATTAGCTAGACAACAAATGCAAACAAAAAGCCTCTGGAGCCCTTTGTTCTTCATTTTCTTGAATTAGAAACTGAATATGTATTTCAGTCATGGGTAGTGAAGTGAATTTGTACACTTGACTATGTGATCTCTAAATTTTATACCCAGGGCTTTGGTTGATCACACCAGTAACTATGATTCAATGATATTTTTATTGTACATATGCCATTAAGTATAAAAGAACTAAAACTACTCTAATACTTTGATAACTGCATTTTATTTTTCTCTATTGCTAACATAATATTTAACCATCAAACATATGAAATATACTTAGAGAACTACTTGCAGTTAATTGATAGTCACGCTTTTAGGAACTGATGTGAGCACACCAGAAGTTTAGGAAACATTTACTTTAAGCTACATCTGTTAAATCCCTGTGTAGGAGGGAAGGGAAGGAATCTATAGTAAATGTTAGAAATCTAACTGTGAGCCAATTGTCAAACTTGTAGATAGAAGAATAAATGTATAGCCACTGTGCATGGAAGTAGAATGTGGAGTAGACTTTCTTGTATATTATTACATCTTCAAAATGGTCTTAATGCATTTGTATGTTTAAAGAAGTTGCTTGGACAGTTTAGGAATCATATAGCAGAACCTGTGAGTGCATCTTATCACATACATTTTCTAGAGACCAGTGTAATACACTTGGGGAGAAAATTGCATTCCTAGAGCAATGGAGGGAAAGTAGTATGTCCTGAAAACAAAGACTTAAGTCTGCTTTACTTTGCAACCTCTGCCATAAATGTTCCACCTAGAGGATGCTCTCCAGCTGTAGTTAATACAAAGAAATATAAAAAGTAAAGGTTACAGAATGCTTCTTCCAAAAGCTGACGGGGCTGGAATCATGAAGGTCCAAGCAGGGAAGTAGAAGATCCATTGTAAAAGTCAGGAAGGACAAAAGCTAGGCTTCTAGAAGCAAATAGAACCTGAGATCTTTAGCTTTTGTTCCAACAATGTGCTAATTCCGGAACTATGCCTATATTTCCTCAAGGAAAGTGACAAGCTAGATATGGATTAGACCTGTGTCCTTCATTTGAACCCTATCATCCTCTACTTGCAATAATGAGAGCTCAATTTCATTTATAGGGGCAGAGGAGAGGAAGCTGATAATGAAATCCTACTACACAAAGAAATTTGTAATTTTTTTTTTCTTTTATACCAACTTCAAACAGTTGAACTTTTAATGGAGTCACACCACTGAAAATTTGTACAAAGCTAAATTTAGAGAACTAATTTTTCTTAGGTAAGGGAGAAATCTGGCCGGCTACATATGCAAAGTATATTTTGCAAACTGCTAGAAAAAAGAGAATTGGAACAAGTAACCCATTAAACACCTAACTTGGACAGCTTTAACTTGGCTTACAAACCCAGAAACACAGTTATGATATTTTTTCAATAAGCAAGGTTATGCTTTATTTCTGGAAAATACAGCTAGACAAATATTTCAAGATGTTTTGTGAATCTTTGAAATGTTTGAATGAATTGCGCCAAATACCTGTAGCCTTCTTATATTTGTTTAGCTAAGACTCTACCTAACAAACTTAGTGGAAAAATTATTAGGAACAACAGAAAAGATCTTTAACACGCCGTATCTTTATTCTTTCCCATTTTATCATGTTGAGTCGCACAGCTGATGTGGTACAGGCATCACAGTATCTCGAAATATCCAACTAAAGAAAATGAACTTGTATGTTTACTTATTTTATAGCCTTGAATCATTAAAAATACTGTAAACTTACTTGGCAGTAAGAGAAAGATTTTCTGAATTTATTGGTGTTACACGTGTGCCAACTATTTATTTTAAAGCTTATAGTGAAATGACTTGTGAGGTTCGTCCAAAACTATGTGTAGATGATAATTGACAACAATACCGTAATCTCTGGGCAATAATATAATATCATTGCTAGAAATAAATGCTAGAACTCTTATTTGGAATAGTCCTGTTGAAAAGTCATAGGTCAACGTTTAATTTCAATTTGATTATACAGATTCCCCCCGCCCTGATTAAGAACTCATTTTCAGTGAAGAATAGATTATCTAGGTGTTATATAGTAACAAAAATCAGGAAATTCTCATTAACAAACTACACAATTTATGATTGTTTGAGGTTAAAAAGGTACCAAATAGTGCACAGTCTAGATTTTGCTTGGGAAACAGGAAGAAAATGATGAGAGTACAATGTAGAGGAGAAAAGAAACTGTTAGAACTCTAGCATTAGTTTATGCTTTTTTTTTTTTTTCACCGTTCTTTATACAAAGATGGGATAATGATTCCTCTCACACTACTTGATACTATAACAAGAGTGATGGTTTATATAAAAAAAAAGTTTAAAACAACAGAGTTATATTGAAACATACAGGGGGGCTAGCCAACATGCAGACATTATCATATGACAGACTTGTTAACAGTTTGTATGAACTCTTCAGAAATTTGGTTCTGTATATGCATTTCATCCTGAGGTTCAGTCCTTGAGCCTTTGAGCCTTTGCTTATTTGTTTACATTAGGGGGGGGGGGGGGGGGGAAGGAAAAAATACTTTTGAATTTGAATCTCAATATCAAGTATGGAAAATAATTGCTCTGTGGAATGAAGTCTGACAAAAGCTCTAGAGGTCAAGTCAGGGGGAAGGTAATATGCTTCACAAAGAATGGCCGTTTTTCTGGTATTGCCTTTGTACAGTCATATTTGCTGATGTACCCTAGGCTCCAACAGAATCATTAACTTCCGCAGTGCTGACCAGAGACATGTATCTGCTGTGATAATAGCCATTCTTCAGGGTTCTGTTCATCTTCCCTGAGGGGTAACCTCCCTGCACCCTGAAAAAAATTAAACAGAAGGTGAGAATCTAATTTTTTTTTCCTCTATTCACTTTCTGTTTGCCTCAGAATCACCTAGGCCACGTTGACACTTCAAATTTTCTCAGGCTTCCAAAATGAAGTTTTGTGCATTTGTGAAGTTGTCCTACCCTGAAGAACTTTGTGGCTACCCCAAGGCTTTGCTCATGCAGATCCAGACATAAGATAACTCTCTGCATAACTGTTCAGGAAAGCTCATTTTAGCAAGCATTCTCAAGACTGCTGAATACACATGGTCTGAGAGTGAGGTGTCTTAAAACACATGAATGCAACTGCCTTATGTTAGAGGTTGTGAAATCTGCTGCAGCTTCATGTCACCAGGTTTAGCCAGTAACAAGGCTGAGCATGTATTTCCAAAACACAAACATGCATATATACACAACAGGAATATATGCAACATATCAACACAGATGGAAAACACTGTATTCATAAACACAAACAGCACAAAAGTGCCTCATCCTGTTCACGTCTCTGACTGGTCAAAATGAAAGCCTATTAATGGAAAATACACATGTATATGTGTGTGTGTATGTACATATATACATATATATACACACAATGTCCCTCCAATAGCTGGCTTCCAGACACCTAGCCTGTCCATGAACTGACTCTGGATCTTTGGTCTCCCCAGCTGCTGGCACTTGGATGTGCTACTCCGCCCCCAGGCTGACAGCCACACTTCTGCTGATGATACAGGTGCCCTTTGGCCACACACATCCCCAGATGCAGAGACTAGGGATCCCTTCAATATTTACCCTTAGACACTCATCATGTACCCAGCAGCCTTGGATCCTTTTGAATTTGAATCTCAATATCAAGTACGGAAAATAATTGCTCTGTGGAATGAAGTCTGACAAAAGTCTAATGGCCTCACAAACTTACATGAACATGCAAATGGCCTCTTGGCCCCTCCACTGGCCAACTCACAGACCCTCTGATCTCTTCAGTATCTAGACCAGATTTTTGTCTGCTTCAGTAGCTGGCTTCCAAGCATCCTACCTGACTTTTGAACAAGTCCAGTCCAGCAATCACACACTGACATATGGACCCATACAATATCAATGCATCCAGTCCCTCCAGTTGCTAGCATCATAGACACATGGACCTGTGTGACTGATGGTCCCCACATCAGCAGCTGGGACTCAGACCATCACACGTGCACATACACACAGACTGTAAAGTCTCTCACCCTAAATAGTGGTTAGAGATGGAATTTGAATAAGAAGACAGGTCAAGCTGTGCAGGTCACATGTAGGGCATGGCCAGACAACTGTACAGATGAGACCCTGTTTACAGAGGACTAGT
Source organism: Falco biarmicus (assembly GCF_023638135.1). Taxonomy (NCBI): domain Eukaryota; kingdom Metazoa; phylum Chordata; class Aves; order Falconiformes; family Falconidae; genus Falco; species Falco biarmicus. Next base: position 54,285,271 of record NC_079289.1, read on the forward strand.
ACTTTTCATCACTTTTATCCTTTGTTTTCCCGACCTTGTTCCTCCTCAGATCCCCTTGACCTCTCCCTTTCCCCATCTTTGGTTCTTCCCCTAATCATCCCATATTAAGTCTTGTATGATCCAAAAATGGTCTTCCCCTGCATCCCATAATGTGTCCCACAACCCCTAGGAAGTAACCTCACATTAGAACTGCTTTGTTTTCTTTGCAATTATAGAGTACTACAACCTGGCTATGGATGTAAAAGAACACTACAAGAAAACAAAAAATCAAATTTTATTATATCTGATAGACTGGAGAGTGTATATTAGTTTATAGATGCAACTGTATTTTACCAACATCTATACTATGCGTATCCAAGTAGTGTATTATTGAAATGATTGTATGCAAAACTCCTGACTTGGAACATCTTCTAGGATTATAATTTCATTAATCATTCAATTTTTACAAGATACAGAGAACTGGGAAAGAACACTGAGCTCTAGAAACTAAACCTCAGACTTAATATTTTTATATTTTTGACTCATTTAATCAAAAGCATTCTGTATTTTTCTGAATTAATATTTGATCTCATAATGAATCTTATTTCTACATAAATTTACATTACAGAACTGTGCAGAAATGAATACGTTGCAATAATGAAATCCTTGTCAGGTTAAGTGCAATATATAAATTCTACTGTCATTTGAAACAAAATTCAAACTCCATCTGTCATATATTATCCTCAGAGCAGCTAGGACATGCACATATGTAATTGGATTATGATAAACTGAAAAACACCCAAAGTGCCTTACAAAAAGTCTTATGATATTTCTTCTACGCTTTAACAATAATTTCTTAATTTTGTATTAAGTCTTTAATCTTGGAAATTCATACTTTCAGTAAAATGAAAAACATGTAAAAGCATTGAATAGGAGTTTTTAGTATTTTCCCACTTAGATGCTCTATGTGAAAGTATAATACAATAACATGGTTCATCTCAAAGGAATTAAAGTTTTTTATGTTTCATAAAAGCTTTAGAATGCTGACTCATGTATTTCTGATGTTTAGTTGTTGGCATGCTTTGTGTGAAATATTTCTGATATGAGGAAAAGAATTCAAAGCTTACTATTTCTGTGCTAAAGAAATGAATAAAACTTGCCATAAAAATCTATATTAATTGTAAGGAAAATGAATAAACCAAATTATTTTATAATTTACTCTCAGCTAGAGCTTTCAAAATGCCTTTTCCCTCCATTTAAGATAGTAGGAAGACTGCCATCAAATGACTGCCATTTACTTTCTTTCCTTCTCTTCTGACTGACCCTGTCACTGGACTTTCAAGGAAGAAATTATCGCACACCCTTGAAAGGACTTAGTATTCTATCATTTTGTGGTTACAATTTTTCCAGTTAAATGCTGAGGTTTCTCGTTTACCCTTTGTTCTTTGAAATGGTCACCCCCTCCATTTTCTGAAGGAGAGTAATTTGTGCGAGAATGATTTTTAGTGCAAGAATTCAGGGTGAAAAAATCAACCCTCTTTGGAATATGTAGTGCCAGCTAATACTCTTCCAAAATCAATAATGGGTATGTCCATCATTCTTACACGGTTTATTTTAGGATGAGGTCAGCTTTCTGAAGATGCTTGTTTCTTTTCGTTGACTAGTGACTCTAAAAGGGGACTGGTACCACTTAACTAGCCTGCAGATGTCTAATTGGGTAGACAAATCCTATAGTGAAAAAAAATTAAACCTTCTTCATGCACAGTTGCTTGCTTTTTTCAAACCTGAGAATATGAGCAGGGAATCTTGACTTTCGACGTCAATAAACATCTTTCAGTTAATTTAGGCTGAGATGAATTACACAGTGGACTTGCCTGTCTTTCTACAGAGACAGATGCTTAAGTTGAGATTGCTAAAGCTACATGAAGGGACTGCCACCCAAATAACAGAAAAGATACGTAAGCAGTTTTTGTGACTTGTCTAACTCCTCAGTCTTCACCTTATTCTTCAGTTTAAGCCTACCTGAGGACATCTTTGAAAAGCTCAGGAAATAGAATCAATTTTCTATATGGTGCTTTTTGTAAATGTTACTTATTTTCTGGATGTTTTGGGTAATTTTTTAATAACCAAGTTTTCATTATATGTGATCTAAATGAGGATGTCTAAGTTCTAGAAAGAGATATATGCACTAGATTCACATACCAATGAATGATATCACTGTATTTATCCTGGTTTTCTGCACTGCTCTTGGAGATTCAAAGGTTTCTATTGATATCTCCTATGTAGGTGGTCAGTGAAGATGGATGATTATGAATAAACAGCACAATGGCAATATTTAATGATTGTGAGCACATGGGCCAACACAATAGAATGTACTGCTGAAAAAGTACTCTGATTTCCAAAATAATTAAAATTGTGTGTAATCTATGCACTATTCATAAAATAAAATGGTCCTATTTAATTCTTCAGGTAACCTAAATAGTAAAATAGTTATTATAATGGGAATCTTGAATTTGCATGTGCATATGAAAGGATTCAGAAAAGACAGACTAATATACCTGGATTTTTTGTGTGTGCTAGCTATAGGAGTACATGTGACATTATAAATATTTATGCAAGGTTCAAAGCCATCTGTCAACAATTAAAGTGTATGTCACGTTTAATAACATAGTCTGCATAGATTAGGATTACTATAATTAGACTATTGCGTACATATTACAGCTGCAAAATGGATGAGCCAGGCTTTCTCACAAATTTCAAAAAAGACTTCTTCCATTTGATAATATTCTGCATGGTATTTGATTGCATCTGAATAAGTAATGTCACAGAGAAACTAGCTTTTCTGTGAAAAGTTATAAACTTATCATACATACAAAGACCCAATGGGATTTAAAGAATAGTTCTATCAAACTGTTCTGAGAAGGCTCTGATTGTAAATGGTCCATTTCTTTATGCACCATGAAAGCTTTTCTCAACTATTATATGTCCCCTCCTCCACCACTACCATACTTCAAGGATACTTTAATTCTCTTGAAGATTTTGAAAAACAGGCATGATGCATTTTGACAAGACTAGGCAATAGCAACTATTTTAAGAACAGTTGGGAGGCAAAGAGGATTTAAAAATACAGCCCTTCCATGATAACTCTCAATTTATGCAAAGCAGCCGTGCTACACAAGTATAACCAGAGTAGTGTAGTTATATAAATAAACGACAACTCAAGAACAGGGACTGAGGGCAAATTGTGTGGCAGGAAGGCCTTGTTTTAACCTCACTGAGAACTCACTTGCCTTCTGAAGAGTGCCAGCACACAGTCTCAGCGACTGGAAAACTTCCAGCGTAAGGCTTAAGTGGGGCATAAATGATGTACTAGAGTTTATACTAGCTTTCTGTCTAAAGAATATATGCTGGAATTGAAAAGAAGATATATTGGACCTTAAGAAAAACTTGGTAAATAATGCAGAAGACTCTGGATGTATGTTTTTGCTGTGGTGTATTTTGTGGCAAACTTTATTATAAGATTGGGCCAGACAAAGTCACAGGTAAGGACTGGTGGTATGCTTTTGTAATTGGTACTTGATATCACTAACATAAGGAGATTCCTGCTTATTAATTACTTTAAGATCCTGCTTAATTTCTTTTGTATTGGAAGGAAACTATTTTTGCATAGAGGGTCCCTCCCCACCAAAATTCTGCTATAGACAACATTGTTATGGTCTATTGTGAGATAAATGAATAGTGATGGGGTTTGTTTCATAGTAATTGAGTTCCCTATTAAATTTTATAGGTGTTTACTCCCACATCATCTTCTAGATCAATTTAAAATGCTCTGATAAGGAAAAATTACATGTGCAACTGATGAAGAGGGAAATGTATTTTTTGTGTTTACATTTTTTTAAGTATGAGGGATAATTTTTAGTTTGTATTATCTACAGAAATATGACTAATGCAAAAGTAAAGACTTCTACTTTCTTCTTGTATTTAACTTGGTTTCAAAGGTTTCTGGGAGGGTACCATTTTTATAAAGATATACTAAGTTTGAAATATATATTTTTTCTTGCTGAAAGACTTTTACCATTTGTTTAAGAACCTAAAAAAATCTGTCATAATGGGATGCAATGTCACAGTTTGTTGTTAATAATTTAGTGATAACTGTCTCTTGGTTCTCAGAGTGCGTAAATCACTTGTGGTAGCAACCTTTTTTATCTGTATATGCCTCGATTTTATTTGAGATAGCTGAAGTCTAAAGTATTCTGTAATCCTTCTTGTAGATCTAGAGACTAAGGATCAATGATTTACATGCAGATAGATTAGAAAAAAAAATCCATATTCCTGATAAGAGTGCAGGCCACAAGTCTTTTGTAGGCCTGTCATCCTACAGCAGTTATTAGTTGGTAGACATAAGGGTCTTGGAGGCATATGCTGTCCTTTGTGTGAGATTTCTGAAATGCTGAGAATCCCACAAACATGGGTCCTGGCTCAGCTGGCTGTTGGCCTGAGATGCTAATTTCCACTCTTCTGCTGTGGTGGTCAGTGGCATGTATGTATATCAAGCCTACTTTTCCTATGCCACTTGCTGTTGTAACTTATTTCCAGTATACATTACCTGGGGCTAAACCCAAGGTTTTTCTATCTCCTTGAGGGATGAAAAGATTTACTATGTCCTGCTTCTCAAGAATTCATTGATTATCCCCTCTTATGTACTAGGCACCAATGATAATGGTTCCTACCATCCCTCACTGATTTTACTGATAAACTATGGGTGAATTATTTCACAATGTCATCATCATTACTCAGAGAACAGGCTTTATAACTATTCGTTAACTTCATAACTGAACTCGTCATGCAGAATACCTGTTAGAACAACAGCTGCATAGACCTTGCAAATTAGTATAATATTAGATTGGCACGATATGTGAACAGAAACAGGCTTATTTACTTCTTTCTGACTCTTATTTCCTCCTCAAATAGTATTTTGATCAGCTTTCATTTCATTTAAACAAACATATTGTTTCTCTTGGTTCTTGATTTTGTGTATCTTCACAAAAATCTGGATAAATGGCATCTCTGAAAATGTCATAAAACTCTAGAGAGAAATTATACTTCAGAAAGTAGCAAAAATTTATCCTGTAACTGCTTCCTTAATATACCTGTATTCTCTTCCAGGCTATATTTTTATTACCCAAGCTCTAAGCACCTTCGTTGCTACTGTGTGTTAAACACACACAGCAGTTCAGCTGAATGGAACATACTTTTGACTTGTCATGTGAGATTATTCAATTTATAAGATGGTTTATGTGAGGCTCAATAATTATGTCAAAATACATAGAAAATAATTTCTTTCTCAAGCTGTATACAATCATAGAATCACAGAATGATCAGGGTTGGAAGGAATTGCTGGAGATCATCTAGTCCACACCCCTGCGAAAAGCACATTCACCTAGAAGAGGTTGCACAGAATCATGTCCAGGCAGGTTTTGAATGTCTCCAGAGAAGGAGACTCCACAGCCTTTCTGGACAGCCTGTGCCAGTGTTCTGGCACCCTCAAAGTAAGGAAGTTCTTCCTCATATTCAGATGGAAGTGCCTGTGTTGCAGTTTGTGCCCATTTCCCCTTGTCCTGTTGCTGGGCACTGCTGAAAAGAGCCTGGCCCCATCCTCCTGACGCTCACCCTTAAGATATTTGTATGCATTGATGAGATCCTCTCTCAGTCTTCTCTTCTCCAGGCTAAACAGGCCCAGCTCTCTCAGCCTTTCCTCATAAGTGAGATGCTCCAGTCCCCTCATCATCTTCATAGCCTTCTTCTGGACCGTCTCCAGTAGGTCCCCATCCCTCTTGAACAGTGGAGCCCAGAACTGGACACAACACTCCAGATGTGTCCTCACCAGGGCAGAGCAGAGGAGGAGGATCACCTCCCTCCACCTGCTGGCCACACTCCTCCTGATGCACTCCAGAATCCCGGTGGCCTTCTTGGCCACCAGGGCACACTGCTGGCCAATGGGCAACTTGCTGTCCACCAGAACTCCCAGGTCCTTCTCTGCAAAGCTGCCTTCCAACAGGTCAGCCCCAAGCCTCTCCTAGTGCATGGGGATGTTCCTCCCCAGGTGAAGGACCTTACTCTTGCCTTTATTGAACTTCATTATGTTCCTGTATGCGTCCAGCTCTCCAGCCTGCCCAGGCCTTGGTGAACGGCAGCGCAGCCTTCTGGTGTGTCAGCCACTGCTCCCAGTTTTGTATCATCAGCAAAGTTGCTGAGGGCACACTCTGTCCCTTCATCCAGGTCATTGATAAGTTGAGCAGAACTGGACCCAGCACTGAGCCCTGGGGAACACCCCTGGCTACAGCCTCGAGCCAGACTCTGTTCTGCTGACCACAACCCTCTGAGCTCTGCCATTCAGCCCGTTCCCAACCCACCTCACTGTCTGCTCACAACACCCACACTGCCTGAGCTTGCCTATGAGGGTGTTGTGGCAGACAGTGTCTAAAGCCTCACTGAGGTACAGGTAGACAACATCCACTGCTCTCCTCTTGTCTACCCAGCCAGTCATTGCATCATAGAAGGCTATCTGGTTGGTCAGGCATGATTTCCTTGTGATGAATCCATGTTGACTGAAAAAAAGGACTAATAAGTTTTAAAAAGTTTTTTTTTAAAACATAGTCAATAACCTAAATTGTGGTGCAAAGACCCGGAGCTGACCAAAATTCAGTCAGTTCATTGCCTGAGGGCAATTTAATAATTCTATCACCCTGAATTAATTTATTATTTTTTCATGCAACCAAACAATGGTACAGATAAAACAGAAGCTTGAGGGTTTTTTCACTTTAAGGCACCATTCTGTGGTTTATGCTACAATGAGGAAAGTCTTTCAGTGGAAAACTTAGTCAGCTCACAGAGCTTTCATGGAGTTTTTAAAGCCAGGAGCAAAAGAATTACATCTTAGCAGTAGGTCTGTATATCTTTGACTCCCCAGGTCAAATGACAAAGCGTGATTTCCTGCTGAGCCATCTGTGGCTCGGTTTTGGCTTAATTGTTCAGGAAAACTACATTCCTTATGAGACACCTTATTTCTGTGCACCCCCTCTCAAAAGTGTTAAGTTTTAGGATTCATGTAGCCATATATCTACTCATATCTGAACTGGTCTTTCTTACCAGTAGAGAGAAGTAGGTGGTTCTAGGATGCAATCCACCTTGTCCTACAGATAAACCTAAAGCAAGCCAGAGAAAGGGGCCTTTAAGATTCTGCTAATCAGAAGGTATTAGGATGAGCAGCTCAGGTGTAAATATCTATGATTAATTGGCATGAATCCTACCAGCTATCAGGAAGCTCTTCCTTTTGATTCCTAAATTTGTGTTTGAATGATATAGCAGAAACAGTTAGAGGCACTGTTATAACATTCAAACACCTCTTTTAACACAGTATTATCCCTGCTGTCAACTTAGCCTTCATGAATTTTACATAGCAGCTATTGCTTTTCCTTACTCACTCCAGAATCCACTCACATGAGGGCTGGAAATATCAAGGGAAAGAAGAAAGTAGATTTATCAAGCTGCTGATGGAGAAGAGAAAGCAGTGTGTGAGTCAGCTCTCCCAGTGAGTTACCTCCACTGGCCATCCACTGGATTTCATTCACTGAAATCAGATCTCTGGATAAATCACCAATTATTCCACTCACAATGGGGTAGCAATAGGAAATGTAATGTACCTCTAACAATTTAGTACTAATGTTGCTCATGATGGGGGCACTGATTGTTATAATGCAGCTTTTTCTGTAACATCTTCTGAATGGCCCTCCAGATGAAATGCCAAGTAACATGTTATTCTTTACAAAGTGAAAAGCATTCCAGAAGATGTTCATATTTTTAAAATTCTTCCTTTAACTGGTTTAATATCATGTCCTTTTACCTGCAGATCTGTGAAGTATAAGGAGAAATCAGGCTTTGAAATTGTCTGCAATTTTCATTATTTGTCATGATGTTTAATTCATTTCAGCTGTAACTTCAGTCTTATGTTTTCACTCATATTGAGGGGAAGCTAGGGTTTACAGATCATTAACTCTTCTTAAGTAACAATTTATGTCATAAAAGTGAGGAAACTTCTGCTTTTGTAGGTATAAGCTCAGAATTGCCACAGACTGGAAATACACATATGACAAATGATGTAGTATAGATAATTTGCTGTAGAACCCAATCCTAGCTTATTTTTCAGTAGCAATTTTGTATAAACATGCCTGTTGAAGCATTAAATACATAGTTTATTCTTAAAATAATAAAATAAGCATTTATTGTTTTGCACCTGTCAGGATTTTTATTTCTAAGAAACCCCTGGACTAATTAATATCTGATTGATACTGTTACCAGTACAAAGCAGTCCATGATAATGAGCTAATTTTCATATATTTAAATCCATAACCATGAATTCTTGCAGACTGGTGAACTGTCTTCCATTCCACAGCTTCTTGGTGTGGTTTGGTTTCTTCTCTTTACTTGAAAAACTGTCCTGTGTAATAATAGTCATCAGATTAATTGAAACTGGCTGCATTCAATATATGTAATTGTGATTAATTCTCCATGTGGTTTCATAAATTCTAGTTAGCAATGAAAATGTGTGGTTGGAACATTTTTTTCAAAAATGTAATTCTTAATCTATAATCAACATTTTTTTCTCACAAAAAAATAGATCTTTATTCTTACTAGTAGTACATTTATATATAAAGAGAACATGCAAAGAAAGGACATTTTCCATTTCATAGCTATGGCATCTAGTTAATGGTTGGCATCCCGTTGTGCTTTTGTCCACTTGTCCTAGTTGTGCTAGAAGCTGTGTTGTTACCAAAGAAACAAACAAGTAATGTAATGTGTGGCAAAAAAATAAATAAATAAATTAGGAATTCACTTAGAAAACTTTTTTTGTAATTATTGCTTTTCTACAAATCTCAATTTAGACACCTGCCTTTGTTCATTTGAATAGCTCCCTGCTCTCTATTGGATTTGATGACTAGGATTATGGTTCAGTTGCATGTACACAGATGCCTGGAGTGGCCCTTGGCTTCCAGCTGCTCCTCCAAAAGGTCTTCTGCAAAGTCTGTATCACATCTCTCCACCTATGAAGTGCCCCAGGTACTCTAGGCCATCTCAAATAGCACTAGACAACCATGTCCAGAAAGCTGAATAATACATTTAACATGCAAATTACTACTGAGGACACCTAAATTTTTTGACATCTACACTGAAGTGTATGAATCTGGAGCCAAAAGCCACTCAAAATCCTTTGTAAGGTTGTTGAAATGAGCTAGTATGCCACGTTATTTAAATCAATCCTTTTATTTATTCTTGTTAGACCTCAGTCATTCATCAGACCACTTGATATTAAGCTATCTAGTGTTTCACATAGTCTGTTCTGGAAAGACAGAATTTCAGCTTCTAAAGAATATTATTTCAGTCTACTATTATGACAGAAAAAAATGGTCTAATATATCATATTTATTAATATCCACTCTTGGCAAAGGAGAAAGGTCTAAAAATGCACATGAGGATAAAGTAAAGGATAAAGTTATTCACAAATTATCTGAAAAATTATTTGTAGTGTCTAGTGGACGGTGTTATACCAGTAGCCTTCAAATGAATACAATGAAACAAATTAATAGAATAGTGAAATAAAAAATCCAAGCAAATCCATGGAACTAAAGAGCAGATATTGAAGATGATCATACTATAGCTTTAGAAATATTTTTAATTAAATTTTACTCACAGTGTTTTTTCCCCCTGAAATTTATATGTTTCTCTTTCATTATTATTGTAATCTGTTTCTGCTTGTAGCTATGCTGTCTTCATGGATGGGTGAAATGGGCAAAGAACATTAATCTCTAAACATTAATCATATGTAATGTGACTTTGTTCTTTCAACCACCTAGACAGGAAGAAGAGTACAAGCTATTATTCTGGGGTTTAATTTTGTTCTCATTTGTTATCTTAGAAATGCCTGACTAATTTACTTAATTTTCTGAAGATGATTTAAATCTACAGGGAAGTGTTAGTAATACGTGCATTTTTTAAGGCCCAAAATACCTTTTTTAAACAAATCAAGTTGATAGTACACATAACTGTGCTAGCAGGGATTGTACCATGGGACAAGAGCTCCTGTATGTACTTGGAACTAGTAATAACTGGAAAGAAAAGTAATTGCTCATGGCAGAACTCATGTGAGAACGTGATTTGAGGGTTTTTAGCTGTAAAATGCACTCTCAGGTATAAAGCAAGACTTTTACAGCAGAGAAGACTTTGTCTCTAATGTAACAGATTAGGAAAAGGATATTTGTTGAGGGACAATTACATTTAGGAGCTGTATCTATATTGCTAAATAAGCAGAGGATCAAGGATGTGAGCACGCAGTGCTTCATGTCCCCAGTGCTTACAATTAGCCTTTTCTATTAATAAGAGATTTCCCTTAGGGAGAACTGGTTAGAATAATCCAGAACATGTAAATTACAGAGATTTAGAAAAGTTGATATTGCAGTATCTATTGCTTTAGCTCGTTTCCTGGTTCTCTTTTATTCAGCACTGTAGACATCACAAAGTTATATCTGTTGTATTAAATAAAATTGCCCAGGCACTGCCAGCATCCTACTTCCCAGAGCAGAATAACCGTATCCAGGCTGCCTGCTGGGAACAGTTCCTAGACTATGCTGAGGCTCAAATTGGGGTCAAGTATTTTTGTGGAGAGTGATAGTTGGGTCAGTTCCCAAATCTGTGTGGGCCGGGAAGCATGCTAGTAGTGGAACAAACTGCACAGTGTATACTTGTGCTGGGGCCCACAACCTGGCTTTGTTGAACTGTGCCTTCAGTGAAAATTATTAGTCATTTCTACCTAATTCAGTAGTTAGCTTTATGTGAAAATGTTGTTTGCTTACTAAGTGGTTTTGAATGCTACATAAATAACTACTGAGAGGAAGTGTCTGGATTTTGAAGTGGCATTATAATAATAAGCTGGGGTAAGTCCTATTTCTACTATTCAAGCAGCGACTGTTTTGATGCTGAGTTACTACAGGTATATCAAGAAAGCACAAATGGTAGGTTAGAGCTGTGTGATGTGGTGCTGGCTCACAGCCACCTGACTGATTCTTGCCCATGTTCAGTAAGCAGAATGAATGTCTATTTCTTTCTGTGTTCAGATGAGTTGGCTTAGACTAGAGAGATAGATTGTGTTACTTCCATCAGAATTTCAGGCTGCTGTTTGGTTGGTGATTTTATGGGTTGGAATGAGTTTGCAGGCTTAAAACGCAGAGTTTCAGGCCTGGATATTGGGCAGAAAACTGGATTTGACATAGCAGTGTATGCATTGCTTGTACTTTCTGCATCAGCTCAGGGATGTAAAGGTTATAGTTGACTAGAAATTTCATTCTGTCTTTGAAAATGTAATTGAAAAAGCAAAAATTGAGAAAGGAGCGGATGAACTTCACACAAAGCTACAGCTTTTTATTAAAAAACCAAACATCACAGGCACTATCATGGGGGACTGTAAGAGTTATAATACTAGTTATCTAAATACCAGTCTCCAATATAAGCTGGACATCTAATTCAGAATACGCATTTTTGTTAAGGATCTTTCATATTACTGGAAATGAAACCCAGGAGAGTCTGGTCTACAGAGGCTTTCAGTAGTTTTTTTTAATGAGGTCACTAAAGAGAAATGCTGTGTTTTCAAGTATTCAGGTATGCAATGCCAAGCAGTGGAATAAACTTTAGTATAGTTTCTTTCTCTCATTTGAAAGAGTCCAAAATAGTCATACTTCAAGAAATAGTTCTTCTAGGTTTGATTTGATTACATTAATTGGATTCACTGCTGGACTCCTTTGAGATTACCTTCACAAGTAGTTATGATATGCACCTAAGTGAGAGAGGAAAAACCATGACTGAGCATAGTTCACATTGACTGCAATAAAGTATCATCAAGATATTTTTATTGGAAAAGAATAAAATAAAATTAATATAAAATCAATGTTTCCCCTGAAGGTATATGATATGTAAGATAAGTAAATATGATACTAGATTTTTGTTGAAAGAGAACCAATATCACATCAGTTTAAATAATGTAAACAGAAGTTCCCTTGTCTTTCAGTGTTCACTCCTCATCAGAGATTGGTTTCACCTGGGATATAGTTAATTTTCTTCCTGATAGCTGGTATAGTGCTGTGTTTCAGATTTAGGATGAGAATAATGTTGTTAATACACTGATGTTTTGGTTGTTGCTGAGCAGTGCTTACCCTAAGCCAAGGACTTTTCTGCCTCTCATACTGCCCTGTCAGTGAGCAGGCTGGGGGTGCCCAAGGGGCTGCGAGGGGACACAGCCAGGACAGCCGACTCAAACTGACCAAAGGGGTATTCCGTACCAAATGATGTTGTGCTGAACAAAACAACTGGAGGGAGTTGGTCAGGGGGTGATGACTGCTGCTTGGGGACTGGCTGGGCATTAGTCAGTAGGTGATGAGGAATTGCATTGTACATCACTTATTTTGTATATTCTTTTATCATTATTATTGTTTTCCCTTCCTTTTCTGTCCTATTAAACTGTCTGTGTCTCAACCCACGAGTTTTACCTGTTTTCCCATTTGCTCCCCCATCCTGCTGCGGGGGAGTGAGCAAACAGCTGTGTGGTGGTTAGCTGCCTGCTGTGTTAAACCACAACAGAGATGAAATCACTTGCAACTTCCTGCAAGCATAGGAAAGTAAAAAAGAATCCAGTCTGCCAATTTAAACCAGGTTTACTTATATGAATTTGTAGATTTTTGAGAGCCAGAAGAGAACATTTTGGTTATTTAGTCTAACGTGCATATCCTGTCCTTGAACCTCTGAATGAATTAATGCTTTAAGTCCAAAAAACTTTTATTTCAGAACATATTTTTTTTAAGAACCTAACCAGAACTATTAGTAAATTGTTTTGATATAGAACAACCCTTGTGGTTTTTTAAATGTATGATATTGATAATATAGATTTGTTTGATACCCTTTGAATATGTAAATAAAATGTTTTGATTCATTTGCTATTTTCATATGCTTTGGCCAGCTACACAAATCTGTCAGATCTGTGTTTGCCATGAAGGGGTTTACAAGGCTGGTTAAATAAATTCTTGAGGTAGTTGGTTGGCTTTGTTTGTTTGTTTTGTTTGGCATTTTTGTGCACTAAAGGATGAGCTCGTTGGTTAAAACCAAAAGTATTTCTTTGTTCCATTTTAAGCACTGTAATAGAACTCACTTCTGTGCCATCCTTTCTGAACAGAGGAAACAAGAACTGGATTTAGGAGTAATATAACATCCCTAATCTGATTTAGAAGTCCTATCTCTGTCCCCAAAGATATCCCATTAAAATCTTTGGCTAGAACACTAGTCTTGATAATTCATAGTCTGCTGGCTATCCAGGACACTCACAATTATTTTGCAGAACAGATTATTTTATCTTCTAATATGCATGTAATACAATATTTAGACTTGCAAATTTACATTTGTCTGTATTTTATTATAGCATGTGTTTAAAAATTCATTCAGTTGCCTGGCTTACCAGATGAGGTATTTTCTTAAACAGTTTGTCACATCTCTTTGTTATTTAGTAGCTCACCAGCTCTTGTAGGAGTGAAAGGTTTATCATCACCATTTTGTGTTTTAAACTGCTTTCCAGGTCATTGATAAAAAATCTTAAACTCAAAAAATTATCAGAACCTATAGGACAACCATATATTCTTAATGATAATTTTCCAAATTATGCTTACATTCTGAGATTTGTCAGAAAGCTTCAAATACCCTTACAGATACCTCTGCAGCTGCTGTAAGCAGTTCATTTTCTTACTAAAATGTTATATGGTACAGGGTCATGTATTTACAGAACCCTGTAAATACTTTATCACAACAATGTAACTTGTCACGCACACCTGCCATTTCATTCTAAAAGATGAAATTTCAGAAAATGTATTAATGCTACTTTTCGATATTATGACATTTTTCAGAATTGATGTTTGTATCAAAGATAGCATTCCACAAAGCTATTAGTGAAGATCCCAAGGAGCTTTCAGGCAGTTGGGCACTGAAAGATCTAAACTGGAGGCCCAGCTTCCCAAAGCTACGTAGGCAAGGTGTGAAGCTGAAGACTCCCAGGGAGCTTTCAGTTGAATTACACTCAAATTGTTCACCTGTGCACATGTACCGCAGTAGTGGTAAAGAAATCACAATTTTCTGTGAAAATAAAATGCCACCAGCAGGGGACATGTTTTTGATATCAAAATCTTAGCTCAATAAACTTTAACTAAAATTAAGAGAAGGATCCAGCGAATCTAGCCTGGAATATTGGCATGCCTACTACAATCTCACAACACTGGTGACCTATTCCTTGCTGTAACTCAGTCAAACTGACATGGTTGCCAATATTTGCTGCTATTTTCATTGAAATTGAAAGACAATGATGCATGATTAAACCCACAGTATTTTTTTTTTTTCAAAGACAGAAATTTGATAGAATGGAAGACCTTTTTGAACACCTAAAAGAAAGAGATTATTTTAGTCTGCAATACAAAGAGAAAAACATTGTACTATGTTTTTTGGGCACACAGTGTACAGCTAGTAATCCTCCTCGTTCAGCTGGAAGACTGTATACACAGTAAGTGTATACAACAAAATTCTCCAGTTACAACTTGTGTTTCTTTTCCTTTTAAATAAGTTTTGTAAAAACGATGCACATTAACAGAATTATAATTTTAAATACCTTTTATCTTTATTTCTACTCTGAATCAAGCTAGCTTTGAAGAAGTACATAGACTGTATAAATTTAATAAAGAATTTATATTAGATCCAAGCCATACTTAACAGAGAACCAGCACTAAGATTTATGAACTTGTAGGGAGACAATATTTCTTCTTGTACAATTAAGGAGACTGAAGAGATAACATAACCCAAATTACAAATGAGCTTGTACATTCCTTAATCTCTACACTTTCAAGTACAGTGAAAAGTTTGGAAAAAGTTGAAGGACACTTTTTCAATGTTGAACCTACATTTAAAGCGATTTAGTGGGGTCATTTGGGTTTTAAGTTTTCCAGTCGTAAGTCGATAAGGCACAATAAGTAGAAAAAGAAAAAAACGGGGAAAGAGTACATAACTACTTTGGGCTGAAGTTCAGAGAAGGAGCAAAATATAAAGACCTTATTAAGCCAAAGTATTTTTAAGACTGAAACAGATACAGAATGTAGAGGAGGATACTCTCAGGCTGAAAAAAATATATATACACTATAAGAACTTTGGCAGCAACTCTGATAAATTGTCTTGCTTGAGGTTCATTCCTACGTTTCCACCTCATAGCTCAGGTGTCACAGTTTGAATTGGGCCAACAAAATAGGAAGAGTGTCCTGTTTAACTGAGTATATTTCATTAAACTGGCGGTTTTGTTCCCATAAATACTGTGTTGGCAGTAGTACAGCATGGATTACACAATGAGCAGGGAACAGGGCAGCTACACAAAGGAACTTTTTCTCTCAGCTAGGTAGTTTTTCTTTCAGGTAGCATATAACTGTCTAATAAAACTTTTGAATCAAAAGTGCTGCATAAATTGGGTCTGCTGATTCAGTGGTGAATGACATTCTTCTTATACAGCATTGCAAGTGGCTTTTGTAAACCTACTGAGATTTATCTGAGTGATGTTTTTGTAGTAGTGATTAAAATATTTTTGCTGGGCACTGTAGAGCATTTAACAGATCAAGTAGTCTGGGAAGTGACTCCATAATCCATGAATAAATGGAGCATATTGACAAAAAATATGAAGCCAGTATCTTGCTTGAACGACAAAGCAACCATTTTTGAAGGTATCAAACAACTGAGCCTGTTTCAGACTAATTAGTAGTTACTTTGAGGAGAAAAACATCTGATTATTAAATTAAAGAATCTGAGCCAGCAAAGTTCTGGCCAGTGTAAAGAGGTCTTGCTAGATTGAAAAGCAAGTGCAATACATGAAGTTGCACTAGCTGATATTTTGGTCTAGATAAAGTTAGAAGATATGTAAGAACCTGTCTCTTTAGACATTATGAAGTTTATGTATGCCTGACAAGTAAACTGAACTGCATCTGGATGGGGCAGAGGGCACATTTTTTATGTATGTATGTATGTATGTATGTATGCATGTATGCATGTATGTATGTATGTATGTATGACAGTCCTACCACTTGATATTTAAAAGCTGGGTAACAGCATTTATACATCTGATAAATAAGAGAGAGGAACATTATTCAGGTGATTGCTCAGCTCTGCTCAACAGAATGGAGAAATGAGTTAAACTTTATATTTCTACCTGTTGTCTTGTAGACCATGCTGGCATCATTGGCCATGTCTACAGTGATAAACGAAAAGGAGCCAGAGAACAACTTGTGTGTTGGACACAAATCACCTACACTGCTTAACCCAATATCAGCTATCCCCTTGCTTTGTTTTAGGTCACCCTTGTTAGTTCCAAAACAATACCTGGGTGTGATTTGGGAAATAGTTGTGTCCAGACTAGCACTGGCTCCACCTGTACTGTCCTGGTCTGCTGCTCCCTGCTCAGGCATTTGATATCGTCCCAACAGTTTTGTTTTTTTTTCCTTCAGCTTCTACCAGACACCCATATGACACACCAAGAGCACACAAGTATGTTTTGGATTCACCAATACAGACCTGCAGCACAGCTCTCATACAGATATTTCAAACTGAAAAAAATTACACAAAATAATAATTGTATATTAAGGCCATGTGGACACCACATGGGTCTTGAAAAGATCCAGGGTCAGCTGCTGTGTAACACGGATGCTGTCTCTCTGCTGTAAAGGGATTAGCCTGAAAGAGTGAGGACATGAGCCAGCAATGTGCACTTGCAGCCCAGAAAGCGGATCACATCCTGGGCTGCATTGAAAGAAGTATGGCCAGCAGGCGAAGG
Organism: Falco biarmicus; assembly: GCF_023638135.1. Lineage (NCBI taxonomy): Eukaryota > Metazoa > Chordata > Aves > Falconiformes > Falconidae > Falco > Falco biarmicus. Next base: position 54,302,192 of record NC_079289.1, read on the forward strand.
GAGGTGATTCTCCCCCTCTGCTCTGGTGAGATCCTACCTGGAGTAGTGCATCGAGATTTGGAGTTCTCATTACAGGAAAGACATGGACCTGTTGGAGTAGGTCCAGAGGAGAGCCACAAAAGATGATCAGAAGGCTGGAGCACCTGTCCTGTGAGGAAAGGCTAAGACAGTTGGTGTTGTTCAGCCTGGAGACGAGAAGGCTCCAGGGAGACCTTACTGCATCCTTTCCGTACTTAAGGGGGGTTATAAGAAAGATGGGAACAAACTTTTTAGCAGGGCCTGTTGCAATAGGACATGGAGTAATGGTTTTAATGTAAAAGAGGGTAGGTTTGGATAAGTTACAAGGAAGAAATATTTTGTAATGAGGGTGGTGAAATACTGTAACAGGTTGCCCAGAGTGGTTGTAGATGCCCCATCCCTGGAAACATTCAAGGTCAGGCTGGACAGGGCTCTGAGCAACCTGATCTAGTTGAAGATCTCCCTGACCATTGCAGGGGAAGATGGACTAGAGGACCTTTAAAGGTCTTTTCCAATTCAAACCATGCTATGATTCTATTTTTCTATACATTCCACTTGGCCTCTGGGCCAGGAATTGGTGCTGATTTATTTTTTTTTTTTTTTATCTAGCCATAAAGACGCAGACATCTGATACTTTTTTTTAATAGTAAAAATGAAGTCTACATCTCCAAATATCACACTCTTGAATCTGGCTGTAAGTTAAGGAAGAAAAAATAAAAGAAAATTCTTATTCTGTGGATCCTTTTTTTTTTTTTTTTTTTTTTAATCAGATAATTGCTAGAGAGACATACATGAAATTTTGGGTACTCATTGAAGTTCTCCATCTATTCAGGTAACTTAAATACCATATTTTGTCTTCAGCTGTTGCAGGGCAAATCATTTCCTAACTACGATAAATGGGATCTCCGACAAACAGGCAGTGGTGGTGGTAGTATAGATGAACAAATCAGTGGAGACTGTGATGATGAAGATGGTTGTGGAGGATCAGGAAGTGGAGAAGTCAAGACAGTCCTGAAAATTACAGACTGTAAGTCCGTGATTTTGTTTCTTTCATGCATTTAAATAATGAATTGGCATATTTTCCACTAATAGATGCTACTGAATTATCTTGGAAAAGGTGTGGAATAGTTGTCTGTATAATGTTACCAGGATTTATAGGAATAGAAGGAATAGAACTGTGATTATAGAATCTCTATAAGCATGGTATGAATATGAGTATCACTTACATCATAACACATCTAAAAACGTATTTGGCATAATGTAGACTGGCTGCAACACAGTATCTTAGTCAAATAAAAGGTGTTACAATGACATGTTGTTGCGAGTTACTACTTTAACATAAAAGGTTTGGCAGTTAAGCAGAGAAATTGTTCTAATTTTTCATGGAACTGTGGCAAAATAAAAGTTTTAGTAGTTGTAGCTGAATTTCATAGAGAACTATTGGAACCAATGTACCGTAGCACTCAGCATCAATGCCATTATAACTTCTCACTTCTTTCTGCTTTTCTTGCTTTTTGGTCTTTGTGTGTGTGTGTGTGGGGGGGGGGGGGGGGGGGGGTAGGGGTTGGTGTTTGGGGTTTTTTTTTCTTTTGTTTTCTTTTCTGAAACACATTTGTAACAATTTTTTTCAAAACATCATTTGTGTGCTTCAGTGACATGGCACTGCAAGCATGAGCAATTGTATTGAAGCACAAGTAAGTTAACTACTTTTCTGAATCATGACATTATTCTGCATCTCTTATTTCTCTTCCCAGTGTAGAAATATAGGCAGAGATGATGAGACTAAATGCCTGGTATCATCAAAATTACATTTCTGCATTTTGCATTTTTTTGCCTTCTACATTTTTCATTGCAAAATGCAATGCTAATAGGTAAGAAGTCAGAGTTGGTGTAAATCCCTGAATTTATCCATATTTACTCAATGTGAGTGCTCTCTGTATTTCCAAGCTTAGGTGAGAACCCAAAGTCCTTCTTGACAGTAAAACAGCAATTTAGAAATGTAGCTCTAGAGAAGCTGTGATGTATGGTTGCCCAATTCTGGTGTAAACAACTGGAGAAATGAGACTGAGCATTCTGGGGCATGCCTTAGCAGGTCAGTTTGGAATCAGTCTAAGATGCTGTTGCACTAATACCTAGTCTACACATTTTCAAGTCCTGCTATAGCTTCTCTAGATGGGATTTTAAGAGATCTGCAAAAAGGTTTGGACACTTCACTTCCTGAGAGTGCGTTTGAAGTCTTAACTTTGAAAAAAGAAGTTAGAGATTAAATATTTAAAAGCAGATGTACTTTGGAATATTGGATGTATTATATCTATTTGATAATGACACTTTATGGTACCAAGACGGTAAATATGACTAGGGCTAGAAAGTATTAAATGTCGAGAGAATTGCAAGAATACTATATTTTCTTCTACTCTCTTCTACTGCATTAGAATTTTCTTCATATTGATATATTTAGTGTAATCTTTTCAAAATGTCAAAAATATAATTAGCCTTCATAATCTTTTTATACTACATATATTATAAATCTCTAGAATTATAAAGTATATATTAGGCATACTGAAGTTTGCAGGTAATCCTGTTTCATTTGAACCTATTCTAAGATATTATAGAACAAAAGTATGAGTCCATACTGTTCAATATTATGACTTGTGCATAAATCTTTAGTTACTAGTACCTTTGAAGAGATTTTACAGATTTATGCTGGTATGCATTTATTACTTGAAATGCACTTTAAAAGGGGTCTTGAATGTATACCAGAAGGAGTCCTAGACGACACTACTTTGTTCTGGGATATCATACATGGCTACTGGACTTTCTGTCTAACAACTATTAAAACATTCCAGTTATTAAGAATTATGTTACAATGTAGGTCAAGAAAATATTTTTCTTCAGAAATCACTTAAGCGTATATTTAAAATAAATTAAACAGGATCTTGAACAATTCTTCTTTTCAATCATTGTGATATACGAGTAGGACTTTGGCAATTAAAAGTGAAATTGAAAGTGAAAAAAGTAAAATAAATATATTTTAGTAAGCAAACAAAATGATCTCAAGATTTATAATTTTAAGTGGGGAACTAGAATAAAAAAATCAGAAGATAAACATCATCCCAATTGAATCTGGCAGAATTTTCTTAGCTTCAAGTGATTGGTATCAATTTCAAGCTAAGTCAGATCCTGAACTTTTTTTTTTCAGTTGAAAAGCTACATTAACTCTGGTGATATTGCTTACTGCTCTTGGAAAAGCATGACTGAACTTCAGCTAAGCCTAGAGGTTGACTACAATATGTTTGATCCTCAATGTTAGCTTGTTAGTTTTAGTGCTTTTTTGTGCATCCCATATTTTTTTTTTCAGTTGCATAAAAACAGCCGGAAATGTCTGAGTACTGTTCTGTATTTTGTTATAGTTTGTGTTTTATCATATATGTCATGGAACACCAACAAAACTTGATATAGAAACTTTTATTGGTAGTCCTAAATAAACTGACATAAAAAAATAAACCCACACTTGCAGTATGAGCAAGATTGGAAAGTTAGATTCATTCAAACCCATCCCTTCATAAGCTTCTGATCTGCAAATGCTTGTAACCTTACTCAGAAGTCAAGCTCAAGAGTTGGTGTACATCTCTATAATATTATTTTGTTTCTTCTGGTATATAACAGATAATTCTTCAGGTTTTCCACTGTTACTAGCTGTTTCTATGGATTCTAAAACACTAGCTTATCAGTGTAACATGACATTCTTAAACTGAAAAACAGACCTCAGCTGCAGTAGAACTGGACAGGTACAGATGCAATGGACTTTGTTGCCCAATGTCCATATAGCAACTCACAAATCACGGCAGAAGAAAAATGACACACATTGGAAATACCAGTGGCCTAGTATTTAATTTCTGTGAACTTTCGATTTGAGAAAACCAGTAAGAAAACCATAAAGACAGGAGGCAGAAATGAGGTGGAGCAAAGAAAACATAAGTGTCGATCATACTCCTCTTTCTCTAGAGACTTAGTCTTCCAGCTATATTGCTAAATGGGTGACAGTAGACATGTAAAAGACACAAATGACACCAGTATTGAAACCAAATAGTTTGAATGTGAATATGAACTCAGCTTTTACTGTTGCAGTTTTAAACACATACTCTTGTTAAGTCATTTTGTCTAAGAAGACTTTAAGTAAAAAGAACTTTCAAGAAGTTTTAATAAACTCCAGAAACCAGATACTTACTTTCTCGTCATAGGTAAACATTATTATGCTTATGTTTAATTATTGTGGCTTATTATAGATAAGGACTTTATAATGCATTTAAGATTTCTGAAGCTCAAAACAGAATTATGACTTATACAATGGGTAAGTTATTTCATAATTATATTGTTTTAATGTGTCACATTAAAATGGGTGAAAAAACGTTATTTACGGGGTGTAGTAACATATACATTTTAACTGTATCCATTGTGCACATGATTAATTCACTTTACCTTAAATAGTTTTGATACATGGAAACATACAGATATTTTTTTTTCCTCACCGAAGAAATCTTTTGCAGTCTTTTTTTCTAGGCAACTTTGTGTTCTCTCATAATCAGTCAGGAAAGGAAGAGGGAAAAAATTACCTATTTTGTTTTATAATAGAGTCTAAAGGTCCTAGTCAAAGCCAGGGCTCCTTTTTGTTAACTGTTCCAGACATTTTCACCAAGGAAATTATCCTGTCTGCAACAAATTCATAATCTTAATAAACTGATAAGGTATGACACTGAAGTAGTCTTTTTAAGTACATGGCTTTGTATAAAAATAAAATGTAAAGTCACACGCACCTTTTTTTTCCGGTGCTATGCCATTACCTTCTGAACATGTGTAATATTCTCAGACCTGCAAAGAAAGGAGGGAAAGGGAGAAGATATGTTTCTGTCAAGACAAACCTCTAGCTGTTTTGTGGGAACACATACCTGCTGAAGTCAAAGGTGACTTATTTCTACACTCTGTGCTATGGGTGTAAGAATTGTTTTCACTTTGTGTTGGAGACTGACAAATATGTGGCGACAGGCTTTAGGCTTTGGAAGGCCAATGAAAAGATTTGGCATTTATAGCTCAGAAGGGCTAGTTTTAACATTACCCTGGTGCATAAAATATGTTATATTTTGAAAAATTCTAGTTTTCATATCAGTCAATCCTTACTTCACATTCAATATTTCAAATCGACTACTTTGCTCTTCATAAGTACTTTTAAAATATAGCAAATTGGTGCAGTTATTTGAAGGAATGGTACTAGAAAGGATAGTGTACTTTAAATGTATAAAATAAATAGTAATATAAAGTCTTGACACTTCATTTGCTAGTTTTATTCTGCTCTAACCCAGGAGCTCCCACAGGACTATTTCATGCGTCACAATGAATTACCTTCTCAAAAACCCCTGCAGAATGCAAGAGGTAATAACAAAAAATGCTTATCGCCTATATATTGATTTGAATCTGCTTTCAAATAGGTCTGTGAGGAAGGGCTCATCCTGATATAACTCCTCTGAGGTACTCAATACCATCTATCAAAATTCTCATAAGACTTTCAGTAAGACCACTAATTTTCTGAAAAGTACTCTACCAGTGCATTGGCTTTCTTTTCTCTTTTTAACATGCAGTACAGGTGTTTCTTTACTACAGCCAGAGAGCTCCTAGTTTAGGGCTCATATATGTGGAAATATCAAGGATGTCTTTGTGCTTAAGATATAACAGGCAAATCTTGTCTCTCTTGTTTGATTTTTATCTCACCTGATACTCATCCTGTCTGAGGAAAAAAATCTCCAAAATGTTTTGAGGACTACATAATTTGTAGATTACTATTTTCTTGTTCAGATTATGCAAAAGAGGTAAAATAACTTGGAAAAGGCTTTATGTTGTGATTGCCATATAAAAAGAGGGTACTATGTACGATTCAAATAAACCAGTCTGTGCCTCTTATCTGACATTATACTGCATTCTCAAGTCTCAAACATTCTTTGTCCTCATTCTGCTCCTTCACCCACTTCAATATAGTTGCTTTTTTCTTTTAAAAAATACCTGATTCTAATGGCACCTTCTGTGACCAAAACTGCTTAACACTGGCAATAAAATATCTGTTAAGATGTTTGCCATCTGTTATATTGTTTTAAACTCTCATCTGCATTCTGTGCTACCTCAGTAAAGGAAGAGATCCATTATGTTTGAGTAGGATTTCAGGTCTTATTTTGTTTACACACAATAGTATTCTTCCTAATTGCCCATTGTTAATATGAAATGTTCTTATTTGGGATGTCTTTGGAAGGGCTACACGAATTCACGCTTTACATGCTCAATCAGGTCAGAACAATTCAATTAAAAATGAATGAAAAAATAAAAGTTCTTGCTGTGAATCCCAAACTTGGTCTAAATATTGCACTAACTTTTAGCACTTGCTTTTATACTGAGATTTTATATTTTATTTTATGGAATGGGTATGATTAACCATTTCTTTTTTAACTAGAAGAACTGACATTTAATGAAGGTGCTTGACATATTTTAATGGAATTGAATGCTGTCCAATTCAAGACTGTTTTTTAACCTTAAAAAATTCTCTAGAAATAGACGATGTGCATTCCCTGTCTCATAATTCTGTCTATAGCTGGTGAGTTGTCTTTGAGGGAACATGTCTTAAGGATGCTTGTGGAGAAGAAGCAGGAAACACGGAATATCAGACAACAATTCACCCATTTTGAAATGCAAGAAGAGAGTGCCTTGCCCCACTATGACACTCACTGTGACTTTTGCACTAATTTCAGGCAAAAACATGCTTTCACACAGAAGGTGTTTTTAGCTCCCACATTTCATGAGAGTACCATTCAGAATTCTTTTTATAGTCCACAGTGGGAGACTTGATGTATTATTATTCACTGCCAGGTCTGTTTGAGCAAGGACTGTATCTGTAATTGGCTTTCTGGTCCTCTGTAATTGCTTCTGTGCTCTTTGGTCTGAAATTAGGTGAAACCAGCAAATGGCATATTCTTCATTCAGTACGTAACTTGGTTCAAACAGCTCAAAAGTGTCTACATATCTGGAAGACCAATCAGAATTTTGGGGTTTTTTCTCTCTATCCAAGGAAAGAGCTTGAAGGATGCACCTGCTTGTGAAAAGGAAAAGTTAGAAGGCAGTGAATGAGTCCATGGAGAGGAGTGAGCTTTCCTTCCTGCTCTGTTAATTAGAGCCGCAGTATTTTCCAGGCTGGCAAATTACCCTTTCATTTCTCTGTTACCACACGAATTGACTATCTCCGCCAGGATGCCAACTTTATTCCTGTGTATGGCCAATTAGTCTAAAGGTAGTTCAGATGATACATAGCCTGCATCATACCTTGACCACACAATACCATATTCTGTATTTCTCTTATTATACCAAAAAGGAGCTCCTGAAGAGCTGTAACCTTCACAGGAGAATCCAGATCAGAAAAGGACACAGCATAGAATATTCTCTGTGCTCAGTTTTTGCAGGCATAAAGCAGTAGGCAGGAGTGTTGTTTTTTTAAAAGTTGCTAAAAACTAAGAAGTAATAAGTTGGAATCTGTCCAACGATCAGATGGTGTACTCTTCGTAAGAGTGGCACTGACTACTTTCCGTCTACTGCTGTGGAAAGAAGATAGACCATTCTCTATCCGGATAAATAGCTATAACATCTAATATCTTGTTCTTTTTCCTCAGGAAATATTAAAGAATGAATAAGAAAGCAATATACATTAGTGCTTTTCTGGAAAGTTTGTTTCTTTACTGGTAACTGTGGGTATGAATATTTATACATCAGTTCAATGAAAGAATACATGCAGTAAAAAGCTCTAATTTTCTGGTAACTTCAGAATTAGTGGTATTATTATAGGGTAATTCCCATCAAAATATAACCTCATGTTATTTATGCAGGTCATTTGTAATAATTAAACTGCTCTGATGTGCTGTGTTTTAGACCAGTGAGTATACTCCTTAAATGCTTTTTGATAACTTAAAACCTTTACAGAGTACTTGTGCTTCTTTGTTTATGGTTGTGGTAGGCTCTGTCATAACAATCTTCATGTGGAATGTAACATGTTAATATCAGGCAATGCACTGTTGAAAAGTACAAAAATTTATATTAGCTGACTTTATTTCTGCTTCTATGTGAATTCCCTCAGCAAATTTTATGTAACCCTTCCCCTTATTTGTTTTTGAATTACCATTCCAAGCTGACAGTATGGATTTAATCCATTACTCACATTAAATTTGTCACTCAGAAGTATAAATGTTGACTCCTGACAAAAGATTGTGTTCAAGAGAAAGAGCTGATACTTTTTAAATAGGAAACAACTCAAAACTGAATGTCATCATTTGTTTTTTTCCAATGCATAATATGAATATGTAGGCCACACGTATTTGCAAAATAAGATACAAGGAAGCTGTAACTTTTGTTTAGTTTATACACTGCATTCCAAATGAAATTGCTTTCTTTTTTCTCTCACTACTTCATGCCATTATACATCCAGCAACTTTACCTGTGCAAACTTCATAGGCTGGTGAAGGTCTATGCATAGGAGTCTACAAGTGATTTTTTTTTTTTTCTTTTTTGTGGAAATCGTTGGAACTTGTGTATCACTGGAGCTTTGTTTATGTTTCAATAACTTATATCATTATGTATTTCTATGCTAACACTTGATCATGCATACAAAAAAATCTTTGAACTTCATATGTGTTGACAATACGTGTCTTCTTGCTGAAAGAAAATGCTGATTTATTGAAATGTAAATTTTCCATGGGAATGTACCAATTACAATAAATCTTTCTCTTCAGAAGATTTTCAGTTCCTCAAAAGACAAGGGAAAGAGAGAGAAGAGCTCAGATTATAACAGTCATCCTGTGAGAAGGAAGGCTGCGATACCCCGTGCCTCTCAATTAATATTAGTCTATGAGAATGTTATTCGTGTTTTGTGTGATATCATCAAAGTTGGGTGATTTACTAATCCAATCTCCTCAAATAAGACAGTGGAAAATTAGTTAAGGTTGGTCCTTCAAAAAGTGACAGATTATGCCCAAGTATGTTGTCTCCTATACCTATTATAAGTCTGTCTCTGTTCAGTTCCAAAGACTCTTCAGTTATTTGGATACTGTAGGAAAAAATGGAGAAAGATAATAATCAGGCTAAATCCCTAGAGCTGTGTTAAAGCCATTCAGCTCATGTATGGGGGGAAAACCAGAATAACCACTTCACTAGTGTCAGACCTGAGTTGAGGTCTTTGTTTTCCTAAAAAAACTTTTAACAGTTTTGTATTCCATCCCATTAACAGATAAGAACTTTGAATATATCATGAAGGAAAAAGAAGATACTATGTCCAACTCTAAAAAAAAGAAGTGCACCTGTTAAAGAAGCTTCTCCACCGTAGTTATCCCATAGCAGTCTCAGGACAATAAGGTAATTTATTTGAGTGGTACAGCAGCAGAAAGAGCTCGAGCTGGGTGCCTCCGCAGAGGGACCCTAAAAAAAGAAATTCCTGCACAATTATATCTTTACAATCTAAGTTCCTGACCCTTCTCATGGCAGTTCTGATTATTAGTAACATTAGGGTCTGGGGTCTTCCCTTTCCTCACTGAGTCCTTTCATTGTCTCTAGGTGAGCCATTTCTTATCTCTAAGGCTGCAACTTCTGCTGGTGACTGTAGCAGCCTTCCTTGCTTCCTTATCTCCCAGCTCAAAGCAGCTTTTGAGGCCTTCTTTCAGGGAATTAGGTAAAAGTTCAACATATATCTGTTAAAGTTCACAGTTTGCGGCCTAAGCCTTCAGCAAATTTAGCTACTAATGTTAAGCAGTTAACTCCAGACAGTTTCAGTCTAATATTCCTTAACACACCTTTATGCATTTTTTTCATACAAAACAGTAAAATTCCTTATCTACTCTAGATTAATTTATGCACTATTTATACAGTCTGGCTAACTGAAAAATAATAAGGCTAATACATGTCACATTTTAAATGAGATCTGATCAAGTTTCTTCAGAAGTTAGAAGGCATCATTTCACTGACTTCATAGGAGCTTCTCTTTTCCAGAGTGACCACATAATGACTTTAGCAGGCATTACACAGTTCTAATTATGTTTTAAAAGGAATTACCTTTAATAATACCACTAATTCTGAAGTTACCAAAAAATTGGAGCCTTTTACTGCTTGTTTTATTTCATTGAACCAATGTCTAATAATTATATTTCTAAAAATTTCTTATTATTCATTGATTATACTTCAAGCAATCAGTATTTTTTATTAAATTAGTTGTTTAAAATGTGCTTTATAATAATGCTGAGGATCTGAAGAGATTATTCACATATTATCTGTAATAGTTTTTGTTATCCACTTTTGATGATTCTTTTACTTTTCCAGTGTATTTCTACTCTACTGACATAAAGCCTCAAAGAATACACAAGAGGCTTTTTTTCTGGTAGAAACTGACTTTTCTTATTACTTTGACAGAAAGGCAATAAAAAACTCACACAATGTAGTTTGAAAGGATTGTCATATTCTAGTAACAATTTCCTAAAAAGGTCAGATTAGCTATCAATGTTACAGTAAAAACTTGTAAAAAAATTTTCAACACCCAAAATCTAAACATGAATGTTAGAAGGCAGCTTTACACTACTGTTCACTTTATTTTACTCAAGATGTAATCTTACTTCAGTAACAGTAGATAAGGGGACAGGATTTTTCTTCATGTTGGCTAATTATAATGTTAACATCTGTGCTTGAACTAAGCTATTTAGACTTCTTTTATAATCACTGTAAACAAATAAATATTTATCACTGGAATTGAATAAACACACGTGAGCGCAATTCATTAGGCATATATAGTACCCTACAATCCTTATGTCTCTCAACTGATTGTGAAAGGACTCAGGCTTCAGTAGCTCGCATAGAGTTATCTATAGTTAGACAAGTCTTAACCTAAGATAGGTTCTTTTGCTTTGTTCTGGTTTTGATTTTATTTTGCTTAATTTTAGGTAAGGGTTAAATATTTTTCAGTGTACTTTACCATCCAATTCTCAAGCTCACTAATGATTTTTACAACATAAAGTAGAGGAGCTCCTTGCAAATAGAGCAAACAAGGCCTGCAAAATGGAATTCATGTTGTCTGAAAAGCCTTGTTTGCTAAAAGAAATCTTTCATTCTTCCTTCATCTGTGATGGAGAAAATGGTCACTGGTGCAAAAGGATGTGGGAATGGCTGTCAGTCCCATGGTGTGTTTGGTTATCAAACAGTCTTGGTATCTGTTTTATGTTTCTCTTTTTAGATTTGGAACACAGCAAAATAAAAGTTTAAACTACAACAAACTAAAATTTCATTATCATTATATTAAAAAGGAACTATTTCAATGAATTGAAAAGGAACTGTAAACCACTTTTTAAAACTGCTTATGAAAGAATGTGCTTATTTTTCAAAGCTCCAAATCACATCAGATCTTTCTCTTTCAATCTATTTTTTAAACAGATTGTAACCATGATAAATGTCACACTTCGGTAAACTCAAAGGTAGTTTATGATCAAAGGTAGTTCCTCTGCCTGTCACGTGTCTCCAGTCTTTATTATGTTCTTAAAAAAAACAACAGTGGGATCTCCTGAGAGTTCCGTTTATAACCTGTGCAGAGCCTTAAATTAGATTAATTTCATATTTGTGTATTCCACACTTAATGATTATAACTCCAATGCCTTGAATAATCTGCTTCTTGATAATTCATGTTCAAATAATTTTTAAACTTTTAAGTAAAAGAGAATCAATTAATTTTATTTGTTACAGAAACTTAACACTATTTTTCCCCCCTAGAAATAATCTATATGGGATATGTGACTATGAAAGAGGTGATTCTTAAAATCTGCAAAATTTGTGTGAATATATATATAAAACAAAAAAAAACCCACAAAAGTTTCCCAAAGAAGGGTGAATCTATTCTAAAATACTCAGTTATGACCTGTATTCTCTGAAGCAATGTTTCTGCAAGGCAGAAACTGAGTTTCCTTTTTCTTCTGTTCTTCTAAAGGGAAGTGATTAGATATCTGCATAATTCCAGTCTGGCCTATGAATGCAATGCCTCTTTTCTAGAATTAGTCTGCTAATAGACACAAGTACTGTTCTTTACTTTCTATGAAGAAATGTATGGAAAGGGTAGTGCAAGGCAAAAAGTACTCTTTGTGCTCTCATCCTCTCAGGATTCCTCTCTAGATCAGACACCTAACTGCAGGGGTGGGGCCCAGCTGCCTAGACGTGCTGTTATTTTGGCGGATCATTTCAGGAGTCTGTTTCAGTATGTGCACACTAGTTTCTTTTGAGTGTATGAATGGTGTTTCCAGTGACTATAGCAGGAGCTAGTGCACGTTAAACCTTGTATTGTAGATACCTACATTTAGAAAAGGGAATTTGGAGATAAATTCCACTCCTTGTGTTTTCAAAGGTTGCCTAACTAGAACAACTCTCTGCCAGATGTTGGCCCATAGCAGTGAGAGAAGACGTGCTGGAACAAAAGTAATTTTTCTTACTTGGAGCCCCATTAAAGCAAATTCTGTTCAAGGTCAGTAGGCGTGCTTAAGGAAGGGAAAATCTCCTGCTTCCTTGTGATTTACCCAGTTGCAGAAACAGAGGGTTATGCCACAGCTCAACAGACACAGATTTCATCAAAGGCATTCTTCGTGGCACCATATAGTCACTAACGGTTTTTATGTCAAATCCATTACATCTATGAAACCAGGATCTTTTCTCCCATTTGGCTTCCTTTCTTAAGTACATAGTGCTTGCAGTCATCCCCGGGTAAATGCTTTTATAGCACAACGTTAAATTAAGCCCCCCTTGAGCAGCTGGTACATTCAGACATATGATTTGGGCTTGTTATCAACATTTTGATCATGGACAGGTCATAACGAAAGCTGTGCCAGGTTTCCAGGAAGGGCATGGACCCCTTATTATTTTTTAATCAATAATGCCCTAAGCATTATGCACATAAGTTATTCAATGCCATTTTAATTCAAGGCCAAAAGGGCTCTGAGGCCATACCTGGAGGAGCAAATATATAGCTTTGACAACAGTGGTAGACTGAAATAGAATGTCTAAGAATAAGAAACTAGTCCCGAAGAGAGGAATTTTTTGAGGAAAAACTCTCATTGAGATGTCTGAATGAGAACAAGTCTGAACAGAGAAGGATGTATGAGAAATAGGCAGAAACATCATTCTTTGCTCCCTTTATAGTGTCTGCTCCACCATTTTTCATTTTTTCCCCAATATTTATAGGCTTAAAAAGATACCACAGAATCATTAAATGGTTTGGGTTGGAAAGGACCTTAAAGATCATCTAGTTCCAACCCCCCTGCCATGGGCAGGGACACCTTCCACTAGACCCAGTTGCTCAAAGCCACATCCAACCTGGCCTTGAACACTTCCAGGGATGGGGCATCCACAGCTTCTCTGGGCAACCTGTTCCAGTGCCTCACCACCCTCACAGTAAAGAATTTCTTCCTAATATCTGTTGATGTGTGTAAGACTCCTTCTCCAAGGCCAGAGTGTGGATCCTGTGACCAGCTTTAGGATGTAAGAAACACAGTCTGGGACACTTATATAGGTGATAATGATACAAAATTACAATACCCTTAAGAAAGTCTTACAGATTGCAACAGTGACATTTGGAAAATGTGTCAGTTGTAAGCGTGGAGACAGCTGGCTGTTAAACAATACTGTTTCTGAAATACCAGGAAGAAAAATCAGTATATGACAGCTGTTCTTAAAGGAAGAAGCTATGTACAAGCTAAATAGCTGCAAAATAATCGCTTAGTACGTATTGTATTGATACCTTACATAGATAAATTAAATCATTAGCAAAAAAAAAAGAAGGAACTATTAATTAAGGTGAAGGTTTCCTAATCAAATATTTCAGCAAAAGCTAGTTATAGACAAAAATATCGATCATATATTGTTACTTGCAGAAGTACTTGGGGTTTATTAAAACATTTATTGCTTGTTAAATGCTGGCTAGTTAGAAGTGTACATCAGGGATTCTATATTCAATAATTAAACATGCCTGCTCATATATTTAAATGACAATAATAAGGAACTTAAACAGGTTGCCAGTTTATAATGTGCTAGTCTCTGGTAGTTCCAGGACTTAGAGACATAAGACATTAGACACACTTTAAATATTGGCAAACTAAGAGCACTGACTATTGTTTGCAGACTGATTTGTCTGAGAAGGTGGCCTTTGCTGCCCACCTTGCCTGTCCTCTGGAGCTGTACCTTCTCTAGCCAGTGTAGATGAACCACACAGGAAGCTGGATCTCCACCTTAACTATCTAGAGACCAGCATTTTAAGGCAAACCAAATGTCTTTCTGCTCTATGTTAGTATAGATGTGATGGGTTGATTTGGCTGGTTGCCAGATACACACCCAGCTGCATGATAAAAAAACACCAACAACATGGTAAAATGAAAAATGTTGTATGTTGAGATAAAAAATAGGGAGATAACTTACCAATTACCAACTCAGGGAAAGTTGGTTGAATTTCTTGCCAACTAAAATAGAATTGGATTGTAAGAAACAAACACTTTCCCCCCATCACCCACCTTTTTCACTCAACTTCACGGCTTCATTGCCAGCTCCTTTACCTCCTCCTGCCACACAGTGGTGTGGGGGTGACAGGGAAAGGGGGTTGCAGTCTGTTCATAACAGGTCCTCTCTGCTCGTGTTTTCTTCCCTGCTGCAGCATGGGTCCTCTTCATGGGATGCAGTCCTTCAGGAAAAGACTGCTCCAGAATGGGGCCCTAACCACAGGCTGCAGTTTCCTTCAGGGCACATCCACCTGCTCCAGCATAGTCTCCTCTACAGGCTGCAGTGTGGTTATCAGCTCCAGTGCGGGGCTCTGCACAGGCTACAACAGAACAGCCTACTCCATTGTCGTCCTCTCCATAGGCTGCAGGGGAGTTTCTGCTCCCATACCTGAAGCATCTTCTCCCTCTCCATCTTATCTCACCTTGGGGTTCAGAGGGTTGTTCCTCTCACTTTGTTTTTTTTTCCTTTTTTCTTTTTCTTTTTTCCTTACTGTTCACACTGCCAGGCAGCATTTTGCCATTTCTTAAATACCCTTTCCCCAGGGCACCACCATCTTGACTGATGGGGCTCAGCTGTGTCCTGTGGTGGGTCCAACTGGAACAAACTGTGTCCAGCAGGAGGCAGCCCTGGTGTCTTCTCACAGAGGCTGCCCCTCCAGTCCCCCCACCCCTGGCACCTGGGCATATAAACCCCGTGCAATAGCACCCTGGACACTGGTATGTCAGGTACCACAGAGGACTCCTCTGTCCTTATCTAGGGGAGTCGCTTTTGGAAGTGGGGCCAAGTGGACAGGTTCAAGAAGTACTTAGCTCAGTTTAATTATTTGCTGCTTAATCCAGCCATAGTCATGAGCCAGCACTCTGGAGAGCCCTGTGGGCTCAGCTGTGAGCCTACTGCTGTACTTACGCTGCAGAAAGGGTGAAACCCATAAGTCAAATGGCAAAAACTGTAAGATTTTTTACAGTTTTATCTGCAGTAAGTCAACAAGTTTATTGCTCCATAAATTCTTATTTTAATATGCTTTTAATTTGATCAGATTTTTAACAGGAAAAAATTAGAACATTTTTCTTGTAGATCTGCTTACGTACAGTCAGGACTTCAGCTGCTCCTGTTCCTATGCCACATATTTTTGATAAATTCAGGACTAGTTCTTTTGAGACAGTCACCAACTACCAAAATTCCAGTAGCTTCAAATTGTGAAAAATGGTCCTGTGATTGATACCTTTGTTAACAACCTCTACAGAAAAAGGAAAAATTCAATAGATACTAGAAATAAATGGTAACTTCTTATGACCTGTGCTGAGCGACAATGGTCCAGGACCGAGCTGCCAGTGATTGCACTTTAAGGCTCTCATGAGGGAACTGAGGAAGCTGCTGCCTCTGGTTCTCAAGATTCACTTTGAATGCATTGAGAAAGATGTGTGATGTATAATGTCATAGCTTATATCATAAAAAGGAAAATATAATATATAATTAAAGACATTATGATAAAATCTGTGAACTCGGTAACATTTTAATGAAGTTATAGTTTTCTAGTAATACATCAAATGTAATATTCAGTTCATTAACAACACTCATTATCCCCAAACCCACAAACATTAATTTATTTTACTGTGCAGTTATTTCTACGAAATGTAAGTAATAAAATGTAAATGAAGGTGTTTAGAGAGATGGATTTAAAAAGAGACTAATCCAGAGTTTTTCTCTTCCACTCAGTCCTATTGCCTTTTCCTCCTTTTTTTATTGCTCCTCCTTTTCCTAATTAACTAACATTTGTCATCTTATGTCAACCAATACAATTATGTCATTATTTAAGATACTAATAGCCCCAGAAGCAGTTGCCTTACACATAAGCTGTCATGCCCAAATGACCACTTACCAAAGACCTAGATTTTAATTTCTTATCATTCATTACTGTTTCAATTGGTCTAAACAGAATAATTGAAGAACAGCAGGTGCTTTTTATTTCAGTTCTTCAAGCTTGTATCTTAACTTACCCTTTT
Organism: Falco biarmicus; assembly: GCF_023638135.1. NCBI lineage: Eukaryota > Metazoa > Chordata > Aves > Falconiformes > Falconidae > Falco > Falco biarmicus. The sequence continues at coordinate 54,318,799 of NC_079289.1, forward strand.
AATAGCAATATTCTTTCACAGCGAGAAGGCAATTAATTCTTCTGTATGCCAGAAGATGCCACTGCAGCACTCGCTGACAAACAGCAAAGACTGATGTTAGGGGAGAAAGGTACGAACATTATCAGGTACAGCATCTGATTGATTGCTCCTGAGCAGGTAGTACTGTGAGTATCCTGAAAGTATGGTCTCTTAGTAAGAGAATGAGGTTCTACAATATTTTTTATTTTTACAAAAGAAGAAATAAAAGCAACTAGATGTTGGGAATTAAAGCAAATAGTTATTTTATGGCATAATTTCATTATCTGAAATCCTAGTACAGCATTTGCCAGCTTGGATATTTATGTGCTACAACACTGCAACAATCATCAATATGAGTACATGTCCTTTCTCCAAAGGGTTTTTCTGGAAAGGATTTCCCTACTGTTTAATACACTGTATAAATCACTTAAAAAAATAGTCTCCTTAGGTTACTATTTCATTTTCTTCTACATCCAGTTAATCACAGAGAGGTTTGATATCATCTATCTACTGCAGTGTCACGGTTGTGTTTGGTTTTTTTTTTTTTTCTTTCTTTCTTTTTCTTTAAAAAAATGCTTGTGGTGAGCAGTACATCACTAGCCTTAGAAACCAGGCTTTTCCCCAGGCAATAAGGAAACAGGGCAGCCAAAAAATGCTTTCCCAAAAGGTCTGTCTATCTCTGAGACATTTTATCTCTCAACAGCTATGCTACTTGCTGGTGACAGGGGACAAGAAGAACTAAGGCTATTGTGGAGTCCCATTGGTGGTCAGAAAAGCTCAAATTGGCAGTTTATAAAAAAATACAATAAGAGGGAGAACTTTTAAATCACTTCCTTTGAAGAAGTTCTCAATTAATTTTTTGTCCTCAAAGGTTGGATGGCGTCTACATAAGAAAGCAAGCAAATTATTCAAAGTGTGTGTGCATGTCTTCTTTCCAGTGGGATACTACAATCTGCTGTCAAATGTGAGTGTTACCAAATGGATGACCAGAATGCATTCCTGAAATTTAAGCTGTGCAGGGTTCTCTGCTATGAAATGTGGAAGAAAAAAAACCTAACCACAAGCAATGTACAATGCAAATTCTATGCCATGTATTATCAGTGATTTTTTTCAGTTACTATATACAGACTTCGTGTCTTGAGGTCAAAGTGGTTTAGACTTTAAGATAAGTCTGCCTGATTAGAAGTAGGCCCAACTTCATTCTGTGTGGAGTTGGAGGAAAGAGGAAAGAGTTTTAAGTCATAAAATCATGACGTATCATGAGCAGGAAGAGACCCATGAGGAACACTGATACCATACTGGGCAACCTGAAACTTAAACCATGTATCTAAGACTGCTGTGCAAATGCTTCTGAAACAGTCTTGAGGCCATGATCACTTCCCTGAGGAGCTTATGCAGTGCTTGAACATCCTCTCAATGAAAAACTTTTTCCTAATATCCAATCTGAACTTCCCCTGATGCAGTTTTAAGCTATTCCCTTGTATCCCATCACTGGACACCAAAGGGAAGAGACCAGCACCTCCCTCTCTGCTCCAGCTCATGAGGAAGTTTTAGACAGCAATGAAGTCACCCCTCACTTTTCTCTAAGCTGAACAAACCTAGTATCCTCATATCTGTAGCCACTCCTCACAAGTCATGCCTCGTCCTTTCACTATCTTTGTTGCCCTCCTTCTGACACATTCTAATATTTTTATATCCTTCTTATATTCTGGAGCCAAGACCTGCACACAGTACTTGGGGTGAGGCTGCAGCAATGCTGCATACAGTGAGACAATCACTTCTTTAGACCAGTGAACTACACTGTGTTTAGTGCACCCCAGGATACAGCTGACCAACCTAAGAGCACATTGTGGCCCACGTAAAGGCACGTCATGGAGTCATATTGAGCTCGAAATCCCAAGATTCCTTTCTTCAGGGCTGCATTCGTGCCTCTTGTTCCTGAATCTATACATCCATCCAGAAGTACACCCTCCCAGGTGCAGAATCCGGCATTTGTCCTTGTTAAATTTCATACAGTTGGTGCTTGTTCAGCACTTTCTCAAGACTTCTCTGTAAAGCCTCCCTACCCTCAAGGGTAACTTTTTATCATTACTCTCCATAGCATCTCATCTTTGCGTCTTTTGCGTTTGTGAATACTAAGCATACACTCTAAAGTCAAGGCTATAAAATACACTTGCATTGTTAAATTATATTCATACAATTAAAGGGAAAATTACAGCTTAAATGTACCAGCAGAAATGTTTTGATGCACAAAATTTCCTTGTATTTTGGCAAAGAAGTTAAATCAAATAAATCATGTAGCTCATCTGTTTCAGATGTAGGGTCTTCTTACCAGTAACTACAACAGTTCTATCTGGAAAATAGGATTTATTCTACTTTATGTACAACCAAAAACGTCTGTGAATAAAAGTATATTTGGATATAAAATAGAACCCCAGAAAATTAATTTTGATACTAGCAAGCACCTAACATAATTTCTACCATAGCTTATGGATTCCATGTTTACTGGTATTCCGTGACCCCTGTATTATTCAGAAGCACTGAACACTGTTACCTATGAGTCAGAGTACTGTGTGGCTGAGGCATTTAGTATGCAATAGAGAATTTTTTGGTGACTCATAGGTAGGGCAAGTGATATGGCCGGTGAATATTATGTCACTGTGCACCTCAGTTTTGCAAGGATGAACTGCTTGTTTCTGCCTCTGCTGCATTGGTTTAATCTTTATGCTTCTTTATAAAAAGTATAACGGATACAAATAATTTATGATGAAATGTTTAGTCACAACTGTGCCCATTTCTCAGTCTTTTCTCATTTGGAAAACAGCACTAGTAAATATTGTGAGAAAATGTTGTAAGTAATTGAAATTAAACATTTTGATGAACCACTCCTAAATATTCTTTTTTTGTGAAATTATCTACATTTCATTATGTAGTAGGTTGGCCTTGGCTGGATGCCAGGTGCCTACCAAGCCGCTCTATCACTCCCCTCCTCATCTAGACAGGGGGAGAAAAATATAATGAAAAGCTTGTGGGTTGAGATAAGGACAAGATGAGATAGATCATCAATTACTGTCATGGCAAACAGACTTGACTTGGGGAATTAATTTCATTTATTATCAATTAAATCAGCGTAGGGTAATAAGAAGCAAAACCAAATCTTAAAACAACTTCCCCCCACCCCTCCCCTTCCCAGGCTCAACTTTGCTCCCAATGTCTCTGCCTCCTCCCGAGCAGTACAGGGGGATGGGGAATGGGGGTTGCACTCAGTTCACCCCACGTTGGCTCTGCCACTACTTCCTCACATTCTTACCTTGCTCCAGCATGGAGTCCCTCCCACAGGCTGCAGTTCTCCATGAACTGCTTCATCTTGGGTCCCTTCCATGGGCTGCGCTCTTTCAGGAAACAAACTACTCCAGCATGGGTGCCCGTATGGGGTCACAAGTCCTGCCAGCAACCCTGCTCCAGCCTGGGCTCCTCTCCACAGAACCACAGGTTCTCCTAGGAGCCTGCTCCAGTGTCGGCTTCCTACAGGGTCAACAGCTTCCTTCAGGTGCATCCGCCTGCTCCAGCGTGGGGTCCTCCATGGGCTGCAGGTGAGTATCTGCTCCACTGTTAACCTCCATAGGCTGCAGGTGGATAGCCTGCCTCACACGGTCTTTAGCACAAGCTGCAGGGGAATCTCTGCTTGTACACCTGGAGCACCTCCTCCCCCTCCTTCTTCACTGACCTTGGTGTCTGCAGAGCTGTTTCTTTCACATGTTCTCATTCCTGTCTTCTGGATGCTGTTGTGCAGCAGGTTTTTTTCTCCTTCTTAAGTGTGGTATCCCAGAGGCACTACCACGGTAGCTGATGGGCTCAGCCTTGGCCAGTGATGAGTCTGTCTTGGAGCCAGCTGGCATTGGCTCTATCAGACATGGGGGAATCTTCTAGCAGTTCTCACAGAAGCCACCCCTGTAGCCCCCCTGCTACCAAAACCTTGCCACACAAACCCAATACACGCTAATATTTTATTAAAATAAAAGTGGTATACAAAGCAGAAAGCAAGAGCACATGCATGTACTTTTAGTTCATTTTGCAGTCTAACTGGGAGTTTTCCCTCCCACATGCTTTTATTTCGATAATTTGTGGAAGGTTACTGGGAAAAAAAGAAGCAAAAATTGAGTTAGAAAGTAGAACATCTGAAGACCTAAGAACTGAGGTTAAGGTGGCTAAAATTAAGAAAAGAAAAAAAAAATTGTCTGATTTTATCAAACTTTTATTTTTATTATTTCAATGTATACCTATTACCTAAAGAAAGGTAATATAGATGTGGAAAGAAGCAGCATATTATCACTGCAACCTCTTTAACTTCCAAGTGGTCTGTTTTAAAACAAATGTTTACATTCATCTAATCACAGTTCCCAATAGCAGAGAACAATAACAATGAATAGTTTTTCTGCACATTCTTTTTTTTTAAACCGTATAATTCATAATAGCCAGAATAGTGAGACTTTTTACAACTAAACCAGTAGTTTATGTACAGTATGCCTACTGAAGTATTAGCATATTATATCCCCTGAAGAAGAGTTTTTCAGACCATCAGTATAAGAATCCGACAAAGAGAAAAGGGCGTATAGCGTATTTTATTGAGGTTGTGTGTGGCTATATCTCATTGCATTATGCAGGGAAGCATACTGTTTTTTTCAGACTGTGGGCCTTATTTTTCTGGACTATTGGTTTACAAAGGGTTCAATCTTCACCAATTTTCTTTTTCCTTGAAAAATATCCTTATAGCGTGTAGTTAGATTTTATCTAGTCTTTGTAATCCAGGAATTAACGAAAGCAAAATCAAAAATTTTAAATATCAATGAAATGATTGAACAGTATACTAGCAGACAGTATATGTAGTATATCAGCAGATTTAACAGTTAGTAGGTGGTAGGTCATGAGATCCTTAGTAGTAAGAATGACTATTCTCGTATTGAAATAGGAAAAAAAAAGGTTTCTCCAGTTATCTATTTTTTGCGTTGCTTGTAAAGTGACTCTTATTTTTTTCTTACCATGGAAAACTGGAAAATTTATTCTTCAGTCTTTGACATGACAATTCTCATTGTATCATCTGTGTTTTGTTTCTCAATGTGATATAAGTATTTAATCATTCTTCAGGTTTGTATAAGTTGATTGTCACAAGGAAGATAAACTGATACTGAAATCAACAGTTGTTTTGGGTTTTTTTTTTTTTGTTTAGTAGAAATGCACATCTCATTGCTTTCCTGAGTATAGTAGGAAGTAAATAGCAGATTTGTTTCATTTGCTCATAATTTAGAATGTCTGTCTTAAAAGTAGTCTATCCCTTGGTTCTTTTTCTGGAGTGTATTAGCAGTATTTTTTCTCACTGTATCCTTTGCTTTCCTACTGACTTCTTTGACTATTCTTAGCACAAAACATTTCAGTTTCAGTCATTTATCTGAAGCCAGCTGCTAGCTCTCCTTTGGTTTGGTCACAATCTCACTGCTGTCATGTTTTGAACAGAGTCCCTCATGCTGCTCTAACAAGTTTTCACTGAATATACATTGCAAAAATTAACAGCTAAAAATTTGAATTTCTAATAGGTTAGAATTTCCTCCTGAGAGTTTTAATGCATTTTGTGTCCTTTTATTCTGCTTTTATTGTTTACAACTGTTAAATTTTTCAAATTTTCCCCGCAACTCTAAGTAACACTAAAGATGTATTAAAGGACATTTTCATGTAATCCCATGACTCATGGAGCTCTGCCTTTACAAGGACAGGAAATATCCAGAAACTGTGATAAATTGAGACAGCTGGCACAACTTCAGCTACTCTAATCCTTTAAACAGATTTCAGACTTTGGGATCATATAGAAATCCAGTCCTTGTCATAACCCTTACTGTATTCATTCCCATTCCTATGCTTTCCTTTACAATGAGTGAGAGTAAGGGCAATAAAGTAGGAAAGGGAGTTTACATGCTGTGGTATTACCATGCATTCATATGAGGGAAACAAACCCCATTCCTAAGCCAAAGAGACCATCTCCAGCTTCAGTAAATATTGGTTTAAGAAGTTAAGTTATATTGATCATATTGATGAATTCAGTGCCTATGGAACACACACACATCTGTTCTCTTCCTTCTTTTGATCTGTATAAACAAAATAACAGGTTTCTGCCAAGAATTCAGGAACCAAAAAAATAGCAAATAGACTTCTGCTCCTTTTTTTCATACTTCTCTGAGGCAATGAAGATTGAAAAAGCAGTCAGAGGCCTGACTCTGTTTTTGTAAAAAATGACCATTTCTTGTATTTTTCTTTTATTAGTACAGTATTTGACTGTGAGCTGTACAGTATGGAGAATGAACACAGTTAACTTGTTTGGTCTGAGTACACTTATTTCTATAAAAAGAAATCAAATTCTTTTTTTTAGCACATGTCAAATATAGATTTCTCCACTAAATTCGTTACAACTACCAGGTTTTGATTCTTTGGTTATAAGGCCCAAGAAAATTATAAATAAATAAACTACTAAAGATTTAATTGAATAAAATATATTTATTGAAATTATTCTATTCTTTGAAAAAGAACAGTGAAATTTATATCCTATTTATAGTAGTGCTTTTGCAGCATATATACTGTAGTATACACTGACTACATATACCCTTCTTTTTGCTTTATATGGCTTAGTTACGCATACAGAAATAATTGGTATGATGACTTATAATAAAAATAAGACAATGCCTTGTTTTTTTAAGCAAAATAGACCCACACTGAACAGGAATGTGTTCGGGAAGGAAAGGCAGTCAAAGACCAGAAAACAAGAGCTGCCTTTTCCATGCTGTAAGAATTACGTGGAGTAGTTTTGATCACCTAGGAATGCATGATGTCTGAAGAAACTATAAAGGAGGAAACAAACGCTAAAAATAGATAAAAGATAATTCTGTTCTGGCTGATCATTGAAAGGAGGACTTGCTATGATTTTATCTTTTACAAAGGTTTCTGCATCATGATTATCACCACAGGGTCACTAGTTACCTTAAGCAACATGACTAATACTCTGTCGTATCGTATTTGTTTTCCCCTTCTCTCGTCATCGAAGAAGTATGTGTGCATTGGCATTTTTAATTCGCTACAAACCAAAGTCAAAGAAATACATCTTATATCTGACGTGCAAGTGACTGTGCTTCTAATGACCTTTATCCAGCTTAGCTAAGGACGTCAGTAAGACCTATGCTACTGAGGGATCAAACTGGAACTGCGTATTCCTCTCTAACATCTCTCTCCCCTGACCAGAATATAAAAAGTTACCTACCGTACCAGTTTTGGCTGTGATAGAGTTAATTTTCTTCACAGTAGCTTGTATGGTGCTATGTTTTGGATTTGTGACAAAACCAATGTTGATAGCACAGCCATGTTTTAGCTGTTGCTAGCAGCACTTGAACAACATCAAGTGCTGTGTAAAGTCAGACCGCCCTTTCTGCTTCTCACCCTGGCCCCACCAGTGAGCAGGCTGGGGGGGCACGAGGGGCTGAGAGGGGGCACAGCCGGGACAGCTGACCCCAGCTGACCAGAGGGATACCCCATACTGTAGGATGTCATGCTCAGTGATAAAACTGGGGACAAGGGAAGGTAGAGGAAGGAGGGATGTTTGCAGTTATGGCGTTTGTCTTCCCCATTAACTGTTACGCGTGATGGAGCCCTGCTGTCCTGGGGATGGCTGAACACCTGCCTGCCCATGGACAGTGGTGAATGAATTCCTTGCTTTTGCTTTGCTGAAGCAGACAGCTTTTACTTTCCCTGTTAAACTGTCTTTATCTCAAGCCACGAGTTTTCTCACTTTTACCCTTTCTGTTCTCTCCCCGCTCCCACTGGGGAGGACTGAGCAATTGGCTGTGTGGGGCTCTGTCTTCTGGCCAGGGTTAGACCACACCACCTGTATAAAATTTGATCTATTTACTCCCTTAGTGAATATAATGATCTTCACTTACCTTCCACAGTTATCTACAAAATTAATATGGATAATTTGAAAGCTCAAAGATTGATAGGAAAGAATCCATGGCTTTTAATTTTGCTCTGGGTTGTCATTAAACAGAACTTTTCAATGGAAGTATGTGCTTAGTGCAGTTTTCTCGGTTGAAGATAAAATTATACTTATCCCCAGAGTATATATGCAGCACTTAAAAATACTTGAAGTATACTAGAGCATGCTATCCATCACCCCTTCACAGGACCCTAAAAAGCCTAGTATATAGTTTGTCTCCCAAACAGAAGATACCTATATGTTTTTTAGCTCTCCCACAGCAGTAAGATGATTAGTGAAAAAAATAACATTCAGAACAGATTATTAGAAGTGAAAATGGGTAAAAATGCGTTTGAGGAAATGCTAAGGCCACACAATTTTTTATATCAGTGAAATAACTGTTCCTTCCAGGGTTTCCTGCTCCAAACCAAACCCATCCAAATCCTTCAAATGCAGCACGGTATGTACTTGTCTAACCTACTTAATTAAAGAAATACAGTCTTGAATAATATGTTTTAGATTTATTTTTAACTTTTCTGAACAGATCTGGAGATATTTTCAAATCTTCACTTGCACAAGTGTTAACATTCATTGTCTATAAAATTAAAATCTGATCTTTCCTTGGTGAATAATTTAAGTAAAATGCTTACAAAGGAAAATACAGAAACAGATGAGGTTAAATTGAGTGGTAGATTTTTTAACCAAATCAGTGCACATATTTTCCTCTAGCAAGATTTACAAGCCACGATTGAGTTTTAGGAGCTTGACATGTTATCTCTTCCCAGCTCATTCTCAGCAGGTATTTTTCTGTGTAGGCTCTAAACAGTTCCCAATTGCAAGATACTAAAACGTGTTTTGCTCCTAGAGTAGTTTCAAAAATGCCCTTCCTTTGGCACATCATCTTTTATGAGTCAAGAAGAAATCTTCCAAGTGGATCTGCTACCAATAAGGAATGGCTCCAAAGAAATTCTGGCTTTTCAGGAGGAACGTTTGCTTTTCCTCTGCCCTACTGCATACGAAAGTGTTTTCAGAAGTTAATCAACCAGCATTATCAGGTCTCCCAGCCTTTCCTTTTTTTTTTTTTTTTAAATTTAATTTAATTTTATTTTATTTATTGTTTCATCTGTTTGGACTTTTCTAGTCCATTTATTTAACACAGGATGTGCAGTGTGGCACTGGTGCAAGTGAGGCAATGTACTTCAGTGCTGTGAACACTCTAGTCAGAACATAGGCTATTGCTACTTTTAAATCACTTTATGGATCTCACCACCTCACCTGTAATTCCATTATCTGTGAATATAGCCATGTTGTTCCTTCCGAGAATGTTATGCATACACACATGAATACATTCAAACTAAAAATAAATATACTTCACTCTTTGTGTTACACCTTTGTTTTCTTTTAAGTACAGTAAATCAGTGCCAATCTTGTACTCCCACGGTATTAAATCATGTTTTCTACTTTAAACTCCTGTGAATCACCTAATGCTTCAAAATCCTGCATCATTTATATTATCTTACTCTGCCTTGTCCTTAATAAATTACTCTCTGTTTTCCAGACTTTTCCTTATCTATCTTCCTTGTCAATAACCTCCTTTCCTATGTCACACCTTACTTGTAACAAAATATTCCTGATTTTAAATCCAGTTGAAAGCCTTCTCCTGAATCTAAGCTCCCATTTGTTTTATCTTGGATTCATGGTGACTGGCATGCCTTGGGTATTCTGCCATTTTTGTTTTGCTAAATCATGGCTAGTTAGAGAATCCTAGGAAGGAAGGAAGCTTTTACAGATTAATTAGAAGTAACCGCTAAAGGAATGGAACCACTGCTAAAAAACACCTTATCTTTCAAATTTACTTATTCAGATAAATTAGTTTGTAACACTCTAAAAGAAACATATAGTGAACTTCAGTAGTAGGATTTTATTTCTGTAAATTTTGGAAAGTAAAGATATGGCATTGTTGTACCTGTTTCTAGTGCTAAATAGTTAAGAAATATGAAGATGAAGCTTTCACAAGAGCCTCCAGAAAATGTATTTGGTAACAAAGATTAATGAATCTAAAATATTTTTTTTCACTATACCAGAACTTCGCATTAATATTCTGAATGTTTAGCAGATGTGGGATTGAATACATGTTTGTATGATGGTAAAAGCCTCTTGCCCATCATCAAGCCCAGAGAGTATTAGATAGATCAGGTTGAGAGGCAGCAGAAATCTCTTAAGTATAAGTAATTGCGTAGGTGAAAACGAATTCATTTTATCTTATTTTTGTATATTCCTATATATCTTTATCCCTACAGAAATTTTATTGCCTGTCCATAACACAGAGAAAGATCTTCAAATAAATGAAGTTATTGAAGTCCTGAATTATATCCCAGACTATATAGTACCACAAACATATTTTTCTAAAGTAATCAAACTCCAGAGAAAAAAACATTTATATTGACAACCATATCAAGAAGAATGAAAACTTATTTTTAGAATGAAAACAATTACTTAAGCCTGGGTAACCTGAAAGGATCTATGAAACTCATATGAATGTGAAATAATTCACATTATTTGAAAAGAAACATCATTACTTTTCAAAACTGTAATCAGACATAGTCCTATTATGCCTTATAACTTGAAGACAATTATATACTTTATCTTTCTTTCTTTTTTTTTTTTTTTTTTTTTTTTTTTTTAAATTGAGCATAAGAATTATATCAGAAGAAAACCGGAAATGAAATAATGGTTAAATAATTTTTTAACAAATATAAAACATAAAAACAAATAGAAATCTGTAAATATTCATTAATTTAAGTGTATAAGTATTTTGTCTTTGGCTTTCAGAAACACAAAATCATAAATGGGGAATTTTTCATATTTTCATTTACAGGGGTGTTTTTCTTACTCTGTTTTTAAGTGCTGGGGATTACATTATAAAAATGTGATGTGACAAGCAGTACTCTTCTTTTCATACGAGGCTTTACAAATTCTATCTTTCAGTTTTAAGTCTAAAGGCAAAGCTCAAGAAAAATATTTTATAGGCTTTCTGAAGGAAGAATCATACTTTTTCCATTTTGCCTGGAGTATGGCATCATGTGTATTTGATACATGTGCTAGTGCAAAAGGAAAGATTGTGTAACAACAAACAGAAATATATGAGAAACTGAAGTCTGTAACAGAACTATATATTTTTACTTACAAGGTTTGGTACAAATAGATCGCTTGTCATTTGGAGTCATGCTGATCTGTAGACTTAGTAGACTTAAGGACCCTGATATAACCTGCATTTTGCAAACATTAAAAAAAACACCTTAATTATGATTTTTCTGAGGTTGCTATGAATCTGTATAATTTAAATATGAATGAGATGGAGCATTTGCCATAGAGCATTTTGGAGTCTGAAAGGGGAGGTTTAACGCTTAATATGCCACCTTTAATATCTAAGCGTGTTCCGCTTGTGAAATTCTTTTCTTTCCTTTTATCCTTTAAAAGGGTAAATTAACAGGTTATTGTCACTGGTACAGTAATTGTCTCAGATTCTATTATAACGAGTTTTCTATTTGCTTAATATCTGTCAGGATTCTTTTCTAAGTCCTTGTCTTTGAACAAACTGATTTATTTTTTTTTATTATTTTTACCAGGCTTTTAAAGTACCATTAACTTCTGAAGAAACCAAAATTATGTAAATATATTAAATAATCTACTTTTCACATAAAAGAAATATTTCTGAATAAATAAAAATAAATTCTTCCTCGAACAGAATTTTCTGGGTGTCAAATCCCTTAGTATTTGCCACTGTATTATATTAGCCTTATGGGTGGCTTTCCCAGTTTTTAGTTGCTGTCATTTCTGTCAATAATGAGGGTGTTGCCTAAAACTTGAAACAAGAAAAAAATGGGTTTACAGTTACTCATTACTAGATAGTCATGTAGACTTTTCCAGGCACTGTGTTCAAAGAAACCAGTGTTATAAATTGTCATTGCCTTGAACTCTGAGCCTTCATATCTTCCTTCCATTTCTTTCTATCCCGTGGGGGAGAGAAGTGAGTGAGAGGCTTGGAGGGTGTTTGGCTCTTGGCTGAAGTCAACATATATATATACACACAGACAGATATTTATACCTATACACACTAGTTAAACACACTATACATTTAATCTCTAAAATCCAATCTAATGACATTTCTAATTATTTTTTTTTATATGCTACTTAGCTTGTAAGGCCATTTGTCCCACAAGAAAAATTCTGACCTGCTTTGCATCAGCTCAAGACATTCTTATCACATGATTTCTTTGTATCATTAATGAAGCATGAGTCATTAAATAATGACTTAAGATCCCACATGATGTTATGCTATGTATTTGGCTACAGGGAAAAGATAATTCTCTTGCAGTTTTTATTTGGCTTACTAAGTAAATGAGGCCATGTGATATATCACTCTTGAGTTTAACTCTATGTAGCCACAGGACATGACACTTCAAAATGCTATGCCCTTGTGGATGCCTACAATACAGAGAAAGATCTTCTCCCTGGGTTGTAGAGATAACATCCAAAGTTGCAATGCATCACACTATAAACAGTCCAAAGTATTTATGCTCAGAAATAAATTTGATTTTTTTAAATTTTATTAATCCCTTTTCCAAATATATAACTGAAATACATGGTCCAAATTTTATTTTTAGCCAACTTATGCATAATTAAGCTTCAGTTCATATATGAAAGATGTACAATTTTTTTTTACTCTTTTCATGTTCAAACAATGAATATAAGTTATATTAAGTGGAATTTCTCTCCCATTAAAACTTATTTCCTAAATGTAGAGTAATCTAGATTCACTTTATATTCTATCAAGAAAATTGGATAAACCCAAATAAATTTTTCTTGATCAAAAAATATGTAATTAAAAAACCAGGATGATTTTTTCTCCATATATAGCTATTTTTATATGATAACTGGAGAGAGATTCTAGATCACCAAGAAAACTAAAAAAAAAATTAAATATATTCAAATGAGTATCTAGCCTCAAGAATAAACCTGATTTTCCAAAAATAACTTAGGCACTTTAACCAAATTTCTCTTCATTCCTAAATGCCCAAGTTTTTTATTTTCTTCATGGTAATTCTGATTATTGCAGACTACATCCTCAGAGATAATTATGTGCCTAAATGTTATTTACATTTCAGGAAAGGAAGCTGATTTATTTCTGAAATTTTTTTGTAAATTAACAGGCACTGTATAGCAAAATAAGAGAAAGCACTGGAAATTATATATTTTAATTTCTGAAGAACCTAAGGAATTTTATAAAAGTTTAACCTGTAAAAGGATTGAATTTGACTATTAAACACAGATTATAGATATGTAACATAGAAATGCATTTTAAGAAAAAACTTGGGAGACTTGGACTTCCAAATGTATTATGAGGTCAGCAATACATATGACTGGTTTTGGGTTTTCTCTTTTTGTCAAAGGAGTTGATGTTGATGAAAACTACCTGATTTTAATGCACTGTCTCCTGGGTCAGTAAAGACAATAGAGCTAATAATAACTTACCCTTTCTGGTCAAAGACAATTCTTGTTTTTTTAAAAAATAATTACTCTAATACCTTGCACACAGTGTATTGCATGACATTTAAGTCTTCCTTTTATAAAAAAACAACTATGTTTGTATTTGTTTTTCTAAACTATGATAGTGGGCGTACTTGCCAAATTTTTGTTACTAACATCTGAGAAGTCCTTTGAGAATTCACTGTTTATGTAGATTTTCTTAGCAACGCTGCAGAACTGAATCTCTAGTACATTCATGAGGAAAATTCTAAGAACATAAGTAAACAGATGAAAATTTATTAAAATATCAACTGTTTCATGTAGTACAATAATTACAATGTATTTTTCTTCATACTTTTAGTATAATTTTTCATTACCAGTTTTACAGTCTAAAGATGCATACATTCTGTGTTTTCCAGTAAGTACGACTATTACAAGAACCTAATAAATCAAATCCAGTCTGTTCCATTTCTTATCCTGGTCAATGCCAGTCTGTGCTCAGAACTCAAAGTGTTCATATAATTCATAGGAAAAAGTTTTCTGACTTAAACAGGAAACATAGTCTTTTATTCTTTGCAAGGATAAACTAGACATTAATATTACAAACACAGGAGAATGTTTTCAGCCTCTGAGGGGCTCCTACAGACTTGACCTGTCAACTACCTGCAGACTATTTACTATTTAAAACAATTCCTCAAAGAAAACATGTCTTTTACTTACAAGTTAGGATGCCCAATGGAGACAGTGAAAAGAAACGTGCCTTCTGTGAGTAACAGAAATTAATTGAACTATGAAAGAAATAATCTTTTAGAATGTGTTTATTTTTCCACAGGGTGTAAATTATTTTTATATATTTTTAACTTAGTTTTTTGTAGAATGCAAAACTTAGCCTGTAGAGAATTTGTTTCTCTAGTTACATAGATATGATGAACTTCTAGTGTCTCAAAAAAATGTGTATTAATTTTTGTACAGCAGCAATAAGTGATTTTTCTACTTAGAACTGTCTTATTGAAATGTCTAAGAGCAATATCTCACACAACAATTTCATACTATGAGATCAGGGGACAAAGAACATTCATAGGTATCATTTACATTGTAGTCAGATACCTTTAGCTCTGGAACCAGCAATTGGACTCTGTGTTTAGAATCAGAGTGGGGTTTGTTGGATAGAAGCTCTATTTTTATTGTATTTGCAAAGATTTGCTATGCTGTCTTTTTCTGGATGGACACAACTTACTCTTTCATAAACCATTGCTCTGAGGGTATTGTTCTAAGTCTTGGCACTTTCCTCAAGTTTTCTGTTTCAAGGTGAGGTATTGACTTAGGTGCTCCTTAACACCCAAGGACTTAACAGAAGTTCTCCAGCCCCATCTCCTTGGGGCCGGTCACAGAATTTCTCAGTGATCCAATCAATAAAGGCATGAAGCCCCTCATCCCTTCTGAGCAGGTGTGTGGCTTTGCTGTCTACTGTGGAGTGAAGCGCTGTCATTTTTAACTCTAGCCATCAATTAAACTGGGAATCTTGTTTCTTTGTCCTGAATGTTTCCAAGTCTCCTGTAAGAAAAAAGCTCATCAACTAAAAATTGTATTTTTTTTCCTTTGGAACTTCAGTGTTTCTTTGTGAAACTCTGTTTGGATTTGTTGATGTGATTCCATCTGTATCCTCAAAACTTTCTATAGCCAAACAGTTTTCTATATAATATTGTAAGGAGAAGTTGGATAGCATTTAATTAAGTTCTAAAAATCTGATTACATTTTAAGTATATTAACCTAAGGGTCTGTTCAACTGAACTAGTATGCCCGTGCTCTCCAATAGTGTACTATATAGACATATTTAATACTAGAAGCCTTAGTGCTCTGTAGAAAAGTCAAGAAATACTTTTAGCTTGTCACCTGCTTAGTGCAGTGCTTTATCTTCTGTATTCTATCAGGATTTGCTCTGTTCTCGTGCCTCTGGTCTTGGCTGGATCCAGCTATGCTTTGCAATGAGTTTGTAAACAACTTTGATGTGTCTGTGCCTTGCTTATGTACTCTCACTGCACTCCAGCAGCGTTGGTCTCTCTGTATCAATTTTTTCCATTTTGTAGCCAAGTGCACCTGCTTCCAAGAGCTCTCTCAACTGTCTTGCCATGCCATCATCGTTCCTGCTAGCTGTAGCGACTGCCTTAACTCTTCAGTGGAGAAAGGAATATTTAGTGTTATACTAGCTTGACACTTCTGGACATCAGTCTGAGGCACAATACACATTTACTGTTGCTATACACATACTGGTTGCTATAATAGATTTCAGTTGCTCTCTTCAGGATTACTCGTTAACCACTGAAAAAAAAAAAGTAAAGTATTTTCTTTGTATTAAGTCAGTATCATCTACATACTAGAACACTAATAATGACAAGTAACCAGGTAGGAACAAGATTTCTTTCAGCCCCAAATGTATTTGTTTTAAACAGAGTAGATAGTCTAAGGTGAATTAGTCATCATTTATCCAGGTTTTCTAAACTGTCTGGAGACCTGCAGCTGCCGTGGGAAAAAATAAGAGTTCTTTTTCTGTAGTAGCTCTTTTATCATAGTAGCTTTGCTGAGGTGGAAAATTTGGCAATTTACCTTATTTTGTTATTACTAAATATGTAGCTTTGCTGGTTCCTAGTGGATATGCGCCCTGTGCTCAGTATGCTCGCTTAGTATCACTCCAAAGCTCAGTGCTTCACAAAACTGTGTTTCTCCTCTCATTCATAAATTGTGTCATTAGACTTTTTTTTAAATGTTATTTTTCCTTGTTTCTTTTGGTGGAGTTGGTTGTGAGCTGATTCACATGCTGTCAGACGCAGGTAGAGACTACACTGTGAAGGGAGTGACCTTTGGCAATGGACAACACAAATGGTGAAAATTAAATTACATTTTCCTTTCTCAGTCTTATAAATCTAATGTTATTAGTAGCAAAGGAAATTGCATCCACTTTAAAAAATATGCCATTTATCCTGCCAATGTCCTTTTAACTTTGTATGTTAGAACTTTTTTTGTGTGTCTGTATTGCTAGAAGAAAGAAAGAAAGTCTTGTGGCCTTTCTCTTGGGAGATTTTTGAACAGTTAGTTTAATGCAATGCTTCAAATGGAAACTTATAAAGTAGCCTGAAATTAAGAATTAGTCTAAACAGTGTCCCTTCTTTAATGTTTGTAAGGTGCTTAAAATATTCTTTGCTCTTATGCAATGAAAAAATAAACTAAAAAGAGAAAGTTTATAATTGTGCAGCCCTTTATTTCTTTGGGGACACTGCAATGTAAAACTAGTTGAGGATGCAACGACTAGTGTGTTGTGATATGGCATCTCGATGGAAATGAAAGTGTCCTCTATACAGGATATGGGACTTTGTGGGTAAAAAAAGCTTGGAGCTCATCTCAAGTCCTGCAGCAGACACAGGTCTATGGTAGCAAGTGCCTAAATAAAAGGCACAGACTCACCGGGCTTTCACATTAACAGGAGGACAGAGGTGCATGGCTCTGAAAGAAGCTCCCCAGTGCTACTGACTACAACAGAGAATATATTTTGCTTTGGCAAACTGTGTTCATTGTCAAAGAAAAGGTCCCTTAATAATTTTCAGAGAGTATGGAATAGGACTACACCCTTATCTTCGCCTCCTACCCATTGGAAGCCTTCTAGTGCAGTCAAGGCATCCACTCCTTGGATCAGTGAGTGTTTAAGGTGTTCTGGTTTCAGATGGGATAATTTTCTTCTCAGTAGCTGGTACAGTGCTGTGTTTTGGGTTTAATATGAGAACAATTCTGATAACACACTGATGGTTTTAGTTGTTGCTAAGGAATGTTTATATTAAGTCATGAACTTTTCGGTTTCTTAGGCCCTGCCAGCAAGAGGGTTGGAGGGGCACAAGAAACAGGGAGGGAGCAGAGCCAGGACAGCTGACCTGAACTAGCCAAAGGGATATTTTCTACCATTAGAACATCATGCTGAGTATATAAACTGGGGGGAATTAACTGGGGCCTGCTGGCTGGTCATTGGTCAGTAGGCAGTGAGAAATTGTGTTGTGCATCACTTGTTTTTTTATTTCCTTTCCCTTTGAATTTTATTCCTCTCCCCTTCTCTACCCTTTTTATTACAATTGATGTTGTTATCGTCATCATCATTATTATTTTTTTTATTTTATTTTATTTCAATTATTAAATTGTTCTTATCTAGACCCTCAAGTTTTACCTTTTCCCCATTTCTCCTGCCCATCCTGCTGGGAACAGTGGGGAGTGAGCAAGTGGCTGCATGGTACTTAGTTGCCAGCAGGGGTTAAACCATGACACAAGGCTATATCTAACTCCTTGTAAGATAATTACTGACTTTATGTTGAGTTCTCATCGGTGTTTTGGTTTATTATATGATGAAGCTTTAGCAGCTCTGTCAGGGTCATTATGGCAAAATAATATTAATTTTGAAAAGCCATTATTCCTTCTGTAAAGCATTACATCTTTATCTCTGCCTTTACTTAGTGTATTTCATCTTATTTTATGGATAACTGAACATAAGATACCATAGAGACTTAAAGCTTTTATGGTCAGCCTTGACAAAACACCCTTTGTACACATGGGCGTTTATTAACAGGCTAAAAATCACTGCAGAATATTTGCTGACACAAGGTTGTGGACATGTGTAGAGAACTATGGACAACTTAAAATTCTTCTGAAAATTCTGAAATACTGTCAGTCTGACATGATGAACCTGTTTTCATTAAAAACCAGGATAACTATAAAAAGGCACACTAAAGCTTAATGTATTCCTTAGTTTTCAAAGAGTAAAATAATTTTTACACTACCATATCTATCTGAACTCCTTTCCTTTCAAAACTTGAAATTGGATTAACGCATTTTTCTTGATATTCGAATTACTGTTTTCATGACTGGTCTTGAATGTCTGAAGCATGTTTGCCACAGACTTTTGAAGCCGTGAAACCACAGTTTCAGTAAAACTGTGTTTTTACAGTAAACAGTTACAGTAAAACTGCTGATGCCACATTAACTATAGCAGTGTGAATAATTTAATTACAATATTTTCTTTCTTATTAAAAATCCTTTAAAGGAATTCCTAAGACATGTAAAGGCAGCAGACCACAGACTGTGGGCCAAGGCTATGGACTTAATGCTCTTGCAGACTACAGCAACACCTTTGCTTAAATTATGACCTTCCTTGTATTGTTTCCTGGTAATTATTTTTCCTAATCATTAACCTTCTTGTATGTTTTGACCATAAGTGAATTGTTATCCTACATAATGAGCTTTCTTAGAAGTCTTTACACCTGCTTGCTCGGTCAGAATACTACCATGTGTATTGTATGTCTGTAGTTCTTGCCTTTATGGGTCATAAGAAAAAAACTTTTTATAGATGGTAACTTGGCTAACTTAAGGCATGTTGCCATAGTAGGAAAGACTGTTTTGACATGAGGTGTGCATTTATATCATCCTGGATGACATATTATCAGACCTTGACTGATCTTTTAATTTGGACAAGGGTGAAGCTATATAACGAAGAGACAGTGATTCATATTCTCAGCTCAAACACAAGAGGCTATCCTAGCCCGTCACTACCCTTAGTACTTCAGAATTATATTAATTACTTTGTTAAGTACAGAGTTAATAACCTCTTTGGATTCTAGAATGTGGTACATGTTAGTTATACATTACGAGTTGTTCCCAAACCTGGTTTTGTCCTAACTACTCTAACTGTTTTTCTCTGACACATTTTCCGGTTTCTCTTCTGATTTCCGTAACGCACATTATTATATTAACCGATCTGTACTGGTTCAAAATAGGTACTCTAAAGGCCAATAAAACTAAAATTAGAAAGAAAAGAAAAATGAGAACAGTACCAGAATAGTTCTGGAGGGAACTGTGTGGTCAGTAAGGTGTCTGAGTGGGAGAAGGAAAGGGAGACGAGGGGAAATGAGCCATAAAGATGCAAATCTGTTTGGTGCTGGGTGGGAGATTTTGGATATCATATTAATCAGTCTTGGTAAGTAAAAACAGAGCTAATTTCCTTTATTTTTTCCATGTCTCTATTCCTGAAAGCACTGGGTCTTGGAAACCTCATTGCAGGCAGATTATTTGAGCTTGTTGTGATATACATGATCAATCACAGGGCTAGTACAAAGCATTCCTCTTAGTAAAACTTCATTACTGTTTCTGTCTACATATTTCAAAGTATAGTCCAAGAAACACTGATGATTGGAATGACAAAAAGACATAGGTATGTAGAAAAAGGTACATATAAGATATAGGCAATTTACATCTGCTTAGTAACTCTTCTCACAGGTTTTAAAATTGACCTTTCTCCCCATTTTCTGCATAATTTCTCCAAATATTATTTTTGCCTTTACTCATCCTTGCCATGTTTTTAATTTTATGATTGAAATAGTAATATTTTTAAGTACAACTTAGACCACTTTACACTTGTTTGTTGTTCATTAACCTATGCTAAAATACAGCTTGTTTAATATCAGAAGAAAAATCACAATGATAGATTGCAGGAAAAATATAACAGCTTTTTTTTGTCAGGAAACACATATGTGTCAGTGGAATAACTGTCAGCTCTTCTTTGTATTGCTGCCTCAGAAATAGGTTAATTAACTTCAAAATCCCCCACTCTCTTACTGCTGTGGCAAACCTTTAGTGGTGCACTTAGGGCCACTGTACGTAAAGGCATAATGTGCTCATGCTTATAGGGACAAGAAGGATCTAGGTTGAGGTAGCAATAATCCTGTGTCCACTTTGATGACTTGTCCAAGGGAAGGAGGCCAAAGCATTTCCAGTCAAAAAAAAGAGACATACACCTTCTGCATAAGCAGCAAAACACATGGGAGGATTGGTTACTGGTTGCTGCTACTATGATCACAGTTTCTCCCCCGTGTATGGCTTTCATAACTCCTTCTACCAGGTCTTTGATTCAGCCTATTCTTCCTTCTCATTTCCTTGAGTAGAGCAGCTTGAACCAAGAACTTACCTCTGTGTCTACCCCATTTGAGCAGCTCTGATCTGGGAAACTGAACCAGAAAATGTCAGTATTGTGTATTGGGCAGGCTTTGGAGAAGGGCAGGTTTGGGAGAAGAAGAGTAGGCTTTTGGGAGGATGTGGATCTCAGGAGAAGATGAGAGAATCACGTGCCTTGGAGATGCAGGAGGAGGCAGAATAAGTCCTGGGAACAGGGCAGCCTGGGGAAAGAAGTCCCATAGGCTGGGATCTGACTAGCACCTCTGAAAGGGCTCATAGCCACATGATATCCCACTTGCCTCAAACAATGCTTAAGGGAAAGTAGGAAGCACGATCTGTAGAAGCTACTTGGGATGGCAGAGCTCTTAGAAAGGAAATGCAAAAATAAACAAGCAAGAGAAACAGGCAGAGAAAAATTAAAACAAAACCAGAGACCTAAGGAAAGAATATAAATAATGAGCAGTGAGAATAAAATTAATAAATGTAGAAGCTATAAAAAGAAAGGAATAGGCCTCTAAAGAGGGTCAGATATTCAAGCAGGTGTGAGAATCCAATCTGCATTTTGAAAAAAAATATTCTTTGTATGTTTGAGACCCCAGTTTGTCCATGCAGATGAGGAAATTGCATACTCCAGAGTGTGTTTATATGATAACAACTGATTTGCGTGCAGTAACAGTGATTCTGAACACATACCAGGTGGCATACACTTGTGATTATAGGCAATATTTTACCTATATTGCTAGCTGGATGATGCAATAACTGTTGGGTTTTTCTGAACACTTTCTTCTTGTGCAAGAGGATATTATTTCATACATCATATTTTATATATGTATTATACAAGTCTCCTTCAGTTAGATATAATTACTGTGATTTTTTGGAAAACAGAGCTGGACCAAGGTGAGTAAAGGAAATTGAAGTAAAAGCAAAAGTGATTTGAGGTTATCTTTTGCTGGTTAGGCATATTTGTGCTTCTTCATTACCATTTTATTTACTGAAGAATCATCTGCCCTTAAACAAGCCAGCCTTGTCACTCTTTACAGGCACAGATTCCGCTTCTACAGTCACACCACTGAACTCAGTAAGTAACGCCCTCCAGTTTACAGTGGTTCCAGAAATGCTGCTCTTTAACACCATCTCACATTCAAATATGGTTTAGTATGTTGTTACAGATTATGCATGTTTTTATAGATTATATCAGCTGTAGCCAGAGCCAAAATCCGTAATAGAGTCCCAAATACTAATAGGCTAATTTAAACAGTGACAACAAAAGCACCAGAGCAAAGCAAAACAAAAGTAGTAACATAAAGTAGAAGTAAGAGAAGACAAGAATAAGGGAATTTTAGGTCACCTAGGTTTATAGACTGCTGTTTGAAGATATCTCAGATTGCAAGGTATATTTTGTTCTGTCTTTTAACTATAATAATGAAAAAATATGAAAGAATTCAGGACCACAGAAATTTTGGTATAATATGTATAGTTTCAGAGGTTCCTATAGTGCTCTTGATGCACACTTACAATGGTTTACTTCTTGTCCTAAAAAATTTTACAGAAAACATTTTGAATAATTTTTGAATATTGTAATATTTCAGTAAGAAACTATGTACTGCAGAAGCAGATAAAATAAAAGGAAATGAAAGTTACTGAACACTGAAAACATTTACAGTGGATGGGATATCAAGTAATTTCATTTCATATTTCTTTATTGATGTGATGTAGTAAGGAAATTCACTTTGTTCAGTGTCTCAAACATCTCATTTTCAGTGTACAGTGAGGAGTTAGATTTTCTTCCTATGAAATAAATCACAGTAAATTTTTCCAGTTTCTGCTTTTTCCTGTCACAGGGTCCATGATTTTATACTCTCTTGTCTCTCCCCCAGCTCCCCCCAGTAACTCTCCCCCCGCAACCCCAAATGAAAACAAGCAATCAAAAAAACCCAAGCCATCTGAAATGGGTTTATTTTATGAGCTGACAATTTTAATATATTCTGGTAAAGGAAATCATTATACTTTCTTGTATTTAAAAATAAAATTAAACAGCAATACCTTTGATGAGGATCAAGTTGAAAGTATCAAGTGAATTAGACATGAGAAAAATATGTAGTTCTAAGTAGTCTTGTTCATCTCCATGCCAATATGGGAATGTTTCTTAAAGTATATATTAATTGGTAAATCCTGTTTAGCGTTAATAAATTTAGTAGTGTAATTCCTACTCTTCTCTTCAGGGATCACAGCATAGCACAGGCGATCTCTCAGGACCTAATTCTGCCAGTCTTACTCTGAGCAGTCACTTTCACTTAATCCACCATAATCCCATGGAAGTCATTTTAAGGATTTGCAGAGGAAGGTGTTACTCAAAATGAAAAATCTGTCCTATACCAAAAAAAGTTATGTTTGCAATTTTTAACTTTCTAAGCAATTTGTTGCTTCTAAATTATATTCTTAATTCAGAACATGTTGGGGGAAGAGGAGGAAGACAGTTTATTAACCTCAATTATTTACAAATCTTCATAGTTTTCACTTTAGCAAATAGCAGGTAATCAAGGTTATGTAGTAATTTCTGCTATAAATCATTTCTCTTACCTGCTTATAGCTTTGCCAAACATTTTACTTGTCTGATTGTTTATTTTTCATGTCTGTGGAAATTTGAAGGAAAAAGGAACATCTGAGTCATTTCCAAGACAATGAAAAAATAAGAGATTTTTTGTTTCTCTCATTTATTCCTTAAAGATGTCTTAGAAGAATCTCCAAAATTTGAAGTAGCTCATGTGTTGATTATCAGCAGATTCTGTTTATCAGGCCATCTAGACCAGACCTACCTGAAACCTTAAACCCTTAAAAGCTGTTGAGTCCCTAACAAGTGAATTTAAACACAGTAGTAGGAGTTTTCTGGTGGTATAGAGTTAGTATCTATGTAGGTGCAAAGTTAATTCTCACAAATACAAGGGGAATACTTGGTGGATTAGAAGCGAGAGACTGGAAGAGGATACAAGATAAAAAAATTATACTTGCATTTCTCCTTTTACTACTCAGCAACAGCTCATCCTCTTTCATTCGAGAAGTAGACAAGTAGCAGTCTCCTGTGTTTTCACAGCACAAGTTTTCAGTGCTAGCAGAAATCCATTTTTGGCAGTACAGGAATAGAGCCCTATTTCTAATGTAGGAGGCATTTGTCATTTTTTTAGCCACAGTACCATTGAAACAAAGATACTTGCTCAGTACCTTCTAGAATATCCATTGATTGTACTCCCTTTTAGAGCTAAATGAAACTCGTTGACAAAATTCTGCTTTCTAGCAAAGTTAATAGTTTTAGAACAACAGTACATTTACATATGATGTACAGAAAGGAAGATATCCTCAGGTATATCCCTATTTCACAAGTTAAATTACAGAACACTTTTTCACTATCTCATAAATGTGGGACACAATGAAGAGGAGACATAGAAAAGCAAAAGAGGCAAAAAACCAAGAGTAATCACTTTTTTAAAGTGTTTTCTTTCTTTTTCTGATCTTGTGAATGAAGTTCTGTGTGCTTCCTGAAGGAAACAAACATGTTAAGTATTCATTTAATTTAGCTAACATTGTATTTCCAAACCCCACACAACCTACTTCCTTCTTTCAGGCTTGAGTCCTTGTTTCTATTTTTCCTCAGTACAATATCTAATTACTTCTAAATGACTACAGTGATTTCCCTCAGGAATGCTTGGTGGACTGTACCTCGTATTTCTCTGTCTCTATAGAAATGTGTGCAGAATTACATCTTATCTATATATTCATTCCTGTATTGCACTAGTACAGTGTGAGAAGTTTCCCCAGGCACCCCCATAAAACTTTTGCCTCCGTCCATTTTAAACACAACACAGAGATTGTGAGCTTTTCTTAAATAAGAAACTTGATTGGCTGTTGATGGCTATTCACATTTTCATTACTTGAATTTCTAGATTATCTTAATTTAGTTTTTCATGTCAGAGGCTTTCTTGTCAAAACCTTAATATGCATGAATCAAATCGTACATTATATCCTTGCACAAACAACAACTGAAATAATTAGTGGAAAGGCAGCTGACTGAAAAGACAGACCAGAAGGCTAGAAAGTTAGAAGGTTAAAAATAAGCATGAAAAAACCTCATAACTGCCTGTGACAAATTATTAGAATGGAGCTCAGAATCTGGCCTTCTTGTTAACCAAAATTAAGACAGCTTGGTAAGAATTTTTGGCTGCAGAACTGAAGGAGGTAGATTTAAGGCAGTAATGTGCCCTCGTTTCAAAAGAGTGCTGAAGTGCTGCATTACTGACTTTACCTGTCTGTTTTTTCCTTTCTATGAACTATATTTTCCAATTTTGTTATTTTCAGTCATAGGGGCCTTCAAAATAGATTCTCATTAAACTAAATCCATTTAAATGAAATCACATGTGATATTTTGAAAATCTTTGTTTCAATTATACAAGTTCTTTATATAGATTACTTGTACACCACCTTTTAAAGGAATAAGTGGCATTGACCATACATTGGTCATTGCATATTCTTATTTTCTCTCCCAGAGGATCCGGATTTCAGGGAGATCCTGCAACCTTCCTCCAAACACAGGAGGGAATAAAAGTAAGCAAATTATTACTTGATCAGATTAGGTGGATGGAGGGGTAGGGGGAAGAAAAAGAAAAAAGCAGTGTTTCTGAATAACTCTTCCAGGTTATTTTTTTCCTCCAAAATATTTTGGGCTCAGATGATAACCTTCTTAAGTGCTGTCATCCAGCCTTAATTCATTGAAAACGTACCTCTGTAGGTGTAGTTTTGTTACAACCATAATGATCTAAGAACAGAAGAAAGACAGATTAGTGGGTAGCTATATTGTCTTTAAATCTATTTTGTAAATTATGAATTAGTTCACACATGGTTGATAACATAAAAGCAAGGACTTACCTTGTGACCTACTGTGTTTCCAAAGAGTCATAGTTTCAGATTTGTTGAAGCTAATATGTAGCCAGACCTTGGTACTATCTGACTTGGTGAAGACAGAAAGTTTCCTTCTTCATGTATCCATGGTAAGATGGGAGTCCACCTCACTTCTAGCTGTGGGGTTTTTTTCCTCTGGAGTGTGAGTGCTGTATTGCATTCAGATAATCGAGGGAACAAACTGAGGTCAACAGGCTGAACATGTGAGTCTAGTGAAGACTTTATTTTGCTTAATGGTGCGGCATCAGTGTCCATCCAGGAGTCATATGATTATTGCATTTTCTGTCAGAGAACCAGGTAATTGTCCCTAACATGTCTATATAGTTTGCTAGTCTACCACTGAAAAAGGCCAGTCATTGCTGTCGTTGACAGCATATTTATTTCAGGTCTCACAGTGTTTGAAAATTTTCTTAGTGTGTCTCTGCTGAGGACATGTGAGAAAATGAGTTTTCATTTGAAATGAAGGGGAAAGGAAATAAGGCTTCTAACTGTTATCAGGAGAAGTTAAAAAATAAAATTATTTAAGTATTAGAAATAGAAGGTAACCAAAAAAGGAAACATTATATCATTCAAATCTAAAGATTTTTGAATGGTTGCATGATAATTCAATTAAATTCATTAATGGTAAGTTTTGTTCAGTAATAGTGTGAGCTCTCCCTGCTGCTGTAACGAAAAATAAATTCAATTAAACTACTTCCATTTCTACATGCAAAGAGTGCCCAGGAGCAAACAAGTTGCTATGATGTAGTTATTATCTCCTTTGTGATCCAGTTACTTCCTTTATAATATATTGTATAAAAAAAGAAATTAAAAGAATTTAATCAAAATTTGCAAAGTCAAGCACCTGGAAGTTAGGAAATAGTAGAGGTGAACCTTAATTTTTGTCCTATGTGCTTGAATGAGCTTGAATGTGCTGGGATCCTGTGGAAATGCTCATAAGGTGGAAACTTACTACCCTGTGCTGCATAGCTTTAATAATGTAGATTTTTTAGGGCAATTTCCTAACAACTATTCTTTGAGGAAAAAAAGTAAAAATTTCCTAAGTGTAATTTACAAGTCCCCTTGCCCTCCCTGCAATGTTACTTTTCACATCTGTAACGGTGATATGACGTCTACCATCTGAGTATCTGAACCAAAGGACTATCCTAGCAACAGAAGAAAGATGGTCAGGAGAAAGTTTCAGTCTGCCCTAGTTTTTTTTCCTCTGACCTAAGATTTAGAGGAGTTCCAGCTTCCCAAAATCTGTATGCAAACTGACTGGGACCTATGATGTCTGGAAAACACATGTTGTTCCTTTTGCACCTTACTACCCTCCCTCTAAGTTTCTACTTTATTATGCATTGCTTTTATTGTTTTATTGGAAATGCAAATTGAATCCTTAAGCTATGCTGTATTTTTGTTGCTTGGTATACAGCAGGGGTCCTCAAACTTTTTAACCAGGGGGCCGGCACGTGGATGAAGTGGCAGGCAGTCATCTGCGGCTGTTTGATTTCTCCCCCCCCAACCCCCAGCAGGGTGGGGGTGTGTGTGTGTGTCTGTAAATACCGGGGACCAGATTGAGGACCCTGGGGGGCCGTATCCAACCCGTGGTCCATAGTTTGAGGACCCCTGGTATACAGGTAGCTTTTCTATTAGTACAGAGACCAGGAAAAAAAAGATGGTAATTTAACTGCTTATGTGTTTTTAGACGCTCATAACATCACGGAGGAAAAAGGATCTCTTCAACAGAGGATCTTTGTGCAAAACACAGAAGACACTCAGTAGAGATATGAGATGAGGGTATGAATAGAAGGCTCACGCTTAGTTCCCCAAGCAACTTTGCATTCTTTTTTGCTAGTTTCTAGAAAGAAACAGCAAAATGGGCTACATCAGTAGGTTGAAAAAGAGAGAGGGGAAAAAGGCACAGTCTCTGTTATGGCGTTAAATAATAAGAAACATCTTTAATACCTATTCCTGCTGGTAGATATACCTGAAAACATTCCTTTGATTTCTCTGGAGTGCTTCTTAGAAGTAAAATCCTTAGCTCATACAAGCAGTGAGACTTTTAGATTATTTTTCTTGACTTTTATCCTATTAAGCTACGTTAAATATATATTTTGGGAAAGCAAGCTGACACTACTGTCTGTATGTATCTAATTTAGATACTTTAATTAACAATCCTGATTACTTCTAATGTTGATAGGGCTTTCAGGTGATTCCAGCTGTGACTCATCATTAACTCTTTTTGCTGTGTCTTTAATCCCGTGAGTCTCTGTCCCAACCCAGCTATCTGTTCCCACTACCATATCAGTTCTGTGCTAGCATGCGCATTTGTGCAGCTGTGCAGAGGATCAAGATTGGAAAACTCACTCATCTGAAATTAAAACTGTGCAAAAAAATGTTTTTTCTATGCAGTCACACAAACAGCTTTTCCAGGTGGACACAGGGCACTTCACCCACATAAGCAGATGAGAGTAAGGGCCAACTATTTAAACTAGCACTGAATGTAAACCTACGTTTTCGGGGCACCTAAGATATATCTAGAGAATTCTGAATTCCTACATTAGTAAACTTAAAGCGTGCCAGTATCATGGTAAGTGTGTTATTAGCCCTCAGTAATTGTATAATTCGTTGTTCTTCTTGATATGACTTCTAGAGGTCCAGTAAAAAACGTTTTTTTTCACACAGAAATTATGAATTATTTGTATTTTTACTAACTCCCAATATATTATAATGTTTAAAACTGCATTTCAGAAATTAAAAATTGGTAACATTTCTTCTTAAATTCAGATAAATGTTTGTTGTAATGCTTAAAACTTCATTTTGGAAATTAAAAATTGGTAACTTTTCTTCTTAAATTCAGATCAATATTTTGCTTAGTTTTACATGTACATCTTTAAGCTCTCTAAACACCGTTCTGTTAAATGTTCAGAAAATGCTAATTTATAAAATCTCTGGCTAGAAAAAGCTATTTTCCACTACATTTTAAGTTTATTACATTAGTTTTCATCACCGATTTTTAAATTAATTCATCTTAATTGTAGAAGATTTGGTACACTAATTCTTATCTTTTCATTAACTGGCAACACTCAAATTTTCAGTGTCTGGTGCATAGTTTATTCTCTGTGATAATGGTATGATGTGAATATCCCTTTTCTGTAAGGATATTTTACTGAATAGTCTGTTAAATTATCTTGCTAGAGTTTAATTCGTGTGCACTGAAAATGTTTAAGACTGTATTACTTGTGATTTTTTATGGTACTTCTACACCAATGCAGCCAGCATAACAAATATAATTATCCCTGACTTTTAAACATTCTCATTTCTGTACTTTAATGTTATGATTACTTAAAAAAATATAAAAGCATAACTGTTCAATTTTTCTTTTAAGCAACTTAAAAATTTATGTAAACAATAAGGTGTAATGAAAAATTATAGTCAGGCATATAATATCTTCATTTAAGTCTGATTTACTTTGCTGTTATTAACCAAAATTATGGTGTACAAAAAAGCTAAAATAATAGAGAAAATATTAATGTACATACTAGAAAAGAAATAGAAATTAGCAATTCAGAATGCTAAATGGCGTTAACAGTTTATCACTATTTACCTGTGAGAAAGAGATTAGAATATTAATTCAAACACCACTGAAGCTGAGTTTCATTTTATGAATTTTTGCACCCTGCATAGATAGTTACATGCAGGTGAGATCACCGAAAATCTAATCTAGTTGTTAGAAATACCTATTTCAAATACATATACTTTTATCTAACTTTATACTGTATTGAGCAACCTCCTGTAACTTCCAGAATATAGGGAACTTGAGCTTGGTGTTTCATATATTGCAAATAAAAGTGTACAGCAACAGAGAAGGAAATAAGTAAAAGGGAAGATAGTGCAGTGTGCTTCTTACTATAACTTTCAATATACTTAGTACTATAATACATGCATCTTCTTCTGGTTATAGTATTTATTGAAAAAATATTAAAGAGGGTAATAAAAGGCTACTAGCATTTTCTAGATTGTATTCCCCACATTGCAGTGGTCCCCATATAATCAAACTTCATTCAAAGAACAGCTCCTCGTGAAATGGGCTGAAGTTTTGAAATTATATATTCTTCTCTGAAACTTCTTTGGCAGTATGAAACTGTACCTTTCAAAAATAATCTGCTCTGTGTTGATGCAGCAAACTAATAAAAGCAAATAAAAGTGTGACTACTTCTGTTTATGAAGGCGTATGGCAACCCTTATTCTTAAAGTTAACAAAACTTCCTATGAGTTTCATATGAAACTCATAAATTAAACTTTCATCAATGAAAACTTAATTCCAGGAAAATATGAACAGTTGAGCAGAAATAAAACATGTAACAGCTTAGATTTATAAAATCTGGTAAAGTATTATCTATTTTGAAAAAGTGGAAATGGAAACTATATCCCTTCCTCCCTCCATGATTCATATAATTTATATATTCCTGAATAAATTATTATATATCTTCTAATAACTGCTTACCTGTTAATAAAACAGATATGCTGTGCAAGTTGAAATTAGAATATATTTTCCATCACACTAAAACTTTTTGCACATTTCAGTTAAAATAGTGAGGTATATTAGCTCTTTAATAGTGGCAACCAGAAGCTAGGAAAGGAAAAGAAGTTGCTGAGATCAAATGTGACAAAAATCTTGGTATATATTTCTGTCCACCTGTGACACAGTGATGATTTTGTTTAAAGAACAAGCAAAATCTGCATTCTGGATTGTGCATATGCCAGCATTAAATGATGTTTTCAGTAGTATGATTTCACAGCATTTTCAGCTCCAGTTCTGCAAGCTGACTTGTTTGCCACATGCCAACAGCTATTTAGGCACAGATGAGCATGCTGGTGGATTGAAGTAGGCCAGTGAAATTTCGGGATTATGATCTGTATTTAAAAGTTTATGTTTGTGCTTTATAGGCATTAATAAAACTACACCACCATTAATGTCTGTTCTTGAAAAAACATGAAAATCAGTAACTGTGATTCTTCCAAGAAATTTAAAGAAGTACTTAACATTAATCTAGTTTATCTCAGTTTACTTGAAAAAAAAGAAAGTAGAGCTGTGAGATTTGTTGTAATTACGCCACTTAGAGGCCAACATAAACAATTGTGTATTAATTTATTTTTATTTAATAGTAGAGGTGACTTAAGTTCAGTATGGAAGTGACAGCTCAATAGTTTTTGTATGTTAGCAATGCCAGATGAACCTTGGGATATTTTGCTAATCTGGAGTTTAGATGTTTGACAGGTTATGCAATCTAATATGAAATTGGGTAAACTTCATAATGTGCCATTTTGTCATTCCTGGCTATACATATATTGCATTACTTTTTTTTAATTTGCATCTGAAAGTGCTTTAATGATTTTTTTGATGTAATGATGTAATTATACTGAAAAGAGTATGTTGTTTTGTGATTTACAAAGCTGACCAAATTGTATTTTGCCTGAATGGGATGAGTTAAGCTCTTATCTTATAGGCAGAAGTTTGAGCTCATTATAAAGCCATCTACTTTCAGAGAAGGTGCAAAGCAGTGGGAAAGCTGACAGTTCCCGACAGCCTTCCTATATGTTTTCAAGAGTTGTCCTTTCCTCTTCTCCTGCAGAACAGTCATTTTATCTTCCAACTGACCTATCTGTTGGGAAAAGTCCTGGAACACCTTCAAAGAGAGAACCTCAGGTTATTCTCCCTGAACACAAATATAAGCTCTGAATTGATATGGATTCAGGGAGTATATCGATGTTTCTAAAAGAGGCCTGTGCTCTCCAGCATCCGGTTCAGGCACATTTTGGGAAGGGGCAGTCTTGGTCCTCCCTGAGGCGATGTGAGCGGTGGGAGTAGTTAGGCCATTTATTTGGCTTCAGAATTAGAGAATGGACCATATATGTCCATGTTTCACCTAGCAGTGTAAGCATGGCCAGTAAGGTGGGTAAGGTTTTTGCAGTACCTCATGGTCATGGTGAGCCAGCTGGGCAGGTGAGCAGTAGTGACCTGAGGGGACCTGAGGTGAGAGTAAACAGTTAAACTGAATCAAGAAATACTGTACAAAAATTGGGACTGGGGAGAAACAATAATAATGGTTTCTTGTGGGAAAAAACATTTAGGATGGAAATATTGAATGTTATGGAAGTATTCAGAGGGAAAAGTGGCAGTGGAAGAAAGGGTGACGGTAAGTGGGTAATGGGTAGAATTTAGAAACAATTAATCCTGCAAAATTTGGCTTTGTTTTTAATACCCATCTATTAAAAAAAAAATCTCATTAATTTCTTTAAAACAGTCACAGGTCTGGTTTACAATATTTTGAAAACAAATTTTGAAAAAAAACCCCAATTTTTCATATTTTTCTAGTAGAATAGTACACTGGAGCAATACATATTCTTAGGTTATTGATATTGCAAAACACAGAAGAGCCCATAATGGGAGGAAGAATATCAAGCATATATGTCACCCAGCATCTTCTTTTAGTTCATTTTATTTAAGTCATTTTGTTCAGTACTTCCTACTTCTTTTAATAGGGTTTTTATTATAGCAGCTCAAATACTTATTGGGAATACTTGCTCTAACAGAAAAAAGGGCAAATATTAATAATGCAGGTAGAATTCATGGGCTGCAAGAAATTGAAGAGATTTGCTCTTTGCTTTACAACAGAAATAATCTCATCTGTAATGGAAGAGGTTGAAGTGGTTCATGTTCCTTGGAGTTGGAAATTCATTACCTATACCATTCAACATGTGTTCCTTAAAGGATATCTCACCTTAGAATTCACTGTCAATTAAGCTGCACAGTATCTGTCTACCAAAGTCAGACACCCAGCATGTGCCTGGTGATGGAGGAACACAGATTATTTCCTTTCCAGTGTTAAGGGTCCATCGGCCCTCATCACTCATGGGCTTTCCTAAGTTACCAGCTACATACAGTAAATTGTTGGGTTTGACCTCTCTAGGATCTTCACCTGAACTATCCGAGGATTTTTTATAACAAGAAATTAAAGGCCAACAGCTTAACTAAAATTTAATATGAAACTTGCCTTCGTGTTTTATTTAGCTACAGCAGTGTCAGAAAAGCAATGATGCAAAAGAAAATTGAGCTCTGCCGTGTGCCTAACTATTGCACATCTCTTGATAAAGTGATAAGTAATCTTGTCATGTGTACATCACCATTCCTTTCCTTTACCTCATTCAGTCTAATGCAGACTCCTTAACTCTGGTGACGACATCCATCGATGTCACAGCACTCTCCAAACTAGCTGACTGCAATAAGGTCTTTTACCATCTCATACCAGCATACTCTTCATGCCAGTCCCTCTGCTGTCTTCTCCTCACCCCACCCAAGACCTGCTCTCTTTTTCTCTCGCTTCTTCCTCGGCTGCTCTCTCTTCATTGGCTCTCAACCACTTAACCAGCCACAGCTGCACCTTATCGACATCGCCAGCCTGGGGCCCCTGAAGCCAGCTCACAGTTGTATATTGTCAATGCTAATTAACCCAGCCTCATTCCTCTACACATTGAAGAATTAATTGGACTCTGGCAATACCTGTTTTTGCCAATGGACTGAGCAGAGAACTATCACAGAAATGTCTACAATATAATACGGGCATAGTTGCTCAGATGAAGCATTTTCAAAGTGATGACATAAAACAGTGACAATGCTCTTCTGCCTATTTTCAATCGGATATTTTGGGTAGGAAAAAAATGGTTTTGAAACACACTTGGAAAAAGACTTAACAGCATAGCTTTCAGTACCTTTACAGAATGATAAATGAGATGATCAACTTCAAGCAGGGCTTTGGAAAGTACTGAAATTATGCCAAAGAGGATGCATGTTTAATTTCAAGATCTTCTTAAGAAATATCTGATTGCACAGCTAACTCTAACCAAAATAAAATGGAAAGCTTTGACTAAATAAGACTCACTACCTCAGAAAATTGATTGTAGTTTAATTCTCTAAACTACTGCTGCAGTACAGAATATCTATATTTTAAACAAACTAGATTATTTTGTAATATATAGACATAAATAAGCAATTTAGAGAATGATTCATCTGACTTATTTAAAATCTTAAGAGAAAGACAAAGTATTAGCACGTTACTTGGAAACAAAGATCTAAAATTCCTACTTATTGTGTGATATGGGGCAAATTACTCGTACACCTAATTTTTCTCCTATAAAGTATAGCATACATCACTACTTGCCGTTTAGTATTTTTGTAAAATGTCCTATTTATTACTACTGTACCATTAAATACTTTCGCCAAGTATGGGTTTATTATTAAGATAAGTTGTTAAATTACAGCTGTTTGCTATTATCTTGGATTTGTATTTATTTTCTGTACACCCTCCTTTGTCAATGCCTTTTGTATGGTCTTTGGTAGAAAATATTTCGCTTACAAAAACTATTCAGCTGTTGTGCCTCCATTGAGCTATAGGGAAACTGTGTGTGACCTGAATAAGAGATCAATTTATGATTAAAGTAGTCAGACCACCCTCTATTTCCCACACCATTGATCTGTTTTACAAAGTTGTTTTTCACATGTGCAGCTTCACAAACTGACCTAATTTACTTAAAAGCTACTAAATTCCTTATCTTTCAAATTTTGTATTTACTATTATTACTAGTTGGTAATTTTGGATTAAAAAAAAAAAGTTTTCTCATCTGAGTTACTGCTTGCAAAGTTATTTGTAATTGCGCTTACACATATAGGTGCATATTATGTATTCTGAAATTTTGAATATAGCCGTCTGAGAAAAGTTACAAAGATGTAAATGGCTTATCATGTTCAAGGTTAGCTATTTAATTAGAAAGGAAATGTTATGGTTGATCTTCTTTGATTGTAGCTGTACTGTATCCAGTGTTGCAGAAAAGCTCCTGAAGATGTTAGCTATAAAAGTTAAGATGCTATTGAACATCCACATTCTTTCACTCACACATCAGTGATCTATTAAACTCAAAGAAGTGGTAAAGATACCAACCACTGAGCGTTCTGGCATGGCCTGCCCTTTTGCAGTTTCAGATAAAAACAATATCAGCTTCAGAGAAAATCATGCCTAGTTCCTTGATGCTCTGTGTTTCTGTTATAGCTGCAGCTATGATTAAAGGCTGCTGTTTTGAAATTATACAGCAACTGAATGGTTCTGTTCTGTAATTTTTTTCTGTAACTGAATTATTTGGAAGACTTCATTGCAGATAGCCTATTTTTGTGTCAACATGAAAATAAAGTGAAATTGAAATTAAATTCTGAATAAGTATTAATAAAATCAGTAGATGGAACACTTCTGACAAACACCTTTTAAGAAACTAGTACCATTGAGGTTATAAATTTATAAATTCTACATTTAACTATAGTTTACTCAAAATATAATTGTAATTATATAAATATTAAATATTTATTCAAAATAAGAATTAATGCAGAATTGAAGGTAAAAAATTTTCTTTTCTGCAAAACTGAAATATTATTACATTCTTTTTCTTCAGTGGGAAACAGTTTGCTTAATGTTTAAAATTATATATAAATTAAATCATTGATAATATTCTGAGGAAATTTTTATGCGTGAATTTTGACTTTGAAGAATAAACTCTACTATTTTAAAGGAAATAGATGTAACTGATACTTTTCTAAAGGTTGTTAATTGGAAATATGTTTTCACTATATTTAAGTGCTTGAAGTGAATCAATTTTCTGAAGGAGGACTAGCAAAAATGATAGAAAAATTTTGTGGTTTCTTCACTAAAGCCTGAAGTATTTGTATCATATGCTACCATACAGACCTCCATAGCCATTTTATTGAACGTGAGCCAGTTAGCTGGATATTATTTATTTTTTAAAAAATTGTATTTGACAGGATGTTGTGTATTCCAAATGCATGTATACAGAGTATGCCAGAATGATGCTTTTAAATATTAATTAGCTGTTCAAACATGTTGTATATCAAAGCACATCTGGTCTATGGCAAAATATGAAAAGAAATGGCACATCAGCTTTTAAGATAGGTTGATAGGGTCACATAGATCAGCTTGTTCCTATCTCCACTCAGGGAGTTTCATCAGCATCTCACTTTTTATGACATAATTTGCATTTTAGGAGGCATTATAATGTATGCTGACATGCCAAAATTTTCTCAACAAACAGTTGTTGTCTGAAGTGGTAGTATAGAGCTTCAGGACTGGAATATCTGGAACTTTTTTTTCCTGTCTCCAGGGACTTTAAGCTTGCATCCTTGTGAGAGTCTGACAGTTCTTGAGCTAGACTACACGAGCACATGGTGTTGAGGTCATGCCATTGCACAGCCAGCAATGTTAGGCAGAAAGGGCAGAACTGAAATCAAGAAACAGAAGTCCTGATAGCTCAGCCGGGTAGTGTTTCCATAGGAGAAGAAAAAGCTAGGGTTTTGTTTCTGTTCCCATGATGACTTCTTTGTCTTGTTTGTCCAAAAGTTCCTCAATGCAGCACAGAAAGGCAGATGTAGACACCTTTGCTGTAGAGTAGATAAACCACATAACATCATACACAGGTTAGGTGAAGGTGAACCCTCAGATTTTAGTCTACTGAATTTTATATAAACCTGTTTCCAATTTGATATCATGATATTTACGTCCCTTAGAGCCAAACCAATTCCCATAATCCTTCCACTTCCTTAGGTCTTGAATAAGTTTCAGGACAGGCAAAACATTTACTCTTAAATGAAGTCAGATTTTCATGTGATTTTTCAACTCTGGAAATCCTCATAAGATATGGAACTAGAAATTGCATGAAACATAGGTAAAGGCATCTCTGAAACAGGACTGCTACTACATAAATACTTTTGAGAAAAGTGGTAAATGATCATGCATTTTTTAAGGTAATATCATCCAAGATTATATGATACTAGAGATATATTTCAGATAATGCCCTTATTATCTTCAAATCAAAATTAAGTGCTGAGATACTACAAATAAAATTCTATCTTTAAAGAAATGTTTCTTTTTAATTGAGATTATTTAATATTCAATAAGGTACTAGCATATTTTCTGTATGTCATTCATATGAAGGACTGCAAAAGAAGCTCCCTCCCCTGCCCCCCCCCCCCCCCCCCCCCCCCGCCCCACCTTTGTGCAAAAGGCCTCACGTAAGATGCACACTACTAATTTACATATTTCTTCTTTGGGCTTGCCTTTCTACAAGGACTGATTTTTTTCTTTAAGTATCTACCCTCATAATTCTTTCTATTTCCAAAAAGTACTGCACTGCATAGTCAAAAATAATAGTTCTGTGAATCTAAACTGTTTTGACAAAGGCAACATGTATTGGGGTGCTATAATGTAATCATACAAATGCTTCTTCTGGTAAGCACTAAAAAGATGTTTGGAACAATAACAGTTTCTCAGTTCAGGTGAAATCTTTGAGAACTGGTAATGACAAATGTATTAGTTACTCAAATAGCCCAGTAGCTTTATTGACTTTATATATCTTGTGCCACATATGCTTACAATAGAAAGAGAAAGTAATATTCAGACTAAGAAATCACAATTATGGCAGTATAAGTCCTATTTGAGGAAGGTTATTTTTGATTATTAGAAAATTGAACATACTGCAATACAGCTGAGTAGAAAAGCTACTCACAATTTTGGTACTATAAGGAGTCTTTAATTCAGTAGTCATTGTTCTCAATGACATTAAATCACCCCTTGTACTTTTTTGAAAACAGATGTAAAGATACAGTTGTTTTACTTTGTTTGTTTTGTGAACAAGTGCCTTTTTAAAAAGTAAGTTAGTCTTAGGGCTCTTTCTGAATAGCTGCAAGTTGGATTTACAATATGACACTCATATGGCTCATAGGATATTTTCTGCTTGTATTAACTAAAAGTTTTGAAATGGGTGTTCCTGATGAGAAAAGTGAAAGGAAAACCCATTTACACTATTAGGCAGAACTTCAGAGCTCATTTCACCACTACAAAACTGAAGAACACTATAAGCTTTTTTAAGTTATTAGCATTTTTTCTTTTCCCACAAGGAATAATATTTTGAGGGCAGGTAGTAACATTTTGACTCCTAATATGGTGAATGTTCTAAAAGGAGTCTAGGTACTTCTCGAACAAAAATATTTAATATTCTGCATTATTAGCCACTTATCTTGGGGTTAATGATTTGTTATTTTCCCCTCAGATGCTTGGTTTGAAGAATTATGGTTGAAATGTATATTTCTTCTTCTCACTTTTTTCTACTCAAGCAACTAACTTGCAATATGTCACAGCTGTCATTATAATGAGAGAAAATATCATGATGCAGCAGAACTTAGTCAATTCAATTATATAGAAGATGCAGTGAAATTATTTTTGATAGAAATGCACCTGCTGAGGCTGCCTGCTAGGCTAGTCCACAATTAGATACTGTCTAAAAAATTGTTAAAAAGTTCATTTAGATGATTTGTTTCTCAAGTGCATCAGGGGAATATTTCCCTGAAGGAAGGGTCAAAACTCTGGACAAATGTTTATTTCAAAAGCAAAAGTAGATTATGCAGCCTTGTCCTAGTAAAAGTACAGTGAAGACAAAAACTCTTTTAAAAAAAGTAAAAGGTCTAAAAGATTTCATAGGTAGATGGGATCGAGCCACCAGTGGACTACATAGCTTTAGTCCATAGGTCTAAGACCAATAAAAAAAAAGATGAGGATTTATTAAAGAAAAAAAACCCAACAGTTCAAATATCAGAAACTCTTCAATTAGCACTTCACTGATACTGGATTCCATTGGTCAAAATAGCGTATAACAAAAGGCAAAAGAAACTTACTGTAGAAAATGCTGAGAAAAATGAGTGAAGGCATAATCTGCCTTCTATGAAGACCCATACTGCTTGCATTTTGGAGACAACTTCTCCACCCCAGTACTACCAGGAAGAATAATGTATGTCACTGTGTGAATGCCTTTCTGACGCAGATGTCACTGTTACTGGTCAATGGTGTCACATCCAGCCACTGAGGCAACCGTTTATTGTGCTAACATGAAGAAAAAGTTTTCCATAAACTAAAAATTAGTTTACCACATGGTGCCCATTCACTGTCCCAAGAAGGCAATAAATTTCTGGAGCTTAGATCTTCCTGACTGCTGGAGTCATTACTTTGCGTTCGTTTGTTTGGGGTTTTTTTTTTCAGTTTATTTTGCTTACAAGTTAATATATTTGTGCCATTGTTCTCATAAATAAGAGTGATTGCTATAGTAATATGACAATCTTGGGCAGTTCATATTTTGAGTTTAAGAATTGTTGATGGTTTTAACCATTAGTTTGTAAAACTGCCCTTATTATTATTATACATTGTTCCATCAGTGGAGATTTTGTTTCAGTAGTGTTCCTCAGCAGTCTGAAATAGATACACAAACCATTTTCTCTAGCCGCAAGTTTTAAGTGAGTTTGAATATTGCCATTGCAAACATCGGCTTGTAACTTTGGGAGCTGTTTTAAGTTTTCAAGAGCATTTGTCTATGAAGGATGTATCAGGAAAAGAATGATATCTTCTTTTGGATATGAGGAATGACAATTCACTTCTTAAAGCTTGACAGCAGATGGCCAACATGTCATTGGTATTATCCCTCTATAAAAGCATTAATAAAGATGTAGTAAAAAAAGATATGCACAGGGTTCTTCAGTAACTTCCCCAAAATTACTATACTAGCAACTAAAGAACATTCTTGTAGAAGATCTTCTAAGTGACCTCTTTTCATCAAGTATATGGAACAAATTAATTTCAATATATACATATACAATAACATATCTTAGGTATACATTTAGAAAACATATTCTCTGTGTGTTTTTTAGATAAGAACAATTTCAATGTGATACCTAAAAGAAGGCACCTGGTAACTCATATTAATGTGTTTGCAGGAGCCGTAGACTTTTTTTTTTTTTAAAAAAAAGTGTTCTTGGATTGATTTATTTAGAGAATCTGACTTTGAGTGTGTGAGTAGAAGATGGAGTCTGGATTCATAAGCTATGTTCTGAATAGTTTCCCAGAAGAATTCTGGTTCCATTTCAAATCATACATGGCAAGTATTTGAACCCCATCTTTTTTAAAATATTTTTTTTCCCCAGCTGTTGGCATAAAATGATGCTAGTCTTGCAAAAACTAGTGAACTTTTGAGATATTTGTCTTAGGGGGCTGCAGTTATATGAGAAAGTATCACAGTTTTTGGCCGTCTTAGAATGCCTCTCTGACACACGATATGTTTCAGCCACTAGCTGAGATCTGCAATTAATTTGTATCTGCAAGGTATCATGTGACCCATTTTCATATACGCATTTTATCAAATATTTTCATTTGTAATTGAAAATAAGAAATATCCATTTTCTGTTTATCTTAACATTCTTTAGCCCTGTTTTGTAACAAATATAAAGGTGTACATAACTGAAAAGAAGATTCAGTAAGGCTAGTGGTAGGCAGGAAAGCCTGATTTCTATATAGGGAAAACAATGGCATTTCTATTTGTCTATCATAGAATCACTTAGGTTGGAAAAGACCCTTAAGATCACTGAGTCCAACTGTTAACACAGCACTGCTAAGTCCACCACTATACTATGTCCCTAAGTGCCACATCTACACATCTTTTAGAGACCTCTAAGGATGGTGATTCAACCTCTTTCCCGGGCAGCCTGTTCCAATGCTTGACAACCCTTTTGGTGAAGAAATTTTTCCTAATATCTAATCTAAACCTTCCCTGGTGCTACTTGAGGCCATTTCCTGTCTTGTCCTGTCTAATCCTGTAGTATATATATGGAAGAGGTTTGAATAATTATTTGTGTATATACAAAATTCAAAATTGTTCCTTCAAAATAATGAAGAAGTCTCAAACTGGCCAGTGAAAATAATGATGTAAATACTGTTAATGATTAAATCACATTTTCATCAATAACATGAATAAACCAACAGAAATGTTATGTCTTTTTGTAGCACAATATACACCCTTGTATTAATGAATAAATAATGTAAGCAACTACAACAATGACAAAAATAACAAAGACAAATTAACGCACAATATATGTTGGTTAATTCCTGAAAAGGTTAAGATCATCAGATTTTCAAATATCGTGACCTGACTTTAATGACCCAGTAATAGACTGACATTTTCCGTACCTTTTTAATGTAATAACACATCACATGCAAAGATCAGCATGTGCAATGTAACTGCTTATCTCAAAGGAGAAAAATAAGTAATAATGGTACAAGAGAGGTTAATAAC
The DNA here is from genome assembly GCF_023638135.1 of Falco biarmicus. Classification (NCBI taxonomy): domain Eukaryota; kingdom Metazoa; phylum Chordata; class Aves; order Falconiformes; family Falconidae; genus Falco; species Falco biarmicus. Next base: position 54,359,498 of record NC_079289.1, read on the forward strand.
AGGTATAGGTCCAGCCTGGCTTTTATCAGTCTCTTCAGAAAATGAACTGGGAATTGCTGTCAACTTGATTGGAAAATGGAGAGGAGAAATAGATACATGTGGGAGACATCAGTCAGAGTGGAGAAGACTGGTCTGTGTGAAGGTTGTTTGCAAGGTTACCTGCTCTGACGCAATGGAAAGCTGAAATTTGCATCTCAAAGCTTTGTTCCTTTCTCAACATAGTGTCACATAAATCGTCTGCCCTGGGGTTTTAATTTCACAGATGTCTAAGCTCATTTAGAAATTAAAGTGCAATAATCTGTGATCCACACTGTATGTCATCATTCTGATTTTTCTCAGCAAATGCTACATGGTGATTGCTTTGTTTACACATCAAAACTGTACTCCAAGTTAGGGTTTTTTTTTTTTTTTTGGGGGGGGGGGGTAGTACATCTGTGCATTTACATGAAGGTTAGAACATTGTCTAATTTTTCTCTAAAGTTTCTGGTGTATTTTTGTGTTGGGAACTTCTGATTATTTTTTTAATATTCTTATAATCTGTGGTCTTTTACAGTCCCTAATCACCAAAGTTGGATGACAGATGCTTTGTAAAGATTTTAATTATCTCCCTTTTGTTGTTAATAGAGATATTATCCTCTAAGGGGCTGGCTCTCAGTGAATAAAAACTTCCATATTAGTGTTCAGGAGGCTTTTCAGTATTGTGAATCCCAGTAAAATAGTATATTATTGATTTACTAGAGAAAATGATTTGATTAATTTTAGTTGTACATTGTGGTTTTAGGTTTACATCAAAATATAAACTTGCCTATTCTAGATTATGATTGGCAGGACTGAAGATAGAAACAAGCAAGCAATTCATCAGCAAAACTTCAGCCAATGTTAGCATGTAAGAATGTGGTTACAACCTCCACACATTAGGGACGTAATAACAAAACCAAAAAAATAAACAACAAAAAAGATGAAGATATTTATAGTCTTTATTCATGGGTGCCCCAGCTCCAAAAAGTCCAAGGAAATAAATATTCTTTGGAAATTTCCTTTGAAAGTCTCTTGATTTTGCATTTGTGGGTTATGTACAACAGTTCTGGAGCTCCAGAAACTATTCTGCCAAACAGGAGCCTTGCTACTTTAAAACTAGTGTTCAGTTTGAGAGTCCCTCTCTCTTGCAACTGTAGCAACATTTCATGGAGCAGGCATGACCTGCCCAGTAATCTATTTGGTCATTCAAACTTCATCACCTGAAATTACATCCCCCAAACATAATACAGATTGTGGAACTCCGTTACAGTGCTCAGTTGGCATGCTTCAGTTTCAGAAGCGCATGTGTCATGGATTCCTGTATTGTGGAGTTGCACAGACAGACCTGATAAATGTACCACTCCAGGTCACCCTCTAATGTCTTCCTAAACACCAAAGGACCTTTGCATAATTTTATATAGTCTTAAAAATAGTAGAAAATCAAAAAATCTCACATTGTCTATAAGCATGATAATCAGTCCCATTAAACTATGTCTGTTTGAATTGATTTCCTTTTTCTTTTTCTCCTGTCTATGTTGTTTGTTGATGGCTGGCCAGACAATCTTATAGGATCAACAGAACTCCATTAAAATACAATACTGATTAAAAGCAACAGTGAGGAGCATTGTCTTTAGTGCTGATTTACAGTTAAATTAAAAAAGGTAAGGAAGGGGAGAAAAAGAAAAAAGGATATTCTAACTGAAATTTTTATAGCTTTGTTATTGCTAGTAAATCGTCTGCTGCATTCTCGCGTAACTGCAGATACAGTTTGCTTAATAAAAGTTTTCCTTAAAAAAGAACAATGCATAGTAATTACACATCTTATGGAATGATTATCGTGAATTACACCATATCAGAGGCAAATTACCCCCAAACCAGTTTATTCAGACACCCTATGATTTCTCCAATATAAAGAACTGGAAGTTCTGCAGTTTCAGTCTCTACAGCGAAGCTGCAGGCAGGGTAAGAGAGTAATGGAAGTGCTCCTATACCTTTTGTGATCAGTATTTTTCAAAGCAGTATCTAACTACCACTGAGAATGGTATTCATCTCGCTTAACTGCAGTCATCTGAATTACCCTTGATCTAATTACCCTTGAATATCTTGCTAAGGAAAGAAATAAGCATTCCTAAGGCACATCTTGTTCTGATATAGACACCTAGGACTAAACTCTGTTGCCTAAATTCAAGGACTTAAAGTTATCTGAGATGCTACAAGACATCCAAAGTTTGGGGACTGGCAGATGCTTGAAACTGTTCTGCTGATGTTTCAAAAAATCCCATATATTATAGGTTTTGCAGCAGATTTTTGCTCTTCTGGCACATCAGCAGAAGGCCATGTGAGGTATCCTAGCCTAGAACTCACTAGTTATGTTTAGGTGCTTTAGCTAAGTCTCTGGAGTTGCAGTTAAGTAATTTCCTAGATGAGCCCATTTCTCTCCATTGTCTGTGGAAGGAGCTTTCAAAGTTAGTGTGGATGTATATTTGATCCAATGAATCCCCCTTGGAAGCTGCACAATGTCATTCCTTAACACTCTTGGACATAGTGTTAGCCTGGAACATGCAACTCGCCAGTTATAGACTTTCTGTTCCTCAGAGTTGCCTTTGCATTTGTCCCTGATGGTTGAGCTGGGCTGTAAGAGTACTAGTGGCTGGACTACAGTGGGAACCTGCTGAGAACCAAGTGCTAGAAAACTTCTGTAATGGTGATGTGGCTGTTCAGCAGGATAGTGACAGGACAGGGCTACAAAATAACAATCTAATTCAATGTAAAAAAATAATGCCTGAGCCCCCAGCCTGATAATAAGTGCATTAAAGACTCTACTTTGAGCACCTTGTTTTTTCCTTGACCATACTGGGAGCTGTAAGACTCCTCAGAGCACAGTATTGTGTTGAAAAGACTTTTAATAAACATTTCAGCAATGGCTCCTACAAGATGTAGTGCTCTCAACTGCTATGGGAATTAGTGAAAGAAGGTCTCTCGGTGTTGTGAGAAATGAGCTTAACTTACCACAGGACCCTCCTACAAACTGAAGGATCACTTTTCCATTTTCTTCCAAAGGATTTATTGCATTTCAAGACAGCAGATTCTCCAGGCATTAATGAAATACTGAGTAGGATTTTTGTGTACTTTGGGTTTTTCATTTACACTGAATATAATAGTGAAATCTACAGTAAACTGAGTAATTCATTCACCGCTTCCCGTGGGCAGGCAGGTGTCCAGCCATCTCCAGGAAAGCCGGGCTCTGTCATGCACAATGGTTACTTGGGAAGGCAAACCCCATCACTCCAAACATCCCTCCCTCCCTTCTTCTTCCCCCAGCTTTATATGCTGAGCATGACACCACATGGTATGGGATGTCCCTTTGGTCAGTTGGGGCCAGCTGTCCTGGCTGTGCCCCCTTCGAACTTCTTGTGCCCCCCAGCCTGCTCGCTGGTGGGGTGGGGTGAGGAGAGAGAAAGACCTTAATGCTGTGTCAGCACTGCTTTGCAGTAACAAAAAAATCCCTGTATTATTAACACTGTTTCCAGCACAGATCCAGAGCATAGCCCCATATGAGCTACTCTGAAGAAAATTAATTCCATCACAGCCAAAACCAGCACATGTAAAACCAGAAAGATGGGATTCCACGTATAGCATAGCAGAGTACCGAGGATGTGCTTCCATTCTCGTTGTCATCAGCAAGAGCTAGAAGAAGATACAACACAGCATGTTGCAATATATGTATTTATATATTTTGTTCAGTAAATGAATAAGCAGAAAATGCTGTGAGAGAAAAGTACACGCTATGGCACAGAAGTTAAAACAAATACATTCACATTATATAACTGATAGCTGAAGGAAGAATTCACTGAACTGCTTATAGAGCAGAATAATTATTGTTTTTCATAATCCTGAAGAGCTACTGAAGTAAATGTAAAAAATATATTTTGAAAACAGATTACATACACACACAAATGCATGAATACATGTATGTGCTGTGTATGTATGCTTTAAGACAGGATTACTAGAATAGCATTTGTCTATGTCTGCAATACATAAACTTGGATAAACTAATGAATACTTACACTTTAAAGGGAAATGTTCCCTATACCAGTCCATGTATATATACAGTATATATATATATATATTCTTCCGTATATACAGTGTATGTATATGTATCAGTTCTTGTCCCCACACACAAGATCCCACATAGATCCCAACAGCATGACCAGTTTTTCCCAGTTTGTTAACGGGAGTTCTTAATGAGTAAGGACAACAAGCATCATAAGTATTAATTATAATTATCTCCATTGCTTATGCTTTACTCCTTCCCAGTCTCCAGGTTTAAATTAACAAAAAACCACAAAAACTTTCTCCAAGTACATTATGAAAGTTGGCAAAATTCCCTTCTTTTCTTTTCACACACTGTACTAGAGGACTCTGTAAAGATATATTTTAAACAATGCCTATCAGCACTTCAAAGCCATCTATTGCACGGTAGACCTAAGTTTAGCTTAATCAATGTTTGATGTAATAAAAATCTCTTGACAGAAGTTGATATGCTTAGAAATAAGTCTCTGATGCTTCATTATGTATTCACAGAAAGGTGAAATTTGTGGTGATTATCCACACCTCTGAAATGTGTCTCATTGGATTAACAGCTATAATTAGCATTCACATTTATGAAAGTCATCTTAATAATATTACTTTTCCTACCACAGGTAATATTCTTATTGTTAATAATATTTTATTCCATGAACAAAAATAAAGAAAATACTATTATTTTGCAGAATAGCATTTACTGTACTTAATTTATTACTGATTTAAAAGGCCAAGCTTTTCTATCAGTCTGAAAGCCTTTGCTGATCTAAATTCACTGTATATATAAACATACATATTTTCCACAACACCACCCCTAAAACATTAGGGAAACAATTTCAAAAAGCTACTTCCTATGCTAAAGAGATACTAGAAGCAGAGACAGTCAAAGTAAATTTCCACAACCAAATCTGAAAGTGTGTACTTCACATTATTTTAGCTAACAAAAGAAACTCCATGCATGATAAACTTCAGGTAATGACTACTGAAAAGCATAGGTCAAATGCCTATGTAATGCATTCAAGAAACATGCAGTGACATAACATCAGCTCATCATGGTGTGGATTCCATGTTATTCAATCATGTGTCTGGTAAAGATACCTTGAAGGTATAGATCTATTACTTTGGTGGTTTATATATGCAAATGTTAATTTGGTTTTTGCTTGGTTTGCTTTAGTTTTAGAGCCTCAAAGTTTCTTGCTTAACTGTAAAGATTTCATAAGTTTCCCAGCAGACATACTGCTCCATTGAGAAGGTCATGGATGGAGTAGCAGCTCCTCTTTGTGTTGCAGTGTTAGCTATAGGGCTTCATATTCTCTGCTCATTATGTCTATGTTATTACACTAAAAGAAGTCAAAGCTCAGGCTGGAGGCAAATCTATTTGACTCTCCATGATACCGGATTGCTAGCATGGGGATGGTACAATTTTGGCTTGAAACAATTAATACTCTGTGCATTATTTGCATGTTAGCAAAAAGTCTGAATAGGCCATCAATATGTTAGTAATTTTGGGAGAATGGAGGAGAATTTCACTGTGTGTAGGTGAGCTGTGCTATGTCTGCTGTAATAAGAATAAGCTGTCTATTTACTCCCGAATCTATAAGGAGGGAATCAGTTAGTGACACTGGGAGCAGTCAAAAGCTAATTTATATTCCACTCACAATTCATTGGTTTTGTAATGCAAGTTTGCATCCACCACCTACCACCTATAGTAGAACTTTGTACCAGAGTTTTTTTACTTTGGCAGAAGCACTTGATTCCCAAATTATGGTCAGTTACTAATCAGTTGTTCTTGTAATAAAACTGATTTTTAGCTTAACTAGATTTTTGCCTTTAATTGTTTTTTATCCACTAGAAATGTTTATAGAAAGCTGTAATATTTATATAAGCCTGTCTTTTACCTTACTGAAGGAGTCAAACTCTTTTTATCCCTTTTATGTAATTTTATGTAATTCCCTCCTCAGTGAAGTACCTTTTCTGTACTAAGTCCAATCTGAAGAATTAATTTTTATATTTCAAAATGCGGTTTTACAGAAGCCCTGTAGAACTCTACTAAAAATACTTCATGTGAGATGTCCAGAATAATACTTGCTATTCTCTACCATTGCCTTATCTTCATGGTTCATAGTCATCTTGCAGTTAGCTAATCATGCAATATTTCTTTTTTGTTTCTTTTCAGTCCCTAAGTATTTCAGTCTATACTGCTGATGATTTTCATCAGATTACTGTTTTTCAGTCATCAGAAACACCCAGTTACTCCTGTGAGGTATTCCAATCCTTCTCCATACCGATGAGAATGTCATCAGCAGAGCTCATGAGTACAGTGTTGGTTTTTGTGCCAAGGTCATTTAATCAAAAATGTTTAATGTCTTCAATCCTAAGAATGACTGCTGAGAAACTTAACCAAACAATTTGCATACATGTAGCATCCAGTTGTCTTCTTGATGTTACCTACTTGTTCAGACAGATCAGATGAAAAGAGGAAAACCGGTATGTACTTATATTTCCAGTAAGCCATTGATAATGAATTTTTAATTAACTCCAAGTGTAGAATGAAATTTGAGGCTGTAGTAAAGATGTACTCTAAAGAATATTTTTCAGCATCACATGCTCATTGTATCACAGAGAGAAGATCGAAATACAGAGAGATGCTGGGGTACCCCATGTACACATTTCTACCTCTGTTGTTTAAGTGTAACAAATCAGATACTCAGCACTTAATTGCTATCACAAATATGTTGTGCTTATATTAAGTTTACAAAGGGGTAGTATTAGCTATATTCATTTCAATGTGAAAATAGTTCATTGTTTTTTTCCAGAGGTACCATCAAACAAGTTTGTATTCAAATCTGCACACCGGCAACACTTAATAAACCTTTGAACTTTTTGATTCATATTGGACACTGTACCAAAGTGTTTCCTAAAATAAGATATATTACATCTGTTATGGTAATTCTAGATTAATCTTTTTGAGGCACCTTCATGAAAACTCTGTTAGAACAGTTTTTTCTGGTGCCCCTATAGGCTTTCCTCTTCCAGCAGAATAATTCCTAATACAAATTCATAATATTGTATCAAAAATTAACAACTGTTTGTTTAATTGTTTTAAATATTTCAGTTTGGCCCTTCTTTGTCAACGATATAAAGGCCAGAGGATTTGTCACTTTCCACAGGAGACTTTGCAGGATTTTGGTGTAAGTGACATTTGGCTTGGTAGGCTCCCTGCTATTTATCTTTTCTAATATGGCCTGTATTGTTATGTTTGCAAGTCAGATATCACCCTGTTGCACTGCGGTTTTGCCTAAAAAACAATCTCTGTATAATGTAACAGTCACCATATAAGGACAGATCTCTAATACATAAGGTGTTTAAAAGCCAGTACCAAAAAAGCAGTCTTGAAAGAGTAAAGCTTTAAGTAGCAGTTGTGCAATAACGTATTTGGGACTGTGTTTATAACTTTAGCTCAAACTCTAAAAATGCCTGCACTCTGTGAACAGAAAAGGTTCATGGATTGCTTGATCATACTGCATTAGGAAATACTCTTCCTTTTCTCTGTAATGCATTTCTGGACCCCTTGGAACAACAATGTTCATCAAGGTGCATTTAGATTGCACATTAAATTTACCATATGGAAAAGCTCAGCTCTCATGATATCTGTGAATGGCTTGCGTTACTCATCTCATTAGGAGCAAACAACTCCAGGATGGCTGGGTTGTGAAATCAATGGTATTTCAAGACCACACACAAAGGATTAGTTTCAGATTATACTTTTAGGAAGAGTTAAAGTGGGATCTGAATTTCAGTGCCTGATTCTTGCTATCACTTGTTTAATTTTAATGCCTTCATAATAATCTGACTGTAGCCTAAGGAGTAGTTTTCAATTTTGTATTTTGTCTCTTTTGGAACCCATTAATATAATACACTAGCTAATTAGATGACAATGTCATATAACAGTTTGGTTTTGCACTGCATATGTGCACTTAGTTAAAATGAGCTGCTGGAAATATATTCAGTGTATACTCACATTAATCTCAGTACAGTAAAAACATGACAAAGCAATTGTTGTGCAAATCTGTATGGTATTTTTGATTCCCAGAGTGCAAAATATCCTATTTTCTGCATTTCTTGGGTATCTTTCCTAGCACATTAATTCATATATTTTTGCTGTCTTAAAGAACGCTTCCATGATGGTTTTGTTTTCTGTCAAAAGTTAACTATTTCATACACCCTTGGAAGTATACAGTAACTTACTGGCATGACAAATTATATCGCCTGACCTTTATTATCAGTTATTTCTAAATGCATGCTTAGTGATGATGACTATATGATTTTGCATTGTTCCAGTACTACTTTAGAAGTTGCCGAAATCATCTTCCTATCAGGCATTGCTGACTATTGAAGACACTTGACCTGCCTGACTTCAAACAATTGTTGAACTTGGAAATCAGTGAACTCCTAAACCAGTGCATGATAAGAATATATATATATTTATATAGGGTTTTTTTTTCATTTTATATACAGCTTATTTGTCAAAGTATATGAAATTTTTTCCTGTTAAAATGTACAATGACATTTACAGAAAGCATGAATTAAATGTCCCCTTTTTAAAAAAAATTTTCTTTTACTGTTGCTTTCTGGTACAGAACAAGTTATGGTGAAATTGACTTTCTGTCAGCTTAATGAATATTAATGTATTGGATGCAGCCAAGCATCACCCTCTATGATCCATCTTTAAAGGTAAAGTCGTTTCACGGGAAGGTCACAATTTATTTATTGTTCATGCATTCTTTCATCCTTGGAGAGGAATCATTATGTAAACATTAAGCACATTCATGAATTGATAAAAAAATATAGTGAGTTCTCTGCTTACAAGTTTAAATTGGTAAAATCCATAAAGCTGCCAGCAATATAGTGAGGTAATATTTTTTTTCATTTTCTCTAATGACTGATACTTTTAAATATTTTCTCAACATGGAATAATTCAATTCTATTGGATAAGTCTATGGAGACATCTAATTATGTGTTTATTTAAGTATATCCTTAAACACTTGTATTTAATATCTGTAGATTTGCCCCAGCGTAACAGTGGTCTGAAATTTAACTTGGATCGACATTATTCAGTTGTCAATATAATAGTACTTTCAAGACCGGCACGGTTATAAATTCTCAACATTTTGGAACAGTTTCAGAAACAAAATTTTGATTAGGCCTTCAAACTGAATGCAAGCCAAATGTATTCCACGTTTCAAAAGGCATGGTTCATCCCCCTTTTCACTCTCTCTAGATCTGACAAAGACAGTCTAAGTGATAGAAGAAGGACTATGACAGAAGGTGTTTCTGATAGGTTTTGTAATTTAATTTTCCAAGTACCTTCATTAATGCATATCCAAATTAATCAAAATCAAATTAATCCAGAGAGACAGAAACCAACTTCAAATTGGAATATAACAGCAGTGTTGCCTTTGGCCAGCAGCCTTTATATAACATTTCCTGCAAGCTTCTATTAAAAATGACCATTAAATGTCTTGGTTTGAATTAATCCTAGAGTATCAGTATTCCAGGATAAATGCAAACGTATATAAAATAGTTGCAGAAAGATGAAAAATCTGATTTGTCCTTTCTGAGATGAGTTGAGCTATTTGCATTCATTTACTAGTATTTTGGGCAAAGAATTAATTATAAGTTGTCTTAACATCTTTCCACAGAAAACACAGCAATATTCCTATTTTCTGCACACACAATGCAGTATTCTCACTTCTCTGATTTCAAATCCAGCTCAGTTTTCAAGTGCAGCTCAGTTTGTCATAAAACGGTGGACAAGAGTCTTATTGAAAAGCGTGGTGCAAGAGGAAAGAGTTTTCAAATAAAACTTGTTTTCTTGCTAAAGAATTCTGTAAGATAAATTAAAACATTTTTTTCATAGCTTTCAGAACATTTTAAAATGCTTTGGTTTAGAATTAAGACTTTTTTTAACTCCTACTTGAGTAGTTATTATTTAAGAATTTTCCTTTAAAAGTAGTGTTCCTTAAAGTCCCATTTTATAACCAAATAGGACCTTCCTGTGGTTTAGAGATGCACTATCACTGCTGCAGGAACTTCCTGGGAATAGCCACAGGCAATTGCCTCAAAAAGAATCATTTATGCAGTATCTGGTCCTCACATCTCTGCCTTTGAATGGTATGTGCCTACTCTGGACCAGAGCCAAGCAGATAGAAGATGGCTCTCATCTGCACATGCAAACCAGAGTTTTGCACTGCAGAGTAGCCCGTGCCTTTGGAGGTTGTTAAAATAATATTAACAACACCTAACATAGAACAGTGAGCTGCTGAAACTAATTTGTTAGAAACTGTGAGGAGAGTGACAGAAATGTTTGCAGCTCCTCCGCAGGGACCGGAGTCAGCAAATCATATGTGAACCTTATTCCTTGCCTTAGTGCAAGCATTTGAGCCCTTTCAGAGGAGGAGAGCAGTATTTTACTTTAAAATAGACTCTCTAAAAATCAGGTGAGGCAAACAGTGCTGGAAGCACCCTTGTTTGCACGGCAGGCACTGGAAGTGTGAGAGACCAAAAAGTCCAAGAGCTGCCTCTTCCAGCTCTCAGGAGAATGTGCTAACCTCACTCTTTTGTCCTTCCTATTCTGCCTTTATTAGTTTTAACTAGAATTTCCTCCCAGACCTAGTAAACTCAGCATTTTGCAACTAGACATAAGTTTGCCAGGTATTCCCAGACAGTTCATTATTACAGTGCTTCTTATACTGACCACTGTCTGGTTTTCTTTCTGCAAGGAACAGGAATGTACTGTTTACAACAGAGCTTAAGTTGCAAAAGTTTCATAAAACCTTGATTTTTACGTCATACTTAGAGCTTAGTATATGCCAAGAGACATGATTTAATAACTTCTTAATATTTTTAGGTTGGGTTGTTTTGTTGTTTTCTTTTTCTTAGTTACTGCAGTAAAAAATGTTCCACAGCAATTTAGTTAGGCAGACTTTTTTCCTGTAATCATTGCTTACTGAACTTTATAGTTTATCAGCATGTGAAAAAAAATGATGGAAAAATATTTGGCTGTAATGTCTTCTTTTGGCTGGTTTAAACCTAGTTTCTGACTTTCTCTATGGGCAGTTAGACTGTAGAAATAAGAGAGCAAAAAAATGTGACAATTAATCCTTCATTAACCCATTTAAAAGTTGTTATTGATTCAATTTCACCAGATATTCTATCAAGTATCTTTTTAATACTTCAGGCAATGTAACCATTTGTTGTGATACTGCATTGCAAATTAATGTGTTATTTTTCATTGATATATATTGTATCATAGTATATATGGCCTTACTATAGCTTCAGGCTTTTTCCTTCAATATTTATTCTAACTTTGAAAAATCTAAAAGCTTAATTTCTTCTGCATTTATTCTCTTCTCATACCGAGAGGGTTTTTTTAACCAATATTTTAACATGTTAAACCTTATTACAGCTTTCTTTCCTCATTAAAACTCTTAATTTAACAAGGCGTGACTTTCAAAACCTCTTTACTTCTACCTGTAGATAACTCTACCTTGTCAGAAAGAGCAAAATAAGGCTTGTAATGAGGTTCCAGAAATCCAACTAAAATCCTCAGGTTTTGGACACTGCTGAAGTTTGTGAAATTAGGCTTCATACTTAACAGTTGTGGAAGAACAAGGCAGAAAAACATTTCTCGTTTGTCAGTTTGGAGACAGAAAATATCAAACACAAAGAAAAAAAAAGTGTGTTTATGTGAGAGAAACAGAACATGCAGAGCCAAATGATGTTTGAACAAATAAACCAGTTTAAATGGGAATTCAAAGAAAATCCTTATAACAAAATCTTTGGTAGTGATACATTTATAAACAGTTTTATTTTGTTTTCTTGAAATAGCACCTGTAAAAAAAAACACATAGAAGTTGAAGTACAGGGTTTCCTAAATATACGTCATTAAAATATTTTTGAACATAAACTTTCATTCAATCTGATCTCGAAGTATTTTCAACTTGCCAGCTAAATGACTGATAAATGTTTCAACTTAATGCCCTTGCTGCTTTTTTAGTGTCTAATTGATTTTTATTTTATGTTACAAATAATGAAATAGCACATTAAATGTCGGGAAAGAATGGCAAAACTTCTTACTTCAAAATTTCTTTTGCATGAGATGCAGTTCCCCTGTGAGTTAAGACCAAATACATAGTAAATAAAGCAAAGACCTTATTTCCTCCAGTAAAACTGCAAGATAGCCATTAATGGTACTCTTAAATTGTCATTGTAAATAAATGAGTTTCTCTTCTCATTTACCATTCTTTCCACATCTTTATAGATGTCATAGCAATTATCAGTGTTCTGCATAAAAATAATAAATATTCTCCTTGGTTTTCTACTTTTTTAAAACCCAGGAAAACATATACGTCTACAGTGCTTGTTTGGCCTTAAAATAATCACTTTCTCATGTTCAGAACATATCTAGTTACAAAATGAGATCTTAGAGATTACCCTTTCCAAGATGAATATCCATGTGTTAAATAGTGATCCTAGCTGCCCCTCGATGTTCTGCTGCCTGGCCCAGAAAACCCCACCAGCTTAATTTTACTTACTTTGCCAGTTTTTCTCACATCAATTTGAGTTACAGTTCTCTAGCAGATGAAATCACACAGCTTTCATTCCAATCTAATTAGCTGTATTCTGCTCTTCAGCAGAAAAGCATTCCTCCAAGAAAAGGCTGCATAGAGTGAATGAACTTGATTACACCTGGATTAAAGTCAGAATAATTTAAACTTTTCCTGGCTGAGACTGAAAGCAATTCCTTCCAGGTATGAGGGAAGGCTGGTATGTCATGGTATTATTTTCCTTTTCCAAACGGCTAACTGGAAAAGAACTTTTACAGATCTTTTTCTCTAATACAGTGAACAATTTAGCATGTTCTTTTTCTATAGAAGAGGAATTATTATTGATATACAAACCCCAGAAATACATAAATGATTAAATATGAGCATTCGCTAAGTGTGTTATCTGTAATATGGCACATTTTGGTTGCTCTAATTCTCTGTAGATGTGCTTTCCAGAATGCAAGTATATATTCTATCTGTGGTTTTCTTAGCTAATTTTCCTTCTTTAGTATTTCCTCCATATTACCTTTAAATTGTATTGCACTTGTTAGTTTAGTTATTGAAACGACTGTGGAAATGTACTCTTCACTTGAATACATTTTTTTTCCCCTCATAAGTATTCTGTTAGGGTTGTAATGAGTTCCAGCTTGAGCGCTGTAAGAAGCTTTTTCTTATATATTGACCCTCGACACACACAAAAAAACCCCACATTGTCTTGAGTCTCTTTAATCAGCGGAGAGGCCTTCTCATCCAGCCGTTTGCCAAATAATTGTATGTGATCAGCAGCCAGATGAGCCTGAAGCCAGTGCATTAGGCAGACGCTCTTAAATGTTTGGCCCCCATCAAAGAACTAGTTGCTCTAGAGACTGCCACTCACACATGCGCACACACACACAAGCCACAAACCAACCCAAACTGATTTTAAGTGTTGAAACTAAAGTGAGAAATCTAAGCTGTAGGATGTTTGTTCTACTTGTTTTACTTTTTCTCCTTGGGTGAAGCACCCCATGAGAAGGTCCCTACCTCAGTGGCACAAAAGTGTCACTGAATCCAACTTTCAAAAGGAGTGCAGATGTGACCTGATTTTTTCAGCCCAGGTTTAGGTAAAGGTCCCCAGTGGGCCACCAAAATGTCTACTGCAGTAACTACAGCAGAGACACTATGACAAGTCTTGAGTTGCTGGAGTATGAATAAGCACAAAGACTGATTTAAATCAACAGTTTCCTTCTCCTAGGATACTGTCTCATCCACATTCCAGGGGGCAAAGACTGGAATCCCACATCTATGCATCCCTTGAAAAAAGCCGCAGATAATTTTTGATTGCTCTGCTTCTGGTCCCTTGGCTGACCATATCAACAAAAAGGTGCCCCATCCCAGGAGTCTCTTCAGAGGTCACTTTTTGCTTTGTGAGGCAAAGAAGGACCTGGTGGCCCACTTCCAGAGTGAATGTGGCAAAAGCTGTGCAAATGTTGAGAGGGAATATTGCTGCTCTCTCCTCCTTCTAAAGGAACCAACCCTGATTTGTTGGTTACTGACCCTCAGTTAAAGATTTAAATCTTGGGTAAAGGTAGGAAATTTTTAGTTACTCATATGGTTAATAGCTAGAAGGAGATTCCTTACTTAAATTGACTGCATTGTAATCTAGAGATCTTCAGAAAGGCTATTTCTCTTTAATGATTGTACAGAAAATTAAAGTAGCAAGATTTTTTATGCTCTGAAGGGAACAACATCGTAATTTAGGTACATTATTAGTTAAATTATGTTCTTGACTTGTGGAGAATAAATCTGGGCATGTCTAAGACCATGCTCTTTGCTCTTTTTTTTATGACAGCTTATTGCTAGTGCAGTAATTTATATCCCTATTTAATATGTTAGTGTTTGTTAAAACCATTTGCACTGTTATTTTAATGTACTGCACTTCAGCTAGGAGATGGTTGCTGAGAGGCAGTGAGGAACTTTTCCTGACCATGTCTCTCTTCTGTAACTGTTTGAACTCTCCTAGTTCATGTGAAGGTAAGGCTGACTTACTCATTTAAATAAATGTACTTGTTTTCATCCTGATACAGACTAGAAATGCTTGTAGTCATTTACCTCCCCTAGGCTGAGAGACTCTCACAGCAGAGAGGCACCACGTTCTCAGCCTCTCAGCTTTCATGACTGTAGGAGTGATTTTTATCTGGTTCCCAGTTGAGTCAGGCAGGGTTAACCTAAATGCTCTTTTGCTAGAGTTGGTTTTGCCTTGACACAGGCTGCGGCATTCAAATATACAGTTTCAAAATTCTGCTGGGGTAGAATAAATGCAGCTGCAAATTAGACTAACTAATCAGTCATACAACTACAGCTTTGGTTTTGTCCTACTTTCAGTAAAGTTTCAGCCTTCTCCTGTGCTAAAGCAATGTACTTTTAGGTGCAAGGTCTCATAAGCATTCACCTGCTTCAACATTTCTGTTTGGATCAGGAAAGCGCATTTAAAACATACCTTCTGCTTGCCCCAGCCACTGCTTTTTTTTTTCTCATAGTTGAGCTGTCTTACAATACAAAACCTGGATTCCTTTCAGAAGAAATAAAATTGGAAGATACTCTCCAAGAGCACAGCCAATACATTCCAGCAGCTAGAAGGAAGACAGGCAAACTACACCTAATCCAAATTAAAACAATTGGATATGTGTATAATGTGAACTTTGGATACAGACTACCAATTCCACAAATCTACACTTTAGAAATCCCCCTTCTAATGGACTACAGTCTTTGCTAATGTAGATTCTGCCTTAAAATGTTTTCCTATGTTTGATGGTCTGCTGAACTGATGATGTAAATATGACTCAGGGCAATCATCTGTATCAGTACAGACTGGGGGATGAATGGATTGAGAGCAGCTGTTCGGGGAAGGATATTGGTAGATGGAAGAACAGATATGAGCCAGAAATATGTGCTTGCAGACCAGAAAGCCAACTGTATCCTGGGCTGCATCAAAAGAAGCAGGTCAAGGGAGGCGATTCTCCCTCTTTGCTCTGCTCTGGTGAGAATCCACCTAAGTACTGCATCCAGCTCTGGGGGCCACAGCACATGAAAAACATGGACCTATTACAGCAGGTCCAGAGGAGGGCCATGAAAACGATCGGTGGGCTGTAACACCTCTTCTATGAAGACAGGCTGAGAGAGTTGGTGCTGTTCAACCTGAAGAAGAGAAGGCTCCGGGGAGACATGACTGCAGCATTTAAATGTATCAACAGGGCTTATAAGAAAGACAAAGAAAGACTTTTTCACAGGACTTGTAGCAACAGGACAAGGGGTAACAGTTTTAAACTAAAGGAGGGTAGATTTAGATTAATTATAAGGAAGAAATGTTTTATGATGAGGGTGGTGAGATACCGGAACAGGTTGCCCAGAGAAGCTGTGGATGCCCCATCCCTGGAAGTGTTTGTTCAAGGCCAGGTTAAATGGGGTTTTGGGAAACCTGGTCTAGTGGAAGGTGTCCCTGACCATGGCAGGGGGAGTGGGGGGGGGTGGGGGGGATGGGGGGGGTGGGGGGGGCAGGTGGGTGGCGGTGCAGTAGATCATCTTTGAAGGTTCTTTCTCCAAAAAACATTCTGTTGTTCTATGATTGTACGAGTCCGTGACTTTATATACAGGAACACCTCAAGTCAGGATATGCAGTCTTAAAAGCCACCTTAAAAGCCACCAGACAATCATGATAGTCTAACTCATAACAGGTTCCATGCCCTTCTTGTTATCTTGCTATCTGTACCCAAGCTGTTTCATTATTAGGTGAGTTCACACTAAGACAAAGCTACCCCCTCTACTACTTCAATGTAGCTTGCATACTCAGAGAAAATCTGTGGTAATACACGGTGATCTCAGATGGCTATTTTCTGTTTGTCCTTGATTAGTATAACACCATACAAACAACTGTGCAGTAAATGACACTTAAATCTCTTCTAACAGATTACTAGTGACTGGAGAGGGAGAGCAAATATGGTTTGTAGGTGTTTGCTTCATTATCACATAGCTTACAATCCTCAGCCAACTAAATGATAATTACACATAAGTAATATAACTTAAGATAGTTAAGCACAAAGGGCTGAAATCAGTGAATTATGTCTGCTTAAAGTATTTGTGATTACATTTAGGAGCTTCTGAGATAAGTAAGCAGATTTCTTATTTTCACAGTTTGTAAAAACAGACAAAGATAGAAACATTATGTAAAGAAAAAAATCTGTGAAAAAAGGCTACTGAAGTACGCAAGTGCCTATTTTTCTTTTACAATAATAAATTGCTTGATGCTTACTATAATTCCCTAGCTAATTCTTTAGTTCAACAGGTATTTATTGAAACTAAATTTTATGTTAGTTCTGCTGTACTCTTCCAAATCAGCATTTTCCCCATAATATTATTTCCTGTGCCTTATGTATTTTCATGAACATTCTGTTGAGTTCAGTATTGTTTTCACAGAATCACAGAGTAATCAGGGTTGGAAGGAGCTTCTGGAGATCAACTTTCTAAGGCAGGTTCTTGTAGAACAGGTTGCAGACAGTCACATCCAGGTGGGTTTTGAATATCTCCAGAGAAGGAGACCTCACAATCTCTGTAGGCATTCTGTGCCAGTGTTCTGTCACCCTCAAGGCAAAAAAGTTTTTCCTCCTATTCAAATGGAACTGCCTGTGTTGCAGTTTGTGCCTGTTGACCCTTGTCCTGTTGCTGAGCAAAGAAAAAGAAAAACTACGGAAAAGAGCCTGGCCCCATCCTCCTGATGCTCACTCTGAAGAGATTTGCAGACATTGATAAGATCCCCTCTCAGTATTCTCTCCTCCAGACTAAACAGGCCCAGCTCTCTCAGCCATTCCTTATGAGAGAGATGCTCTAGTCCCCTCATCATCTTCGTAGCCCTCCATTGGACCCTCACCAGTAGTTCCTTGTGTCTCTTGAACTGGGGAGCCCATAATGGAACACAGCACTCCAGATGTGTCCTCACCAGGGCAGAGCAGAGCGGGAGCATAACCTCCCTCCACCTGCTGGCTGTTGTCCTCCTAATGTACCCCAGGATCCCAGTGGCCTTCTTGGCCACCAGGGCACACTGCTGGCCCGTGGGCAACTTGCTGTCCACCAGAACACCCAGATCCTTCTCTGCAGAGCTGCCTTCCAGCTGGTCAACCCCAAGCCTGTACTGGTGCATGGGGTTGTTCCTCCTCAGGTGTAGGACCTTACGCTTGCCGTTGTTGAATTTCATGAGGTTCCTCTCTGCCCAGCTCTCCAGCCTGCCCAGGCCTTGCTGAACAGCAGTGC
Organism: Falco biarmicus; assembly: GCF_023638135.1. NCBI lineage: Eukaryota > Metazoa > Chordata > Aves > Falconiformes > Falconidae > Falco > Falco biarmicus. Next base: position 54,377,491 of record NC_079289.1, read on the forward strand.
AGCCTGCTGGTGTGTCAGCCACTGCTCCCAGTTTTGTATCACCAGCAAACTTGCTGAGGGCACACTCTGTCCCTTCATCCAGCATGATGAATAAGTTGAACAGGACTGGACCCAGCACTGAGCCCTGGGGAACACCCCTGGCCACAGCCTACAGCCAGACTCTGCGCCACTGGACACAACCCTCTGAGCTCTGCCATTCAGCCCGTTCCCAACCCACCTCACTGTCTGCTCACAACACCCACACTGCCTGAGCTTGCCTATGAGGGTGTTGTGGGAGACAGTGTCTAAGGTAGACAACATCCACCACTCCCCCTTTGTCTACCCAGCCAGTCATTGCATCATAGAAGGCTATCTGGTTGGTCAGGCATGATTGCCCCTTGGTGAATACATGCTGACTGCTGCTGCTGACCTTCTTTTCCTCATATGCTCTGCGGATGACCTCCAGGATGAGCTGTTTTAGGGTACTAATTGTTATTAATTACACTTGCCTAAAAAAACATTTCAAAATTAAGTATTGTTCTTTACATTTCACTTTTATATTTAGTAGAAAGTGAAACAATGAAGCATAGTTTGATGACCAGGTATTCTGCACAGATTTATTCACAGAGCTGGGAGAGAAGTCTCCGGTTCAGTGGAAAGACAATGTCTCTTATGTGAAAAGAACAGCATTTATGGAGTTACATTTATTTATTAGGAAACCCAGGTAATATTTTGAAAGTCCACATTTGTGTGTTTGAACTACCTAAGAGCACCACATATTTGATAAGTATTATTAATGGCAATATGGATATAACATTTGTACTTTCTGCCCATTTTGCAAAATTGTAGCTTCATCTAGTATTCAGATTTTCTTCATCTAACTTTTATGATAGTGTGCAAGTCAAGGTTAATGTGCAGCAGGGAGATACTTCTCTGTCTTTCTGCATTACCTTCCTCCCACATAATCATGCACATTTTAAACAGGAGAATGAAACCGTGATTTCAGAGAAACTGCAACTAATAAATTTGAACTACCTACAAAATACATATACAAACATACCTGGTATTGGGGAGGTTTTAATGGTTGGCAGCACTCCTGTTTTTATTTTGGAGAAGTATAATTTCTGTACTACTTTAGTAGTATTTAATGGTTTGCATAGCCTTAGAAATTGTTTATTAGGCATAAAGTTGATAGTGCAGGTAGAAGTCATAGACTGATTGTCAAAGTTACTATAAATCAACAGATCCACCTTTTATTATACATGTGCTACTTGAAGCAACTGAGTTACTTGAAAAAAAATATACCTAGTAATCTCTAATGGCTTAAAATATGCATTATTGCTTGAAAAAAATAAAATTGCTTCTTGGTTTTTTTTGTTTGGAAAACTTCCTGTTTTATTAAAATAAACTGAAATATTGCATTTTCAACCAGCTTTAATAAAGAATTATCATTATGACAGAGCATATCTCTGCATTTGCAACTTCTACTATACTGCTGCTAAAAACAAACACCACTTTCTGCTGAGTCAAAATATTTAAAGAATGGGAAAGTTCCACCCCATACTGTAAAAAACTGTATCTGGAGCTTATAGTATTCTATTTGTGTCTTTTTGAGGTCCCTTTTTGTTATTTCTCCATTTTAAAAGAGGATATTTACATTTCAGATAGATAGAAGGACTAAGTTTCAAGAGAAGTATGGTTGCTTTAAAAGGCATTTTCTTTTCCTACACTATTTTTTTTTTTTTTTTTTTTTTTTTTTTTGCATTTTAGATTCATCCAAACTAACAAAAGAAAAAACAAAACTCAGGAAGCAGTATTAAGAGATGAACCCCTGATCGTCTTGTTTGCTTAATTCTTAGGTTTATGATGTTATTTTGGATATCCTCAGTTGATGCTCTGTGGGTGAGGCTAGTTGCAGGGGCTAGTTCTAAGCAGTTTGGATACAAGCCAGCCCATGCCCCTGTGTCTAAGGGCCACAGGTATTTACAGACATAGCTATAATAGATCATGCCTCTCTTTTCTGATTATTTACTATTCTTCTTAATATGGTTATTTCTTACAACCTTTAGGATTTCTTTTCACTAATCTACAGTAGTCTTTTGTACATTTTCGTTTCGCTTTTTTTTTTTTTCTAATACAACCCAGATATGTTTTTTTCTTAGAACCTTACTTTGTGGGAGAATGAATTTAATGAAGTACTGTTAAGTGGTGCTCTCTCTTTGACTGCTGCTACACATGCCCTGCTGCAGGAATATTCCTGTTGTGTGTTATGGTTTTGGCATCTCATAAATGACTCTCTAATGGCAGAAAACTCTGTATTTGCCTTTTTCAGCTTTATACTTACAGAGGACTCCCAAGAGTCAGTTCTGCACTTCACCTAGATGCTCTTACACAAGAATGTTTGGATATATATGTGTATGTAAATATTTATATATATATATGTATATGTACATATATATATATAAACAGGGAGATCTGGCAGGTCTTTTAACTCCAGCTTCTTCCGTTTAGAAAGCTTATGATCCTCCAAAAGGCTAAATCCAAGAATATCATTTGATTTCCACTGCTGTAAGAATTCTGCAAAAAACTGATACTCATACACTAAAAATAAATATTCAATAAAAATGAGATATAAGTGAAGTAATAGTTGTCTTGATTAATAGAGATGGAAAAGTTTATTTTTGACCTGTTTGTTTGTACCAGTTTGTTAGACAACTGGTCATTGACAAAGCAGTCAAATTTTTTTCTTTTCAAAACTGTAAATTGTTTAGATATTAAGACATTAATTGGGACTCACTTCTGGGGATGCTTCCGTGTTTTTTTCCCCATGTTTACAGAGTTTAGACCTGTGGACAGGATTGCTCATTTCACTAACTCTCTTGGATTGGTTTTATTTAAACTGAATTTCTCTTTGAACATTGTCTTGTGGTATGGGATTTGAGTAACAATCCAGTCTCAGCAGGTGGACAGAGAGATCTGCAGCCTCAGAGTGCGAGGGTATGTGCAATGTAAAGATATCTAGTTTGTGAGGCTAGCTTGTGAAAGGCTGCTTATGAAAAACAACCAGAGCAAGAGGCATGGGAAGGAATAAATTAAGCAGCCAGACACACAGACTCTAAGAACCAGGAGATAACAGAAACACTAGAAAAAACCAGAGCTGTCAGATCACTGCCGGATGGGCCTTTGTAGGAGTAACCCAAAGCTCTGAGGAGGTTCAGCTACAACTTTGTAACTGGTTAAAAGTGGGGAGTACGAATACGATGGATCTCATGGGAAAAAGCAAACTTGTCCTGCCATGTCTGAAGGGGCTTGTTGGACTGAAAAACACTGATTATGGGGTGCTTAAGTGAAAGGCCAAAGGCAAGGTGAAGGAGAGGTCAAAGTAGATTGAGGACAACAAATGTGGGAAAAGAGGGGATAAAGGTCGCCAAATGCATGTAAACAAACTTCTGATTGATACTTCTTTCTGGCCAAACCCTGGGCTTGATCACCACAGTCTGTCTTCTTATTAAACTCTATTCCTAAATTTTTTCCTGTGGGTGATACGTGCAATCTTCAAGCCAGAGTAGCTGCTAAGTAGGCTGAGAGGTCTGGGCTGTTACGGTTTTAGCAAAGGAACAGCAAAGCACACAGTGTACTTCTTGAGTCAGATATCATGATCCTTCAAAATAATTATCTGTTGGAAGGAAAAGTCTCAAAATTGTTTCTAAAGTTGGGCAGTGATCAAAATTGTTTTTGTATATGTGCCTTAATTCTCTACTACTTTGACGTCCCATTTACCCCCTTTTAATATCTGTATTAAGAGAATCAGACCTCTCATGTCTAGAACTATTTCACAAGAACATAAATACCTTTTCTGCTCCTTCTGATTCCCTTCCTTTTATAGTATTGGAGTCCCTGTAAAATGCTCGTGTCTGGCTCTGGTTGTGAAAATTGTAAAATGAAGTCACAACCTTGCGTTAAGTTTAACATACTGAATGTAACCGGAAAGATGGAGCACTCGGAGTGGCATTGCAACCCTCATGATACAGAGATGGTTGCACAAGGGATAGAAGAGAGGGATATTTCTAGAAATGGTGGCTCACTTGGATTTAGCCCCAGAACTTGCAACTGCAAGTGTGAAACTCACTCCTATATTCAGACAGCTATGCTCACTGTTACCATTTCTGAGTCTAGTCTTTTTCACTGAAAAAGCAGTCTTATGGTCTTGACACTACCAAAATGTTGTGTAGTAACTTTGTGTCTAGGGCTGTTTTTCAAAATTGGATACCTGAGTTTTGCCTCTCCTCAGTCTAAGTCATGACTGGGTCAGCAACTCCTGCTATAGGTTAGGGTACAGTGGGTAGAAGATGCCTATAACCTGTTGAAGCCAAACCTCTTTGCATCCAGGAAGTTCAGATTCACCAAATACTGGGGAAAGCTTCGTTAGGCAACATGCAGCTGTTAATTAGGACTTTTAGCCATATGCCCAACAAGACCTCATGTTTTCATCACTATTTCTCTCTTTGTGCATTTTCTATAATTTTAGTGTTAAAGGTCAGTCTATAAGACCCTAAAATAATTCAGACTCATGAATTCAGGACCATGATCTCTGAGACGTTCGGATAATGTTATGAAAAATAAAAAGATAAAAACAGTGCAAAGACAGGACAATTAAGAAATTGCAATAATATCAGCTCTGTCTGGATGAATGAGGGTAATATATTAACATCCAGTACACTTCAGCATAATACTAAGCTAAAGAATACAGTACATCTTAAGCAGAACTCCAGAAGGGATAAATAAATGTGATACATTATCAAACACAACAAGAGAAAGTTAGCAAGGTAAAAATAGTAATTGCTTCTGTGCAAAAAGACAGGCAATGAGTCATTTTCTAAGCTTCACAATTAGAGACAGTTTGCAAAATCACACTTCTTCACTTGTACAGCTTGTCCTTCCAGCCAAAATAAAATGCCTTAGGAAACATGTAAATTATTTCATAAAGGAAGCATTGCTCTGAAGAATTCTTTTTGCTATTTCATTCCTTTTTTTATTGTGGTAACCTCAGGGTCTTTTGACTTATGCATCAATGAATATTTCAAATCTTTAAGGAATATTTCAAATCTTTAAGGTTAAAAAGAGACCATCACCTGCACATTTTGGTTTTTAAAATGGTAATTTTGAATTGAAGCATACTTTTTCTTAATACTGTGAAACTGTAGAGGTAAAAGGAACATTTCTCTTTTTGAAAATAATTTATCTTTTTTTACTGTTGAAGTACCTGATGAACATCATAGGCTGGATGTAGCCACAAAGATGATGGAAAGCTTTGCAGCAATCCCCTGTTTATAATCCTAAGTATGGTAAGAAAAAGAGTGGAAGACTGCTGCACTATTGTCACCTTCCTTCCTCATCTTTGGTCCTGCAGCGGACCCGCTTTTCCTGTAGTCTCCCTCTGTTGTAGGTACCATCAATAGAAGCGATCCTTAAAACTCCCCCCAGGTATAGGCAGTTATCATGCACATTACGTTTGTCAGCTATTATAACACCCATTTTCTGCTTAATGCACTTAGTGCTCCACTTGTAAGTGTCATGGTAAGCTCTTTTACACAGGCCGTGAAATCACTTAACTTCTACATTCTTAAGGTGAAGCATGTAACCAAGTGTGACTCAATCTTTGGGACAGCACAGCTCACTACTCCCATTTTCTTCTTTCTGGAATTGGAAACAGGACCTCTGCCAGTCACTGAGGAGTCCTTGACAAACCCATCCCAGCCAGGCTTCCTTCCTGCCAGAATTAAGCACGTTCTTACTGCCAGACCCAGTCCAAAGGCTTTTTTTCAAGTCTTTTGGGGTTTTGGCTTTGTTTTTTGTGCTAAAACAAATTTACCAAACTATATCATTCCCTACAGTTGGCCATTCTGTGCACTACTTTTCAGTAAAACAAAACACGTTGGCATGCGTGTTACTGTTCAGTGCCTGTGGAAGTAGAAGAAGAAGGATACTTTGCAACTTGTTCTGCTTAGACTCTTCAAAACCTGCGTTTCTATCAGTTCTGAAGGGCCACTCAAAAAACTGGGAAAAAAGTCACTGAGATGATCAACACTGCAGAGGTGAATGTAGGTGAATCTTTTCTGCCAGTTTCATACTAAGATGTGATGCCACTAATCATTGCTTAAGGGAGTAGAACAATGATGGTGGTTTTTTATGTACTATTCTTTGGCAAATTTGTTAAGAGTCAGTTCTGGGAGTTCCTGTTGAGATTTAGCAAAAACATTTGCTGTGTGACACATTGCCCTTTATTGCACACAGGGGAAAAATTGCAAAGTCATGTATTGTCTTTCAGTGAAATGAACAATTGTGACAATGATGAGGATTTAATAGTGCTGAGATCACGCATCTTTGACCAAATAATAGGATGTATGTCTCCTCTGATTTTTGTGAATAAAGAGGACAATAGGAATGAGATAACAACAGGAATGTCTAGAAGTCTGAACACATATCAAGTATTTGTTAAAGTTACTTGTTCCTAGAAAGTCATCTTCTTATCAATGAAAAGTATATTATGTACAATTTAGTTATCCAGTAGAAAGACTAGTGAGATACTTTTCTTTTTATTCCTCTTTTTTTTTTTTAATAAAAAGAACTTTATAGTCTTTATTTTGAAATCTGTAAACCTAATTTCAAAAGTAAGGCAAGACTATAGTACAAGAACTTTCATATGGTATTTTATGTATTTATTGTGTGTGCTCTGACATAATAAATAAATCAAAGGGATTAAATAAGAGGAGGCAAAATATTTACAAAAATTGGTCAATGTATTTTTAGTTCTAAACTAAAACTAAAGTAGAATTCATAGTAACACTAGACTGCAACTAGAAAGGGAAGTTGTCTTTCTAGAACAAAACTGAAAATTAGCAGTATAATTCTTATTAATTGTTATAAAGTAGATTGACTGGTGACATTAAGGTCAAATAGTGAATTTGAACATAAACCTAAATACCAGACATTCAGACAAGTATACAAAAATGATGATAAAATATACAAGTAAACAGTTTAGTTACAAACCATGGATATTTTTTTTTTTTTAATAATATATATACACACATATGCATATTGTGTACTATAAGACTTTAAGAGTGCTGGACGTATAATAATGTACTATTCTTAGATCTATTACAAGCTATCAATTTTGAAGACAGAAGTCAAATTAATTTGCAATACCCTGCAGTTATGAAGACATTCTGTGAGATCCAGAAGCAAAGTATTTTTTGAGCCTTTTTTTAAAGACATTTTAAAAATTATTTTAAAAATGAAGACAAAAGAGTTTACATAAAATGTGATTTCATCTTTTTGTTAAATTATCCATGTTTTCATATCAGACCTTACTAAAAGGAAATCCTGAAAAAGATCAGAGAAATGTGGAAGGTCCTGTTTGCTATTTGTCCTTTAAACGCTTACATCTAAGCACAAGTATCACAGGTGTTTTGCAAACTTCATAGAACAAGAAGGCATGGTCTTACCAGAAGATTTTACATTAAATTTTAATGACGTTATCAAAAGGACCAATAAACAGTGAGAAAGGGATATTTCGTAATTAATTTTAAAAATAAGATCTTCCCACTTTTTTTTTGTTTGTTTGCTTTTTTGTTTTGTTATTATACACCATAAGAAGCATTTAAAAGGAATGTGAACTCTGAAAAATTAATGTGTTGGTTAACAAATATGATAATTAGCAGAAGGTCAGAAAGTCTAAATCAACATCGGGGAGCAAGCTAGACTGTGGAGACAGTAAATCAGATGAAAGAGAGTCAAAAAGTATTGAAAGCTTATGATTGTAGTCTATTTGAGCAGTCATTGACTCTTGAGATGTAAAATATTACAAAAATTGGGATCAAACAACTTCAATAGTAAAGATGAGATCAAAATGCACTGAACCCTGCCCCACCCACCCCCCCAACCCTCCCTCCTTATTTAATTTTCCAAAATTCTAACTATTTTTACTGTTAAATATGACCAATGGAAGAGGATTATAACAACATGAATTTGTGGAATTTTGGTAAATAAGGTCTTCAGATCTTAAATCAATATGAACACAAAATATTGTTTCACAGATACCTGTGAAGAAAGAATATTTTTCACCAATGCTACCAACGTACGAGTACATAGAGTATGTATGATTGCACATAGAATTCTTGCATAACAAAGCTATGCATTTTAAATTTGGCTCAGACTGTAATTTATTATTTCAGCTTTGATCCGTCTTGTATACAGTAACTTATCATATAGAAAAAACATATGTCATAAATGAGATAAGTCTCTTAGTGGGAAAACACCAGGGATCTTCTTGTAATGTTTATTTTAAGGAGACTAAAATAAATGGTCCTCTTGAGTAAATTAGATCACTATATTTTCAGATGAGTTCAAGCGTACAGTCAAGTAGCAGGTACAGTTAAGAGTATTGCATATGAAAATAAGCAGATCAATGATAATCTGGTCATCTGTTTCCAAGAGAAAAATATTACTTATTTACAGAATATGTAAAACTGGGTTAAAAGTGTTTTGGATTATCATGGTTTAGGAGAAGTAGAAACCTTGGGTGATCCAAGAGGCAGGTAATGGGATAACATGCTGCTGCTATGTGTAGGGCTCTCCATCAGATCCAGTTCAAGTCAGCAGTGGTTAAGTATGTAAATTTATGTAAAAGAGAAATGAACTTTAACCTTCATTTCTTGAACTGTAATATAAAACACGTTCCTTTATGAGCTTTTACAAAATGAGTGAATAGTCTGCCCTTTTATTCACAAATGACTGAGTCGTGACCTACCTAACCTTTCCTCTGAGTCCAGCAGCAACCACTTTTTTTACCTTTGTGGAGTACTACTTTGCTGTACAGCAAGTAATATGGCTCAGTAGGAGGAGAAAAACATTTGTTTTGCAGAACCAGCACTATACATATCAGAGGGGTTTTAGCACAGTCTAACTCCAGTCTGGGTCTGCAGACCGAAGGATGATTAGCTGTCGGAGTGCATTAGGTGCACTCCTGGAGTGACTCATCCAGTTCAATTTCACACAACTGAACTAAAGCCAAGTAAAAGGGGATGACTGGAAAATTCCCTTCAAAAGTGCATTATGGGTTTGAAGAAAAAACCCAAAAGCTAATGGTAACCTATCCTTCAGATATCTACAGTATCATCTAAGCTTTCATCTCACAATGAAAGAGTGAGAAGGAAAAACTTGGAGTCTGATGGAGATATACTAGAAGTCAGAACTTTTCTCCTAACCATTAACTGGAAGGGGTAGGAAGATTATCCAATTTCTAACAAAATATAATTGTAAAAATGAACAGACCTGAATGAAAGGAAGACTTTCAAATGCATTTTGTGATATAACTGCCATGTTTTCTACACATGCTCTACTTTTATAGAAGTCTTGATTGACTGAAATAAGGCTGTCAACTGCATAGAGGGAAATAAATTAATGCAAACAGAATTTTTTCCACTTCTAGACTGGTCAGTTTTATCACAGGATCATAGAATGGTCAGGTTTGGAAGGGACCTCTGGTCCCTTGTCAGCAGGTCCAACCCCCCTGCTCAAGCAGGATCACTTAGATACAGTTGCTCAGGACTGTGTCCAAACAGCTGTTGAATATTTCCAAGGATGAAGATGCCACAATATCCCTGGGCAACCTGTACCAGTGTTTGATCACCTTCACAGTGAAAAAGTTTTTTCTGATGTTCAGAGGGAACCTCCTATGTTTCAGTTTGTGCCCATTGCCTCTGGTCCTGTCTCTGAAGCACCCTCCCTTCATATATATGTACATACCGATGAGATCCCCCTGAGGCTCCTCTTCTCTGAGCTGAATCAAAACAGAATCTACTTCAGAATGCTCTCCTTTGGTAATCTGTGATTTTTAATACTTCTAAAAATATATTGATAAATGTCCCATGTCTCTCAGTCTTCTCTTGCTGGAGAGATGCTCCAGTCCCTTCATCATTTGCAGGGCCCTTCACTGCAGTCTCTCCAATATGTCCATGTCTCTCTTGTACTTGGGACCCCAGAACTGGACATGGAACTGCAGGTGTGGCCTCACCAGTGCTGAGTAGAGGGGAGGGATCACCTCCCTTGACCTGCTGACAACACTTCTCCTAATGCAGCCCTAGGTACTGTTAGCCTTCTTTGTGGCAAGGGCACATTGCAGGATCATGCTCAACTTGGTATGTCCCCCGAGTCCTTTCTTCCAAAGCTACTTCCCAGATGGTCAGCCCCAAGGATATACCGGTAATGTGGTTATTCCTCCTCAGGTGCAGGATTTTGGACTTTCCCTTGTTGCACTTTAAAATTTTCTGTCAACTCATTGCTCCAGGCTGTCGAGGTTCTTCTGGATGGCAACACAACCCTTCAGTGTATCTGTTACTTCTCCCAGTTTTGCATCAACAGCAAGCTTGCTGAGAGTATAGTCTTTCCCATCACACAGATCATTAACAAAGATGTATCTAGATCATTAACAAAGATGTTGAACAAGGTTAGATCCAGTCTTGTCTCCTTTTGTACAAAGCTAGTTACTGTCCTACCATGATCATCACCCTCTGGATGTGACTGTCAGTCAGTTTTCAGTCCACCTCACTGTCTGCTCATGCAGCCCATGCTGCATCAGCTTGTCTATGAGGACCGTATGGGAGGCAGTATCAAAAGCCATAGTGAAGTCAAAGCAAAGAATATCCACTGCTCTCCCCTTGTCTATGAAGCCAGTAGCTTCATCATAGAAGATTAGGTTCGTCAAATATAATTTTCCCTTGGTGAATCCATGCTAACTACTCCTGGTGATTTTCTTGTCCTTCATATGCCTGGAAATGTTTTCCAGGTTTAGTTGTTCCATCAACTTCACAGGAATCAAAGTGGTGCTTACCAGCCCATAATTATTACTGACTTCATTGCTGTGTTTGAAATATGAAAGTAGTGAGTTTATTGAAACTTTTTTTTTTTTTTTAACCATTGCATGATGGACAAGAACACACTAATCAACATGGGAGAGTTGATATAAGCAGAAACTGAAGTACAGGCACCCAGATTTCAAGGTATTTACATAACAGCCAATTTTTGTTGAGGCGCACTTCTCAGGAATAGTAGCAAGTATTCCATAGGTAGTGCTGAATAAGTTAATTGCCTTAATACATATGCCTAGTGAACAGAATTCCATTTAAAAATGTGCCAAGGTAAAGAATCCATCATTTTGTGAACTGACTTAGCATACTGAGTTAGCATTAAATATTACTTTCTAAGCAGGTTTTTAAGGGGGGGATAAATCTGGAATTAAGATGGCATTCTGTGATTAGGTTTAGGACCCACTGTGGAGTGATATATGAAAAAAAAAGGAAAAAAACATTATTGGTATGTCAGCCCTCTTTCCCACTTTACTTATTACTCTTGTAGATAACTGTTAGTCTTTAAAAGTAGGTCTCCAGATTTTCCAGCATTATACTTTTTAAGTGCACTGTTTAGTCTAAATTTATTTAGTCTAAATAAAGTAAAAATCACCAGGATGGTAAAATTGAACTTTTCTTGTCTCTAAACTGGATAACACAAAACTAGCTAGGAGAAAACACTTCATATCATACAGCTCACCAATGTCCAATAACATACAGGATATATTCTGAGTTTATTGAGTTAGGCAATAAAACTTGTAAGTCATTGCAACAGAGGGAATATTTTTATTCATCTTGTTTGAATCTGATCAGCAGAATATCTGCCACATATTGAAAGAATTGTTTTTAAAATAGCAGAAATAAAACACCGCCTAATCCTTAAGGTGCTGTAAAAAGAGTTCTGAATGCATCTGTAAATGTTCTGGGCACATAATACAAAGGGGATCGCTTTTTTCTACAGCATAATGAAAAAGAGAAAGGAAATAGAATGAAATGAGGAAGAAACAGGTGAGGTAATAAAATGAAGACATGCAAAATTTTTTTTCTTATCTCTGGGGAAAGCACTGGAACCCCAATGAACAGCAATATTATTGTGTAAGAACAGTGCATTTGGGTTCCATGTGTACTTTATATATGTATTTCCAAAACAGAATCTACTTCAAAATGCTCTCCTTCGGTAATCTGTGATTTTAAATACTTTTAAAAATATATTGATAAATGAGGAAAGGCTTACTAAAAATGGGTTTTATTAACTGAAAGTTACATATTTGCTGCAACTAATTACTGTTAAAAATAGTTTTTCTAAACCAAGTAAAAAATCAACTTTAAAAAGGAAGAAAGTTTGTGAGGGAAAAAGAGAATGAAATTTAATAGAATACAGTGTGCATAACCTCTAACTTTCTAGTGTTTTACTATTTTCTTAATAATGTAACAAGTATGTTTAAGTCGGTCAGTCATTCCTTTTTTGTGCTGATAAAAAGTTCTGATATCAATCCATCAGAATATTAAGTTAAATACAAGAATGCATTGACTTTTTAAAACTATCATCTCCCCAGCTTTATAAAATAAAATCTTTGCTTATGCATATCTAGAAAAACAAATAATTTTATAAAGCAACGCAATTTGAGATTAGTGGGTGAAAGTAATGAGAGGAAAATTGCTTCACAGTGTTTTCCTGGTTTTGAAGTTTCTTCAGATAGACTACTCAATAATAAGACCTTAAATAGTGCACGCACAGTTGCAGTTTTTCCTGCTGTGGAATAAATTTTTCCCAATTTTTTTGCTAGTGTGTTTCCCATATTTATAATTACTTTCTGTTAATAAACTTCCATGTTACGCTGAATTTTTCTATTAAAAACTCATATTGTGCTTTTCTTGTACAAATTAAATATTCATATAACAGCTGCATGAAGTTTTACAGAAAGAACAAAAAAGCTCTGTATGCAGAAATGATGTTTGGTACTTAGGAACTATCATTGAGAATTGGATAATTCCTAAATTTGATAGTTGATGATTTTATGAACATTTATCACATAGCAAATTTTTTGAACATTAAGTAATGTTTCTTTATCTTGAGTTTATAGACAGAACTTTGTGCCAAATTTATTTTTGTATAATTTCACTCTAGTAATACTATGAATTTGACTTCATATTTCCTAGCAGATGACTGACAGATTAATAGACTCTGACTAGTTCTGCTACTTTTGCTTTTAAACTCTTTAATGTAAACCAATTTCAGCTTTCCTAACACTTCCAAACTGATCATGCTGTTATTAAGGACAGAGATGAGACTGCTCTGAAAGATTACATCAGAATGTTTTGAACATGGGGAAGATCAAGATTCTGATTTAAACTTTGTAACTTGGGCACATTTTTTCTCAAGTGTGAATGCATTGATATAATATATACAAAAATGAGTTTCATGTCTTATTGCCTCCTATAAATTCAAGTGCTTATAGCACAGTATCAGAACTACAAAACCTTTTCTTCCAGAGTATTAGAAGAAGTTACGTGAAAAAAAAAAAATATTATGGAATCCTAGTATCATGGAATGGGTTGGGTTGGAAGGGACCTTAGGGATCATCTGGTTCCAATCCCCCTCAAAACCCCATCCAACCTGGCCTTGAATGCTTCCAGGGATGGGGCATCCACAACTTCTCTGGACAATGTGTTCCAGTGCCTCACCACCCTCACAGTGAAGAATTCCTTCCTAGTGTTTAATATGTCTACCTTCTTCTCATTTGAAACCGTTACCACTTGTCCTATTGCTACAGGCCCCCGTAAAAAGTCCCTCTCCAATTTTCTTGTAGGCCCCCTTTAGGTACTGGAAGGCTGCTATGAGGTCTTCCTGGAGCCTTCTTTTCTCCAGGCTGAACAATACCAACTCTTTCTGCCTGTTTTCATAGGAGAGGTCCTCCACCTCTGATCATCTTTGTGGTCCTCCTCTGGACTCATTCCGATAGGTCTGTGTCCTTCTTATGTAGGGCACTCCAGAGTTGAACAGAGGACTCCAGGTGGGGTTTCATGAGAGCAGAGTAGAGGGGGAAAATTGCCTTGACCTGCTGGTCATACTTCTTTTGATGCAGCCCAGGATACAGTTGGCTTTCTGGGCTGCAAGTGCACATTACTGGTCCACGTTGAGCTTTTCATCCACCAGCACCCATAAGTCCTTCTCCTCAAGTCTACTCTTAATCCATTCTCTGCCCAGCCTGGATTGATACTGGGGATTGCCCCAACCCATCTGCAGGACCTTGTACTTGGCCTTGTTGAACTTCATGAGGTTTGCATGGGCCCACCTCTCAAGCCTGTCAAGACCCCTCTGGATGGCATCCCTTCCTTCCAGCATGTTGACCACACCACACAGCTTGGTGTTGTTGACAGACTTGCTGAGGGTGCACTCAATTCCACTGTCCATGTTGGCAACAAAGATGCTGAATGTTACTGGTCCCAGTACAGACCCCTGAGGAATGCCACTCATCAGCGGTCTCCACTTGGACACTGAGCCATTGACCACAACTCTTTGAGTTCAAGCATCCAGCTTGGATAAGGATTCCTTATCCACTGAGTAGTGCATTCATCAGATCCATGTATCTCCAGTTTAGAGATGAGGATGCTGTGTGGGACAGTGTGAAATGCTCTGCACCACTCCAGGCAGATGACGTTGGTTGCTCTTCCCTTATCCATTGGTGATGTAACCCCATCATACAAGGCCACCAAATCTGTCACACACAATTTGCCTTTAATGAAGCCATACTGACTGTCACCAATCACCTCCTTATCCTCCTTGTGCTTTAGCATAATTTCCAGAAGGACCTGCTCCATGATCTTGCTGGGCTCTGAGTTGAGACCGACCGACCTGTAGTTTCCAGGTCTTCTTTTTTCCCCTTTTTAAAAATGGAGGTTTTGTTTCCCCTTTTCCAGTCCAAGTGAATTTCACAGTACTGCCATGACTTCTCAAATATGATGGGTAGTGGCTTAGCAACTCCATCTGCCATTCCCCTCACGACCCATGGATACATGTCATCAGGTCCCATGGATTTGTGCACCTTCTGTTTCTTTAGATGGTCTTGAACCTGATCTTCTCCTACAGTGGGCAGCTTTTCATTCTCCCAGTCCATGCCTTTGCTTTCCATGACTTGAGAGGTGATGCTGGAGCATTTGCCAGTGAAGACTGAGGCAAAAACGTCATTGAGTACCACAGTCTCTGTGTACCAGGTAACCAGGTCTCCCGTTTCCTTCTGGAGATTACCCACATTTTCCCCTGATCTCCCTTTTATCACCAATGTACCTATAGAAGCTTTTCTTGTTGCCCTTGATGTCCCTGGCTGTAGAGGAATGAAGGCAGTGGGTTAATTAACATTGATAATATACAGCTGTGGGCTTGCTTCGGTAGCGATGAGTTGATTGACATGGACGATGTGCAGCTGTAGCTCATTCCTGCTAAGTAGTTAAATAGCTCTGAGGATTGGGGGAAGAGGTGATTGGATGGAGGAGGAGGAGTGTGGTCTGTCTTCTGGAGGAAGGTGAAACAGCAGAGACAGTGGAATTTGACTGATAGTAAAAGCCTTCTTGCAGCCTGATAGCTTGCTTGTGCTGTGACAATTGGTGCCCCATCTGAGGCTGAAACTCAGGACCTTCATATTATGAGACTGAGTGTAATGAGCGGTGATGGCTGTGCTGGGATACATTTGAAGTTTTGAGTGGTGATGGTGGTGCCCAATGTAGAGGAGACACGTGGGGATAGCCTGTGGTCTGGATCTCATTGAGATAGGTAGGGATAGCCTGGGGAACTGGGTTAGACACCAGTAGAGGTAAGCTGTTGGGATCAAAGAGAAGGAAGCCTGGCCACCATGGAGCAAAGAGACTGAGGGTAATGGGCAGAAGCGGTGGAGTGCGTGGCTGGATGTGATAGTGGCCCATGCTCTCAATAGAGAGCAGTGGTGGCTGTGCTGGGGAAAGGTGCAGGAACTACTTATTGAAGTTAACCTGGTATGGGGTGGTAAAAGCTTTGTTGCATCCGGCTAGTTTTGAAAGTGCTGCGACATCTGGCCAGATTTAATTCTGTCAGGGCTTTAGCTCTCCTAACCTGGTCCCTGGCTTCTTGGGTGGCTTCTCTGTATTCTTCCCAGTCTAACTGTCCTTGCTTCCACCCCCTGCAGACTTGCTTTTTGGTTTAGTTTGTCCAGAAGCACCTTGCTCATCTGTGCAGGCCTCCTGGTGTTTTTGCCCAACTTCATCTTTGTTGGGTTGTAAGCTTGGAGGAGGTGATCCTTGAATACTAACCAGCTTTCTTGAGCCCCTTTTCCCTCCATGGCTCTATCCCATGGTACTCTCCAAACGGATCCCTGAAGAGGCCAAAGTCAGCTCTCTAGTGGTTTAGGGCATTCATCTTGTATGCCCTCCTTGCTCCCCTGAGGATCTTGAACTCTACCATTTCATGATTGCTGCAGCCAAGGTTGCCCCTGAGTTTCACATTCCCTGACAGCCCCTCCTTGTCCAGCATGGCACTTCTCCTCGTTGGCTCCTCTAGTGCTCGGAGAAGAAAGTTATCATCAATGCATTCAAAGAACCTCCTGGATTGCTTATGTCCTGCTGTGTTGTCCCACCAACAGGTGCCAGGGTAGATGAAGTTCCCTGTGAGGACCAGGGCTTGTGAGTGTGAGGTGTCTCCTATCTGTCTATAGAGGGTCTTATCCACTCAGTCTTCCTGGTCGGGTGGCCTGTAACAGACCCCTATTATAATGCCACTTGTCCCTTCTCTTCCTTTAATTCTGACCCATAAGCTCCCAGCTGCTTATCCATCCCCAGATGGAGTTCCATGCACTTCTGCTGGCTGCTTTGAAAAAAAAGAAGCATTTCTGCAAACTCAGTGTCTGAGTGTAACAAATCGCTAATAAAAAGTACTAGAAGATCTCTGGGCTAAAGGCTATGTTCTGCCCTCTGTCTAAAGAGAGAAGGACATAGCTGATACTGTGATACGAATAAGAAAATTAACAGTTGGCCAACTTTGCAAAAGCTGTTCGGTTTTGTTTTTTTTTTCTCAAATAAAATGCACACATTCGTACTCAAAAGCACTGAACCACCTGCCATGAATGAAGGGGGAAGGTGAATGTTAAATGTGTTTTGTTATGGATATAGTACTTGAGTAATTATCTCAAGGGCAAGCAACCAGTCTCAACTACTTGTGTAGCCTCCCTATATAAACAATAAGAATAATGGACACATCTTGGGACAGGATAAATTGGTCTCTGATTTGCCTGCTCTGCTCTTGTTGTTGGGGATGGTATCACCAAAACTCTATACAAATAGAGCTGAGTTCATTTGTTTTGTAAAGCACCTAACAAATAACAGGTGCTTAACACACTGAGAATTAAAGTGCTTACAGAGAATGATTTCTCTGATGCCTGTGTTATTCAGGCTTTTCTCTAATTAGTGTTTGTTGCATTTGCGTGTCTTAACAAATAACTGGGAGTAAATACTGCTTTGTTCTCAGGGGACACTTAAAATATCCCCAGTCTGTATGTTCAGAAGTTTCCTATCCCAAGCATCTTAACAATAGTCCGTTCAGAACAGGCCAGGAAATTCATGTTATTACCTGTCCTCAACACAACAAGGTGCTGTGCAAGGAGTGAGAAAAGTATCATAGTAGATAGGATCACGTAACATAGATGAGTGCAGCTGTTACTGGGAGTTGTTGACTTACTACGCTTGCAGTTAATTTTGTAATTGGTTAGTTACAGAAATACACCACAATTGTTGCAGCAAGAAGTGTTGCACCACATGGCTGTACAAAGCTAAGCTAACGCTAAAACAAGTTAGGCAATAGTCGCCTCTAGTTGTTCTCCAAGCAGATCAAGAATGTCCCACATAAAAATCTGGGAATTCATGAGGGCTGCTAGCTATGAGAAGACTGCATTTGGAGCCTATAGGGCTGTAGAGTCTCACCTTATCAGAAGGCAGGTTTCCATTTTGTACTTGGCTTCTATCTCTGAATTCAGAGCAATGGAAAACATCACATTAAATTTTTCCCACTGATCAATTGCTTGTAATTTTTATCTTTAAAACTGTGCTACAGTTCTTAATTTTTGAAGTAAAAATCATATGAAATACTATTTATAATTTCTTCTCTGTTACGTATCTCCTGTAAGATTTTACATATAAAAAGTAATGAATACATTTTATTTTTGCAAACTTTTTTGGGCTTTTCTATAAAGGAGTGAAGGAGAATATATTTATTTAGGTAACGTGACGGCCTGGTAGGAAACTCCTTTCTCTTCCCTCCTCCCCCTCCATCTGATCAAAAGGGCAGAGTGTTGAAATACCACTTAGACTCTCTTGCTAATTGATGCCTTTACTAACAATTTAATCAATATGTCTGCCTCTTCATTCCAGGATCCATAGAAGGTAGGAAATTGCTAACTGGTGATGCAGTTCAGAAGATCACATGAAATTCTCTGCCATAGGATAATGAGCACTTTTTGTTTCACTACTGTTGTGAGATTTGCTTGAGATTTGCCCTCTCAAACTAAACTGCAAAAGGCTTTTTTTGGTTGATTTTTGTTTGCAGATAGTTTTTTCATGTTATTTTCCTTGTTTTCTGTTGCTTGGTACAAGGAAAAGCTTATTTCTGTGGTAGCTCTGCTGTGTGATAAGCTGGGCACTTTTCTGACACGGAAGCTCCATGGGTACGTATTAATCCATAGATCTTAATTTATAGGCATTTCCTTAGAAGTGCTGTTGATGTTTGTTATTGACACAACATAACTTATTTAGTTACAAACAATTAACGTTGTAAGTGCTCAAGTGGTGCATATTCATTGCAGTTATTTCCTTCTCTTAGATCTCAAATTTTCCTTTAACAACGTCCTTCTACATAAGCCCTAAGTAGACTAATATTTCATTACTGTAGTGCATTCAACAAAAACTTCACTTTTCAAATTAAATTTGGGGATATCTGGAGACCTGAAATATTGCCATAAAAATTAGATTATACGATTGCATAAAACAATGATTAATTATGATGAAATATTAACATATCAAAATCCAGTAAAAGCCTTATAGTTCCTTAGTTTCAGATTGTATTTCGGCAGAATTTAAATGATGTTTCTGGGTGTTCCTTAAAATCAACTCTGAAAACAGAAATTGAAAAACAATCTGCCCAATTTTGTCTGGTTTTGTACAGAAATAATCAGATTATCACATGATCTGAATACTTCATTGTAACAGTTTAAAAAAAGACTTTACTGTGTTGAAGAAATTAATTCAGCTATTTCTGCAGGGCTTACTGATAACTCTGTCTCAAGTGCATAAAGTTTACAGCTCTGTTCTGAAACAGAAATATTGGGGCAAATCTGGATCTATTTACTGTGCAAGTAATGCAGACGCTTCAGTAGGCTAGGTAAAATTAATAGAAATTGATCTGTACATGAAAATGCTTCTCTCAGATTCCTATTTGGAAAGTGGATTAGACCAAGGAATCTAGTATGAAAATTTAACTTTCTTTAGTGTTGTGAATGTTGTCCCTCTTTACATTGCCATGTGGTCTAGCTTCTAGATGGATGCCACACTACTTAAACTTCAGTTGGATTTTTTTGCCTGTGTTTCTCTTGGACACAGTGGTTCTCCATTGCCCACATACAAATATTGATTTCATGCTCTCTTATCTTGTCTAGATATTTTCTTGAGTATGATGATTGCACATATAGCATTTAATCTAATTTTTTACTCTCAATGTTTTGTTCTACTGCCTGGAATTATAAACAGATTGTGACTCTTTCATTAACTAGAAGGATTTTCCATTAATAAAGGACTCCAATTATATAAAAATATACAATTTTGAGATTTCTTTTGCAATGCACTCAGCTGACTATTTGAAGAAATTAGATTAGCTAATGTGAGTTAAAAAAAGAATCAATCTTGGTTGTGTTCATTTACTGGGCAGATGTTTTCTTGTTGTTGGTTTGTTGTGGGTTTTTTTAAACTGTGCCCTGAAGAATCAAAAGAAAGTTAGTTCAAATTTCTTAGAGATCAAGCAGTGATGGGAGGTGTTTTTATGACAGTCTTTGTCCTCAAAAATCTAGCACACAAGGTATTCACACGGATAATCTTTAAATATTCAGGTCCCAGTTCAAGATAATACTAAACTGGGACTTGAATACTGAGTGTGTGTGTGTAAAATTAAGTACTTAAATATGAGTCTTACAATGAAAAGCTTTGCGTGCCTACACCTATGCTACCTAGACCTATTTTACCCTAGAAAATGACATGACTTGTTTTCCACTGTTCTATTTAAAAAACATAATAATGGGTAACTGATTTAATGTTCCTTAAGTAACCGAAAGGTAACATCACTGTAGGTATTAATTGACTAAAATTCCTTAGAATACTGCACCAATAATACTACTTACTTTTCCTCAAAGCCAAAGGAGAAAAGTACAGATTCTTACTGACTTGGGGAAGAAGAAATTTGCTCTATGCCAAGAACATTTTACCATTGATACTTGTTAGATGTCAGCTGTGTATTCTGGAAGATGAAGCAATCTCCTAGGTGTTAAGTCCATAGCAGTATGATTTTGTATACCTATATTTCAAAATTACTTGGTTACTGTCATTGGTTTTAGTATTTCCTCATCATGAAATACCACCTCAGAAGTGAGTCCCTGAAGGTATTAGTGGCTTTGTCAACAGAGCAAACTGGATGGCTAGTTTAGAACTGATGGTTAAATTTGGACATAAATCTCATCCTGTGCTCCTCAGGCATTTCAGCATGTTCTTCCTTGAGTTATATTGTACTCTTACACTCTGATGGCAATGAGTAAAATTCCTTTCACTGTCCGTTTCATTCCTTTCACAGTCATATAGGCTTGCTTTGTAGTCATAGGGAAGAAATAGACCCTTTCAGAGGATGATTTCTCCCAAGTATTTTAGATATTTATCTTCACACGGGATGAATTGCCCTCTGGAGGTGTTTCTCTGTCCTTCTGTAAAAGCAAAAAGCCATATGATAGATTTAAGTAGGTTACTAATTCTTCAGCAGCTAAATATATTTGCGATTAATTCCAGTCAAGGTGAAATAGGACTGGATAAAGGTCGGTAGCTAAAACCTGTATGCAATGCTGTTGTTACCTGTAGATGGAAAGATTACTTGGGCCAGCACATAACAGATGGAGTCAAAATGGGCTCACAGACTATACTCTGAAAAAAATGTGAATGCTAAAAAATTAATGCGTATCAATAAATGTTTTCTTTAGAGTTCTGGTGATGATTGAAACGTAACTTTTGCCAACTTCATCAGGTAAAAAGATGAAGATGGCATCTTTCTGTTAAGATCTGACTATAAAATCCTTGCTAAGAAGCAGAAAAATTTGTTTTAAAAAATATTATATTTAGTTGCAAATTATATTATATCACAGATACTTATAACAGTGTTGTCTGATTCCTTTGGATTTCCAATTTCTCAATTTGTCACAACAGTTTTATACCAGGCTTAAAAATTTACAGTCACCAGTCATTTCTTGAGACATGTCAAAAAAGCACAAAAGCAGTATTTTCATGACCCAGGCCTGTTTATTTGTGCACATTGCTTTTAGGACTTCTCTTGTAAATTGCATGTTTATTTTTTATCATGTATTTTGAACTTAAAATAAGAATATTTATATCTTGAGTTCTCTATGTAGCAGTAAGAATATTGAGATATGTAAATACACCTTTAAAATACAAAATTAAACCTAGTTATGTTGTTACATTAAATATATATTTATCATATTTAAAAGTGACATTGTACAAAACCTCAGTTTCACTAATCCAAATACTTTTCCCAAGTGATCATTAATCATGTGAGCTATAGACACACATCTGAAAGCTTTGTCACAAAACTAAGCTGTGATACATGGTGAGCTGGAATCACACTGCCACCTTCACTGGGATATCAAGACACAAACCCATGAAATTTATAAATGAAGAATAAAGTACTATTTAATTTAAAATTATTCCTGGAGATTGAGGGAGTGCATACCAAGGGAAAAAATGTGAAAGGCATGCAGAAGAGACAGAAAGGTAAGCTACACTCTGAAAGCACTAATTATGTGAATTATATAGGTAGTCATATGCTATAGACAGGCTGAATTTTGTTGACATACTGCTGAGTTAGGAATAGTCTCCTTCAGCTGGAAAATCTACTTTTCCAACTGAATCTACAAGGAACCTAAGGCAAACACTAACGCAGTGACTTAGACAGCTAAAGTTATCTATGATAAGTCCCACCACAGATAAGTAACATACAAGGTCTCTGAAGATGAAAGAAACTAATAAATGTGTTCATAATCCACTCAGTTTTATAAATAATGACTTTCTCTTCTGACTTTGGCCTCCTCTTCATTATTCTTACTCAGTTTTTAAATCTCCTAGAATCCCTCAAACTAAATGTTGATTAATGGCTCTGTGAGGTGTGTGTTGGGTTTCTTCCTCACATCCACCCTTGAAATGGAACAGCATAGATTTGCTCAACAAGCTCTTGTCTCTCATCTTTAACCAGACAAAAAAGCAAGATAACTTGGAGTAGTGTCATGACAATCCCATGTCCGGAGTCAAAGAAAAGCACCATGAGACAAGGATATAAAGGTTGCTAGATAAATCGGTTGATTCCTTAACATTTTTCATTCTCATTATGGTCTTTATAACAGGTCTTTTTAAAAAGGTTTCTTTTGAATATATTACTCAAGCTATTGCAGTCACAAGGACAAATAAAGGTTGTGGTTTCCTTTTTTCTTACTGCAATATTTTTTTGTCAGGAGAACAGATTACTTTGGTACCATTTGTCAATCTAACCATAATCTTAGCTCTGGGATAAAATTCAGAGTTCTTAAAACACAGGAAAAGGCACATAAGGACCTGAAATTGTCTGATAACAGTATGCTTTTCCCCAGAAAAATCTAACTCCTTTTCTTCCCAGTTATGTCACTCCTGTTTGCAATGACAGCAATTATGTAATTCTGACCACCATAGCCACACTCTGACAATGACCTGGAATTAAAAGAACTGATTTATCTTTTAAAATGTAATATTATTATTCTTTTGACATAATCATCAGAAACTGATGGCAGTATGGCAGGTGCAGCTTTCTTCTCTTTCTCTCTTCCTGAGCTCACTTAGCTAATTTAATCATTCTTTTTGATCTTGTCATTTTACCTCTGCTTATATAAGTATCTTAAAGCCAGCTTAGTATTCATTGCTTTCTCTGTCCTTTTCCTTCTCTTTAAAAAATTTGCTGGTGAAAGCACCAGTAAAACACAAATTTTATGTAGACTGCATCTGACGTGGAGCTACATCTTGCCTTCTGACAGTACACACTACCAGATTTTTTTCTGAAAAGGTACACAGTTCACTTGCCTATTTCAAAAATCAGTAAAATTTCTTACTTACTAAGAGCTAGGGGAGGGAAAAAAAATATTATGTGGATGGGGTTTAACTCCAGATATTAAAGATCAAGATTTGTCTGAGCTTCTATGTACTAGGTCTGGTTCAAATGGAGGTGTGTGGTTTTTTTTTCACAGCAGCCCATATGGTGCTGTTTTACATTTTTGACTAAAACAGTGTTGATAACACACCGATGATTAAGCTGTTGCTGAACAGTGCCCGCACAGTCCAAGGTCACCTCTGTTTCTCATGCTGCCCTGCAGTGAGCAGGCTGGGGGTGGCAGGAAGCTGGGAGGGGACACAGCTGGAGGAACTAACCCCAACTGACCAAAGGGACATCCCTTACTATATGGTGTCATGCTCAGCAATAAAAGCTGGAGGTAGCAGCCCCTCAGAGTTCGCCTGGGTCTGTTGGTGGGAGGTGGTAAGAAATTGCCTTTGTATCACTTGTTGGGTTTTTTTCTTCCTTTCACTTACTAAACTTTATCTCAACCCATTATTTTTTCATGCTTTTGTTTTTCTGATTCTCTTTCCTATTCTGCTGGGGGCAGAGGGACTGAGCAAGCTGCTGGCCAAGGTCGACCCACCCTGTCCTGCTATAGTCGGTGAAGATCAACAGTGTAGGGTGGGATTTAGTTACCTAAGTATGCCATTTGAGATACCCTAAGGTACCCTGCCTAGACCCTGTTGGCTCTCCAGAAGGATATAGGCATGCTATACCTTCTTTAACATATCTGTCACAGCCTGCTCTCCTCGCACATTCCCCCTCTTCCTAGGTTGTTGTTTGGTTTGTTTTTTTCATGGAGCCTAAGAAAATATTACCAGTGAGCATGGCAGATTTTGGAGAGCTGCTCCTCCATCCATAAAGTAAGTCAACTGAATCTGGAGTCTTTGGCATCCATTGAACCAATAAGCCTGGATATTGTGGGTAACTACCACATATTAGACATGAAAAGGAATCTATGGTGACAGCCAAGCATGTCAAATGACACTATGTGCCCACATTTAAGAAACCGGATCGATTCTCGGATATCCCTTGACTATGATAGATGCATAGATAGTTAGTGTGTAGTCAACCTCCAGGCACTTCGATGTTGACAGCACAGAATGGAATCTAATGTTGTACATAATCATCATTCATCTGGGCCAAAGAATAGGCTTTGGATTGCTTTTTGTTATTTAATACTAGTTTTAAGGAGGTAACAGCTAGAATTACTTGTAAGGTTTAATATCTACCTTGCTAAAGCCTCTGCAAGGAAAAACCTACAGCACTTTCTTCATTGTGTGCTGACATATAACAATATATACAGCACAATAAATTGGAGAATAAAACTACAGAGGGTGACACGATGGCTACACATTTTATCTACATTATCTATGTCTGTTCTCTGGGCCACAGAGTGGTATTAGATTTTACTACTAAGATTCAAAATGGAAGAATATGCAAAGCATCTACCCTTGTTTAACAGTGCATTGACATCTTTTACTTTAGTGCAGATGAAAAAGGCAGATGAGAAGCATTGACATTGGTAAGAGGTAAAGGGGTTATAATGGGAAAGTAAAATTTGCTGGGCTGCTTGATTACCTTTTCTACAAAAAGTCCACACTACATGTATAGACAGGAGACTATAATAACAGGAAATTTTATCAGAGAAGGTGAGGAATTGGGCAGAGGAAATAAACTCAGTTATTAAATAATCACAATAACACAACTGAATAAAGGAGTGGGTAGAATAGTGGCCATGGCAGAGTTAAGTCATATCTTCAAACAGATAAACCAAGTAGGGGTGAGATAGTAGGAGCCTAAAACTTTTTGTCAAGTAGTAGTCCAGTTTCTACATGGGTAGTGTAATACCAACATCCCAGACTCTCTTTAGCTCTTAGAGGTCTAAAAGCATCCAGACCTAGTTAAGACAAGGATGTGTAATTAATTAAATAATAGACTGGAGAAGACAAGATTAATTTATTAAAAAGGGTACATGATTTTGACCCAGATTACCCAGAAAGGAGGAGGAAGAGGGTTTTGCTGGTGATATGAAGCAGAAGAAAAAGCATAGATAAAAATTAAAAGAGTGGGATAGATTAGACAGCAGAAACTGAAGTCTGCCATAAAGCACATGAGTGTGTGGTGAATGTACAGGGAAACAATGAAAGGTGGAAACTAAGAAGTTAATAATTGCATATACAGAAGAGTGGACTAGGCAAGCAAATTGCCATGCAGATCAGTTGTGGAAACTGATGCAAGAACATGGAAGACAGCAATTATGTCTCTGTTATTACCCAAATGACTGAGTAAATGGGATGCCAAACACTCTTCCCTGTGGATTCATACGGAGTCTGTTCACAGACTAAAATTTAATGTGCTGGATGGCGGGTAACACCCTGCTTTTTTGGTTTATTTAGGCAAGAGAAGTCAACAGGAATTAACTCTTGAGCTGGATGCCATACACAAAAATGTGATTTGTCTTCAAGATGAAGACACAAGCAAAAAGCAAGATGGCAATAAAATGACATCTGCTTGTTTGGAATGCCTTCTTTCTGCTAGACTTGCAAAAATTTAGCAGCATTTTTTGTTTTTTCCAAAGAAAAATTAAGCAGAATTCATTATCTTTTCCCTCCAAAATGTAATGACTTTCTAGAATATAGACTTCATCTGTGGAGGGACAAAGTATATATTATTAAAAATGCTCTGAGTTGGTTAACATATAGTACTTTATGTTCTGTAATTCCATGTTCAGTATGCATAACTTTTTGACCTTTGGAAACTTAGCTAATAATATATCACAAAAGCTCTTGCAATAATTATAACATTTTTGTGCCCTTTGTTTCTTTGCTGTGTCTGTGTGTGCACTGATAAATGTTAGTGTCTTGTTAAAAGGATAGTGCTCAGATTTCGATCTCTGGAGTGTGTGAACGGATAGATGCTGCATTATAGTGCTATTGCTGACATTTTTATTCAGAGCCAAGGCCACCAACACTTACAGCTACTGCTGTTCTATTAAATATTTGTCAGCAAAAGAGACTAAGGATTGCTTCTTTCATATTTCTTGTGCATGCTGAGTTACACCAAAGACAAAATGTCAGGTGAAAATCAGCACATAACCTTTTTCTGATAGCAAAACCCTTAGCTTGCATACAGAGACTGTGGCCTTTCAAGAATATGCTATTGCAATGCGCACTGTGATCCTTTAATTGAAAAGCAGTGTAGGTAGATAATTGTGCAGATTAGAGACATAGCCACGATGTGTGCCAATTATGCATGAAAAAAAAATGGAGACTTTGTATGACGAGGGGGATAAAATCAGTCTGATATAATCATAGTAGAGACAAACTTTCCTTATAACTCCCACATGAAATTAGAACTTGTAACTTTTAAGTGACGCAGTGGGGGCTGGTTTATTGCTAATGCTTTTGAATAGGCCCTGCAGGGCTTGTTCACTTTTAGTTTCTTGGTAAGTAGTTTGAGTTTAAATGAACTGGCATGATAGACTCTCATTTCTGTAACACCTGTAAAATTTCCACTACAGTCATCCCCTGCTCTGTCTCATTCTCTTGATAGTCCTGTGCATGACAGCATAAAATTCAGAGAAAGGAATAATTTATTTATTTTAAAATCTGCGAGAAGGGGAGAATGGGAGTTTCAGAAAACAAGTTGTTTAAAGGTAGTAACATTATCTTCTCAATGTACTGATAGCCTTCCAGTGAATAGCTCTGCTTTCTCCAGCATTCAGCATTTCAGCTCATCCCAAGTGCTGTTATCAATGCTGTCAGCCATAAGAATGAAGTACAGTAAAGTGTGTCTGTGGCACTTATGATTTGTGCCACTACTGATACTGAAGAGGTTAGACACAAGTCATTATTTTAATTCTTTTTATTTTTTAGATGTATTTTACATTTCTTTTTTAAAAATAACTTTTTGTCTCTTCATCGCCCATTCAGTGAAAGTAGTATGTATTTTTCTCCTCTGTCTTAGGGGAAGAGGACTGAGTTTTAGTGTCTGCTCTGTCAGGGAAGGATTGAGTGAGAAGGAATCTGAGAGTCTCTCTGGGGTGATTGGGGAAGAAGCTGTGTGAGAGCAGGGCTTGGGGGGGAAATAGAACTCTGGAAAAAACAAGAGATTTATTATGTTCCTCTTTGACACAGTTTTAAGCTGGTAGTTCTCTGAGTAGATGGGGAAAGAAAGTTTTTTCTCCTAAACTTATGCTGTAATTTTTGGGAGAAAGAGAATTTTCAGATGTTAAGAACTGTAAGTTTTGGAATTCTCTGAATTTCCCTTTATCATTAATTGCAGTGAACCTCAGATATGGGCTTCATGAAGCTTTGTGAAAGTTCCTATCCTCTGTTTCAAACTTCTTTAGAGTGATTATTACATAGCGTGACATAGTATATTTTTTTCAGATGAATCTGTGTTGCTAAAGCAATAAGGAGACCACAGACAGATGGAGCATCCTTTAAGGTTAATGCTCATTCAGCACTACATAATATTTAAAAAAATGTTAGTTATTAATATGTTAACATCATAATTTGTAATAATATACAATTAATTACATAAACGTTTGACATAAACACAACCTCTGTAGTTGGTAACTAAGGCAATGGCTGAATGTTTACAAATAATCAGGAATGTCTGGGAAAAAAAACCCTCTCAATTTTCCATCTTAAAAGACTTTTGGAAATAAATGAAAATAATATTGTGTGGATCTAAACCAGTTAAAATCTGGTATGATATTATAATCTTTGAAATTTAGCTGAATGTGAATATTTGTACTACACTGTAATTCAGGTGACCACTGTTTATGCCTATCAACATGTTATCTACCCTTTCTTCATAGAAAAAAAAGATAATTAGGCATTCAGAAGTAAAATTGTGTCAGTTATGTATAAGTGAGTTCCATCTCAGCTAACTTCAGTGCTTAATTGAAGTACAAAGATGGGAACCTATTTGCCTCTCAATCAATGAAGAAATTATATACCTCTAGACTGTAAGGAGCCTGACACATCTGGAAGTGTTATTTCTTCCCACTGAAAATAGCAGGAGTGTTCAGGATCTTGGAGTTTTAAACTCACAATCCATTTAAACTTGCTTAAGCCAACAGTTATATCAATAGGAAGTAAATGTGCTTCCCCTAGTCTTCTTGGTTGCTCAGCCTTGTCCCACACTCCACCAGATGTTGCACCCACACAGGCACACCAGAAAACATCCAGAGGCACTGGATCCCAGCTGGAGCTTACCACTGCAAGGTGAAAGGTGCTGTGACATTGCATTTGCACTTAGTGATCTGACTGTACTGGATTTCAGTACTCAGCATTAGAAATACCAAACTTTGTAATATAGACTAAATAACAGCAGAACCTGCTGGGGAAAAAAAAAATAAAATAGTTTGGATATGCTGTGTATGTACGCACTGGATATTATTAGTAACTCACCTATGAAAACCCTCTCTGAATCCCATCACCAAACAAGTTCTATGCAACTGCAATTTCTCAGGTTACAGCAGGCTTTTCAGCTTTTATTTGGATATTCTGCTTTGTCTTGATAACAATATACAAGATCTCACCGCCTGTCTATAGGATGGGCATTTACTCCCACATTTATCGATGCTAGTTACCCAGTTTTTTGCACATAAGGGAAAACAAGAGAGAAAAGTATCTGGAAAGAGCAAACAGCAATATACAAAATTCACTAAAATTAATACATCTTAATGAAAACAAAAACTTATTTTCTGCCCCATGCTTTGCAAGATCCCCTATGAAGCACAGTGGAAACAGTTGAAAAATAACGGTCACATACACACACAGAGCTTCTTTGGTATTTTTTACAGTTATAAATGAATAAGCAATTATATGAATAGATGGCAAAAAAGCACTAGATAAACATGCAATTTTTAGGTTAACAGCAACTTTAAAACTCTATGCAGACTGAAAACTTTATACTCCTGATATATAAAGAAATATGTGTTCTTCATATGCATGCATAATTCCCCAAAGTTTTGTGCATGCAGATACCATGGCCTATATGCACATCTGTGATTCAAGATTTCGATGGGTTTGCTACTGTTATTACTTCAGGTACTGCCACACGTGGAAGTACACAGATCTACCCCTATCCAAGACCAGAACTGATAGGACCAATCACATTTACTTTTTTACTTAAAAATGTAAGTTCCAATGTATATTCTCCCACATAACATTTTTTTTCTCTTTTGGCATATTTTACTTTCATTGTATGAATTTATAAACTGCAATCATTAAATAAACCTGTGATTAAAGCATATTTTCCAGAGGATCATGATAGCTATCAGGCCCTCTTCACTTAAATTGTTTATAACCCATTTCCATCAGAAGTAGTTGTTTAAAATGAATAGACACAATGGATTATCGCTTAGCAGGGGAAAAAATTATCATATAGTGCATCACGCTGTTTTGTATGCAGGCATTAATTTAAACAGGCATTATAAGATTTTGATGTGTCTTCTGACAACCAAAGTGATATGTTAGTAGGTAGCAGCAGAATAGTTGTACATTTGTTAAAAACTGATTATCATATTACTAAGTAGTAAACTAAATTTTTTTAGATATTTGTAATTACTTCATGAATAATCTTTAGGATATTTACCTTGTTTTCAGTCTTTAAGGAGCAAAACTTCACAATTAAGAGCAATTTTAACAGTGCAATATGTAGATAAGGAAACCTCACTCAAAACCTCTGCTTGTAATAATTTCCAGTACGCTCCAAATATGTGACTGTTTAAAAGCTGTTTCATCCCAAACCTCTCCCATTCTGTTCTCAGTGTTTGTTTCCATTATACTCACTGCTGTGACAACGTACACTGTAATAACGCTACTTTTAAATGGGTCAACTTTCATACTGATAGTCATGTGGCTGTGGTGCAACAGGACCATCTTCAGGGTGAAAAATCTAAACAGAAGCATAATAAATACCAGAGTGGGAAAAGGAACCTCACATAATGTGATTTGGACTATTGTTTTCTCCTGTGATAATCATGGAATGGTTCAGTTTAGAGGGACCTCAGGAGTTCTCCAGTCCAACCTTCTACTTAAAGCAAAGCCAGCCACGAGGTCAGACAAGGATTCTCAGGTCTTTGGCCTTGACATTCAGATGAAGGCAAAAGGTCTAAGTCTCTCTAGGGTCACTAAAGAAAGGTAGGCAAATTAATTAATTGTCCAGGATTTACAAATATTGGCTCGATACAAATTATCAGTTTAAAATACTAGCAGAGTAGTTTTCATGCTGTAAATTAATGTACTTGCTTGCAAAACACCAATCAAGGTAAAATCTGCTTGTACAGTCTAGGGACTCTGAGAAAAAAAATATTTAGTCTTTAATTTTTTTTTCTTTTATGTAAAAAATTTGAATGTTTAAAAAAATTTATCAATGCTTTTACAAAATCTTGAAGAGCCAGTTGAGATCTTTCTGAACAAGTTTTATTATTTCAAATAGTTTTAAAATTAGATAAATATTTTGTGGTTTTATTGAACCACATCACATCTCAAGAGTGTTCTATTTTATTCTGTATCATTCCATTTGATCTCATCAGACTGCAGCGGTGTTCAAAGTTATAATGATGTATAGCAGAATTACTGTGGTCTCTGAGGAAAATTCATGGAGATGAAAAATTGACTTCCCACTCGCATACCATAACCAATCAAATTTTAATTACAATTGTTTTAAATTAATTGACTTCCAGTAACATCTTTAAAACCTCATTTAAATTAAAAAATCTCATGTATCTGTGTCATAGATCTGTGAATCAAAGATGGTCTTGTATTGTAGTCAAAAATAGTACTTTCAAAGTACCGTGCAAGCTCTAGTTTTACCATCTTTTCTTCTACTGCCACAAGTAGAAAGAAGTTTTTCTGTGAAAATGCTCATTATCTGAATACAGTGAAAAAGACCCTGTGGGAAATTGTTTTTGAACTGTAACACATCCATTGTTAGGAATCACACAGCCACAATTTATCTTTGATAAATAAATATTTACTTCATCCAGATAAGTAGGCCTGTCAAACTGCAATTCATAGGGCTAGCGCTTCTGGAAATTGGCTTATGCATATACAAGTTCACTGGAGACTGCTTCTCCTTTTTTTTGCCACTACATTATTAAAAATAGCAATGTTTGACACATTTGTGCATAGAGCTTTTTATGTTACCCTGGCAAGATAAAAGAGCTGATACATATCTCTTGCTAGAATCTATCCTCAGCTTTGCTCAGAGTGTGAAAGGGAAAAATTTCTAGAAAACTAATTTTTACAATAATAAAGAGAAGAGAGGAGGTTCTTATTATTACCTTGAAGACCCTGAGTATTAAAATAACACCAGAGCATTTTTTAAACTGCAATAAAAATATCCCATATCACATTTAGAAAATAAATATAAAATATATATACGTGTTTAGAGAGTATACTACATGAGGGAAAAATAACAAAAAAATTCAAAGCAAGCATCCTGTTTACCCAAGTGAAGCTTACTCAGAATAGAATTTTCCAGTTTTGACCTACATCAAGTTTTGTTTACACTAGACAGGACTGAATGTGGGTCAAAAAGTCAGAGGGCTTGCTCCGATATTTGTTTATTTTTGAATACTCCAGTGAATTTTTGTCTCCTGGAATGTGCTTTCAATGCATTTCTGACGACAGATTTTTGGGCTGGTAGGTTCTTTACGGATGGGAGTGAAATGCTGAGATATAAACTTTCTACTCTACCGGAAGTGTTTGAAACACAAAATGCTAGTTTGTATGTACTGGACTGCAATGTTAACTTGCAATGACAGGTATTACATATACTGCAATAGAAAATGTCCTATTTTCAACTGTGATGGTGAAACAAGTACATGCTTTATGGAAACAATCATGTTATCACAGCATGCTAGTATCCTACATTTATTTTGTAAAATAATAATTCTTACCCTCATTTTCATATATATTTTATCTTTTCTAAACAAAAGAGCTACAAAATTCACTTGCAAATAACTTCAGGCCATTCTAATTACATGTGAAGTTTGTTAAGTTCAATATACAAGTATGAGGGAGCACTCAAACAATCCGTGGCCACAACATAAAAAATCATGGGTTTTTTTAATCCATGGTCCACACAAAGAAGATTGGAGGGAGTTCCAAATGAGATATGAAAAGCATTAGAGATTTTGTTTCAAAATAGAAAACATTGCTGGAAGACATTGCAGAATAAGTTGACGAAAGGAACTGTACCAAATTACCAGAAATACATGGTAGTCACCTGAGAGTTTTAAAGCATTTCAGGGATAAAATAGACATGGATGATTTTTGTTGAAACTATCTTAGCAGTGGCCAAGATACTGCCAGAAAGGCGGCAAACGCCGATTTTTAAAGACAGTTTCAAAGAAAATCCTGAGATCTACAGACAAAAAAAGCCTGACAAATTTGTTAAGAAAAATATAGAGACAATTTAAAAGAATGGATTAACTAACACAGAGACTAATGTGATACATTGAGAAAGAGCTGAAATGCCTTTTACAAAAGAACCCATGACTCACAATGTCTGTGCACTTGGATTTTCAAAAACAGTTCACCAAAGTCCCCACTAAAGACTTGTAAAAAGTCTAGGAATTAAGTTACAAGAACAATAAAAAACATAGGGAACAAACAATTAGTTCTTCAAGATGAGGAGGTTGTTATGGGTCTGGATGTAGATATTCCATGCTGTTCAAAGTATTAATAAAAGTTTTGGAGAAAATAATGAGTGTTGAAGTGAACATGTTTATTAATAATACAAAATTATTCTCATGGTTGAGAGATGTGAAAGGACCACACAGCACTAAGTGACTGGTAATATTACTCAGAAGTTAGCTCTCAAGATTTTGATAGGTAGTTCTGTAAAACTAGCAGTGCTTGGTAGGAATGAACATGAAAACATAAAAGCAAACCAAATACTAAAAATAATTAGGAAATGTTTACAAAAGAAAGCAGAAAATATCCTTAAAGTTATGTCACAGCACTCTCCAAACTATCAAATTGCAACAAGGTCTTTTACCAGCATACCCTTCATACAGTCCCTCTACTGCCTTCTTCTCATCTTGCCTCATCCAGGACCTGCTCTCTTCTCTTGCTTCTTCCTCGGCTGCTCTCTCTTCATTGGCTCTCAACCACTTAACTTAACCAGCCACAGCTGCACCTTATCTACATCCGCCAACCTGGGGGCCCTGAAGCCAGCTCACAGTTGTATATTATCAATGCTAATTAACCCAGCTTCATTCCACTACAAAGGTATTTTGTAAACCATCGGATGACTGAGTGCAGTTAGGGAACTTCTCCCCACCTTACCGTTGTAAAAGGTCTAAAAGTAGACATGTATTTACTTCTGCACAGGCAATAAGCAAATACACTAGAAAACAGGGAGGAGGCAAAGGGAGAGAAGACTAAAAAGGTGTCTCTCTAAAACCATGAGTGGCATTGAAGAGAGAAGGACATAACTGTGTATTACTCTCATACAAAATGTTTAAATTAACTACTAACAGTAACTAACATATTAACTTTTAACTGTGTTTAACTAAAGCATACATTCCAAGAAGGCTTGGAGTTGTAATCTGAAGACTTCAGGGAGTGGAGAATCTACCAGTTCCCTTATTAATAGCTAAACACCTACACAGTAGAAATGATGTCTCTGTCTCCTGTATAAAAAGATCTTTTACCACCTGTTACTTTCCCTGTATGAAAGTACAAATGCATTATAATCAGGCAGGGAAAACTATCATGGCACCAAATGTGGTAAGATAGCTCATAGTGCTGAGGGTGTTATACACTTAGGAATTCAATTAGCAGTGGGCGTAAAAGTCCTCATTAAAAATGACTTTTTATTTAAATGTTACATAAAGTAGTCTTAAACTTTCAAAGATTCTGTCATCATTATTCCACTTCTTTTAATTTCTCTTGTTTCTCTGCAGATTTCTTGTATAAATTACAACATTTTCTTTATATATATGCTATAAATGTGTTATTTTCATGCTTATTAGATTCAAGTGCACAACATTATTTCCTTTCCCTTTTTTATATTTATTACAAATCAACCATAGATTGCAAAATTAAGAACATTTCAGTCCTGAATACCTGAGTTAACAAAGTCCTTTTAGGGTTCTGGACTCAGAAACTGGGAGAAGATGAAACCTGGAGAGTGAAATTGCTTTGATTGTCTAAAATTCCATTTTTTTTGTAGTACAACAAAGGAATATAAAGCAAGACCACTAGGAATTTGAACATATGCTATACATAACATTCTGCCAGACTGCAGACAGGCTTGTGAGAGCTGAATTGAAACGGGTATTTTTCTTCTTTTAGCAGAAGCCTATCTGAGATGAAATATGTGGCTGACCTATAGTAAAAGTAAGCATTTCCCAGAGGAAAAACATGCTAGATTTGCCTTAAAGTTAATTCCTTTGTTCTTTTTCAAGTATCTTATGACAGCTGTTTTGTAGTATGTGCTTTCATCTGTGATGCAAACGTGCTATAAACAATTGGCTTTAAAGACTCAAGTGATAAATATAAATCTTGCTAACATAGCTACCCAAGTAATAAAATGAGTTTAGCCAATAAAGTAGTCCATTTGTAAAAAGGGCACTTAACTTCTTAGCAAGCTTCAAAGACGCCTCAGCCTAGATCTTACATTTGCAAAACTAATGCATGTCCTAGGCTGTCAAAGTAATGGTGGGCCCAAACTTGTACCAATAGCAGAAGAGGTGATGGGGCAGCTTTAATTGCTGAAAGGAAAGAAGATTAGTGTCTGATGTTTTTATTTAGATTTTTTTTTTTCCTCTGTCATGATTTTCTGTCATTTTCATGCTGGAACAGGAAAGTTCTGGAGTAGGTTTACCACAATTATTTCAAGGCTTTGTCAGATAATTTTATTTCTAGAGAAGAGTGAACATTTACCAGGAAGAAAAGTGTGCCACGTGTTAAACACCAAGCAACTAGCATTACAAACTAGAGCAATGTCATTTGCTATGGATATCTATGAAACGTATGCTGAATAAGTGCCTATTAGTTCTTCTACTTCACTGTTTCTTATGTGCTACGTTTCTCTAATAGCAACAGTGCATATTTCTAGCCTTTCAGTGTTTCAGTCTTTGTCATCATGAACGTGAAGTACAAATGGTATAGGCATGAAACCCAACCTTTGCTTCATTCATATATCTTCATTCTACATACTAAGGATATCAACACTTTTGTCAAAGGATTATCACTTCGGAAAGAAAATGTGGAACAAAATCATAACAGTTAGAAAATTGCTAGTTTTTATAACAATGTGAGAAATAAGACAAACAGAAATTCGGAAACCTCCAGGTAACTTCATGAGTTGATGGACAGGAAACTGACCTTTGACAAAGTCATGTTTCAGCTCAGGCTGACGGATATTAGAACCTGAGAGAATTTGAACAAAAGTCTGCTTCCTGTACTCATGGCTGGTTTAATACAGGAAATGGTTTTCAAGAATTCAATACACAGCTTTTTCATTCAGTCTAAATCAATGAAAAGAGAGCACCTTAAGATACTCATCTTAAGACGTTAATAACAAAGAGCCTGAATGTTTCTAAATGAGGCTGTCTAATGATTTACAACTCACAGAGCTAAAAAAAGCATCAACGCTAAAGTCAAGAATAATCTGAACAAGGAGATTCTGCTTGCTATATAGCCCCTAACTGATAACTGGGACTGGTAGGTAGATAAAGAGATTTGTAAGAAGAACATAAAAACTTGCATTCATTAGACTTGCTGTATATACGCTCTTATATACAGAAATACTATCCTTTAGTGTTGTCAACAATGCAGTTTTGCTGTGGTTCAACTAACAAAGTCGCTGGAAAGATCTGACTTTCCGTGAGACCTTACAAGACTCAGTCAGAATATGTAGTGTAGTACTTCACTACAGACAAAAAGGTTTGGCCTCTGAAGACTTGGGGTATTTAGATAAATTTCTTAGGACTTACCTAATGGTTCTGTGCTTAAGTTGGTACCGTAATTTACTCCTTGGATGCATAATGGATAAAGCAGGGGCTAATGATCCTGGATCAGTACCTAATGCTCAGAAGAGATTTTTCACTTTTCTGATACAACTGTATGCCTACTACTACTACATAGGCATGCTGTGTGACTCTCACCCCAGATTTGTGTTTCTTTCTTGTTTGAGACAACTTTCATACCTTATGATTGATGGGACTTGAGAAGTCCCTATTTCAAGAAATAATATTGTGGTGAAGCACTGGTCTTTCTTACATGAAAAAAAAAGGCAAAATATGAGTTCAAAGTCTGAGAATCATTCCTGTCCAAACACATATAGTAGACATGAAAGATAATCTTCAACTGGCCAAATAGAAGTGCCTACAAAGTAGTCTTTTATCTATGAGCTAATCATCTGAACACTCTTTACAGCTAATGAAAAGAAACAGGTTCTATGGGGCATGATTCGTCTTCTTCTAAAGCAGACTTAAAACTCTGACGGTAGATGTATGAGAGGTACCTTAATCAAGCTTATTACAGGAAATTGCCTAGTACACTTTAATACTGTAAGATAACTACAATTAAATTACTGTAATTGCTGGAGAATATGTCAAGCTTCTTGCCAAGAGCTATTAGACTTCAAATGATCTTAAATTTAGCAGCACTCCAGTTGTTTTAAGGGTTCAAAAACCCATTCTGCCTGCTCAGTATCTTTCCTAAGCTTTTTCTGAGGCAGTTTTAGAACTTACTCTATGTCAGCCTATATTCAAAGGGCTTATTCTGCATCCTTAGCAATCATCAATTAGTTTTGTGGTGTGTGATAGCACCGGTTCAGCTAGGTGGCATAAGAAATACATTTCGTTCCCCAGAAAAATTAGAATCTAAAATTGTTCAAATTCATAGAATCATAGAGTATCTTAAGCTGGGATTCATGAAGCTCAAGTCCAACTCCATGGTCCTAACAGGACTACCTAAAATTAAACTGTATGACTAAGAGCATTTTCCAGATGCTCCTTGAACTCTGACAGGCTTGGTACCATGACCACCTCCCTGAGGAGCCTGTTCCAGTGACCTACCACTCTTTCAGTGAAGAACCTTTTCCTAATGTCCAATCTGAACTTCCCCTGTCACAGATTCATTCCATTTCCTCATGTCTTATCACTGGTCACTGGAGAGAAGATCAGCACCTCCCCCTCCACTGTCCCCCTTGAAGAAGTTGTAGACTGTGATGAGGTCACCCTGCAGCCTTGTCTTCTCCAAGCTGAATAAACCAAGTGACCTCAAACACTTTTGGTAAGTCTTGCCCTGGAGCCCTTTCACCATCCTGGTCACCCTCCTTTGGATGCCCTTTAATCGTTTGATGTCCTTCTTATATTGAGGCACCCAAAACTGCACTCAGTACTGGAGGTGGGGACTTATCAGTGCAGTGTGGAGTGGGACAATGACCTCCCTTGACTGGCTGGCGAAACTGTGCTTGATGTACCCCAGGACATGGTTGGCCCTTTAGGCTGCCAGGGCACACTGTTGACTCATATTCAACTTGCCATCAACCCAGACCTCTAGATCTTTCTGTGGGGCTGCTCTCCAGCCTCTTGTCCCCCAATTTGTACGTATAACCAGGATTACCTTGCATCAGGAGGAGAATTCAACATTTGATCTTGTTAAATTGGTGATTGCCCAGCTGTCTAACCTGTCCAGATCTCTCTGTAAGGCCTTTCTACCCTTGAGGGAGTCCACCACTCCTTCTAATTTAGCATCATCAGCAAACTTAAGGTACATTTGATTCCTGCAACCAGATCATTTATAAAAACATTGAAGAGTACTGGCCCTACAACTGAGCCCTGGGGAACCCCTACTTACTATGACTCTTTGAGACCAAACCGTCAGCCAATTGCTCACCCAATGTATCATGGATTTGTCTACCTGTGTGCTTGTTCAGAAGGGTACTGTGTCTAAACCCATTACATCTACTGACTTCCTATGGTCAACTAGATGGGTAACCTTGTTATAAAAGGGAATTAAGTTAATTAATTTGAACTTTCCCCTTGTGAACATTTGCTGGTTATGTCCAATGACTGCATTGTGTCTCAAATGTTTTTCAACAGCTCCCAGAGTAACCCTCTCCATAATTTTACCAGGCACTGAAATGAGACTGACAGACCTGTGATTACCTTGGTCTTTCTTCTTATCCTTCTTGAAAACTGGGACAACATTTGCCATCTTCCAGTCTACTGGGACCTCTCCAGACTCTCATAACCATTGAAAAATAATGGAGAGAAGTCCTGCAATGACATTGGCCAGCTCTTTCAGTACCCTCAAATGAGTCTCATTGGGCTTCATAGATTTGTGTGCATCTATCTGAAGCAGCAAGTCTCGAACAAGTTCAGCATCAGCTGGGAGTTTATCATCCCCCTAGTCATGGTCTTCCAACACAGGGATTCAGGGATCCCAGGGCCCATCATTGATGTTAAAGACAGAGGCAAAGAAGGCATTAAATGTGAAAGCAGGGAAACCATCAAAAGAACATATCCATTTATGTCAAATTTACATGTATGAGCTGAGAATCAAAATTTACTGGTGGGAAAAGAAAAGGGGTTTAGCATTCCTTCTGATCCATTAGTGCTGTTCAGTGATGATGTTCTATACCATATCAAAAATACACAGAGTTGGAGAGACTTCTTCAGTCTTATCTCATACAGAATTTTTGCTACAATGAAGTCAAGTTATAAAAGATATTTTAAGAACAGGTTTTTGGGCATGTTTTGAATATGCACTTTTCAGAAGTGTTTACTTAAACATCTGAAAAATCATGGTTCCCAAATACTTTAAAATATTTTTGAAATTTAAGACATAATGATTTTAAATGTTAATAATAATGATTCCCTGATGGCCCTTCATATTTATTTGGAAATATGTAGTGTTCGTGTTCTCTTGCTTTATTAATTGCTTAAGAATACAGACCAATGATGTAATTACTGGGAATTTTTTAGGCACTGAATGCAGTTTAGATTCAAACCAATTGATCTTCTTGTGAAGTTCACAGATCTTCACCTTTACTACAAACAACAGTTGTTTAGCTGCTTCTTCTCTCTCCAAGAATTACCTATCAGATACCTCACTCTGTGAATATCACACTGCAAACTATAAAACATCACAGAAAGTTTCTGAATAGAGGAGAGGATAATTCTTTCCTTCCTATGTTTTCAGATTTCTTTTTTTCTCGTACCAGTATGCCCATCTGCTTTAACTCCGCTGTGTTTTCTTTTTCTTGACCCTTTCTGGTTACTTCTGTGTGTCAAAATCCTGCACATATCTGTGTGCTGCTTGTTCTTGCCAGCATCTCAGGACTACACTGTGAGCATAAGTGGTTACAAAAAACCACTGAGGAAGGAGTCAAGAAGTCATCACTGTGTTTCTGTAACAAGAGATTTGTGCAAATAAATATATAATCCTGAATTAACTTTTCTAGAGGAGAAAAAGGATTAACTAGTGTCAGCCAGTCAGTCACTGTAGCAATAAACTGAAATCCAAAACCCGTGATTCTTACCAGTATAGCTTAATACTCTGTGTTAGGGGCACGTGGTGCTGTTGTGTTTTCTAGAGGTACGTCTATTTTCTTAGTTGACTCATTAGTAAAGTCAGCTATTATTTTGTTTTTGTGAAATTCCAGCTTTCTCCGTCTCATAACATCTTTGTCTCAGAAATGTTGATCTTACCTTGTTGTAAACCTCCTTTTGATTATCTGTATAAAAATGAGTCTCACAATGAAATCTGTTATCTTGGCAATTATATATGTTTAAGTTTTGTGTGGTCTGTTTTTAGAACACCTAAAAAAAAAAAAATACAGACCATTACTTTTTTCTTTTCTTTGGGGAAAAAAAGGTTGGTTTTTCTTCCTCCTTCTGTCCTTCTAAGATAATTCGTACCTCCTATTTATTCAAGTAGTGCCCGGTCTTATACTCCTTATACAGCAAAAAGTCTACTTACTGTACAAGAATTTAATCTGAATGAAGACTGTAGTTCTGGTACTCACAGAATTTACAAACTGTCTGACATTGTCTTATTGGCTTTTTTATAAACACAATCAATCTCTTTCAAAATGTAATGGGTTTGATGTGGGGGAGGGGTTACAAGGTGAAGGTGCTTTCACTTCTTGATTAATTGGTGTCATTATTGGCTAACTGCCCTGATTAAATATATATTTAAATACTTCATTTTAGAGTTGGAATATTTTTTTTTATTTTTATATACCAGTCTAATACCTGTTTGACTTGCTCACTTTACAACATTATAACTTACATTTGCATGTTAATTTAAATTGACAGTCTTTAGTACGAACGTAATTTTTTGAGGCTACATTAAAAATAAATCTGTATTTTAAAATAAAACTGTGCATCATGATACCTAGAGTACTGATTCATCTCATCTCACTTGAGGCACTATATGGAAGCAACGTATGTATATTTGTACCTTTCTCATACTTCTGAACTTTCTGGAAGGGTGTTAATTTTAATAGAGTGCCTGTCTCTCAGCAATGATAATTCAGATAATGTATCTTCTTAAACAATCACCTAAATTATATATCTAGAACTAGGAATAATGAATCTGGATCTAAAGTCAAATGAAATATAATCCTTATTCTGTGGGATTCAGTGCCAGACTGAGATATGTAAATGTTTTGACAGCATTTCTAAGTCTTCATGATACTTCTAAAGATGCCTGCTGTACCAAAGGGTATCTATTCATGACCACTGTATAGAGTTTGATCTTCACTCAGTGCTGAATTTTTAATGATTTACTCTTGGCTGTGGCCAAGTGCTGAGATATTTTATTCCTTACACTCCAAAAAGGGCAAAGTTGTAACATGATTTTAGGGACCAGTACTGAATCTCTTTTGAAAAGTGATCACTGGTGCAAAGCAACCTCTTCCACAGGGATTTAAATACCTGAGCAGCACTTCTAAGTTAAAAGGCACAGATTAAGGATCTCAAAAGTAATGGATG
This sequence comes from Falco biarmicus, assembly GCF_023638135.1. Taxonomy (NCBI): domain Eukaryota; kingdom Metazoa; phylum Chordata; class Aves; order Falconiformes; family Falconidae; genus Falco; species Falco biarmicus. Next base: position 54,418,781 of record NC_079289.1, read on the forward strand.
CTAGAAATCTCTCAGGGAAAAAAATCCTCTTCTACTAAATTACAAGGCTGTTTGGAAAACAGGCAAGCACTGAAAAGAAGACTTCAAGTTTTGGAAAGACAAGGAATACAGATGGGATTTTTATGGGCATAGACTTACAAATGCATGAGATGATCATGGGCATTAGGGGAAGAAGGTTATAAAACCAAATGAATGACATTAGAACATACGAGTTTGTACACAATGAACCAACAAAAGGAGAGAATTAGACTGAAAGTCTGAGGAGGCTCCTGTCACTTTGACAAAATACATGACTGTTCGTGAATTTTCTGGGTCTACTGCAAGCTTAAATTACCCAGTTACATTGAAGTATACTGCAATTTATGTTGACTTCTAACATCATTACAGAGAATGCTTATGATCGCTCCAGCCAGAGAAAGAGTAAAACCGTATCAGAAACAACCCAAACCCCAATTATTTTAATATTAAAGCAACTATTTCTGTCAGCTAAAATCAAATAATTTGTTTATTCAGCTTTTAACATGGGGTGACAGGAAGAATGTGAAAGGTTGTGTTTTTCTCCAAAATACCCTATGTTATTTTTTTCCTTCATAATCTTTTAGCAGTATCTCTTCATAATGGGAAGAAAAAAAAAAAGCTAGAAATATTTTACTTGCTTATAAATGCAGTAAAACTGAAAGAGGCTAACTTGGTATATTTCTAGATGAAACAATACATATTTCAAGCAGGGTATGCATTTTCTAATCAACATCCTGACAGCAAGCTACCAAATAAACCAAATGCTGAACAGCAAGTACTGTCTAAGTAACAAAATATTTTTGGAGTCAACTCTTTGGTACATACTTTCTGTGGTGAAGCTTAACATGGAGGACAGAGGACACTACAAACACATCGAACAAAAATGGCATCGTTGCTCTGAAATGCACTAAAGGATAGTTATGCATATAAATTGTTGTCATTAATTCAGTTTCTAAAATCAATACAATTGCTCCCTCCTGAAACACTAGAGGTCAAGGGAACTGTATTTACTAAAGTAAATTGAAGGCAATTTTCTTTTTCTATCACAGAAAAACTTCCATTAGCTAAACACAAAATAGAGAGGAGCAATAGTTTTCCTTGGTGGGGAAACATCCTGATAACCCATGTGTGTCTTGCAGAACCATAGCTGTTATGTGCTTCCTCATCTGGATATTTTCATGGTTTATTATTTACATTTTTATACAGTCTGGTAAAATGTTATTGTTTTTCCAAGTAAAATGTTCTGTGAATGTTGGAAAGGTTGGAGAGTTGTCTGCCTGTCATTTAGGTACTGTGTATGCTTAGCTGTTCTTTATTAACATTCTTGTGACAGCTTACTACTATTGAAAAAAACATATCTGTTCTGGCAGTGTGCTGTGGCCCAAGAGTGCACTGAACAGGAGCATACAGAAGCTCACTTTATGCTGGGGATGTACTGGGGCAGGTTTTGTTGGCACTTCTTAGGCTTATCCAAAGTGTATTTTACCCATCTTTTAGACTATTTCTCTTTTGATACCAGAAAGTGTGAAAACATATACTTCATTGTTTCATTCTTTTTCCTCAATTCCCAAGGAACTGGTAAAATGGTATGTCACGATCCTTGAGGAATTGTTTCTAGGAGCTCTGTAGTTATTTTATTTTTTTAAAACCATGTTTTTATTTTCAGCATGAACATGCTCTGTTTCATGTTTATTTCAAAAAAGACTATCTCATCTGTCAAGAAAGAATGAATGTACATAGATCAAAATAAAAAAAAATTATTTTTTGAAGTATTAATTTAATTAATCTTATCTTCCAAGACCCTGTTTTGTTCTCAGTATCTCTCATATATGGTATATTGTGATATCTATATATTTTTGTATTAATTCACACCTCAAGGTTCCCATCTCCAATAGGACCAAAGGCAATCCTTATTTAAACCCTATATAAGTTAAAATTCCACAGCCTTTGATGACAATGTCTGTTTGACTGTTATTTAATGACTTTGTCCTGGTGGACTGTTTTCTGTACTGGAAAACAAAACAAAACAAGACAATGCAAACCCAAAAAAACCCAAGTAATCTTGGAGTCAGGGGTCTTCACTTATACTCTTCTAATGTTTCTTTGGTGGTTGTTTCTAGAAGAGTTCAGTATTATCTGTCTGTACTTCTGATCTTAGCCTTGCATTTGTCTTTAAAAACCATGCATGTAACTTTAAGATGAGATAGTCTGGTCCTCTTTGAAAGAACTAGTGCTTGAAAATACTTTATTCAGAAGTCCAGACAAAATCAGAGATTGAGAGTTACTGGATTACATCACGGTGAAGTGTAATAAGATAGGCGGTTATATGGGGAATCCATGCTCTGGAGTGTAGTAGTAAGAATGCTAGGTGGGAGAGAGAGATCTTGAATAAATCAATCCCAAACAAATAAATCTTGAATAAATCAATCCCCTTGATAATAAGATGTAAAATAGCCCACACTCCTGTTGAATGACTTTTCATTATTGATATCTTGGGAGTCAAATGTATGAGGAGATTATTCTTTAAAAATAATATTGAAAGATCTTAACATATTTGGGTTTTATCTAAAGAAATGTAAAGAATAGAAAGCAATTCCAGAATCTGAGCCTGGATTTTTTTTGGTTTTGGTTGTTTTTTTTTCATTTGGTCCCCAGACCCTGGTCATAACAGTGGAGAAGGGAAAGTAATAAAATAAAAATTAAGATTACCTGCTTTATATATCCAAGGAGTTGGAGATCAGCTGTGCTACCCAGAATCCCACTACCCTCTTAGGTCTCTGCTGCCAGCACACATTTACATGCCAACATAGAAATTAACAGCTGATTTTTAGCTCTTGCTAACATAACATGGCCTTCTGCTTCAGTGCTGAAGGAGAAGCTGGGCAAGCAGGGTGACAAATACTACTGTAAGAGATAACCCTTCAAGCAGCAGGTCCCATTTTCCAGGCCTTTTTTTCTAAGCTTTTTAACTTAATATAGCTTTTTTTTTTTTTCCATTTTTTGTCCATGAAGTGCAGTGATGAAAACTGCCTCCTTCCCTTCCCATCCAAGTAGCTCGCATAGATGTAGCAATGAAGGAGACAAAAAGAAAAGGAAATTGCTTATTAAAGAGTGTATGGGATGAAATAGTCCTCTAGTACCAAGGCCAGGTGTCATTCCAATACCTACAGGGAGCTGGTGAAAGGAGTTTTGAGGACAGATAAGCTGAAAGAGACAAACGTTTGCAATGCTTTAGAGGGCCCTAGAAGTACAGATATGGTAGGATCTATGCTTTTGGATTTAATGCCATACTTTTACTCTCAAATACCCCAAAATCTGCTGAAACATTACAGCTTTTTTTTTTCTACTAAGAGTTCCTATACCCTTTACCAGCTATCCAAAACTTACACAAGTCTCATCACACCCCTATTTTAACCCCTCACAGGAGTCATACAATCCCTTCCAGTTCTCCTACTCAGTAGCTGCCTACCTAGGTTCTTGACCTCCGCTACTGACTTCATCTAGCTAGTATACCATGGATTGTTCCTACATCCATCCCTGTTATCAGCATCTGATCTCCCTGTTTTCTGTTAATTTTATTTTTTTCCCTTAATTTCATTAAAGTGACTGAGGAGCTTGTTGAACATGAGCCAGCAATGTGCCCCTGCCACAAAGAAAGCTAATGATATCCTGGGCTGCCAAGGTAGAGACTGGAGGAGCAAAGTCCCTCCCAGTTTAAGAGATCATATTCAAGAACACCTCAGGGACCTGAACATGCCTAAGTCTATAGGACCTGACAAGATTTTACAATTGAACTAGATCATCTTAAGGGTCTTTTCCAACCTAAATGATTCTATGATTCTATAAGATGCAACCCAGAGTCTTGAGAGAATTGACTGATGTAGTTGTCAAGTCACCTTCCAACAACCCATTCTAAGATTCTAAGAAAGCATCTGCAGAAAATTCACAAACAAACAAAAAAAGATGAAGTTCCAGAATTCCATGATATGCTCTATCTAATAGAAAGTAAAAACAAAAACAAAACAAAAAAACCCACCCCCCAAAAAATACCCCTAAACCAATCCTTTTATGTAAAACATTGCATACACTTTACACAGTGGGTTCACATTACAGCTACATTCTGAATGCTGATATATATAATTTAATTTCTGCACATTTATGCATTATTTCAGAAAGCTCTTTTGTCATTTCTCTGTAGTTGGTCTTCATTTCTTCTTGATATTCCAACTGATCTTCCATTATAAGTCATTCATTTACAGCCACAGCATGCCCACAAGGTTCAACAAATTGCCTGATTCAGAAAAAATAATAAAAATTATCTCAATCAGGAATAAAAAATCCAAAAGATTAATTCAAAATGCAGCTTAGAGTATGCTTTTAATGCAGTCAGAATGCTATAGAAGTTAAAAGTATTTTAAAAATCACTCTGATTCTAAAAAACCCCACCTGAACATGGTCCTGGGCCCTGCTTGAGCAGAGGGGTTGGGCCAGATGACCTTCAGAGGTCCTTTCCAACCCCAACCATTCTGTGATTCTGTGAGCTTCATTTCTGTCAGTCCAGGTGTACAGTTCACATTTGTCTATTCAGGGTATAAAAATAAATATCAGACTTTGTAATTCAGACTTGACACTGACACTAAGGGTTTGTCTTGGTTACTCCACACGCTTTAACCTGCTGATAATAATATTTCATTTTCTGATCCCATCTTGTCCTTTCTGCAGCTAATTGACATGTGCATGACTGGATAAGATTATTATATTAAACAAAACAATGATGCAATTCTACATGAAGGCAACTCATTGGATATACATGGCCAATGTAGTTATTTAGGGCTAGCTTCTTCTCCAGATTGTAAATACCTATGCAACTCTGCCTAAAGTATGAGCAGAAGTTATTTGGTTCATCCTGAAGTAGACACATAGGTTTTGTCAGCTCAGCACTATTGAGGCTGCATTCAACTTCCCAGGTAAATTTCCATTTACTATAACGGAAGATTAGACATCTAGTTCACATGAATCCCTTGTACATATATAAACAGGACTGTTGAAAATATGGGACTGAATCAACCCTGTAGGCTGTATAGTCAATAGTAAGATGTAAAAAATGTGGTTTATACTAAAAAGGGTATCTGGAATGTGTCAGGAAAATGCAGCTCAAAAATGCATTCTGCATTCTCTGTAGGGAACTAGTGCAGGTACAAACATCCTTTCTGAAAACACACGAAGCTGAATGGCTGTTGTTTGATAATTAGACAAAAAGTCATGTAACTGGTAACCTACAAGGAAGCACATACTGTACAAAATATACTTGATAAAGCTTGAAGCACAATATTATTACCAGACAAACAAAAAACAAGTAGGAAAACAAAACACCTGCAGTTTATGCTAACCATTCAATTTCTGAAATAAAACCACTGCAGGATAAATGTTTAAAACACAAATAAGTTTTCAAGTTATTGTTCAAAGAATACAATGTGTCAAACTGTTAAGAATTAAAAAAAGTAAAATCTGAGAGTAATTTACATGCATAATTGTTGTTAGATGTTAATGACAGGGACATTTTCTTTCAGAGTAATTTGTTTGATGCTATTTCCTTTTGAATTGTCTCATCTAAAGTGAGTATTCATCACCATGAAACTATTTACTCTATCCAAGGTCAAATCTAGAAATAGGTCTCTGCAAGATTTTTCTTGATGTCTGAAGACCTCTCCTTGTATCAGCCAAAGAAATGTCTTTGTTTGTCTTTGTACCAGCCAAACCATTTTCATCTTTCCTATATATGTGTTTCTTCATGCATTCCTTCCTGCTGTTCTTTTCCTTCCCTCGTGGCATCCCTCAGGTCAGTGCCCTAAGTGCTTCAGGATTCTCCACTTTTCACTTATGCAATTTCCTTTTCCTTATGATTTTGGTGACTTGCATATGAGACATACTGTGTAACCTGGAAATTAATGCCCATTTATTCCTACTTCAAATATGTCCAGGTTCTCACCAAGAGATTAATGTTAGATGTGGAGACAAAGGCAGGAAACTTAAAAGGAATAAATGTATATAAATGAAAATTACCCCTGCTAACACAGAAATAAAACTAAAGAAGTGCAATGCACTAAAATTCAGTTTTCTAGAGAAAACTGAATTATATCTTACTGACTATTCTGAAGCAACTGATATTTGAAACCAAAAGCAGTTTCAAAATAATTATTTTAAAATCTGAAGTGTTATCACATGTCTGAAGATATGATATAGCAAGTGCTGAAGAAGTCAGGAAAAGCAATTCAGGCAAGCTCACTAGGCTGTCCTCTATAAGGTTAAGATTACTTTAGGAAGAAAAGAATAATCAAAGACCTTGAAAATAAAAATAAATTAAGATTAAAGACTGCATTGATTTACAAATTGAAAGAATGCCAGAAAAAACTAATATTTTTCCTTTTTATATCAGCTGACTCTCCAGAACAAGAAAATACAGCAAACTTTATAATCTGGATTTCAGCAACACTTTTTATTCATGTCACATAAGATTTCATATCTCAAGGTGGAAAAATGAGGATTCATTCAAGTATTATCAGATTGGTGAAGACCTGAGGAAATGAGTGATAGTAGTTGGTCCATCAGGAGAAATACGGAGCTGGAACATTAACAGTAGAGTTTCTTAGGATTGCTTTTTGGGAGTAATCTTACTTAGTATTTTCAGTAAGAATTTAAACATAAGATACAAGAAAACTGGAAAAAATCACTGTTGGCTAAGTTGGAGGTGCCGTTTATATATAAGACAATAGGAATATTACTGTCCTTGAGGACTGTAATAGTGATAATGTCATGAAACCTAATGTTAAACACAGAACTAAGGAGTATCTGCAAGGAAGATGTTCTGCTATAAACAGAGACTTGGTCAGCTAGAAATTAAAAAAATCAGACAAATATTTGTCATGATGTTTAAAAAAATCAGACAAATATTTGTCATGGTGTTTAATCTTGAACATAATCAGTGTGATTTATCTGATGAAAAGTAAAATGCAATCTTCAAGTTATTAGATGAAGTGTTTGTATTTAAAACTTCAATACTGTGATACAAGGCATTGTTCTCAATAAGACATCATGTAAAGTCATGTGTTTATTCTGGTGATTCACATTCAAAAAAGGTTGATTTGAGAAGGAACAGATGCAAAAATGGCTCTTAACACAATCAGGAGAATGAAGAGCACTTCATTTTGTAAGAGGAGAGTAGAAATAATTTAATTTACTTAGCCTACCAAAATTAAGGTTAGGAGAAGAGATATAGTTACATTACAAAGACATTGGGTGAGTAAACACTGGGGAGACAGGAAGATGTTAAGCTAAAGGATGGTGTTGAATGAGAACAAGCATTTATCACTGGTTGTGAATAAATTTAGTCTGTAATTTTAGGAGATTGTTTGTCAGTGATGCATAAGCAAAATTCCAGTATATCCTTGCAATAGAAGCAGTAGTGACTGGAAGTCTAATTCATTGTCATGTAAGGCCTGACAAATCTTTGACAGGGTACCTGTAGCATAAAGGGACTGAATACAGCCATGAGATCATTTAAAATCCTATGATCATGATAAGCATACAGAAAAACTACCCCTTTCTATTAAATGTTATATGATACTTCCTTAGAAATGTTGCTTAATAAATGTTGATGTTAACAGCACCACAACGATGTCATCACAATTCAGACACTGGAAGACAAAACCTTTGCTGAGTGTAATATTGTGTTTTGAACGAATAATGTCCATCTTAATTTTTATAGAAGCTTCTTTGATTTCTTATTCTAAGAAAACAGTAAACCTTAATATTTATAGTATTCCAGTATGTCTGCAGTCCTTGCCTTGTCAGCATTAAAATTAACATGTATTATGCTAAAAATTTCTTAATACATACTGTTTACAGGAATTAAACTTTTCAGAGGGGAGGTTTAATTTTTAAATAACTAAGATTATTGTCATGAGCCATGTAGACTGATTTTCCTAGATAAACTGCCAAGTTTGTTCTTTGGAGGCTTCACGACAAAACTAAATTGCTAGCAAACTAAATGAAAAATAATTACATGTATGCTATGCTGTGGCAAAATAATCTGGTGCTCATTACTCTGTAGGCTGACAAAACTGGGGAGGATAAACGAATGTGTTAAAGTATCACTTAGCAGAAAAGGAAATATTCACCTATTCAAGGCAAATCTATACTAATATTAAACACAATTAAAATCAAATTGTTCTGGAAAGGAATTGTCCTAACGAATTTTTTCGTTTTGGAAACTGAACATTTCTAAGCAATTTTTGTTGCTTCTTTGCTTCCTTACTTAAAAGGATAGCTTTGTTTCATATGAAATAAGAAGGGGGAGGGGGGGGCGGGGAGGAAAGGAGGGGGTCAGTTATTTGCTTTTGTCAAAACAAAATTACCTGTTTCTGGTGATGAAGGGGTTACTTAAAAGTATACCAAAGTCAGCAGATCCCTATTGCTTGACATTCGTGAAAGCCAGTTCATCCTACCTAATTTTGACACTGAAGTGACCACCTGTTACAGGAGCTCAGCCTCCTTCTCTGCTATCCTTATTTGACAAAAAGATAATCAAGCTTGCTTATAGTTAGAACTACCTTACTCATTCTTTCCTTTGACAATGAAATGTCAAAAATATGAATGGGAAAACTCAGACTTCAGTCATTGATTCACTAAAATGTTTAATTACATCCCCCAGTGCTTTACCAAATGAGGCCAGGATACCTGAGGTTATTTAGAAGCCTAAATGCCCTTGAAATCCATGGGAAATACACAGTCACCTTCCTTTATGGAGCTCTGCCTTATGACAGATCTTGCAAAGAGATAAAATACTTTAACATAAAGCTCAATGCTTTAGAGTTATGTGGATCCTGAATGTAACAGAACTATAGAGCACCTTAGCATAGATGGGTTAAGAGGGATGGTGAATGTACATCTTTTACATAAAAATTGAAGGCTGCAGGTACACCAGGGCAGATCGTGTGTATTCCTTGATAGTATTTAGACACCTGAAAAATACCAAGTCTTTGAAGATGCAATCCTTAGAGCTGAAAGCACAGATTTTAAAAAGTTTTGATCCCCTGCTTTTGCAGTCAGTTAAGATTTTTGTTGCTTGGTTTGTTTTTTGTTTGGTTTGGGTTTTTTTTTAGTCAAAATACTTTTGAGAATGTATCAATATATTTTTTTAGAATATAATTTAAAATAAAAAGTACAATGTTTGGTAAACCTACTCAGAAATCTTTATCCAAGAGACTAGGAATCTGTTACTCAATGACAATTTAACAAATGAGTTTCATAATTTACTTGGTACTCACACACAGAAAGCCTAACACAAGTAAGAATACCATTTATAAAAACTGTTTAGAGGTTGGTGCTTACAACAGTTATAGGAAAGGTGATAGCTGGAAGCAGCTGGCTTTGATAAGATGGAATATAATTTTTAATTACATCTGAGAAGTAGTTACATTATTTACTTGTTTCTGAGAAATGGTGAATGATAGGAAAATACCTCACAGTGGTAATTAAATAAGATACTAAACTAACCCAGCTTCCAAGTGTTGAAAACAGGCATAACTGTATATTAAATACATGGAAAGCCTGAAAATACAATTCAGACATTCTATAAAACAAGACCTTGAAAGCTGACCAAACAGTAGATGAAGTTTATCTAAATACAGATATAAGGCAACACTAGATGTATTACTGATAGAGTATATGGTACCCCAGCAGTACCTTAGTGAAAAAAATATCCATCAACCACCTGACCATTCAATATTTTGGTCAAGCTTTTGGCCCAAAACAAGTATTTTCCCTTTAGTAGCTGAAATGCAGTATTATATCCACATGTAGTAGATGAAAAAAAAAGCAGTTTTACAGTACAAAGTGGCAAGGTGAAATATGTGCCACAGCTTCATACAATGCCTGTGAACAGTGGACGTATTTTTCAGGGGGGTAATTATACCCAAATTTGCCTTAAAGAGAGAAAATTATCCTCTTTATATTTTTGCCTCTTGTTCTCCCACTGGAGTATTTCAGTATCTGCATAGGCCCAGAATGAGGTAAAATAGTGAGACTGACAACTGATGGATGGTTTCTGTTTATGTTATTCAGTCTTGGGAGTCCAATGTACTGACTGCTCTACACTACTGAAAATGTACTGCTCAACGGACTGTCATAGATATTTAGTTATTCCTGTGGCAATGCTCAGAAAAAGCCAGATGGGATTGAATTTCCAGTTTCCATCCTCATGTACGTGCATCCCCAGCTTAGGCTGTGGTCAGATTACTGCTGACTGTTTTGTTAATACAATTTAATAACATCTTCTGATTACTACTGTTCCTGAAAGCAGTTACCAAGTGTGGTTTTCTTACTGGCCTATTGCTTTGCAAATAAAATGCATTTCTTTAAATTACCTTGGTAGTGCTCTGATCATCCCTTAGACTTACACCAAAGTACAGATACAACACCAATTCCATTGATAATATTCTAAAAATCAAGATTATCAAGAATTACTGACAATTTTATGGGGGTTCCAGACCAAATTCGAGGTATAACCCATCTCTCCTTGGAATACCTGCGTCTGTGCATCTTGAAGTGTCCCTATGGTTTTAGCTGCTCACAACAGAAAGCATTTTTTCAGTATTGCTTGCCAGATGGACCCAAGTAATGAAATACCAAGTGTTTCTTATTCTCACAGAAAAATAATGAAATCTAGAATCCCGGTGTTGCTCTGGAAGTGCATTCTTTAAAGGATTTCTCTTTTTTATTTTTGTTAAAATAGATGTGAACTATGAAGTTATCTACATTATATGATAGATACAGTTTGGAGGACTATCTTTTTTAAAGCTATTTTGTGAAGCAGTATAACCTTTTGGACAGAATAAAAAGAATGTTCTCAATTTATAAACAGAAGAAATAATTAAAACATTGTCCATAAAGTATAAAAAAGTTGAAATGGATAAAAAATATCTTTAATTTTTCTCTAAAATTAAGTGGTTTTGGCATACCAAGCATACAGTTCAAAAACTCTATTTCTATTCAGTACCAAGATACATATTGCTCTACAAGATAATAGTAAAGTGGAAAACCATGAGTATGTTGCTGTCAGATCAGACATATCTATTTTTACACATAGGGATAGAATTAATCTGTCCTAATGTAGGTATCTGAAGTATCTAAAGTATAAAAATCCGAGCTCTCAAAAATACCTTTATTTGCTCAGTAGAAAGATACAGCCATTTCCAGAATAAATTTCATTCCATGGTGGGTCAGATGAACATCTACTGCAGAGTCTTCTCCACTGACTGTAAAAGGAGAAATTATTAACTTGTTCAGACTTAAACTACTAATTACTAGTATCTGTAATATCTAGTAGCTGGTAAATTCCTAACATAAAAATGTAATTCTTCCATTGAAAAACACATAAACTTTAAATATGGAAGAGAATAACAAAAGGCTGTATTGCAAATGTGATTTCTTACGTTTCTTTTCCTTAACACTCTGGCAACATAGATCCTTGGATCAAATGCAACCCCAAGAGGATAGGTATGAAAGATTTTGAGAAGTAAGAGCACTGGTGGCTATACCAAAAGTCCGTTCTGGTAAAATGCTCTCTCCTCCTACTATTAAAATTCATATTGTGCTACAGAAACTCCAGATCATCAGCTATGTTGTATTAATTCCACACAGCAATGCTGAAAGTATTTTTACTTGGACTTAACCTCTAAGGAAAGATGAAAACATCTGACATTGTCTTCCTTTATATTGATGAAAATATTGTTCTGAGTTTCAAGTTGGGGAAACTCTTGATGAGCTCTTAATAAGGTTACCTAATTACCACTTCATGCTGTAGAGTGCTGCTTCAAATGCCAACTAAAAGGGGAGTCTGCAGAGAGATTTATAAGGATAGTCTTATCAGGAAGGCATTGGACTGGGACTTGGAGTCTTTGGTTCAGTTCCAGGGTGTGACGTAGCCTTAACTGTGTGGTCTCTGGCCACATCTGTGGAAACAGAGATGATACTTTCTTGTTTTCACAGGATTTTGTAATAATAAATGGACTAATGTTTGTGAAACATGGAAACGCTGCATTGATGGTGGTCATGCATAGTACTAAATAAAATGTCAGTTCATTAAAAAATGATTCTGCTCTAACCAAAATTAATATCTACATAAAGCCCAAGAAGTACCAAATCCAAAAAGTTTTGAGTATGGTCTAAAGAATATAGACTACATAATTGGAGTTAATTTGGGTTTATATTGTTATCACAGAGTCTATAGCTGTTACAGTCTTTTGTTTTTGTTTTGTTTTGCTTTTTTGGGTTTTCTTTGTATAACAGTGATGTTAACAATCAAGCACCTTTACTAACCTAACTATTTTAGCACAGGAATAGAAACCTGGTATTTCTTTAAAAAGGTAAAAATAAAGGATCCTGATGAGAATCAAAATGTTTCTTTACATTATACACATTTAATACATAAAGGTTTGGAGGGGTACTTGCTCACAAGGTTGTGAACAGAGAATGTTTTAAGGACTGAACATTTGATGGTTAATGTTTTATTCAAAAGGTGTAGCCACATTTTTAGTAAAGATGTACTCCTAACATGGCAGTGCTTGCTGTTCATTTCAAGTAAAGTTGTTCCTTTCCCATGACAAAGGCCTGAACAGCACAGAGGGGAATTACCCCATGTTTCTGTAAAAGCAAAAATACCAGATTCCTCTCAAAGAAAATACAGGCAATTTTCTTTTCCATGAGCATCAGAAACAATGAAGCCTCTTACCTACAGTTCCGTGTCTTGTGGTTGATTGCAGTTTCTGACTGAAGTTCCCATTGTTGGCTGAAGTATTTATAAGGTGTCTCTGCTGTGTCTAGATGATGCATGGTCCAGCAGCCAGGAGGTATTCCAAGATTACAGACCTGGGTTCCTCATCTGCCTCTGTCAGGGCTATGTCCTTTCCTCCCTCTGTTATCCACACAGATGAGATCTTGCTTACACACCAGAGAGCTTCCATCATGAATGACCAGAGAAGAAGAATTCCAGAGTTATGTGCCAAGGTGCATCAAAGGTCAACTGTGAGATATCCTGAAGTGTGAACTTGTGAATAAGGTATTTGGGCGTACCTCAGCTTCTCTGTCAGATAGGGCAGCTGTACGCTCCTACTTCTCTCTCCATTTGCTACTTTCACAAAACACTTAAACAATACATTTTAAAAATCTTTCAACATTTTTTAATTGAAGCTAAGATTGGATTAAAATAAAAGCATTGTACATGTACACGCACAAATGTACAAGATAACTGCATGAACCTAGTTTCTATATGACACCAGACTGCAAAGTTGGGTGGTGAATGAAAAAACCAAAATACATATCACTGTGATCAAACACTTCCCATTTTCTACTAACTTTGACATTAGTGGGGTGGAAAACTCCACATATAGGTCTAAAAATCTTCTGTAACCAAAGAAATCCACGTAACTCCATCCAGAAATCTGGTCATACAACTGAGCAGTACAAAGAAATGGAGTTCAATGAAACATGCAATTTCAAGTACCTTACTGTATGAGAAAAATATAGGTATATAGTTATCCACTGCAGAGGAAGTTCCTGAAAGAAGTGTTGAGTCTAGAGACAGATTTTAATTACACTTATTTTAAAAAATATACTAAAAAAATATCTTCTGTGAAATCGTTCAGATGAAGTTCTTCACTGTCTCCTTGATGGATGAAATTGACTTTAGGCTTTGTAACACAAAGACTGCGAAAGAAACTTGAGTATGTTTAAATTACAGGTGCTTATGCTATCAGCTCTAGTGGTGGAGCACATATTGTGGATATTTACTCAATTTCACCAGTTATTACTTAGATGCAGATCTTTCCATTTAAATGGACAGCTGTGATTTTTAAATCAAATACTCAAATAGGAGTGAATGCTTCTGGAAAGACAAGTGCTAGAGTAATGCAATTTCATGCAAAATGGACAGAGCATTTACAAGCAGATGTTGACATTGTTGAAACTGTATCAGTCTCATATATTTGTCATATGGGCCTACCAATGAGACAAAAAATTCCTGCTGGGTCATAATTTTCTAGAAGGAATATTCCATTATTAATACAGGACTTTATTCATTTGGCAAGGATTCTTAGGAAGATAGACAAATGAGTGATACAAAACAAACCGTGAACTTTTCTCGTCATCGTACTGTAACTCTAGAAATTTTTCATGATAAAATCTTGTAAATGCTTGTGGGCTAAAGAAGATTAGGAGTAGGCTCTCTGAGAAGGTGCACATTTGGAGTTTGACCCATGAATTCTGCTGGTTTGGCTGTAGTCCTGGTATTTAACTCTTTCTCTCTCTCTGGTAAATTCAGTTAGATTTTATTACTATCAAAGGGAGATTTTGACAGGAGCATTTGAGCCTACAACCAGGGTTTGGTCCACATAATTTAAAGCAAAATATAAAGTGAAAGAATAACGTAAGAGTTTGAAAAGGAGACATGAACAGTGTTCTTCATTCTCCTAATCTAACAAGCATTGCCAAATTCTAATTAATTTTAATGGAAAGCAAGGTAGTGAAATGGCTAACACATTAAACATTTTGCTAAAGTGCTTTAAAACTGTTTTCAATGTTAATGTTGCTCTTTCTGCTTAGGGGAACAAGACTTAAAGTCTGTCACGGGAAAGTTATTTTATTTCTCCTCAGAAAACCATTACAGTTCTTTCCCCACCAATGAAGAAAGTGAAAACAGAAAAGAAATTTGTCAATTCCCATGAAAATAAGGAAAATATTTCTTTGGACTGGGCAATACGTTGTCACAGTCCAGTTCTCACCAAATTTTTGTGGAGTTAACTGTGAGAAAAAGGACAGGAGATGTGTTTGTACAGGTCACGATGGGTTCATTTCTCTCCAAGGGGAGTACAAAAGCTGAATTAGGGAAAGCATGTTAAATTGAAACTCTAACCGATATGATAGAAAGCCCCTATGATGACACTGTTTGTTACTAAAAGTAGGAAGAATGTACCAAGGCCATACATTTTAGAGGAAGCTTCTCCACATAGAATTACAATCTGTGACTGTCCAGCTTCTTTTGCATTGTTTTCTTAATGAATTCATACGACGTGTGTTGTATTAAGACCAAATATAGTTAAGCCTCAATAAATTCCAATGCAGTTCATGGGATATGATTTTTTTGGCCTTGTTAATGTCTCCCCCAACAAACGCTACAAATGTTTCTAGCTTTTTTAATAGTTCTGTTGGTAATACTGATCTCTGCGAATGAATTCATCTTACCCTTTCTACAATATTCTCCTTAATATTTTTGTTTAGACTCACCTGTTAATATTGAGTAGAAAGCGTGTGGAAACTTTTATAAATACTGATCTTAGAATGAAATGCTATTTTGAATCAAATCTGCAATCCCAAAAGTGTACATTAAAGTTCTATATGTACCTGCTCCATAAACACTGCCACACTACATAACCTTTGCAGGCAAATCAAATATTATCACCACCTAAAAACACATAGTTCTTATTAGAAAGGACCATGAAGTGTACATCAATACAGAATTTGGACCATACATAAAGCTTTCATTTCTGTTACAAGAATCTAGGATTAGACTTAGTGCAGACCTGTATAATTGTTATCTGAATTTGAAAGCAAACTCATTACTTCTTTGCTTTGCTTCAGAATCTAGGGAGAGATTAACCTGTCAGATTAAGATGTTCAGATTTAGGTGTCTACATGTAAATCAGGTGCCTAAATCAATGGAGTTCTACAGTTTGATGAAGTAACCTCTATTGAGGCATCTAGTTCCATTTGAGATATCCTAAGGTAACCTTTTAGACTTTAGGTTGACCTAAGGTAACCTCAGTCCTTACCTCAGAAAGGCTCAAATTCCCCCATAGGTCCTCATCAGCCCTGGCAGCCTTACGTGGATGTCTTGAAAACCCACAGACATCTCAAATATCACTGTATTTAGGCAACAGTCATTGATGTAGAACAGTAATATGGCATCTGGGTAACGTGTCAACAAGTAAGTTTAAGGTCTGAATCAGCAGGTTTTCCACTGAAATGCCTTGCATGTTGCGCATACTGAGAATGCCTAATGAAGATTGGTGGTATCAGGTTCCGCAAAATGTTGTAGTTTCTGCTTTTTTCCCCTAAAGGTGGCCAGGTGATGTGGTGTTGCTCCTCTTTTATATAGTACCCTAGTGGTCAGGGTAATATGAAAAAGGAGAGCTTCCTGCTTCAGCACTGTCTTCAGTATGTAGGAACTTGTGCCTCCTACTTCCTGCCACCTCGACCTCCATTTGATCGTGGAGCTCTCTTCAGCCATTCTCTTTAAGATATAACACAGAAATGAAATATTGATTTGGCCAAAAAGATTCAATATTGCCGTTAGGAAACTCATCTGACACCTATTGCAGATATAGCAATTTATATTGCTAATAATGAACCAGTGAAACACACTTTCTACCTTTCCTTTAGAAAGAAAATGCCCACAGCTACAGGCAACTGTGTGTTACTGATGCGTATTAGGAATTCTTAAGAGAGAGAGGCAAAATAACATGTAAAGGGATATTCATTGACCAAATTTACAGTGTAAGGTATCTACACCAAAGTCATCTACCTGAAGTTCTGTTTGCAGTCAACAGGAAGGAATAGGTTGATCTAAGGCATAACTCATCTCCTGATAAAGTAGATATTTATAAACAGATTATGACAGATAAATCATCCCCACAATGAGATCCAGTCCACCTAAATCTAGAAATCTAAGTTAGGAACATAAAACCTCCCTCTGGAAGCTTTAAAGGAGACCCGTTAGGCTGACTGTGCTAGGAATGTAAAAAACTTACTGTAATAACTGTCTTCATTAGGTCCTTAAATTCAAGGCACAAGTTAGGCAGTAGTCTATTCCCCATTGCTACATCCTAATGTAACCCATTTGGATGGGAAATAAATATTGAGACTTTTATATTGGGACAGCTCAGGGCATATTCGGAAGCATAACTTCAAGTTTTTCAGGAAATCCAGTGAAATGGGAGGTATTTAGTAAAAAGAGAGTTTTTCATCTAAGAGAAGTTTTGGATACAGTTTTGGACTGTAGTTTTGGACTCAGTTCTCTCTAAGAGTTTTATTAGCTATCATCTTACTCTCCCAATACACTACAGAGGGAGTTTATTGCCTAATGCAGGATTCTAGATTCTATCCCAGTGGCTGACTATCTAAAATATGAGATGTTGATTTTAGGTATTAATGTCTTTGACTAGCTGTATTTCTAATATCAAGAGACTGTTATGGAAAACCTCGGTCAGTGACGAAAAAAATACAAGACTATTGCATAAAAGTGAAAACAGGAGGCTCATATAAAGCACCGCTTTAACTATAATTTTTATTATCACAGTATGTAGGGTATTTTGCCCTCTGGAAATATGAATAAGGGTGTCAGTTTCTTCCTCTGTCAGTCACTCATGGGTTTGATGATAACACAGTGACTGTTTACATATAAGGTCCTTTTGGATGGTTTCTTGAAAGGCTCAGTTGCTTGTAAGGGCACCAAGACTTTCAATAAATTACAGTTGCCATGGCAGTCTGTTTCTAGGATAGTATGCCTTATATGTATACATTTGTACAACAAGCTGAACTCTATGTAATTTCTCTGCCTATTATATTTTAACAAGCATTATGAACTGGAGCTACAGTGTAGATTTCAAGCTGTTATTGCCACAGGTTGGCTATATATGGAACAGCTGATCAATTAATATTTACTCTTCTATGTATATTGCCACCTTCTACCCACTTGTTGATTGCTAAAACAAGTCTTGACTTGAATAATTTTATTCTGCAAGTAGGGGATCTTGTTTTCCAAAATGCCTACCACAGTCTTACAAAAGTGAGGAAAGTATCCATTTACTCAACTCACAAGTGTATTAAAATAATAGATGGTACTCCTTTTGGTTTTGGATCATGTTTGCAATTTTTTTTCTCCAAGTAATTTTGCAAGGAGGAGGCTCTTTGTAGTTGCTGATCTCTTCTGTAAAGGGTCCTAGACGTTAAATCCACCCATTCTTCTCTTAATTCTCAGTATGGAGCACTGACCTGACAAATTAATTTTGCCTGGTTGTTGGCCAGTAATTCCTTGTGTACCCTTGAGGTTATATCCTTTGTGGTGGTAAGAATGAAAATTGCAAGCTTCCAGAACAGCCAGACCTAAACATCTGTCTAAGTAACACAGGAAATTATCCATCTCCTCTTGTTTCTCATAGTTCTGGGTAAATTCCTGAGATGGATTTTCCCTCTAACACCTGGAGTGCATTTGTAACATTAGATATGGCTCTGCTCCAACAGTACAACTACATCATCTTAGAGGAGTTCATGCAGCTACATGTAACTACTTGTGATAATAAAAAATGCCTCCACATTTTTATTGGAACCATTTGTGTATACAACATTCAATTCTGTTGATATTCATATTAACTATACCATTATTTAGACCCTAGGAAATGTTTCCTTTTATACTGTGTAATAACCTTTTGGTTGATTTGGCCCCACTGGAAGATTCAGCCCAAAATGTATACTTGGAAAAGGTAACATCTGTGTCTGTAAAAAACTTGCAATATAACTTTGAGAAAAGGCGATTAAATAATATAGGATATTTGTGACTATGTAAACTCCATGAAGGATTCTTGCTAGAATCAGGACCTTTGTGACATAATGTTAATGGTAATGTATGGTCTTTAACCAGTGATTTCACAAAAGACTCAGAGCATGAGTCTCAATAAAGAGGAAACATTTCGAAGGAGCATTCATCCAAACAATTAGAATGTTAAAAGATTGTTTAGTTAGAGAAATTGGGAAGTAAATATTGTAGTAGGAAGACAGATTATTAGCCTAATGACTTATAAAGAACATCAGATCCTCCTGACAAACTGTCTTTTAAAATATGGAGAAAAAGTGAAAATATATTAGCTTTTAAGATTACTTCACATAATTACAGAACATATGAAATTAAAATTTATAGTAGGAAATGGAATAAGTGACTGGTTTTGTCTCATGTGGAATTTAAACTGGTACTCGATGCTAATAGGAGTTAGATTCTAATGTATCACTAAGAACTTTGAGCCCATCATTTTATATAAAATGTGGCTTTTTAGATCTATAGTTCAATCTAGTAATTCCCTTATCCTAATTTAGATTTCAACAGAACAGATTCCAAGATGGTAGTACCTATTACCCAAGATCTCAATCTTGCAACATTTTACACACCTGATTAGCTTCAAGCATATAACTACTCATATTGCATATAAATAAACTAATGTGTGTATGTTGGATCAAGACCTGAATCAGTACAGTGGCCTAGTTTCTGTGTTATGATTTGGCACACAGTATATTTGCATATTATATGTATTGTAGGTATATTTATGTTCATAAATACATGTCCCTAGCTAGAATTTTCACAGCTAGCTGGAAAAAAGTTTATTCTAGAATCAGGGCTATCTGGCATCTCTTTCCTTCCTTTGTTGTTGAATACAGTCCTGTTCATAAGTGTTAGAAGACTTAGATAGGCCTATAAAATAGGAATTGCTAAAATGAGGACCTAAGCTTAGAGTTATACTCTTCAAAAAACTGTTCAAAAACAGATGAGATTCAGCTGTTTAAGTGTAAGTCTTTAGTATCATTTTTAGTGCCTTAGTGTATGGGCACGACTTCTGTAGGTCCTATGTCGTGTGTGCTGCCTGCAAACATCTCAGACACCATATATTACTTCAAACTGTACTAGATAGCTGTGGTTAGCTGGCTGAACTCACTATTACATGAAAGCACCTATGCTGAGAACATGTAAATGAAAGCAAGGTAAATCCCACACACAGTTATAACAAACTTAGAAGGCAGAAAATGAGGATCACCTCAAATTGGTTGTGAGTGATCCTAAGCAACAGCTACCCATGTTACATATCCTTAACCTACTTAGATGTTTATATGACACATATTGTTAATGCTCGGATGGTACAGAAAGTAGGATTCAGTACAAGAGCCACTTACACCTGAAAGAGGCAAAATAAAGCTGTGCTTCCATGGGTCAATCCAATGGCTTCCTGCTGCCAACTGCAGGGGTTGTTCCTCCTCTCTCTTGCCTTGTTCCTTCGTCTTTCCACTTCCCTTCTGGCTGTGCGGTTTCATGTCTTCCTCCATGCCAAGTACATCCAGACACTGCCAGGATTTGATCAAAATTACTAATTCAGCTGAAAACAATACTGGTTTGACTTACAAACTAGTTTTCCATTGATTTTGTGTGTTGAAAAAATTCACAGAGGAATCCAGAAAGAGTCAAATACAGTGGCTGAAGTGGGGAGTGGAAGTGGAAGTGGAAGTGGAAGTGGAAGTGGAAGTGGAAGTGGAAGTGGAAGTGGAAGTGGAAGTGGAAGGGAGAGGAGAGGAGGGGAGAGGAAGGGAGAGGAGGGGAGGGGAGGGGAGAGGAGGGGAGGGGAGAGGAGGGGAGGGGAGGGGAGGGGAGGGGAGGGGAGGGGAGGGGAGGGGAGGGGAGGGGAGGGGAGAGGAGAAAAGCTGAAACTCCTTTTCCATAAATGTGACATTTTCAAGTGTAGTTTCATTTAACATGAAGGCCTGATCCTCCTGATTCTTAGCAAGGATACCCAGTTCACTGGAACTGTAAAGGAGAAGGTTTGCTCTTCCCTTCGTCTCTCCTCATTTTCACTTTCTCATTTGACCACATTGTGCACTGATCTAGTTTTCTAAAACTATTCCAGCAGTTTCCTACAGTTTTAGTGAGTTAAATCAGCTCAGTGAAGGGTCTGACAAGGGCCTAGGATAGCTAAAAGAAGGAAAAATATTGCTTGGAAAGAAGCAAGGGAGAGAGAGCAAAGTGGGATAGGGAAGGATGAGGACCAGAGGTAAGAAAGGAACAGGGTTCAAGAAGGAGGAACAGGGCTTCCTATTTTGTCATCAATAACCCATGTGCCTGGATCAGATGCACATGAAATCATAGACCTGTCTCAACCTATTTTGTGATTCTTAGTTTTCAATGGCAAAGGAAAAAGAGGAAAATGAGAATTTTTACAATTTATTGAGGAAATGTTAATTATTCACTACATTACAGGAGATATTATCTAATCTAATGAAGAGATATCCCTAAGCAAGTGAAATAATGCTTACTTTAATTAAGAAGAATAAGCAAACTGTCTCCTGGATAAGGAGGAAATAAAAGTTTCAGGAAGAAAGATTAGATTTGTCTGGACCCTTGGAGGATTTCAAAAGGGAGGCTGGTTACCACAATCCAGCAAGAAAATCTAATCTACAGTTAATGCAAAGTGTGCAGAAAGTGTGAGATAATACCTCAAAGCCATGAAAACCAGCAGAAAGTCAGATGGATACAGGAGAGGCAAAGTGTACGCAGGTCAGTTTTACTGCTCTTCCATTTTTTAGTTTATATGTTCCATATATATTTGTAATTTTAGATATTCTGGATAATTACTTTAATTTACATTGGATATTATTTTTTAATTAGGAATACTTTTTCTGTAATCACATAACAGCATTTTTTATGCTGGAATCTCAAAAATCTGTAGATGATATTTCTTGAACATTTTACCAAGTAAGATTACTTAAACAAATAACTTTTAACAATAAAAAAGTAACCTTATCTGGTAGTGTTTCCATAGAAATCATAGTTCTGTAAGAGTATTCTCTCATTTCCCTTGCATTGGACAGGTGGATAGTTGCCATTATACAAATCTAAAAGGTCAGAAGACCAGCAATAACAAAGAAAAAAGAATGGCGTTTCAGGAGATGTTGTGTTTCACATTTGAAATCAAAGGGTTCTCTAGCAGTTTGCTCCAGACTTTATTTTTCTTTCTCAAATTTAGAAGAGAAATAGAAAATCGAGTATGGAAGTAGTAGGATGGAGATTAATATGCAGGAACAGATCGATCTTCAGCTAAGTGCTCAATCCATGGTTTAGATGCTGTCTTGACCTCTGAAGAGAGGTGTTCTAGTTATCTGGCACCTGACATCCTGATTTTGCTATGAAAGCCTATAAATTGTACCAAGTTCCCAAGAACAGCACTCCACTCCTGAGAGAAACCAACAACCTTAAGGTCATTATTCTTTTTCATTAACTGCAGCAAGACATATCTGCACAGGACCTTATTACATGGGCACATGTACCATGCATGCATTACGGCATATCTAACACATCTGTTACTTCCTGAAACCATTTTCTGTTACAAATATTGAATAGTATTCAAGATCCATTCAATGGACCAAGCCAATGGTATCTAAGAGTTCCATGTTGAAAACTAGGGATGAAATTTCCAGAATTCTGGCACTACGAAACCTCTCAAAAAGGGAAGTAATTTCTGCTGGGTATAAAATTTCCAGACATTCTGGATTTATCACCTAGTGGAGCTAGGAATTGTCAGAAACGTTGCCCCTCCTCCCTGAAAATGAAAGTCAGCTGCTTCCCAACATGACTTCTTCAGTGTCAGTGTATTTGTTTGCTGATTTCAGAGCAAAACAAAATGAAAAACATTCAAAATGAAGCAGCATGTGTGCTCTCCTTAAAAAGAGGATGAGAGAACATATCTGTGAACAGCAGATTTGTGACAGATGTTAGTACCATTGCTTAGAATACTATTAGACACATTCTGATACAAAGAAAAATAATATAAAATAGGGATTTCTACAGTACATAAAAAAATGTTATCATTGCTGCTTAATTAATTATTATTTTTTTTTACATTT
This sequence comes from Falco biarmicus, assembly GCF_023638135.1. Classification (NCBI taxonomy): domain Eukaryota; kingdom Metazoa; phylum Chordata; class Aves; order Falconiformes; family Falconidae; genus Falco; species Falco biarmicus. The sequence goes on from NC_079289.1 coordinate 54,441,566, forward strand.
AGTGGCTACATGTCTAAAACTGAAGACAACAATGGTTAATGGATTTAAATTAAAATCAGTTTATGATTCACAAAATTTCCTTCAACCTCTAAATCCAGTCTAAATAAACACTTACAATAACTTCTGATAGTTCTGTATCTAACAGTCACTTGTAAAATCTATTTTACACATGTAAAGAGATTAACAATACTGGCAGGGTTTCCTTAGGAGAAACTAACATCCATGGTTAGGATTATAGTTTGATCTCACTCAGGGAAATAGGTTAAACCTGAAAACATTTCTACCTGTTAAGGAAGTAGTGGTATGTTTATTTTTATTCCTTTTTATTCATTAATGTTTTTATTTTATAAATTTCCTGATTAAATTTTTCACCAGTTATGATTCCTACATTGCTACAAAAGCCAATGTTTTTACAGGTTATAGGTAAGCCCAATATATTAAAAACACATTTAAGTTGTTCAGTTACATCATAGAAAAAATTGCTTCTCTCTTGGTAGTCAAACCTTGTGTCAGTGGACAGGTGAATTCTTGAGAAATCTGTTTAGAAATTGAAAAGGTGTACTCATTGTCTTTTGTAAGTTCATAATCCAGCTATTTATTTTTTAAATAATTTTATAATATATTATAATTTGTTGGGTTGTGGGGTCAGGTTTCTTTTTTTTCCCCCTCATGTTGCGACTCACTTTAAATAAATTTCATAACTATTTTAGCTTTTATTTTGATCAAACTCTGTTATATAACATTTTAAGGTCAAAATTAAAGCGTATACTGCTTCTTAAAGTGGCTGAAACTAAAAAGCAAGAACCACTCTGTGTTCTTGGCTTGATCCTTGGATGGTTTGTCCTTTTTATTCTAAAAAGTCACTTGATAAAAGGTAGAAATTACTGACAGCACAAGAATTTAAAACAGTGCTGCATTTTTCTAAATGACTTGTTTAAATATTATGTTACTAAACCTGTTTCCACAGTGGCCTAAACCGACTGCTGCAGTCCCCTCTTCTGCTGCATCTCATTCATGTGTTCCACCTCCTTTCTTGAGCTGGCTTTGGGTTTTGCTGGGCCTTTTATTCACCTATTCGGTGTTCAATGCCACAAAAATCACTATTTGACTCTCAGGAGGAACCAACGATAGCTAAATTGAGTACCAATAAATATGTATCAACATGCAATTGAGATTTGTGTTAGCACAAAATTACAACAGCTGACAGCTATGAAATCAGCCTGCATTAGGCTCTTACTTCTTGATTTTTCTTCTCTCCCCTTGAAATTTTTGACTCTATGGTGATCTAAATTCAGCCAAAAAGCCCAATTTTCTATGTTATTAGAGAGAATTATCTGAATCTCCCCAAAGTGCTGTAAGAATTTAGCATAGGTTTTCCTCTTGCCAGTAACTACTTCTAGTCTATTTTATCATCTACAAGACCAATGATTTCTTTTCTTTCCCCATCAAGTTTTTAAATGAGAGGGGCTATGCCTTGTGTTGAACTCTGTGCTGTCAGATTTGCTAAGCCTGTTCAGAGCATGCTAAATGGATTATGTCCCTTCAGAGACTTAGATCTCTACCCGTACTTTGGGCCTGAACAGCATCGTGGCTCACATGAGAGCATCTCTCTTCTCAGACGTTACAGAGCTTATTTATTTAAATGCCTGATGCTCAGTTTTGCTGCCAAAGGAAATTGGCACCAGTTGGACATAATCTCCTCCAGGACTATGTGAAACCAGACAGTAAATTTTCTGAATATCTGTCTGACTTAGATACCTAATTCAGCCTAAGTATACAAATCTTCCCTATGCTTTCTCAAAGCAACAACGGTCCTGGATTTGGGACAGGCTGCAGCTGCTGCTCAAGAGACCCTTTGGAGTAAGAGCCACTGGCTGTATGAGGGCTTTGCACAGTGCTGTGCTGCACTCCCTCTGAAAGCACTGGTCTGAAACAATTGGTCCTTTCCTTTCATGAGTCATCCAGTTACAGTTTTCAGAGAGGAATTGCAGTAGAGATTATATCAAATTATTTTATTAAAAAAATTATTAAAGTGTTAAAGTGAAATTACTGACTACCTAAATCTTGGAATGACCAATAATTTCCTGTTCCATTGGTTTATGTACGGAATAATTACATTAGGTGAACTCTTACTAGTATAATGTTGGCAGTGTAATTGATATTTTTGTACAGTTTGTTTTCAACCTTTTCTCTGATATCTCTTTTTATACTTGTTACAGTTTGACCCACAAGTTTTTTTGGTTTTGGTTCTGCTTTTAATTTACCATCCATATAAATAAAAAAAAAAGTTATGTGAGACAATTTCATAGAATTATCCCAGTATTTGTATTTAGTTATCTAAGGAAATTAAATGTTGGTTTATACAGCAGGATATAAAACATAGTGTTGATGAGCAAACAAGTTCATTTCATTCTAACGAGATAGCTCACTGTATCACTGATATTTATTTTACCATTTCATTATGACACACTGTAACAACCATGCAAGCTCAGTGAGATGATCATGTTAGAAAAATGGCAAAAAAACCAGCACATATATAGATACTTAAAACTGCACAGGTAATCACACTTACACATATGTATTTTTAAATACATATCTATACACACACATATATATACACATACATTAGCATGGAAGACTGTCACAGTGCTCATTGCATCTGAACTTTGCTTGAACTGTGTCTGTGTGGCTCTTAGTGTTTGAGGACAAAGAAAACTGCTCTGCTCACAGTGTATTGGGTTTGCCTTTGAAATAATACCACAAAACTATTGACAAAAGGCTCACCTAACAGCAAAGCTGAGATTAGGTGTTGAGGGTTATTGTCCTCTCTAGTCTCAAAGCTGTGTGAAATGTCAGTTAATTGAAAATGGTAATTGTTCCACATAACAACATCAACTGTTTCATTCCAGGAAATGTGCTGCTCTTAAATTAATAGCCATTGATCCAGAGGTATTTCGCGATTCTTCTCCATCCTTTTCTCAAATTATCCAGCTATCAGTCCTTGGGAGAAAACCTATTTCACTATTTTTATTGACCATTCTTTACTGAGTGACCTGGCTTCCTGTTCAGATAGACTAAAATAGGTCTATCCATCTGAATGTACGTCAAGCAGACTGAGCCACCTAACTTTCAAAGCACCTGCTGCTTCTTACTATAAATACTCAAAATGAAAACAGTTAAGTAATAGTACAGAGCAGTTATGTGGTTATTACTGATTAATACGATGAACTACTCTCTCATGCCAGTAAATTGCTTTTGTGACAGTAAAAATTGATAAATTTTCTTTCAATAATACACTACAGTCAAACTTAAATCTCAGTTTGACCTCTTATGAAGGAATGTAGAGTATTTGGGGGTTTTGTTTTCCGGATGAATAGAGAATTGTTACAACCTATTCGAGTAACAAATGGCAATATGTCTTCATTATTACATAGAGAACAACGGCAAAAGGTTTTGCATTACTTAGTTGTTCTTTTGAAAGCTTAATAGAGAAATTAAGTAGTGCAAAGGTATTCTTCTGTTCCATTGTAGAGACAGTTTTCCTTCCTTGTGTATTGATAATCATTAAAATAATGAAAATATATAATTTATATAAGCTGAAAACATTTATAGATAAACAATTCATAATATTTTTTGTGTTTGTAGTTTTCTAAATTATCAGTCTAATCAACTTCAAAATTAATTTCAAAATCAATTGTAAATTCTATCAAGCTAATAAATTTTCGGAATAAAATTATTTTTGGTAGTACTGGTTAAGAAGACTTCTATTTTTCAAAATCTTTCATTCCCATTCTAACTTGGAAAAGTCACTCTTGCTACTATATTAAAAAGTATTGTCTATTTATTCATAATATTTAAATTCCAGAGAAAAATTTATATGAAAAAATATTAATGAAAAAAGCAGACAGAAATACAAAGCTTTTAAATAAACGCATATTAACACCTGCTTGTGCAGTGGCCTAGAAAATGCGTCCTTTAATCTCAGAAGAAAATACATTTCTGTGTTCAAGGGCTTTTACTTACAGGGCATTGCAATTTAATGTAAACTCCAACAATTGCTAACAGGAAATAAAAAGAAGTCTTGTATAATATACCTTTCTATTATTTCAAAATTAATATGTTGGTTGCAAAGAGCTTCCATATGTGATCTTAAGTTGCTGTATTTTTGTCTTCTCTTATTTATTAATAGACAGTTTTATATTGGAAATGGAAGACAGAAATCCGATTAAAGTTTCTAGGACAGCTACGGTATAAAATCAATTGAAATTACATTGCAACATAACATACATAATGAATTTGGTTGTTATATACCAGTTTTAATGCTCAATCTGGTTTCTAGTTAATCTAATAAAAAGGCAAGGGAGCCAGGGAATATTTTAAGAAAAAATTTACAGCAGCTCAGAGGGGATAGAAAAGATCCCCAGGCATATGGTGCTAAGCAAATGAAAATGAAAATGATGGTTGTGAAGAATCATAAAGGACTCAAAAGAACTAGTCACAAAAGGTGGGCACCTTTTTGCATCATTTTTGCCTGTGGCAGTGAGCATGTGCACAGTTCATCCCATTGCTTGCTTTTTAATACATACTTTCTCCTTGAGCAAATTTCAGCTGCAGAGTTACAAAGTAAATGTGAATCAAATATAATTGAATTAATGGTATGGTGATTATGAGAAGAAGGGCAGTTTTGAAATGGTTTTGGAGGCAAAAGTTCCTTTTCAAAATCAAAAGTTGTTGGTTGTTTGTTTTTTTTTTTCAGACCCTGTGTCAGCTATTTGTCTTCATACTTTATTTTGTTCTGTTTCTAAATCTAAGAGTTTGCCCATGTTTCTTTCATTTTATTGGTTAAGAACTGAACAAGTGTTGTTTCAAATTATTAAAACATCAGTGTCAGCCCTCATGTGTCACTCACTTTAAGTTCAAGTTATTCCATCAGGTTGCCAGTTTACTGAGAGCTTTTGGAAATTTGAACCACTTATGCAAATTTGTACAGCCTTGAGACTCAGTTTGGATTATCTGAAAATATTTGGATATGTAAGCACAGCTTTAATTGCGTTATGCCCATTAATAAACCTTGACAATCACAGCCATTTCCAGCCTTTGGACCTTTAGCTCTTTAAGTCCTATATTAGCAGCTAAAGGATGTCTTTCTCTAACTGATTTCACATTCAAATATCATAAAAATAACATTAATTAAAGAGCTGAAGATTACAGATGTAGGTAACAGCTAAACATTGAAAGTGCTAAGCAAATCTACAAGATAATAGTAATGACTTAATTAAAACAAAATGTACCTGTATTGGAGCACAGCAATAAAGGAAAAATGGCAATCCACAGCAAACAGGAACAAAACCATGAACCATTCAGCTGCACTAGTGTGTAATAGATTGGCTCAGGTAAGTGTAATTTATGCCAACTTTAAACATTAGCATTCTAATGGCTGCCAGAAATTTAGAATATGTTGCATTTTGAATGCCAGGTAGTTTAGAGGGTAACTACCAATTACCAAAAAACTGAGTCATATTAGAAATGGCTTAATGTTTTATTTCCTTCCATGGCCAAGCTGGCTATGACACCTTTGCAATAGACTTCATTAACTCTGCTCTCTGATTTGAAGGGAAGCTGCCCTTTCCCAGTTATCAAATGGACTGAAATGACTTCAACAGGGATCATTGCAAAGCTGGTGCTGAGCAGCAGAGTTACGTGAAGGCCTGTTCACACTAGGTGATGCGCTACCTGGTGCATATGGCTCACACTTGGCCAGCATACAACTTGCCTCCTGTTCAAGTCAGTTTTGAAGAAACCCTCTTATGTCTTATTCCGTATGGGTTGAGAACTCAATCATTGGCAATGTATATGCAACAATATTAACGTTTAAAAAAATAGATGAAAGTCCTATAACAAAGCTCCATGTTGTGGAGGGGATAAAAAGCAGACTGCCCTTGTGCCAACTTTTTCTATGCAATATTTAGATGGAAAAGGGGCAAAAAGAACAGAACAGTTCTCACTGGAGCTATAAACAGCAATACTTGCAGTTGTTGTAATGATCATAACTACCACATTTGCTGCTCTACTCCTTCCACAAACTTGATTCAAGAAAGTATATAGTTCTAAAAAAATGTTGTTGTTTTTTTTCTTTTCTTTTTGGAAACATCACATAACACTTGCTTTGTTTTAAACAGGCACTTAGCTTTCTGTTAATGCCAAAGAGAAGGAGTAGTAGCCTGACTCTGAATTATGGTAGCAGAAGGCTTGTGCTGCGTCAGTCCGCACTGTATGTAGCCTGTAAGCAAACTGAGTATCTGTTTTATGTCCCATGTTGATGTGGGTCAAGTCGAATCGACATACTCTAGGAACATCCAAAATGTATGATTCTGCATGGATATATTTTTTTTTGTACATAAACATTAACATAATCACTCGAAATCATAGAAATTAAATTAAGATTAGGAATTTATTGTTGGTGGAACTTGCATCACTTTGATGGTACTCGGTAGCTGTTTAATAAGTAGAAAGAAGAAAAAGGGGCTTTGATTTACATGTTGTATACATGTTACATTTATTTGCATTAATTAGCATAACTGTATTGAATATTATTATTTATATAGAAAATCGTAATTATCAAAATTATTTTTAAGTGAAGAAACTACGCATTCTATCCAGCTCACAAATTATCGCTATAATGCTTATTAATATATTTTCTTCCCTGAAATATTTAGATATCTTCATCTGAGAAAAAAAAAAAGTCTTTGCTTGTGTATGTCTCTGTCTATTCATGTTCTGGTACTATTAAAACTATCTTTATATGAGAAATATCTAATTACCTTTACAGAAGATAATGTAATTTGCTTCCCCTGCTATAAAAAAACTTCGCATTTCTATTTACAAAATTCTGTTCTGGAAAATGGAAGTGTAAAATTACAGAAAATTTGTTTCATGTAAAACAGGCATTACCTTAACTTAAAAAAGCAAAAAAAACCCCGAACTTTTAGTTGTTAATCTTGTATAAAGGTTAATCTTGAAGTCATTGTCTAGTCATACACAGTTGTAAATTCAGAGAAAAGCTCTGTATGACTGGGTGAATGAAAAGGAAGTTCAGATCACTAGCTAGAGAGAATAGTGCATATGCAGCCTGGACAGCTAGGTCTGAGTTTAGAGAAATAAAGAAATATGAAAACCAAGAAAAATATTTTAAAACCTGTCTGTAGATGGATGAGAAGTAAATGAAATCAGCTCTGTTGAACATGTGTCAAAAAATAATGAGAATTAATGGTAGGACCCATCAGTTTTGAGGAGACTGAATATGCAAAACATGCAGCATCACCACTGCCACTGAGAACACCCTCCCTGGAAGCTACCTTCCTCTCAAATAAACTTCAGTTTTCCATCATTCTTTATTGTTGAGCACAGTTACTTTGCCAAGGTATCTGAACTGCATGTTCTTTTTCATACTAAGTAAAAAGATCCTATTTTCCTATCTTTTTATATTCAGAGTGTCATCTTATTGAGAGAATTAAGTTTATGCTATGGTATACTCAGATGGAATATTAAGTAGATTCCATTCATTGCCTACTTCAGAGCTACTTAATTTCCAAAATATCACCAAGGCATAAGTTAATTAAATTACATAAATTTCAGTCAGTAATGGAAGAAGTAATATTTGATATAAATAGCTGTAAGTTTTTACTGAAAATCTTATTAGAAAAAAAAAAAAAATGTGGTGATATATCATCAGTGTAATTAACAGTCTTTTTATAAGTCTAGGGGGAAGACATATTCTTTTCCTGGGTTGAAAAGAAGGATCATTGTTGTTTCTTCTTTCCACACCTGTAGGGCAGAACTCATTCATAAGTCAGACAGGAAAATTTAATGATGTACAATCTGATATTAATTGTGCATATACTCATGGGTCACAGTAAAGAGTTTGTCAGAGGTGGCAGTTTGCCGCAGGTGTTTAATGTCACATGATTCATAGTAATGACTTGAAGCTCCCAAGCATCTGCAACTAAAAATAATTCTGCTCTGTGCAAGTTGCCCTCCAGAGCAGAGTGGCTATCTGTCAGCAGAAGACAGTAGCTAGCAATTGACTTTAGTTAGCACCACCTATGAGCCATTTCTCAAGGATAAAAAAGTGATAATGGCCAACTTCATCATTAGAAACTATGTTCCTTACACTGGGTTAATTTTTAATATTTTTCCTTAGTAGCATTATAAAAAAAATAGCATCTATCTTTATCATAAAACTGCAAAAAGCCCCAAAGGCCAGACTTTAAACAGTAGCAATTTTTTTCAGCTTCTTCAGAAGTACTTTCGAAGACAGAAGCTCCCTTCTTTTTCCCATTAATTCCCTTAATTGAAACTGGAAGCTTCTCCTTGGGCTTCAATACACATCATGCCCAAAGAAAACAATGGGATGAGGGACATTGGAGATTATGCCTTGTTGACAGTGCTAAGCACGTTTGAAAATCCAGTGCTCTGAGATTTCACAGTTGGCTTAAAATCTTCATGACAGCTGTCTTGCTTGTAAATTTCTAGGGTAACTTCTTGCTTCCAGCCCTCAGAATTGGGAAAAGATGCAACACAAAGCTGAAAAAAATGGTCAAAAGACCATTTTAAAAAGATTTTAAAATATTTAAAAATAATTTTTAAAATATTGATCCTTTGTTACTTTATTTTTTTAATAGGAACTATATGAAACGTATTCTTATCTCACATGAGCTAGCTTGTTCTGCCCAGCACAGAGAATGGAACAATTTATGAAATATATTCTAAGATTGCATTTTCTAATTTATCATTTTAAATCTAAAAGAGGCTTCTCAGCATACAATACATTTGAAATTGTAACTATTTATTCAGAAACAACACAACTATGTTTAAAAACAGGTCAAGTGACAGAAGGATTTTCCGTGTGAGAGTTTCTAAAGCACAGTCATGGTTAACCAGGTTTCAGTGATGTGCCTACCTAAGGTAGATGAGGACCCCTTGGTGTTCAAACAGCATAAAAAGGGATCTCCCAGCACCTACGTGTGTCCTGCCAACACTGGTAAGTGGAAACACAGTAGAACTGCTGCATCTTTAGCAACTAACCTTAGTGCCTGCAAAAGTACAATAAACCTAGAAGATGCTATAGCAAGACTGCATATCATGTTTGTGGTGAGATGGTGTGTTAGTGCCCCTGAAGAACATGAAGTACCTTTTCCAGCTGTGCACCATGTCCATTCACTTGAGGTTGTAGGAAATCTGCTTGTCTTGTTTCCAATGGAAACCTGGACATCTGGACATCTAGAAATCTGGAAGACTCTTTCCAAAGGTCAATGCATGAAGTTGACATTCTGTTAAGTCAGGGAAAGTACTCAGGGATAGATTCAGACACATTTAGGTGTCAGAAGTTGAATCTCACTGCAGGTGTCTCAATTACAAGATTTGACTTCCGTCAAAAAAATAAGCTTCAGTCAATGGGAAAGAAGTACTACCAGGAGGGGATTTGGAGGTCTAGTTTAAATACCCTGAATTGCTCTGTTCTGACTTTCTTGAGCAATGTTTTAGTACTTACTATAGTAAGAATACAGAGAAAGATTATTGGCAACAGGCAATTGCCTTTCTCCAGCTGGGAAGGAAAAATATAAGTTGAACATTGTACCACAAAACTCCTTCAAGCAAAGCAGACAAAGAGATACATGTTGTCCTTTTGATATGAAAGCATGAACTCATACTACTCCTTGTACAGTGCATGTAATTTAGAAAAGTTTCCTCTTTCAGCTACCTCAATAGTTAATTTGAAGAGATAAACCACTCTAGAGATTTTAGGTGGAATAAATTATTCCCTGGAGGGATGACTGGCTATGGAGGAAAACCTTGGTAATTAAGATTCTGAATTAGACACTTCAGTTAAGAAGATTGCACACAAGCTAAGGAGATTTTTAAAAAGAAAATCATACAATATTACAGCTATGAGAAGGTATTAACACCATATATGAAAAAATACACATCAATTGGAAATTTTCATCCCGATTGATTTTTTTTTTTCCTGATATAAGAATAATGCATATGTTTTAGACATCTCTTAGGCTGCCAGAAGTTTTGAAATTAGATCTGTATCTGTATTAAAGTTTTCATCTGATTTGTGAAATACTTGTTACTAGTTATTCTAGGCATTCTTTCCCACCACTGTGAATTGGGTCACACAGACCATGAAATCAGTCTTAAAAAGGTTATGGTCTGAGAGAGAGTGGAAAGGTAAATAAGTACTGCTTGGTCTTTGCTAGTGAAGTTGATGGCATGAAACATGTTACTCACAGATTTTGACAAATTTTTTATATGTAAATATACAAATATTTAAGAAAAGGTCTTTTTTGATGTGAAACCAAACGTGACCTTTAAAAATAAAGAGTGGAGGCAGGAGAAATGATTAACGGTCTTAATGAATATGTAGAATAGGAGAGCTGGAAATGGTTACAAGTTAAATAATTTTTCTGCCTTTAAATGCAAACAGTTCCTCATACAGTTGGTTATGCCACACTGATGCAGGAATATTTGCAAATATTTTCTCAAATCCTATCCAAAAGCCACAAAATACCAATGCATACTGTCAGTCGGTAAACAGATTAGAAGACACAGAGGGCAGTGTGCGATTACAAGCCAAGGAATGAGCCAGAAGGCAGCTGAACTCTCTTAGCTGCTGTTCGGATAGAGAGGAGGCAGAACAGGGCCAAGGAACTGAAGAAAAATGATAGGCTAACACATTAGAGACCTGTGGATAAAAATCTTGACAAAGTCTGCTTTCACAGCTTCTACGTCTTAAACTATACCCCAGCCGCCAGGCTGCTAGTCTGTTGCTGTTGGAGAACTTGCTGCTTCTTACAAAATCTTGGAAATTGTGTGAAGGTGAAAGCCATCTTTGTTCAGTGAAACACTTTAAATAGTTTTTGATAAGAACAATCTACTGAAATAAACCAACATACTTCACCTGGACCTCCTTTTGTTCTAACACTGTAATGTTTACAGGCAGGCTTTGCAGATGTGCTGGTAATCTAATATCAGAAGCAAAAAGTTGTATAGACCAGCTGTACCACAGAAATGTATATTAAGCATTTCTGGCTATATTAGTATCTGGAGAAGTGTATGACAATTTCAGAAATATTTTGAAAAAAAGAAGGTAGGAAATACTCTTTTAAGGCACATCGTAGACTGTGATCTTGTCATAGTCTTCTGCAAACACAAATTATGGAAAAGGTTTAAAGAACATCTTGTAGATTATCTTTAAGGGTGCATACATTCCAGTAATTTAATTTGGGAGATACTAGGTAAACAACTTTCTTCACTAGAAATGAGCTGTTTCTTCCATTAATATTCTTTTAGTGAATTTACTCTACTTGTGTAGTTCTAGCTACATGTGTAGTTCAGCGCACCTGCATTTAACAGTTCATTCATAGTCCCTAAGGGTAGTGTTTAATCTGCCCATGACTGTTCTCAGAATCTTGCAGACAGTTTTTCTTTGGAAGAGGAGGTTCTACAGCGACCTAGTCTACCATTTACAAAGAGTCAGAAGGAAATATGTAAGCCTACTCTGGGTTCAGCGAAATCATCTGGCAAGGAAATATTACCTGGGAGCAGCTATCTATTGGTAGGAAAAGTAAAGACAGAAAACAGAAGGCACTGTAATTTAACTTCTAACAGATGCTTGTAACAGACACATTCATGGCTTTGATCATGTTTGGTACATCCTTATCCAACCCACCTCTCTGAGGAGTTAGACCACTATTTCATCCTTGTACATTTGCCTAAAACAATCAGGTCAGTCTGAATAATAATCCTAACAAAATTAATAGAAAACTTACATGTCGAAATAATTTCCCTTGTTTCGTAAAATTTGCATTCCATTTCCCCTGCAGAGAATTTTTCCACATGACCAAAGCAATATGAATTCTTCATTGGATCAAGCTGTCCCTTCATGTAAAAGAGGCAAATAAATATTCACAGACAATTTATGGTGTTATGAAACCTTTTCTCTTCTGAACATCAAAATGAGAGAGCAGTATGAATAATAAACATCTCAGACTTGATATTTCTATGATAATAGTTCTGACTTCACAGTTACTAACCATGGCTTTGAATGTCAGTCTTCAAACCCCACATTTCTAGACATACGTGAAAGCTGCTTCATGGAACAGCATGCACATGGACAGAACAGTTCAGTTTAATCTTTGGGTGTCCTGATAAGGACATTGCTATGGTGGTGCACCAGCTTTTGGAATCACTTCACCTCATAATTGTTTCGCAGAAGAAATAGATGGTTAAAACATTATACTTGCAGTACCTGCCTACACTCCATTAATTATTGTATTACGTGTTCTTAACTTACCCTGCAGATAGAGCACTTAAGTTTGTACTTCATAATGGCTATGTGGAGGAGTTATAGAAATCACAATTATATGACATAAAAACTAAATGAGGAATAACATTTTCTATTATTATTTCTCCTTACCTAAACACACAGTAAAGTCTCAAATATAATTCACGGTGAGCACCCTAAAGGGAAAAACTGATTTCTATAGCTGAGGGAAAGCTACAGTGAGAAAAAAAAGTTTTTTGTTATAGACTGTCTGTATTATGGCTTAATGTCGCAATTTATTAACGGTTGCACAAAACCTTGGAAATGTCAGTTTAATAAAAAAAGTTTTACAGACTGTGGGCAATGCTGAAGCCCAGAAAACTGTCCATTATAATTCTTTAAAATTATTTTCTAATTAGTTAACAGAATTGGTACAGATTTTAGTGGCTGTTAGAGATCTAGTTTAATAGCATCAAATCATATTGGTTTAAAGATTACCTACCCATTTCAGACGTTGTAGCACACTATAAGCTGTTTATGCTGCCATTAAGCATCCAGAGGTTTGGCTGCAATGCATTTGCAAAGTCTTCAAGAAGAAACCGAATCTATGATGATACTCTATTATGACGACAAGCAACATTTCCTCTTACTGAAGTGAACTTGTACATGCTTTTACAGTTTGTGAAGGATTTATTATGCTTGGCCAAACTTACATGGATAAAGTAGGAATCAGTCTGAATTGTAGCTTATACCTGAACTGGATCTTCTGCTTTTCTTTCTCACTTTAACTCCAATAAAATTTTCTACTCTGTGCATATTGTTAATGGTCTATATCTATTGTGGAATCTATGCTTTTCTGCTCGCTACCATTACATTTTCCAGTTGAGATCTGATGTTTCAAATTTGCTGACATCGTGGTCTAAAAAATACTGGATAAGCCTTCATATGTGTGTCAGGGCAGTAACAGGAAGTCTTAGAATATATGTGTCTTACCACTGTGGATCTGTATATCAGTGAATGTTGTGGGGCACAAGGAACAGGGAATCCCTTGAATGCTGGCAGATTTTCTACACGTTTTATGTTGTGTCAAAAAGGTGGAGAGCAAACTCACTGTACTTCCTTCCTGAAAGAGGCAGAGAGGAAAGGTCCAATAATGATCATACAAATGAATGACGTTTCTGCTTGAAATATTTTCTAGAGAGCACTATAGACAAGCAACAAGCTAGTATAACTGACTGCAGTCTGCACTTTAAAGAAATTAATACATCGTAAAGTGGACCTGTCTTCTAAAACTGAATGAGGAGGTCACTGATTTAATTTTTCTCTAATGACGTCTGTGATAGGTATTTCTGACAGACAGCTGGTAATATTATCAAATCCAAATATTAACATTTAACAGGTTAGCCTAAATTACCATCTTTTTTGTTTCTTAAAGTAGGCATCTGTTTCTTGTATGTTGTTTTTAAGCAACTGAGAGGAAAAGTGGTCTCTGAAGCTATAGGATCCACTGCCATTTATAATCCTTTTCAGACAGATAACTTTAAGGCAGGCATTTCTCCATTCAGTGAATCAAACATTTATTTCAGTCACTTTTTCTCAGCAGTTTACAGAGTTCTCGTTTCCTCCGCCATTCCCAGACACCCTTCCCAGCTTCATTTGAACCCGTACAAACATGATGGGCTTCTGCTGTAACATAAGTGAATACAACCTTTCGCTTTTCCTCTAGATGATACATTTCTAAGCTAAACCACTTCGGTTACCTGATACTGATTCAAAGCATATATAGCATGTTGTAACAAACACTAGTGCCTACTAAACTAGAGGTGGTCTCTCAAGTGCAGTAATAGAGGAAAACAAATGTGAAACTATTTCCCCATCCAGAGCTAACACAGTTGCTTTTATGTAGTGTTTTTAGATCTAATGATGAAAAGGTCTTTCAGTTGGGAAGTATTTTCAGAAGTTTATCAGAAATTGTTGGATTTTGTGTTACATTCAAGTCGTTCTGTCTGTAGTGAAAATCTGCAACAGCATCCATAATATTATTATTGTCCTTATTATAATTATTAATACATAATAAATGAAAGCAGATAACAGTATTCTAAACTCATTTAAGTTCAGAAGCTGAGGTTTTTAAGAAAATGCAGATATTTCCATAGTCACATTATCATTGTCTGAGTTATAGGTATTAAATATCAAGCATTCTCCTTGCAGTAGTTTCAGTTATCTATTGACTATTGAGATTGTAACTATCTAGCCACAACGTAGTCAAGTTCAGGTAGAGAGCTCAAGGAAATATGTCTCCACTGCTGCCCTGCTTGATTAGGGATTAAACAAAATCATGATCAGGATCCTGGGATCATAATACTAACATGTCAGATGAGACATGGACACAGCCCACTGTGCCCTTCCAGAATCTCTCAGCAGTTCTATGGTCCATGTTGCACCTTTCACACAGGGGTTTTGAGCCGTGTTTGTGCTTTGCATCAGACAATGCAAACAGAATGTGCTCTGAATTGTCTTCTCCGACAATTGCAGCCTGCACACTGTGCCAGTTTTGTTGTTCAGCTTGTGTCAGTCTGTATAAGACTTAGTTAATGGGCCAGAGATTCCAGTCAGTTATTCTGAGAGCTGATCATCCTAATTCCAGAGTAATATTTGAGTAGAATGTTCCATAAGAAAACAGTATTTTTTGATTAATTTTCAGCTTATTTTTTATGCTTGAATGCATTTCCTTGGAACACCTCTACTAACTCCAGAGATCCCTCCTGTGTCTTGCAATCTTGTATTGAGAATATGCAACCCCTTTTAGAACCATGAACCATGTAGGACAGTGTTTGTTTCAGAACTAAACTCGTGTATGAATGAATTAATGCTGGGCAAGCTGGGCCAAG
This sequence comes from Falco biarmicus, assembly GCF_023638135.1. Lineage (NCBI taxonomy): Eukaryota > Metazoa > Chordata > Aves > Falconiformes > Falconidae > Falco > Falco biarmicus. The sequence continues at coordinate 54,456,785 of NC_079289.1, forward strand.
CATCTCAATACCTTTTCTCAGTTGTGACCTCATTAACCTTTCTGAAGATGTGAGACCTGTTTCAAAGTTCTGATTTATTTGTTATTTTTATTGCTGATTGAACATACCGTTTACCTATATTCACCTTTTTGTGAGTGTGTGTGTGTCCCCCTACTGACTCTGAGGATTCCATATTTGGGACAAATTCTGTCACATTAAAGAGCACAGTAAATTGTCATAAAAGAATAAATGTGCCTGATACATATATCATACATATACATAGACTTATCTGCTATGTATCCCATATCTGGGAGGCACACAGCTTCATGATCATTTCCATAACAGAACTAAATGGATATTTTCTGAGACAAATTTCAGCAGAAAATCTATTTCCTGAGCTCAAGATGTTTTATTTTAATTTCTACATTTTATTACCATATTTACTTTGATAGATTTTATAATAATCCTCTGAAGTCTTTCTTGGTTACATTCATGCCTAGCTACCCTAGAGCCAGAGACTCTGGTGGTATCTGGTTACTAATTTGTGCAACCCAAAAATTTTGGACTGGTGACTTTAGAGCAGACCACCTAGCAAGATAATTTTGGATAAGCATGCCAGATGAACTGCTTATAAGATGCCAGAAGCAAATATGTCTAATACAGCCAGGAATACCAAAGTATTTTTTGTCATGGAGATGGGAACTTGAAGTACTTGACAGACTTAAACTTGGCTCCGGGTTCTGTCACAGAGAGCCGGGACATTGAGTTTTATCTGATTTTCATCACACTATGGAAGATATTTTGTGTGCTCCCTATATGGGTATATGTATATACAACAATAAGGAAACTGGTCGTGAATTATATGGAAAATACATTAGTTGAGTAATGCTAATGCTCTGATCAATTAGTGTTAGATTTATGTACAACCATGTAGGTATGATTATGACTAGAAAACACTGAAAAGGTAGAATAAAAGTACCAAGGACTTCCTTTTGACCTACAAGGTCTGGTATATAATGCAATTCTTGCAGTGAAGAAGCAGAATGTCTTCACTAAATTGAGCAAGATTAGAGGATGGACAGATCTTTGTAAAAACAGATTAACGAGGCAGTAGCAAATATCTTCACATTATCAGTATAGCCTTGACAATGGAAAAGAACAAATAGCACTCTCTGAATTTGAAATTGCTTTCCTACTGTTACTTTCTAAATGTACCTGTTTATCTCTTGACTGTAGGAATTAACACCACGCTACTTAATAGCAAAAGCTGACCTGTTGATATACTTGAGGGATTAAGGCCAGTGTTACCATGTCTTTTCCAATAAAAGGAGGAGGTGATAGAGTAGAGGAAAGACTTGCCATCCTCAAAGTCAAAAATAAAGTAATCTTAAAGGTCTATAATCATCCCTTAATAGTTGTTGTGGGCAAGTTTAAAGGAAAAAAATATCTTTTCAGGATTGGCAGTCCGTTAAGAAATCAGGACTTTTTCCTCTGTCTAATTTTGATCACCAGTCTCTCTGGTTTGTTTGCACTAGGGTGGTTTATTTAGAAGAATTTAAAATGTATGGTAAAGTGAAAATTTGATCTTATACATGTGGCCCGAGCAAAAATCTAATTCTCAGTGTGATCAGGGAAAATGGCTTTTTTGAAGTCATAGGAAAATGAGGCTCTGAGGGTTTATACGTAGAGAAATAGTGTACCCACATGCAATATTTAGAATGCTGAAATGAAATCCATGAAACCAGATAATTCTCCCAAAATCCTTTACCCAGGAAGACTCATAGTAATCAGTTAACTCTGGCACCTAATGACATGCTGGTACGGAGAGGCACAGGCATGACACATGGTCTCCACCCACATTTTGAAGAGGCAGGATATAAAAGAGATCCAGTCCAAATATATATATATATTACTCCAAGTCTGTGCCTGCATATAGGTCAATCAGACTGACCTTAACAGGTTACTGTTGTGTCTATCACCTGCAAGAGTGCAGCTACAGGGTTTCCAGACTGAAGCCAGCGTGTATTCTACCACTTCGGGCAGCTATTATCTTTACTCAGCTTGACCCATAGTGATACACTTTAGATAATCCCTTCAGATACGGATAGCTAGTTCTCTACATTCACTATATGGCCACACAGGAGGAGAACCTTGTGCACAAGGCAAACTGTCTCCACTTCTCACCTTCTATATTACCACTCTTTCTGAGGGACTAAAAGGTCTGGATCCAATGCCTTCTTTAACTCATACACATGCAATTCCTGCCTCTCTGGCTGGAACACAGGCTGGGAGAGATGTACAGCTCAGATTGAAGCTGGGCCATATTGCACAGCCAAGAATGACAGGAAGGTCTGGATTTGGGAGAAAAGTAGGAAAGCATAAATACGACATTCTAGACAGGTCTTGTGAGCATATGAGGAGCTAGAAAAGGTCATGTGTTGTGACTGGTTCTTTAAATCCATTTATGAATTTTACCTGGTTACTCTTGTGCAAACTATGTGAGTAATTTGACACAGTAGGAATTGATGCATCTGCAAAGCCTCAAACAAAATGTAAGGTGAAGAAGTCTGGATCATATTTTTAAGTGTTAAATTTCACATAAGTTGCATTTCATGATTATAACACGCTTTTGAATCTAGCCCTATAATCCTTCTGAAGAAAACTGTGCTCAGAAATTATTTTTAAGCTATGACTTTCTGAGTACTATTCCACTCTTTCTCCCTTCACCACATCTGTTTCTGAATTAGAGCTCTTCCTTCTAGAAGTTACAAGTTCCATTTGGGTTGGCCTAGGGTTTGAATTTTTAAGGGAAAAAGTAAATGTCCAAAGTTATTATTCAGTAATGTATACAGAATTGTTTTGTAATTTTGTGCTGCTGCATTTTTTAAATAAAAATTCTTGTCATTCCTTGAAAGTTACTGTAATACTTTTGGTACGTATAATTTAAAGGCCTCAGGTCTCTGAAGATTTATCGTCATGATTAATTTTAAACATCTGCTTAGCTCATTGATTTTTATGAGGTTACTTGTGCTCAAAGTTAAGCACGTGAATATTTTATGTAAGAACAAGGCCATGACTCATTACAGTCTAACGGGGTTAAGTAATCAAAAAAAGTTTAAAATACAACAACAGATCTAAAAGCTACATTACAAGAGCCGCAGTACATTAGGTTACCATAGTATCTGAAGTATTTGGAAATAGTATTACTTTTTTTAGAAGTGGAAAAGCTAAATTTTCACTATGTACAAAACAAAATAAGAAATTAAAATGTAAGTATAAATATATAAATTATGAGTGTTAAAATGTTGAACCTAGTTCATACAGACAAATAGGGTTATCAGATGATCCCAAGAACTCAAGAATTTACCTAACATTCTTTAGGTCAAAATAAGGTCAGTTATATATATGTGCATGCACATACAGAGACATGTCATAGAAGTGAACATTTTGTTTACTTTTATTGCCTGTTTGTTGGGTTTTCATTACTCTTGCTGTGGGTTAAATCCTATAGTCAGCTCAGCCCCACATTGCTGCTTGCACACTACTCCACAGCGGGACGGGGGGAGAGAATCGGAAGAGTAAAAGTGAGAAAACTCGTGGGCTGAGATAAAGGCAGTTTAATAGGTAAAGCAAAAGCTGCAAGTGTCAGCAAAGCAAAACAAGGAATTAATCACCGCTTCCCATCAGCAGGCAGGTGTTCAGCCAAGCCCAGGAAAGCAGTGCTCCATCATGCATAACAGTTACTTGGAAAGACAGGCGTCATCATTCAGAATGTCCCCCCTTCTTCCTTCTTCTCCCAGTTTTTATCATAGAGCATGATGCCTTATGGCATGGTATACCCCTCTGGTTGGTTGGGGTCAGCTGTCCCAGCTATGTCCCCTCTCAGCTTCTTGCCCTTGCCCATCCCTAGCCTGCTCAATGGTGGTGCAACGTAGGAAGCAGAAAAGAGGGTGTGTTATCAACATTGTTTTCAGCACAAATCCAAAACATAGCACCATAACAGATACTATGAAGAAAAATAACTTTATCCCAGCCAAAACCAGTACAATACTACATCTAGGAATCTGTCTGTGCATGCTACTTCAAGACAGCATACATGCTTATACTCAAGGTATACCATGAAATATAAAGTCCCAATAGAACTACAATGCACAAAGAGGGGTGATTCAATTAACACAGATTTGACTGTCAGACAACTGCCCAATTTGGGTTCTTTTTATTCCATAGCATTTTAGTTTGAAGCTCCTTTGTTCTTTCTGAAGCTTCAGATGGTGAGCACCCAAAAGAGACATCAGAAGGGCACCATGAGAGCCGGCATCTGTGCCACATATCCAAGTGGCACAGTGCAGCTGGAGCTGGATGTGGCTCTCCATGACACATGGATAGGCAACCCTGTTGTCCTTAAGTGCCGTGATAGCACAGCATATACCCAGGCATCTGTGCATGGGCAGCATACTGCCTTTGGCAGCCTGCAGCCTGTCCATGTAGCAGCTGGGTGTTGCAGACAGCGATGGGGAGAGGGAGCCCTTCCTTTTCCAGCCTCTTGTGGCATTGCTGAAGGCGGCGCAAAATCAGGCTGATCTTGGAAATGGTCCCAGCCTGAGCTTAGTGGCCAGGAGGGCCAGCTATGTCCACAAGCAGCACATATCCACAGCACCGTGGGGGACACCAAGGATGGCCAGGCTCTCACCAGTGATAACAGTCCTGCAGGGCCTGAGCTCAGCAGGTAAATCTGGGCCTAGTACCAGGGCCGCCAGCCCCTGACAGTGGCCTACCATAGGGGAGACAGTGCCATAGGTGAGGCTGGAGATAAGCTGTGCTGTGGGACCAGGAGGTACATGAGCTCCTCACAGCATCAGGTTCAGGCCTGGCTAGAGGTAGCACAGAGGCAAGACTGTGGCCCAGGAGAGGCAAAATGGAGTCTATGAACCCTGGTCGAGGGTCCCAGGGAAGGTCTGTCAGGGACAGTGAGTCTGGGTGGTGCCCTCAGGGTCCTGAGACTACACGTGTCCTCAGTACATTTCTGTGGAGCTCTCTAGATGCCTGAATGAGAAAGGAATAAGGGAGAGACACCTGCCCCTGGAGAGAATGCCCATGTCCTTCTGCCTGCCATCACATGGCTTTGGTGCATGCTGAAAGGAAATGTAAACACATAAGTGTGACACTGTCAAGGGCTTGCAGTTCACAGAAGTGACACAGAGAACAAGAGGAAGGAACAATTGTGTATGGCTAATAGCAGGTAACTAATGGCATGTTGCTTCCATCCCCTCGCTCACGTTCTTTCTACATTTGTTGCTTGGGTGAGTGTACCTAAGAAGGAGGTTTTCTCAGACCTTCCAGAATTTTTGTCAAACATGATTTCTTTATGCATGCTGGTGTGACAGCATTTGTTGTCAGCCTTCTCCCTTCTCCCAACACACAAAAAGGTGGTGTTGCCAAACTACATTTGCCTTTACATGAGTGGGGGAAGACTTTCAAGAATGAGTCACTGAAAACACAAGAAAACAAATAATTTAGACAGCAAGCTGAAGCTTTAAGATGAAAGCTTTTATTTATTTAAAAAAAAAAAAAACCAAAAACCAGGCTACGTTGTTCAAAATGAACAATGATCTGTATTTCTTTTGTTGTTGGTGATGATGATTTTATATTTAAAGACAGCTTAAAATGTCTTCTAGGATATTGCTAAAATAATATTTATTCTTCTTTTTAGAAACAACTCATGTGAAGGTTCTTTGGAGAAGGAAACTTGTCTTCTTCATTGCCCATTACATTGCAGTATTGGTGGAATGTTTAACTCAACTGTAATAAAACCTGTGATTTTATCTGAAAATCTTAGATTAAGAGGTCAATCGCACAGACACTAATTGACAGAATGTTTGCTGAAAGAAAATTAATTTATTGGGATCTTTTACAGTAGGTAATGCTTATATGGGGAATCTAATCAACTGAACAGGACCTTCAGCTGCTGTCTGGATGTGACAGCATTCTCCATTGCAAGGGTCCGTGTAACCAGATTTTTAACTTGACTGAATGAGATTCTTCAAACCTGTGTTTTGCTGAATTCTTATAACCCATCTGGTCAGAGGTCCTAAATGATTGGTCCAAGACATGCTTGATCCATTTCTACTGAATATTTTAAACTACTTAAAAAAACATGTCAATTATCTCAGCTATGTACAACAGACTGTCCTAAAGGAACATTTCCTTATCTGCAGGAGAAAAATCTGCTAACTGTTTAGAAATACCTTAGCCACGTGCATATGGACCTGTCTGGGAGAGTCCCTGTGACTGCATGACACTGTACCCAGGATGTTTATCAGTACATCTATCCATAAAAACGGTCCCTATCAGTTGGTCCAGGTCCAGCAGGAGCTTCCTAGAGGAAGGATATGATGCCAGCACTATCTGAAATTCCCACCTGAAGAAGCCCTGTGATGAGTCAAATGCGATGTTTTCAAAACAGCAGCTCCGTCAGCCACCTTTAAACATGTAAGTCCCTGGTCTCATCCTTGCTGATGAGACCGTAAAGTTCCCGAACCACTCAGGGAACTGATGACTGAGCGTGCTGGGTATGTGCACAGGCACAGCCCTGACACTCCACTACTCCACAAAGGTAACTTGAATTTCCCCATTATACAACAATTATAACTGTAATTCCATAAATTTTGCTCAAGGGTCAGCCTGTTTACAAGTAGCAATTTCTTTTTGAAGAGATTGATTTTTTAATGAAAATGAGCTAAAAAGCTTATCTCCATGTAAAGATGTTCATTCTCTTTTGTGAAAGCTGAACGTATGGCAGGTTTTAAGCATTAATGTCTTTCCAGCCATGCTTAACACCATTTTTCCCTGTTGCTTAATAGGTATGTGCAATCTACTCCCAGGTGAAATAATGAGCTACAGTCAGAGTTACAGTAGTTGGAGAGGTATCCTTCCACTTCATTGAGTTAATCTTTATCAACTCTAGGAAGGTCATTCCTGACAGATTTTGTTAAATCTCTTCTTAAGGGCTGCCAATCTTGAGTCTCTACAGTTTAGCTCAGTAACCTATTTAGTTCTTAGAAGCCCTTCTGATAGAAAATATTTCTTAAAGTCTAGCCAAAATTTTTCTTGCTTTATTTGAAGTCTGGTACTTTTTTTCTTCTTCACTATGGACATTGAGAACAGAAGCTTTTTACATACATTAAGACTGCTATCATGTCTTCAGGTTTTCTCTTCAGGCTTTAACAACTCTTACTGAGCCATAGGACCTAGAACTGTGTCATTTACAGCTTTTTTGCTGGATTTTCTGAAATAGTATCACATTTTGGATCAGCAAATATCATGAAATGCTATCTTTACAATAAAGAGCATGTATAGGAATAGAAGGCAGATTTCTAAAAGGTTGAATTGCTAATATGAAACTCAAGTGTAAAATGTATCGAGTTTCACATGCAGAATTGTCATAAAACATATGGATAGAAATAGTGTTGATTGTGTGGGTTCTGCCAAATCCAGCTTTGAGTTTGAGTTTCATTCAGTATGACAGATATTCAGGGAGCATCATACTGTAGTCATGGATTCAGCAAAGTTATGTGATCATGTACATCAAAAGTACTGCGAGAAAGAAGCTTGTTTTTCATTAAGCAATTGAACTGATGAACTGGTTCAAAAAAACCAGGTCAATGGCTCCTGGGTTCCATATTCTCATGGATCCCAAGCTAATTGGTTTGTTCTTGTATCTTCACCACCCTTTCCAGCACAGAGCTTGCACATTATCACCTTTGATCATTATCCTACAGCCAGTTGCTGGTTGCACTTTCTGATTTAGAATTGAGTTCCCACATTGCGGTTATAGAAGGAATGAAAGTTAGAAGGAAAGATTTGTGTTGTCCCCTTCTCCTGCTTACTTTCTCCCAATTGTTTGGGGTCACAGAAGCAGCAGCATCTTGTACAGCAATGATGTCAGGCATATAGTTTATTGCATGAAAGTCTTACACATAGTTATTCTTCTGCCTAGCAAGTTCTTAAACTATCATTTGTTAGATTTTCAGAGGCAGTCTAGGGAAGGATCAATTTATACTTGCCCTGTGTCTTATATTCTTTACCTACCATATCTATAATTGAGCAGAGAAAGATTTTTGTTCTGAAACAGTATCATGGTTCTTGTATTGTTATGTTATGCATTTGTTTTAATGATCACTTTATTTTGTCTCATTAATTTCTTAATGGCTAAACTCAGAACCTTTATCTATTGTGTTCCACAACATCTTCTTGTCTTCCCTTCTATCACTAAATCCCTTTCCTCGTTCTTTGCTATTTTTTGTCTTTAGCAACTGATCACATTCTGAAGCTTCCCTTTTTCCCATTACGTCTCCTGTTTTGTTTCACAGATAAAGAAAAATAAAAACAAGGACACAGAAAGCCATTTCCACTTTTTGTTTGGGTTTATGTGTTTGTGTAATACTCTTACCATCTTCATTCTTCATCTGTTTATATTTCTCATGTGGTTTTAGGACAGTGACTACTTCGTTTGCTAGTGCTCTTAATGTTTGTAACAACATGTCTGAAGTTTTACTTTCCCTGTTGCAGTTCCTGTATTAGCAAAACTGCACCAACAAAACCTTCACACTTGTACTGCCCTTTCCACCTGGTATGTCACTGAGATTCCACTCAGATGACAGCTTGAAGAAGCATTGTCACAATACATAAAATTCAGCAGGAACCAGTAATAATGAGGTTAATATTGTTTATTTCCCTGATTACAGTATTTTTATTATTGTACTACCAGTGTTGGGATATTTTATTGTTCATGTGTTCAGCCTCTCAAGATGATTTTGAGTAACTGAGAATATTTTGTTAATCTGTAAAATTAGATGGGAACGTGTGCTTTTTTTATGGCTTTTTATAATTATCCACTGCCAGTATTATGTCCCTCATTTTGTTTAAAAGTTTGTCCTTGAACAAATTCCAGGCAACTTCTGTTCTCATGGTGCTTTGTGATGATCTTTGCCTTTTCATTGATTCAGCACTTACCTTTGAGCCTTACTTTTCAAATATGTTGAATTTGCCTTTTATCGGCTTAAAAATGTGGATCTCATGCATATTTACATTGCAAGCTGTGACAGCTCTGGAAGAGGTCAGTTGTGTCAGCTGCTCCATACATCCACAAGAAACTCTATTATCTGTTGAACAGACACAGCTTCACAATGTGTGAAACTAAGCATATTTTTCTAATAATATTACCTCCTTATTTTGAAACTAACAGTCTGGGGGTTTAAATATACCATTTTAAATAAGATTGATCTCCAGTTAAAAATGAAAATAAATAAAAGTAAAGTTTGAGTGACAAACTTTTGTTTCACTGTAGTTTTGTGGCCGTCACCAAGAAACTATGTTAGTTTTAAAAAGACAGCTGTGACTTCCTTGTCACTGTAATATCAGGTTTTCTGATTATGGGATAAGAAGGGCAAAGAATTTTTACAAAAAAATCAGGCATTTACCAGTGTTGGTTAATAAGGCTGTTGAATCAGATACTTGATAAGCTAGAACCTGATTCACGATTTTTTGCAGTACAAGGAGGACATAACGTATTTGCTTGTCTTTACTTTGAATTTTATTTCTCCTTTTATCTACCTGCACTAAGTCTGTGATCTTATTTAAAAAAAAAAAAAACATGCATCTGTTGAGGATGATCAACACAGGTGTCAATTATTGGTGAGACTGGATTTTGGCTTGAACTGGATTTAAAGCTCATGGGGAGAGTCAGGGCAAAGGAAAAATTACAGTTAGCCCTGACCTTCGTTTATTTCAGAGTAAGAGTCACATGAAAGAGTAAGAGATGAAGCTAGGACAGCTGAAAAGCTATGAAGAGGAAAAACAAGGCAAGGTTTTACAAAAATATGTAGTAACACTGACTCCTGGTAGGAACTGTTTTCTCTGCTTTAGATGAACCCTAACCTATCCATAGAGATGCTCTTAAAGCAATTGCAAAGTAAAGATGGTTTTCACTATCAGCAAGAGTATAAAAAACTGGTCCTTGCACATCTGGCATTTGTTTTTAAACTACTCACTACCCTTAATTAGCATAAAAAAAGATTAAACTTTAACCTTTTTTGTTGCCTTTTTATTTATAAAGGAGTAATTCTAAATGGTCAGAAAGCATAAGGGATACTGTCGTTGCCAATCACATATGCACACTGCACCATAAAAATGACATGAACAATGAGCCAAGTACAGCTTCAGAAGGACAGCTACTTGAAGGTCACTTCTTTTGTTCTATAATGTTTATTAACACTTCCACTATGCTGCATGCTTTAGAGAATAATAACAAAAAAGAAAGGTCATTTTTTTGTTTGTGTTAGGAGGAAAGCAGAAAGGGTATTGAAAACTTTGCAGATCTCTCATAAGAGCTCCATTCATCCACTGCATCTTTTCAGTCTGTTTCTTTCTGCATTTGTCATTTCTATTTTTTAATTTTTCTGGGCACTTTGAAATTAATACTTCAATGTGAATTATTCATCTACTGGAGTTTATACCATATGACTTCAGTGAATATTATTGTTTGTAGCAAAAGTTCTATTACAAGGCAAAGGAGTTTTATTTCTTTTTGTGTGTGTCAATTGAAACAATTTATTTGAAGACTCTGAGAGTGAAAGAAAAAGCTAAAAGCAAAAGGAGGCTAATAAAAGTCAATATCTCCCCTTTGAGCAATGTCAATCAATTTGAGTGAAATAGATTCCCTGTTTGTTCGATAAAAAAAGCACTTTCTGTCACAAATGACCTGGAGAATTCTTGGGTGTCCTCATTATCACGAAATATTTGGTATTTTGGTCTTGTATTACCTATGTAACTGGTAATGGTATATTCATATTAAGCTATCTTTTTCTGTTAGAAAATTTAGAAGAAAATATAATTTTATTAAATTATGTTATACTGCAAGATAAGTATAAGTTCCCGTAATAAAAAGTGCTATGGTAAATCTGGAATTCATTTGGCATCAAAACAGCATGGTAAATTGAAAGTGTATAGTGGATGTTTAATCAACTCAGCAAAGACATAAGATTGAAGTTTTTATAATTCTTTGTTCTATCCAAAGACAGATTCTATTATATTTTTTCTCTTATCCGGCTCATATTTTAGTGGTAATTGTAGTAGTAAAAAATAAATAGGGAAATGTAAATTTACTGTAAAGATCTTTTTCATTTAAATGGTACCAAATGTTCAGTTTATATATTGGATCCAGCTTTCTTGAAAATATTTATCATTTAAGTCACACTGAGCCTTTAAAAAAAGCAGAAATATAAGATTTTAATAAATTATTCTAATGAATAACTTATATTTAGGTAACTAATCTGCATCTAGGTACCTAACAAAACTCTTCTTTTTAACATCACGTATATTTACCATGTAGTTAGGACATCATAATACAATGGACTTAAATTGGGGAATGCTAAGGACTACTTTGAACTTTCATAACAGGCTTTTTTTATCCAGCTTTTGACTTAACATTTTTTGATTCTTTTGCATTTTCAATTTCCATTATTTAAATTTAGGCTTAGTTTTTCCCTCTTTATTTTGTTGACCAATAAAAACGTACAGCCTCTATGCAAAACATTGTTAGAAAAGGTTCCTCTGAGGCATCTAATGATTTTTTTTGTTTGTTTATAAGGATATGTAGAATGATTTTTAGTCCTTATTCATACCAATCTTCTTAACCGAGTCAGATATTAAAAACCCACAACTTCTTTTTCACCCCTACTATAAATATTGTACAATACACACACTACAATACTCAGCTTGACTATAATTTGGTCCCTTGTTGGTGACAGGCTCCTAACAGCTTGCTTCTGCCTACAACCCTTTGGCAAATTATCTTTTTCCTACGTAGCCAACAGTTCTGCTAAATACTGAGGTGGGGGCAGAGAGGAAATAAATGTATGGTAAAATTTCCTTATAGAAAATTGAAATAGAATAGCATGCCTGCTTTCAGGAATGAATAACTTTTATATATGGGCAATTGCAGACAAGATTTGAATTATCAGAAATATCTGTGCCTGTTGGTGAAGCACTAAAAAATGTATTCTTAGATGACTTGACACTTTATATTCCCTTCTCGTGATGCTGCATGAAGGATGTTTTATTCTGGACTACTTTACTGTTAGTCTTTTGCTTTGTTATTCCTACACACTCAAGACAGAGAAAGACAACCGACCTGCACAAACCTTTTTATACAGACCAAAAGTATATGAAACATTTTCAGCTTCAAATTGTTGCTGGAAAGACTGACATTCTTAACCCATGAGACTCCAGCTGCTCTTCTTATGGCTACCCTATAAATAACAGAAGTAGATTAATGAGAAATTTATTTTCGCAAGCACTCACCTTTTAAGGAAAATTCCAAAGTGACATTTATAACTCATCTGTCTCTTTACCATTGACAATGCCTTACAGAAAACTCTATTCTGTCATTAGCTTCTTCACCTACAAATACAGATGTAGTTTGCTGCATATGTGCTGTGAGTTTTAATTTGTAGACTTCTCCAGAGATGATTACTGAAAATAGTATTTGATCCCTCCATAAGTCAAACGATCATTCTAAATGTTACCTTTTTTTGATTCAGCTGAAATATCCTACAGGCATTCAACATCTGTAGAAAACCAGTGTCCAACCACTATTAATTAATTTGGTATGTCTTGCAATAACATTACTTGTGATGAGTTCATTTGGTATTACTGTAATTGTTCTAAGTACTTTGGTAGGATTTCCAGAGTAATTCAGTACTAATTAAGTGCTTCCATGCTTTTGAGAATTCCTTGATACATGGAGTATCTCAGTATGTTGGAAAGCATCAAAATCTACATCACAGTGAACAAATCCCTTATTGTTTAGAAAAATAACAATGCAGAAAGAGAAATAAAGAAGTCAGTGCAGATTAAGCCTTCCTGTCCTATGATGGGCTTCAGACTTGCAGACAGTTTTTTGGAGTAGGCATTATGTTCTTTACTTCTAGTGACAATAAGGTGGTCTTTATGGCTGAATTCTAGGAAGTGCATCTGGATCAATGCTGTTGCCATAGGGTGTGCTAGCAACACTACTAGGTCTTACTGACAGATAAAGAACCTTTCAATGAAAATGGGAATAGCAGGATCAGGTCTTTTATTCCGTAAATCATACAAGCGACTATTCTTTTGTCCTGTTTAGATGTAAAACACAGAAAATACATTTTTGTTTTCAAGTTGTTAAATTACAAGATACTGTACTCCATGATTTTCACAACCAGAAGGACAGGAGTTTACAGGCAGTCTAGAAAAAGCCAAGTCAGAATTACGTCTGAAATAATTCAACTGTTTTTTGGAAAATGGTGACTTGCAACTCAGTAGACAAATAAGGAGCCATAAAAGAGAGGGGGAGAGGGGATGAATACTCTTGCACTGTTATTGTGAGTTATATGAGTATTTCAAGGAGCTATTAATATTCAGAACAAAAGCTCTGTCTTTATTCTAGTTTTCTTTAGGGGAAAAAAAAAAAACCAACAAACCAACCCAAACCAAACCAAATACTGCCACTCTTTGCAGAACCTTAGAGAGAGAAAATGCCTTTCCAATAGTCTGCACCTACATTTCCCAGGGAACTGAGACATGTTTTGCTTGAAAAGAAAAATCCCTTTAAATAAGCTTCTTGTGGCTATAGTACTAGCATGTCTCAAACATTCTTCCAAAGCAAACCCCAAAGCATGGTACACTATCAAACCTAAATTTCTATTTTAATATTTATTATTGGCTTTTTTAACTGTATGCTTTCCTTCAGTACTTTAAATTAACTTTTGTAACAAGGGAATAATAACATGTTGCTCTGTTACATTGACTCCAGTTCACAATAAAAAATGAGCAGTTGAGTATATAAAATTAAGTGATTCAATTACTATTAGAAATTGAAGGGTGACCCTGAAACCTGCCATAAAAAATGAAATCCCTTTGTTCTGTTCCTTTTGTTAAGACACTTTTGACATGGCTTCTAGAAGAATGAATTGCAGGATAATATTTACAATCTTTCTGCCTGAAGCTTGAGAATAAAGTAGAAATTATGGTTTAAAAATATCTGAGGATATCATTATATTCTGCTTCAAGCAAATAAGCAAACTATTTGACAAAGGAGAGATAGTATAGTGTAAAAGGACACTGACAGAAGTCATGGATTTTCCAGGAACTAGAAATTAAGAAATTGATGAGAAACAAAGTTTCCAGGAGGCAAGTCACATGTCTCTGAATGTACCTGAGAAGAGTGGGTGTAATGATGAAAATGTTGAAGGTGACTGCACAAAGACAAATGTGGGTGGATGACAATATACCCTTATCAAGTTGATAACAGAGATGGAAAAGAAAATATTGGAGGATGAAGGAAAGTTTGTAGAACATTGTAGAACAAATAAATCAGAAAAATAAAGTGCTTTCTGGGCAAAGAGAGCATTACCTAATACCAAAGAATATAGATGATAATGGCAAATGGACTCAGGAGCTGAGAGTTCATGGAGTGATAGTAAGCAGAAAGAATAAGAATTTGAATATTTACAAGTACTTGAAGAGATTGCATGCTAGACAGCTATTGTGGTTTTGGGTTTTTTGGTTTGTTTATTTTTGGTTTTGGTTTTTTTTTCTTTTTCTTAAAGGGACATTTCTATAATCACACAATTACAATTTAGTGAAGAATACTGGCAAGTAGTAGCTACAACCTAGTTTTTGTTGAGCTGGCTTCCACCCAGGGAGTCTAAAAAAGACACATGGTGAAGCCTTTCGATTTGATTGAATTTGAAGCCTGCCTTTTGCAACTATTACACTATATTTCTCTTCTGTTTTTCCTTTAGAAAGCATTGCATGAACCTGGGTGGTATATAAGAGTGCTATAAATCATGGAGGTGAATAAGGAATATTATCACTATATCATACAGTATGAGACCCTAGAAGGTTCTGATGAAATTCTCAGGTAATAGGTTTACAATAAGCAATTTTAATAGTTTTCCTCTCAGCGTACGATATTATGCTTACTAAAAAGTCAAGAAAGGATTCACCAAGTTCTTGGAGGAATGGTCTACCTGTGGCCATCAGACATCACATTTCAGATACAATTTCCAGCTATAAGAGTCCTACACTGCTGATTTCTGGAAGTGGATGAGGAAGGCCAGCCCTGTACACATCCTGTTTTAAATTCTTCCATACATATAAGTTATGGCCTGCTATTAGCAGTGCTGTACTTTACTGTGCCTGCTTTTATGGCTTTATGCCATTAGCTTGGTGAAGCTTAGGTAGCCCAGAGTCTAAGAAATAATTTCTTTTGGAAATAACCAATCTTTGATTTCCAGATGACATTTTTCTGGTACTTTTTTTTTTTTTTTTTTCTACTACAGGAAGTTTTTCCTGTTAATTTCTGATTTAATTCCCTTCCTGTTTTGACTTAAAATAAGCTCTGTTTCAGTAGTGACTGATCTCATGTTTAAACCCTTTTTATTAATAGTTGTGTTTTTATATCTGAAATTATTCTCAGAACATGACTTTAGGAAGGAAAAGCCTGTCTTTCACATGTAATATTGGAAATCTCTAAAAGAAGAGCCAAATCAGGTCAAGCTATAAAACACAGGCAGAAGCAAGCTTTATATTTATAGTTCCATTATTTGAGGAATTTATAGCATAAAGTTCCTATCATTCCTAGGAAGATTTAAATGTACATTTGCAAGTATTCCAGGGACTGTGAAAAACTTAGCTACTCAATAGAGGTTATTCCTGTCTTATGAGTTACAATATAGTGATTCAAATTTATAAAAAAAATGTTTCTGAAGGAATCATCTTAAGGTTAATAATGATTTTTTAATTCAGATCTCTTCCAGAAATGTGGATGAATGGCTTTCTTAAAACGAGAGCAACAACAACAAAACAAAAACCCACCACATGCGTTATATTTTCTGGGTTCCGATTGTCTTTACTTAACCAGTAAGTAAACTGAGTTTCCCTTGGTACAAATGAACAAATTTATGGACTCTGAATGTGCCTGGACTGTATATGCTAAAACATAAATGAAAAATTATGTAAGGCTTAGCAAAAAGTTTCTCACACTAAACCCATGGTCATGCAAAGCTAAAGTCAAGAAAGTGAAAAAACAGTCTAACTGAGCATTTTGTTTTCCAGCTGTAATGCTTAACTGGTACAGAGAGAATATATTCCTTCGAAAAGAATACCTCATTGTTTTACCTCATCCTTTCATTACCTTGTAGAAAGATCAGTATCAACATAAATCTTAGCAGGAAAATAAGTCACTTTACTATACATTTTCAAATTACTTTAAAAGAACTACATATTTCAAGCAACATCTATTTCCTAAAACTTTTCTCGTTAACAACTCCTCATAATACCTCTAATTATGCTAAAAGGATGAATGATTCTCTTAAAAATAATAATTCAAGGATCTGAAAAAACTCCAAACATATACAGCTGCATTTGATGAAGGGTGAAGTAAAATGGTACAGAATATGACTGAGAAAGGTGCCCTAATTTATGCATATACAATTTTTAGATAAGGACTGTTACTTCTGTTACTACATTGTCCTTGAGAGCTAAAAGACAGATATTTTTTTTAATGAAGTTATGTTTGTAAATGTCTAACAAGGTAATAAAGTATTTCAAGTTATTTTCTGCATTCAAAAGACCTTTAGATACCTGAACACACAAAAAAAGTATTTAAACAGGGAACAGACATAAAATTTAATTTAACTTTCTCTTCACCATCTCATGATGAGGAATATTACAAGCTTTGGGCTGATTTATATTTGTTCTGATTTTCCTTGGTAAGAACTAGGAGCAAAATACAAAATCCTTAGTACCAGTATTGGATAGAGAGATTCTCTGGTATTTCAAGTTAAAGACTTGAACTGTACATTTTGTTCAGGAATGTTTTTAGGTCTTGGTGCATTATGTAACTGAGAAATATAGGGTAAAAATCACTATGTAGATGTCTTTCAGTAGTCTAATCCTTCCTTTTTAGGAAAAGTCACATATATGTGCACGACCAGTGTTTAAACAAATAGTGCTGGGAACACCACAAATGTGTTTACCTTCCTTGGAACCCTGTCCACCCATATTTAAGGCAGGATCAGGAATGTGTATTATGAGAAACAGAGCTCTGAGAAGCCAGTAGACCCTGAAACACTGTGGTACCCTTTCCAATGGACAGACTTCATAAGGTGACTTCCTCTGACCTCTAGAGGATGATCTGAAAGGACCTAAAACTGGTTTAGATAGATCTTTAAAATTAATACTTGACCAGAAGGCCAGACCAATTACCCCACTACATATAACTTTGTATTGGGTATGGGTGGTACGGTTTTGGTAGCAGATGGGCTGCAGAGTGGTCTCTGCCCTGTGCCAGACACAGCTGGTTCCATCTGGCTCCACAACAGACCCACTGCAGGACACAGCTGAGTCCATCAGCCAAGTGTGTGGTGCCTCTGTGTAAACATATTTGAGAAAGGGGAAAAATGGCAGGGAGTAAGCAGAGTGAGGAGGGGTAAAAAGGGAGAAACAGCAGTACAAACACCAAGGTCAGAGAAGAAGCAGGGGGAGGAGGTGCTCCAGGTACCAAAGCAGCAATTTCCCTGCAGCAGGAGAACACGGTGTAACAGGTTGCCCCCACGCAACCGATGGGGAACCATGTTGGAGCAGATACCTACACTATGGTCAGTGGACAACCCCATGCCAGAACACATGGATATTTCCTGAAGGACTTCAGCCCCAGAAAGCCCACTCAGGAGCAGGGGAAAGGTGTGAGGGGGAAGGAGCAGCAGAGAGGAGCTGCTATGGACTGATAGAAATCCCCCATTCCCCATCTTCTTGTGCTGCTTGAGGCAGGGGAAGGTAGTGGAGTTGGTAATGAAGGAGTGAAGTTAAATCTGAGAAAGTTGGGGGGAAGGCGTCGTTTTAAATTTTGCCTTTACTTCTTACTATCCAAATCTATTTTAATTGCCAGTAAATTCCATTGATTTTCATAACATCATGGAATTGTTTGGGTTAGAAAGAACCTTTAAAGATCATCTAGTCTGAACCCCTGCCATGGACAGGGATATCTTTCACTAGTTCAGGTTACCCAAAGCCCCATCCAACCTGACCTTGAACACTTCCAGTGATGATGGGGCATCCACCTGTTCCAGTACCCCACCACCTCATCATAAAAAATGTCTTCCTTATGTCCAATCTAAATATACCACTTTTCAGTTTAAATCCATTGACACTTGTCCTGTCACTACAGGCCCTGGTAAAAAGTCTTTCTACATCTTCTTTATAAGCCCACTTTTAAGTATTGAAAGGCTGAAATATGGTCTCCCTGGAGCCTTCTATTCTCCAAGCTGAACAACCCAAACTGTCTCAGTCTTTCTTCAAAGGAGAGGTGTTCCAGCCCCCTGATCGTTTTCATGGACCCTTCCTTAAGCAAAGTCTAGTTTTGCTCAGGACAGTAACTGGTAAGTGATCTCCCTTTGTTTGTCTCAATACACAAGCTTTTTCATCCTATTTTCTCCCCCTGTCCTGTTGAGGAGGAGTGAGAGAGCATCTAGGTGAGCGTCTGGCATGTTTCTGTGTTTGGGGACATTAAAGCTACAAAATTCCAGTGCTGAGTTCCCCTACTTTTCCATTTATTATGTGTAACATAGACTTGTTATTTATAAGTACAAATGAATCACTACAGTAACCAGCCCCAGTCTCAAATGCAAGTGGAAATCACAAGGCAAAAAAGAGAGAGAGAGCAAAGAACGCTAGTAATAAAGAGGTTAAACTCTCCATTGTAAGGTAAATTTTAAACATTTTTCCCTCTGGATGAGTTCTACATGTTCTCTGACAGTGGTCTTTCCAGGTTCTTCTACCACCGCCCCTGCAGTTAATACAGACTAGCATTACATTTCTGCCAGCAAAGGATTAGGTTGGTAAATCAGCATGTTTTATTTGAAAGCAGAGGCCATCCAGGGACAGAGAGACTGATAACAGAACCTAGTTTTTTATTAGGGCACTTTTAGGTTTAGCCTTCAGTAAGGACCTTACATAAATAGAAATATTTTTGGTTGCTCCCTATGGGAGTCATAAGTTGCCTGTAAATGGACAGAGCTTTACAAATGAGAATACAGGGGAACTCTGAAACAACTGAAGTTTTTTTCTGCAAAAGGTGCAGAATATTCCTTTTATACATTCTTCGAAGTTAAAAACTGCAAATTAAACATTACAAATTATTAAAACTCAGACTGTAAGAAAAATGACGGTAAGTGAAACATAAAATTTCATTCTAGTTTAAATAATTTGATTGCTAGCTTAATGAAAACTTCTTTCCTCACTGGCTTTGTTTCAGCCAGCATGAATTAGACAGCTTGGTAAGCTACACTGGAACCCGTATTTCTTTCTGCTTGTAGGCCTTTTTTTCCACTTTACTGTGTATATGCCAGTGCAGGAGGATGTGAAGGGGAAGGAGGTATGGGCAAAGGCTAAAAGAAAAGACATTAGCTAACCTGCCAAATGATCAGCAGCAAAGCTAACACGTGGGACCACAGGCAGGTCAACACAAGCCTGAAAGTCTCAAAGCACTAATTCAGATCCATTCATATTCTGTCTCCTCCATCATGTAAGAACAGCACATTCTTTCTGTAGTGTTGACCTTATTCCAGACATCTGGAAGATAGCAGCCTGCAAGAAGAATTAACCTTGTCCTTTCCTTGCTCCACCTCTACCTACCCCCCACTGCCACCCCACACCCCCCATCCCCTTCACCTACTGTATGCTGTATTACTGAATTGCCTTTCATGTTGTCACAGCAGCTAGCATGTGGCCACATCTTTTCTAGTTCTGCCTTCAATGTTCTGCCAGCGGTATTCTGCATTAAACATTAAAGAACTTCAATGTGATTTAGAGGAAGGTTTACATGCTATGGATCTTCTCTAATGCTAGAAGGGCTCTAGGTGGCTGTTACTATGGTTTCACACTCCCCTTTCACTGCCAGAGTCAGTATAATGGTACTGCATTGCACTGATTTTTACCCATCTGTCCCTTCCTATAACACACTCAAGAAGTACTACTTACCTGAAGCTATAATAATTCTGACTACATTGCACCAAAAAGGCAAGACTGATTTTCTTCGTTGCCAGTTTTCATATATAAGGTTAAATCTTTCATGTGCAGAAGTATCAAAAGGAAAGCCTATTGCCAAAACAGACTCAAAAGCAGATCCCAACTGCTCATCCTTCTTAACTACAAGTAAAGAAACAAAATAAAATGTCTTGCAAACACTGAGGAAATCAGTTTCTGGATCTGAAACCAAAATGTGAAACTTAAGCCCATTTCACCTAGTTCTAAGTGTTAAGGATGAGGAGATAGGTTCCTTGTTTATTGGAGGGGGTACTTGGGAAATTCTCTTAGTTGTGTCAAGAGTACTCAATTCTATCTGAATTAGCTGAATTGTGAAAAGAAATCTAAAGAAAAAATATATATCATATCACCTTTTTTATATTGCTTAATTACAGCCTATAGCCATAGAAGCATTTCAGCTACACAAGCCTTCAAAAATACCCTTTGTTAGCTAGATATTTTTCAGCCAACAGTTTTCTAGTCCTCCTTGTTTCTGTCTTTGTCATCCGTTTCCAGCCTATTAGAACATCAGTAGATGTATTCATTGACATGCTATTTGAATCGCTATTCCTAACCAACATCGATGATTATGAGGAAAGAGCAGATTAGTGATGTGATTTTCTAGTTGCTATGTGAAAAGCAACCACTTAGAATGAGGTGGATATTTTTGGCTGCAGCTCAGTGCTTATTAATGTATGCTTCCTTTTAGGTATGGTTAAATTACTAACCCTGGAATCTATAATAATGAGCAAAATGTTGTAAAATACAGAACTTTCACATAATTAATGTCTCATCTAGCAGCTCTGTAACACATTAATCTCTGAATAACCTTCAATTCATACCATAACATGGATGTTAATGGTAGAAATTAGAGCTGAAAATACCTATTTGGTTGTCTATTTCATGTAGTCATTTGATTGTTCCCTAAAGAATATTTTCTAGTGCTTTGTCTCATCTAGATTTAAATGTACTTAGCAATAAAGCTTCTATTACTTCCCTTTGGAGACTATGTCACCATGTAATAGATTTTACTATTGGGAATCTTTACCCTATTCAATCGTGGTAAAATATTTCACCTTCTCAGAAATAAGAAAGAGGGAAAACATAAAAAAAGCAAAAATATTTTGGGGCTAGAAGCTAGCAAGAGAGTTCGCTACAAACCAGAGATGTTACTTCTCTTAAAAGCTTATTCCTTCTATGATGATAATTTGATTTCCTCTAGTGTGAAATCTGTGGTTGCATTTTTCATCATGTTTCCTTGAGGTAAAGGCAAATCCTACCTGCTCCCTTTGACTGTGTCATTTAGCTGTCATTTAGCATTTCTCCATTGTAGTTGCAAG
The DNA here is from genome assembly GCF_023638135.1 of Falco biarmicus. Taxonomy (NCBI): domain Eukaryota; kingdom Metazoa; phylum Chordata; class Aves; order Falconiformes; family Falconidae; genus Falco; species Falco biarmicus. Next base: position 54,478,228 of record NC_079289.1, read on the forward strand.
ACTGTCTTGCCCTTGAAAAAGAATGGCTGAAATATCCATATAACTATCAAATTTCTTTAACTCATACTTAATAAAACAAGATGGATTTAAGACAAATAAAAAGACTTGTTAAGTGCATCAAGACGTTGTAATTTTAATGAAGCAGTATCTTCTTAGCCCCCAAGGAGGGAACAAACTTCCATAAGCAACAGAACATGTTCTGGCTCTGACTGACCTGTCACTTGCAAAAGAGGGTTTATGAAGACAGGCTATTTTTCAAATTAATAGGTCAGGGACAAACACAAGATTAGTGGTTACACACATTACAAGGACCACTGGCTAGAAGATACCAAACTGACTGCCAGATATACATGCAGTCACACATTCTTAACAAATTCCTGATATACAGTGTGTGAAATATTTTGACTGGTACTAGGATTCAAGAAAATCCTTTATTCTGGGATGTAAAATAGCCTACTCATTGTCAAACTAGATAATAAAAGCCTACATGAAGAGAACAGAGTCAAGTAAAAGGTACTGAATGAAACAATAGAACTGTATTTGGGATTGTGTGTAATAAGGCTTTACTAGCAAGTTAGAGTGTTACAGCAAAGTACATCGCATTTGCAGGGAAAGACAGAAACACACACACATGCATGCACATGCACATGCATACACCCACACACCCCTCCATGCACAATCCTGGACAATTGTCTTAGCAAGTCAAAAGGCTCTTGAGGAATGAAGGGCTCCAGGAGCTGGCAGAGAGAGGGAGGAAAAGCAGGCAGCTCCCTCAGTACTCTGGTGATATCATACTAATCTGCAGAAACAGCTCCTGTGATAACTACTTCTTTTTCCTCCCAATCCCCATTCCAAATCCTGTCATTTTATACAATATTGCACTTCTAGGCAGTTTTAGCCTTTAGTCTCTGCACCCTAGACTATGCACTGCACAATGAGGGTGTTACTTTCCCAGATGAGTGCCTTATCCTGTTGCTCAGCAGTTTTTTCTTGCTTACCTGAGTCTATTCTTTAGCATGCTGAAAGCAGTCTTTTCCCCACTGTCAAGATTGTACTTCTTCAATGGCCAGTAATTAATTGACCATCTGTGGATTGTTTATAGGTCTAGGTCCTCTGTTTTGAACTATAGTTTCAAGCCACTTGCTATTGTCCTGTGCTTAAACTCTACATCATAACAAGAGACACCCCGTACCAAGCTCCAGTTCATACAGCAAGTTCTCATAACAAGTTAATAACATGCTTGAAAGGTCAGGACAGAGCCTTTGCACAGTTAGCATAAGCTTTCGTTTGCATTTTTACCAGGCCACTGTGTAGCGTCCCCACTCTCTAAACTAGCACTTCTTTTTTGCTGGATAGGTCGGTGGTAAGGTGTGTGGGGAAAACAGAGAAGAAAAACTAAGTCACCTTCACTACCAGTGAGTGCATACTATTTGCCAAATTTAAGCAAATGGTGCACCAACTTGTCTAATCAGGTCAAAATATATCTGGTCAAAATAACTTTACTTCTGCTCTTGGAAAAGGCAGTTTCTTCAGGATGAAGTTTTTGTATTCTACGCATCTTGTACCTTAACGAAGAAATGAAAAAGAGAAACTGGTGTTTCAGAAACATGTACAGTTTGCATTTTCAGCTTTCAAGGAATTAACTGATAGCCCTTTGTTCTCCCATTATAGAGAAATTTTGCATTTAAGTGCAGATGAGATTATGGAAAAGAAGCCTTCTGTTACTATGTTTTTTCATAAAGCTAATTTATTTCTTTTTCTTCCTTGGTGGTTAAATAGAAAATAAACTTTCAGCATCCCAGATAATTGTGTTCCAGCCTTGATATTTTTGTAGCTATTAATCCAAACTCCTTGACATAACACTGTGCATGTCAGTGAAGTTACAGCTAAGGTAAATGTGCATGTTTTCTTTTCTAATTAACGATTCTGTGGTCATGAGTAGATACAAAACTTATAAATGTATCTGTGGAATATAATTGCGAAAGCACCAACTTCTTTACTTTATAAACAAGAGGTTGAGAAAAGTTTCCTGTAGAAATCTGATTATAACTAATTCTAGTAACTTCAGCTGCTTCAGTGTGCTGCTAAATGGAGCACAAAAAAATCTGACATGTTCAAATTACCTTTCCAGTGGATATTTAGATAATTAAATTAATCCTTTAAAATGTCACATCTGTTGGAGAATGTTGTTGTTAGCTTCACAATTACGTTTCCAATGTATTTGGATGTTTGTGACACTTTAAATCACTGAATAATGCTTTTTTCAATATAGCCAAACTGCTGATATGGATTCTGAAAATATGAGAAACGTGATTTGCCTTTTTAGATTTTCTTTATTAGTCTTTGATAAGTGTATTATTCTTTCTAAATAGTTTTCCAAGTACTTTTGTTAATTCATTACCTCTATATGGTTATCTTCAAAATCCAGACAAACTGGTTAGAAGCAACCTGTCCTGACTTGTACCAGCTGATGACTTTTGTTTTTCCAGGAGACAGAATTAATTAATTTTTCTGCAGAATTAAATAAGTGTGGAAAAATAAGGTGTATCTTTGTATGGGCATATTTGCTATAACTTTTAGGGGGATTTTATTTAAAAAAATGTAGGCTACTGTAAAAGCAATCAAGAATTTGTCATGTGGTAGGCTATGACTTATCTCTTTGTTATCTGAGGAAGACAGTTATAAGGTCTATAGTACAAAACAGAATAGATAGTGACAGTTGAGTTGTGGCCTTGGATGCCTAGCACTGTTCTCAAATCCAAAGAGAATTATTTAACACATTAACCTGGTAGCTGTGCAGGGCTGCTAGGAGATACCATAATCTGAGGACACCAGGCATAACAGTTTTTAATAGGGTGTGGGCTGTAGGTAGGGCATGGTTCTGTGGAAGCCAGATTGGCTGTGCTTTTTAAGCAGAGTGAAATTATGTGCTATGCCTGCAGAGGCACAATCTCTAGGATTTATGATCATGTATAAACTACCATTATAACTGCTCAGTTCTAGACTGTTCTGGCAAAATTGGATGTATTGGCTAACTAGGTCCCCAGAACAATCTTTGGAGTAAAGCTGCAGATTTTCTCTGTGATTCAAAGCACCAAAACAGTTTGAGGATATTTTGTTCTTGAGTAGCTTTTACAATCAATATGAATGAGACAACATTCACTGATGTCCTCTGGTTTCCAAGAAATACCTCTAGGCCCTCAAAATACATGTTCTTTCCAGCCATCTCTCCAGTATATCATTCATGTCCTCTGTTTCGCGCTGTAACCCCCACCTTGACAGGCTTTAGCACGCTGCTCCCAGAGCAACAGAGCATTTCAAGGCACACACAAAATAATTACTGTATCTCGAGCCCACAAGAGATCCAGGAGAAGTGTTGGACAACAGAGAAATACCTAGTGCTGAACAGCATGGTAAAACACTGTCTGCAGGATTAAGCTTGTGTACTGACAACTACCTGTAGCATAGATGAGGTACAGCAGCTGCAGCCACCCAGGAGAGTGCTCTAGTGAACAGCTGTGGCCCTGCTCACTCTTCATCCTCTAAAGCAGGTCGTAAGAGCAGAGGCTCTCTAGAACTTAATGGATGTGCTTCATAATGTAGCCGTGGAAGAAAACATCTTGAACTATGACTTCTAAAAGCTCTCTTCCAGTTTTCTAATTGAAAACAACAGATACCTGATTCTTGTGGTTTAAGACCAAGTCACAGTGTGGATACTAAATGGCCTTGGATTCCAAAATGCCTTAATCAAAGCCGTATGTAATTTTAGGAATTACACAATGTTCCTGTTCCATGGGAGATATGATGCAGTGGGGAGAGAAGTCAGGCAGGTTAGTGCAGCAGTCCCCGCTGTGTGTTGTGCACTTCTGGACCTGGGCCACAGAGTTGGCTGGGGTGTTGGAGAGATGGTCCCAAATCCTGGTGCAGGGTCATAGGTTCCCATCAGAGTCTCACAGGTTCTCCTTTTTCTGGGTCCCCTCTGGAGTCTCTTCCTCTGGCATCTCTGATATTCTTAGGTGTCTTCATTCATAGGGTTGGGTAGAGATTATCTCATTGATGATTTGTCTGAACACATTTCATGGTCTTTTCCCATCTTTCTGTCACTGCTGTTGGCATTCACAATCTGCTTGCTCTGGACACTCCAGGGCACATTTGCACATGATGATCAGCAGGTTGTTTTTATAGTTTGGCTATCTTTCTCCTTGAGCTCACAAAACAACATTGTGTTGTCTGGAACAGATGTTTGATCATATTTTGTTTACCTCTACTGCACCAAAAAAAGTTGGTACACTACTTTATGCCAACAGTTAGGCTAACTAGGCTAAATTCATGCTGACTGCTAAGTCGTTTCACTCTGCTGTGAGGTCTAAGACATAACACTGGGTAGAAGTGGAAATGAGAGATTGCTTCTGTATGAAAAATTTTGAAGACTTTTTCTTTTTATTCTTTTTCTGTAACAAATGTATATATACATATACATACATATATATATATCTCTTTCCATAAGTTGTGTTCCCACTCTGTCTTCTTCCCACAAACAATTGACAGTTCTCTCAATAAATAGAAAGATTTGCTATAAATAAGTCTGTCCATTAAATACTAAGTGAATGAGCAGCTTTCTGACATTCAGAACTCTTTTTTGTGGTTGAATGTATTATTGAAGGCACCGTTGTATATCACAATAAGACATATTCCCAGTTCTTTAATACCCCAGCTGTTAATGCACTTTATGATCAAATGTCAATAAAATGTGAAATTGAAGAGCTTTTCTTTTAATGTTTGAAGAATTAACCTTTATAACCTGTGCTTCTTCACTTTAATTAGGCAAGGCATTGCTTTGTACCCTCTTCTTATATCTGTGTAGCACATGTAGGATAGAAGACTCATATCTTGGTCTTACAAAGTTTATATACACTAAAACTAAAAAAAGAGGAAAGTTTATGAAACTGTGCAAGAAAGCATAACATTCCCATTGATTTAAATTAGTTGTCATATTTAAAAAGACCATGCTGATATTAACTCATGTAATTAGGTTTGAAAACAGAAATTTTCTCACACTAGTGTTTAGCAATTGTAAGAAGGATATTTATCAGTTTAGAAAAACAATTATCTAATGCATTTGCTTTTAATAGCAAGGAACTGAATTTGAGTATGCATAATATGGTCTTTATTATGCACCTAAATACCTTTTTCTACAACTCTTCACCAACTGTTCAATCTGCTACAAAAATCTATTAATTAACTTGGTCAGGTAAATCTCTAACTTTTTTTTTCTCCCATTTGCACTCTGTGATACCCCTTTATGATCCAAACTCTGAAACTTCAGTGGGAAATGTTGTCATTGTGCCGTTATATTTAAATCCAGTATTTTTTTAAATCAAAGTATAAACAGACCCTTTGTAAGTCTAGAACTTTGATGGCATCTCTTTTATTTTTTAATTCCTTCACTTAAACACATGGCACATAATGTCTTCTTTTTAGAGTCCAAGATATGTAAAACTGTATGAAAATATAATTGAAGCATGGAAAAAAAAATCAGCATGGCCTGTGTATGATTTGTGAAAAATGTAGTACCTACCAGTCCCAAGCAGAAAACATTTCGGCAAATAGACTCCATGTTCAATTTCATCCCAGTGGCATGTTGCATCCCATTTGGACTATTGGGAGTTAATAAAATGTAGCCATTAGCGTGAAATGGCTGGAACTAAAGAACAGTCCAAGCAGAGTTATGATTTAATCTTCCTGAAAGCTAGATTTTCTATTAATCATTTCTATACTTATGTGAAATTTGACAGCATTACTTGCTAAATCAATGGGAATTACAGTACCAAGGCAAAAGTACTATAGCTGGGCTGAGCAGTAAATATTTTGTTTCCTTCAGTTTTTGTGAGATGAAAGTCTAGTTATTGATTCTAAAAAAAAAACAACAGCAAAACATTTAAAAATTACACACTTCTCCGAGCACTAGTTCTAACACATTTCAATGTTATTTCTATTTGAATACTGATTTCCAGAGACCAGTCACCCAAGAGTAAAGGTAAATATTAAATGAACTTTTATATCCAGAATTTTTAAACCTAGATTTCTCCCATTTAGAATATACTTCAATTTTTTTTTTCAAAGAGGAAATCTTCAGAACAGATCTTGAATGCCTGATAAATGAGCAGAAAGGTAAGAGTAAAGATTGTTTCCTTTTTCTGAAAAATGATGAAGAAAAGTGAAAGTATTGTTGCCATAATAAACCTCATACTTAATATAAATCCCAGCAGTTATGAACTATTTTTTTTTTTCATTTCAGAATAAAGTGTTTTGATGCAAACACACAGATTCTACCATGTATATTGTACCATATGATGGAAAGCCTTGATGAGTGGTGTCCCTCAGGGGTCTGTATTGTGACAGGTATTATCGAAAATCTTTCCTGAGGACATGGGCAGTAGGATTAGGTGCACCCTCAGCAAGTCTGCAGATGACACCAAGCTGTGTGGTGTGTTTGTGTCCTTGTTTCAGCTGGAATAGAGTTAATTTTCTTCTTAGTAGCTGGTGCAGTGCTGTGTTTTGGCTCTGATGTGATAACAATGCTGATAGCACACCGATGGTTTTACTTGTTGCTGGGTGGTGTTTATACTGAGTCAAGGACTTTTCAGTTCCTCAGGCCCTGCCAGCGAGAGGGCTGGAGGGGCACAGGGAACTGGGAGGGGACACAGCCAGGACAGGTGACCCAAACTAGCCAAAGGGATATTCCATACTATGGGACATCATGCTCAGTGTATAAGCTGGGGCACATTGCCCAGGGCTGCCGATCGCTGCTCAGGGGCTGGCTGGGCATCAGTCAGCAGGTGGTGAGCAGTTGTGGTGTGCATCATTTATTTTCTTTCCTCCCTTCCCGTTGGATTTCATCTTTCCCTCCTCTCCCTCCTTTTCATTATGACTGTTATGGCTATTATTATTAATGTTCTTTAACTTTTATTTTATTTTCAATTATTAAATTGTTCTTATCTCAAACCTTGAGTTTTATATTCCTTTCCAATTCCTTTCCTATCCTCTGGGTGATGGGAGAGTGAGTGAGCAGCTGCATGGTGCTTAGTTACTGGCTGGGGTTAAAACACAATGGGGTTGATACCCTGGAGGGAAGCAATGCCATCCAGAGGGAGCTTGACAGGTTAGAAAGCTGGGACTGAGAGAAACTCATGAAGTTCAACAAGGCCAAATGCAAGGCCCTGCAAGTGGGTCAGGGCAATCCCAAGCACAAATACAGGCTGGGCAGAGAATGGATTGAGAGTAGCCCTGAGGAGAATTTACGGGTGCTGGTGGATGAAAAGCTCAACATGGCCCGGCAATGTGCACTTGCAGCCCAGAAAGCCAACTGTATCCTGGGCTGCATCAAAAGAAGTGTGACCAGCAGGTTGAGGGAGGTGATTCTCCCCCTCTCCTCTGCTCTCAGGAGACCCCACGTGAAGCACTGCATTCAGCTCTGGGGCCCCCAACATAAGAAGGACATGGACCCATTGAGGGAAGTCTAGAGGAGGGCCACAAAGATGATTGGGGGCTGGAGCACCTCCCCTATGAGGGCAGGCTGAGAGAGTTGGAGTTGTTTAGCCTGGAGAAGCAAAGGCTCCAAGGAGATCTTGTAGCAGCCTTCCAATACCTAAAGGGGGCCTGCAGGAAATCTGGAGAGGGACTTTTTCTGAGGAAGTGTAATGATAGGGCAAGGAGTAATGAATTTAAACTAAAAGAAGGTAGTTTTATTTTGGACATAAGGAAGATATCTTTTATGATGCGGATGATGGGACACTGGTGAATGACTTATCATTTGAAGTGTTTAAGGTCAGGTTGGATGGGGTTGGAGTAAACTGTTCTGTTTTAAGATGTCCCTTCCCATGGTAGGAAGGTTAAAATTTTATAATCGTTAAGGTCCGTTCCAACCCAAAATGTTCTATGATCTATGGTCTAGGCCACGTCCACCATAAAATGGCCCACTCTCTGGAAGCAGATGGAACATGGCAATTTAGGATATCATCTTTCAGTCTCAAACAGGGGTGTTAAACAGCACTAATTACCGTGTTACCAGTAATGCTGGTTATTTACTATGTTACCAAAGGTGAATTCTCAGCTGTCATTTTTCAGAAGCTCTGGTGCTGATGTCTCTAAAAGGTCAGGCTTGGAACAGTCTCTGAGCTTTAAACGAGGTCGAACCTTTTCTGACATAGATACTACCAAGGAAGCCATTACCTGCAAAGTCCACCATTTGTCAGGGGAAAACAGAGGAGTAGTATTAGATATTGAGCTCTTGGAGAACCCAGTGAAATACCTCTGTAATTTCATCATTGATCAATACTGATATCATCTGTCTTCACAAAGGTTATGCTGTCACAGTTAAAACTGGCCATTGTGCCTAAAGATAGGACTCTCTCTGCTATGTTATACTTACCTTCTCTTTTTCTTCTGTCATCTCTTCATCTGTAGACAGTGATATACTTGAAAAACAGGGCCAGAATAGATGACAACCCATTACATCTGTACAAATTTACCATCACTTTGTTACAGTATTTACAGGAAATTTAGAGTACTGAGGAAGAATAAAGAATGTACTGTAAGATGGATGAAGATCCATATTCTCTACTATGTGTATTCATTCTAAGCAACAGCTACTCCTTCAAAATTCTGAATGTTTTGTCATTTAGGTACTTGTGGACAAATACATAAAGGAAATGCGAGCACTTGGTTACTTTAGCACAATCATAAGAAAATAAGTGATTTTTCCTGTTGTTTTGGTTTGGGGGTTTGTTGTTTTTGTTTTTGGTTTTTTTTCCAGAAAATAGTCAACATTTAATCTCATAAAGTCACATTCCATTCAGCTGCCTATCTTTCTCTCCAATGACTATTTTTGAATTCTTTTTTGTCTTTATATAGTCAGAAAATTTTGAAACTTTCTTCCATGGAAGTTCATACTATGAAAAGCTCAAAAGCATTTGTGTGCAAAACATTAGCTGAAACTTGACATGTATTGGAGTGTTTTCTCAGTATGTAATTGAATAGAACATATTATTACAGTTGCTATTATCATACCCTGCACTATTGCCATCTAAAACAGCATTTAAAACCAACAGGCAGGAATGTCCTTTGAGCTAGTAGTCTTCATTTATCTTGACTAAACATTTAGATAAAGATTTTAAGCAATTATAGTTCACTTTCTTCTGTAGCTTAAGACCCCTAGTGATTTCTTGGCAATTTTTGTGTGTGCTCTTTGAAGTGGGTTTTTTTTCCCAGATCCTTCATTAGCTTCAGAAATTATAATGTGTGTTTTAGATTAAATTACATGGCATATAATTTATTGCAGATACATAGTGAATATTGTACATAAATGGTAGCTTTTATAACCTTGACATAAAAGAACATTTCATGCTGGGTTTTTCACTTGTTTTCTCCTACAGTTTTTATCATTTGCATGCAGTTTGGGGATTCTGGTATAAACATTCAAGCAGCATCTTGATAACCTTTATGTTGTATTAGTGTAATCTTTCTACTGAGTTTATGATTGATTCTGGATTTCGTATCATATTTATTTTGCTTCCCTGATGATTCTATAAATAGCATTAGAATCCCTATAGCCATGCAAGATATGAATTTTAGTTTTGCTAAAAATGTGACAAACTTTACTTCCGTCACAGAGTAGGGAAATAATGTTAAGGACCAAACGCATTTTCATAACAGTAGATGTGTACATTTGTGTACAAAGGTATGCTTTTAAACTTTGTAGAAAATTAAGTTTGTAAAACAGTGTAGGACACAAAACCACTTCAGCTTTCATGTTCTGCACTAGCAACTGTTTAAAAGAACTTCAATCACATTGTGTTGCTGTTCACGCACTGTTCAGGAGGCATATATTTTAAAAATACTTTTATGTCTTCTTGGTGATGAAAATAGTTTTTCTGATTCTTGCAAAAAGGAATTACCTACTGGATTGTATTAATTTATCTGAAGACTTGTCAGAAACTGAATATTTATAATGGATTTCAACATAGTTCCCTGAGGAAAAACTGCCTTGCAAAGCATCAGGCATCAGGCTGAATATGCATGTGAGGTAGATTTTCTATTCCTTAAAAAGTCTGTTCCGATACATAAAATTTCCTGCCTATGAAGAATATGTCACAGGTTTATCAACAAATGAGCTTGTTCCCCCATCTTCAGACTCAAGACACTCATTAATTTATTTGGAGGTTTGACTACCATTTTGAAGCACCAAGCAGCTAACTACTAAGGTCGTCAGCAAATTAGTTGAAATACCTTGGCTTCAGCCTTGTGGATGTATCTTTTAAGAAAGCTTTCTCTGCAGTGTCATGTTTTCCTCTAAATCCTTTATTTGCCAGTGTACTTAGGGGCAGTTTGAGCTACAAAACTGGGGGTTTTTTTCTCAATAAGTTGTGAATGTGCTTGTCCAACTGTTCATATCACTGGAAGCACTTAATGGGACAATGACTAGATATGTAGTACTTGCCTGTGTTTATGCTGAACAGGGCAAAAACTGCAACACAAATGAGATGTAATCTAAAAGAATTCCCAAAATTTAAACTGCTTCTGAAACTAAGCCAGCAATTTTCTGTGTAGATTAAAGGGAAAGGTAAAAGGATGGAGGGAAACCAAGAGGGTCTTGCCATGTTCGGGTTCCTGATTTAGGAACAGCTTTAGGATGACAGAGAAGTACCAGTAAAGCAGAAGTCAGTGAGGCCTGTAAGACCAACGATTTGTTTTCCAGGCTTGCTCCTCACCTGTACTGTAAGCTATACCCTCTCTAAAAGGGCATTTGTTCCTCTGAGAAAAGACTGAGTGGCCTTTAAAACGCACATATCACTCTCTTGTTTTCTGGAGGCTACAGGAACAATATGATTTACAGGCCAGTGGGGCTTAGGCAGACCTTTGGCCTTAAAAACCTTTAGTCACAATGCTTGCTTCTGTATTTTGTGGCCAGGACATGTTTCCACACCTTGCTACTGTTTTCCTGGCACTAGGGAAGGAGGATGGTAAAGGGGGTTATATGTCATCTTCTGTGCCTCATTCGTGAATGGGAATGCTCTTCCTGAGCCTGCCAGTTACAACTCAATAACCCAAAAGTACTTTGGCCACATGGTTCACAGTAATCACGTGAAGATTTGCTCCTAGGAGCCTCTGGTAGAACAACAGATAGGCCGTTTTGTTAATTAGCAAAATACTTGGCAATTGAATTTGTAGGTGTCTTTAACAATAAATACAGTTTACAGTCATTGCATTCTTGGATGCATCAGGGTTTCTTTTTTGAATTTAAAATTATTTTTGCTCAAGAGAATCTCAAGACTACATGCGTAGAATGAACTAAATTTGCGTTGAGACTAAAAGCAACAATACATCTCCCACATGGATCTCTAAATTATTGAACACAAAGAAGGATGTTTTGCAACTTTGATTAGGGAATTGTTAATCAGGCCCATAATAGAATGTAGGTCAAAAACCAATTAAAAGAGTCTGACTAGAGTTTATGATTAGGCAAACATTAAAGACACTGCTTATTAAAGAAAATAAAAAGATGAAACAGATCCATAAATTTGAATTCTTTTTTTCTGTGCTCTGGTTACAGTATGACAGTTTGAGCAGCAATAGAGCAGTTAAGTTAGCAATCAATTACTAACATCAGGAACAAAGAAATAGTTTGGCTGATGAAAAGCTTATTCAGCCATTGACAAATACTTGTCTGTCACAACAGTTTATTTGAAATACCATTGTAGCAACCCCAGCTCTGGCTTTTATTTGTGTATCTTCCAAACAAATAAACCATGTATGGTATTTTTAATCAGGCTTTGAAGTTCAATCTCTTCTGGCAAGTCAGTGGGACTTCACAAATAGTAAAAATGCAATTGCTGCTGTTACTTATCCGGCAGAACCATTTTCTTACCAGAAAGGCTTGCAAAACAAATGAGCAGTTGGATCTCTGCTAACTGTGAAGTTTTGTAAAAATGCACCATTATGACTATAAAGGAACATAGTGACAACTCCAACACGTCAAAATGCACAATAATTCTAAAGAAGAAATTATATATCTCGTCTGATTTTTGATCAACAAAGAAAAGTGACTAGCATATCTCTTCATCCCATCTTCACTTTTATCTCCAAGAAGGATAAACACAATTTCACTCTATTAGTTTGTTGCAAATAAGACCTGGGCAGTCAAACCTACCCGTGTATGAATAAAGCACTTACAACTGTATCTTTGAGATTTAGTAAACATAATGCATTTCACTTAAAAAAAAATATTTTTTCCATTCAGTTTTTTAAAAAAAGAATCAAGGAGAAAAGTAACATTTGATATTAGGTAAAGAATGTTAAAGATGAAACATTATCTTAAACTACAAACTGAAACTGAATTTCAGGTAAATCCAGATTAAGAAATCCCAGGTGGAAGAGGGGCACTGAAGAGACTGTCATGCATAAATTATACTCAGTTTAACAGGATTACCAATAATGATGTGCTCAAGCTGTGAAGAAACCATTTCAGAGGAAACTAAGGGAAGGAAGTGACTGTTAGAAGAATTATAGGGTGCAACGTGCATCTCATCTGTTTCCAGCGCAGTATGTTTATTCTTTCATAAAAATCCAATAAGGAAGGGTGACTATGTTGTCTCCTGATAGATCCATTGTGACAGTAGGTATATGAAACTTCAAGAAGGTTCTGTGTTTTACAGAAATAAATATGCTAACAGGAAAAGAGATATTATGCAATCAGGGGTGGGGGGAAAGAATTGTATGTCTGTTGAGCTTTTAAAAATTGTCTTGACAATAAGCTATACTATTTCTGTTACTGATTTCTAATGGATACTTATATATTTTTGTTCATATCTAAATAGTTTGGGAACCAAATCAAACTTTCAGAAGAAGGTAGCTTCAACTGAATTATTCAGGAAGAATTGATAGCAATATTTTTGGACATGGCCCTACAGGTACCTTCACAAGATCTGAAATGAGTGCAGCAGTAGTGTTTTAATTTGCATTATAAACAAGGCAGACACAAGCATGGTATACACGGTGCTGCTTTGTCAAGAATAGAATAGACTGGAAGCTAAAGGAGAGGATCAACAGCATTTGAGCATACTGCTAAAAGTTAAGGCTCATGAGCTTTTTTCTGGCCTTTAAGTTGGAGGGAAAACAGATTTGCCATGTTCCCCCTTCACAGCATCTAGTCCTGGACCTCCTCTGACACTGAAAAAGAACAAATATTTTGTACATTTTTTCATTTCTAAGGTAGTATGAAGACTGTCTTGTAGCTCATCACAATGAGATTTTTCACATCATGAAACTGAGGTTGGGTGTGTGCAGGATGTCCTGGATATGGCATGAAACATGCTGGAACAACTGACGGGGCAAAGCATGCTATAGTAATGTTGGAGGCCTGGCAAGGGTGACAGGATGCCAGTTTTGACCAAAGCTGACCATAGATAGTAACTTCTTCCAAGTGCTTTCCTTTGAACGGTGTCTGAGCATTGCCCAGAAGCATGTTGACCAGAAGCACCAGGACTAAGCCAGGAACTTTGACAAAGAGTCAGTGTGGGCAAGCCCTGCTCGAGGTTCCTCCTTCCTTTTTTATGTATAGGTACAGACATGATTAAAGGTACTAGTGCTAATCTCAAGCAGCTAATTACCCAGGCTCCTCCTTTGATTAAAGAAGAGTTCAGAACTGTTACAATAAATTTCTATTCTGGATCTCTGGAAAAGTCTGTCTTTCTCCATTGACTGTAAGGAACAGCATTTGCATGTATTTTTCCACCTCTCTGAAGTGGCCTCAAGACATATTTAAATAATAAATATAACCCCCAACATTATGATATTAACAAAGTAATTTACATTTGCAATAACAATCAGACAAGATAGATCAGTTTAATGATATCCCCTGTTTTACCATGAGGAAAGCAGCACCATATTTACACTTTCAGCGAATTCAGCTGTCACAACTAACAAGCTAAAGTTCAAGGAAACAGCTAATCTTTTACATCAGGTTTCAAAAACCCTGCCTATATTGTCACTACATCTATGATGCCTAGGACAATTCTGAATAGGAGATGGCCCAAGTTACTAGGCATTGTCTTAAATTTGGATGTGGTGATTCCAGGATTTTATGTAAATCCTAGTAAGACATGTAGAAATAGAATATACTCCACACAATGTAAAGACGATAGGTGCCTATGTGTATTTGAGAAGCTCCAGGTATTTGGTTTCCTTTTTTAAACACTAAATAATGGTATATAAGCTTGAAAATAGGCAATTTTCATTTTAATGTTTCCCTGTGTTGACTGTGAGCATTCCTTTTATGTCCTTCCAGAGACACAGCTGGAGGCCGTGTGGACACCCCAGGGCATCTAAAATGGGATTCAAAACCTATTCTTAGGCAACTGAACCCCCTCCTGGATTCACTTTATTCACAATTAGAATTTTACAGGAGGTGCCAAACAGACTAGAGCAACTACCAGCTCAGAAAATTAGCTATATATTTCTATTGATTCTTTTTCATGCACACACATTTTCCAAGGGAAATGTTTTGGTAGCAACCTTTTGGCCATGTAAGTAAATTTCCAAACCAGATTTTGGCTGCCTTTGACCTTGTAATAAAATAAGGTCTGTCAAGTCACACAGAACTCTATTGTATTTCATTTTATAGTATCAACAGTAGAAATAGGTTTGCTCCTTGAATTCTTTACCATACCATTCATTTCTGTCTTAACTTAGTTGATTCTTTTTACTATTTCCTCCTTCAGCTTTTTTCTCAATAATTGCATTTTTTGGATCATTAGCCATGGCTCTTTACCTGTAAGAATCCACAAATTACCTCTCTGCTTTTATTAACCAGTTTTAAAAGTCAGCTTGAAGTTTTGCTACCACTGTCCTGGAAAATATGTGTAACTGTTTCAGAAATAATTATACTCCCTTTTGTAGGTATTATGCTCCCTATTTAGATAGCATGGTCTGAATAGATAAATAGGTAGGTGACCTCTTAACTGTCACAGTATGCATAGTAGGCTAAGGGAAGGACATGGAGAATAGATCACCTGATTCAGTGGGACCACATTTTTTAATTCCCAGTAAAGATATATGCATGCCTGTTGATTCAGTGAGTTAGGCAGAAAAAATACCCAGCTAAGTCAGAAGCTATTCAACTTCTTGTATCTTTTGTGAAGTGATGAGCAAATTTCTGATTCCTTACCATACACTTATTCTTAAAAAAAAAAACTTACATTAAAAAATAACCTTGACAAATCAGTAGGTATGATCTGTTTTATATGAAAAATAAAGGGTATTATACTGACAACATTTCTGTTGCAATAAATTAAATGCAGAAAAAATTGGTTTAAGGTTTGATTATCTGTAGCTATTTATGTTAATTTTCAGAGATGTTACTGTAGAGACAAAACCACCCTTTTAAAGCAATTTACTTTACAGATCATATTCATATATCTTTTGATGTCTGCCTGTAGGAAGACTGCATAGTCAGTCAGCTCCATCAAATAGTGCACATTGAACCTGCCTTATACGGCTAGGTTCCTCATCTATAAAGAGAGGAGGAACATGGGCCCTTTTGCTTCTTAGGCCAGTATTTATGGTGATATTTAGACTTGTTAATGTAGAAAGAATGGAACACAGCCAGAAAATTTCTCTGGCGTCCATAAGTGAGCCCAGAGAAACATCACATTTGCCTCTGGTACATGCTTAGAAAGTTCATAATTTTTAATATAGCATATGCACATGTACAAACCGAAAAGGTCAAGTTTACATCTGGCAAGAGGCAAAGATGTAAATATAGCAGCTTGGATCCATCTAAATAATAGGTATCTTGGGGATAATCTGTAAAAAAAGAAATGCTTTCTGCTCAGTGTTATGTAAACTCTCAAGGCACTGTATGGCACTATTCTACGGACTCTTAAGCCTTGCATTTTCTGAGTTAGGAAACCAGGTAGACACCTGTAACACTTGAAATCATTGCAGAGCTATTATGAACTCAAATTTTGTTTTAATAACAATGAGAGATTCACAGATAAAAGTCACAGTACTACCTATCTGCTTCAGTGCAGTTATTTATACCGATCCAAAGGCTGCTATTTATCATACTATACTTAAAACCAACATGCTGTTAAAATAATGATTCTGATTCGGTGGACCATGGTATACTTTATGTGTGCTTTAATGATACACACACTGGAGCTAACTACAGTGCTACAAATATACTGTGAACAGTTATGATCCTTGTCTGAAGTTGGTAGGAACTGGCAAAAATCCCTGCTGCAGGCAGCCCACGAGGAACCAGGAATTAAACTATTTAAAGATGAGCAAGAGCTACTTCCTATTTATAGCATCGCAGAGTTAATACCAATATGCAATTGATTACTATATGAGTACACTCGCATCTACATCTGTATTGAGTCACTTACCTTATGTTTTCTTTGGGTTTGGATTTGTGATACATATCCTTGCAGTGTTGTTATGCCACCCACACCCATACATACACATATTTATACTTCCTTTTCCCTCGTGAAACTTTAAATAGATATAGATACCCTCATGCACACCCACAAATACCAGAGTGCCATAAGCCATGGCACATACATTTACAAGGTGCAAATGGAAAAACTATGAAGCCACATATCCTTAGAAAAATTGCAGTATGTAAGATCAGAGAAACATAGTGGAAATTGTTTTGTAGATGTAATTTTGCACAGCATCCTACAGACTACTTAACTAACTAATAATTTTTGCTTTTCAATATATATTAAAAACCTGGTAATTAATGTCTAAATAAAATAAAATAGTAACACTTAAGATAATTAACTTGAAGCTCTCTGGTTTTTAAGTGCTGAAGATGCTGTAATGCTATTCTTGTATTCTCTTTGTTGCTTTTTTTTTTTTTTTACATGACAACTGCTACCACTTGCATATAATATCCATAAGATTTTATTTCTATATCATGGACCTCTAACAGACCAAAAAGCAGAACATCCTGCTCACTGTGGCCTGAAGTATACACACATTTGATCTCTCTACAGTCATAGCTGTCAATAGCAGATGATGTCTATCTGGTTTAGAGGCAGCTGTTTAAATTAATTCATGTTTTTAGAATCTGTAGGCTAGGTCTCTAGCTGCAGTGCCAGCAGAGTGTGGCGCTGCTGTAAGACCTGTGTGATATCTGCCAGCTTTGGGCAGATGTTTTGGGTACTATGGGGTTAGCTGCCTGTATTTAGAGGCATAAATGCCACCTCTGTCGTCAAAACTGTTGCCCTGTTTATCCAGAAATCAAAAGAGCTTGTATCCAAAGAATTACATAGAAGTCAGCTACTATGTCTCCAGTTTTTAATTTAACCATAAACAAGTTTTTCTTCAAAAAAAATCAAGCTTTTGACCCTGAGCTTGTAGGCATATTAAGTGTTATTCAATGAAATATCTTCCTGTCTTGAAAGGTTTAGTTTAGTTTTTCTTTATGAAATATTCACTTATAAAGCTTTTTTATTTTCATGGAAAACCAAAAGGAAGAATATTTTCATCTCAAATCATCTTTATGTGTATTAGACAGAAAGTAACCCATCTTTGCTTTAATAAAATGCTAGATCAAGGCTGTTTAATGTCCAGCCCTCATGTAGCCACATCCAGTCTGCATAGTGTCTCCAAGACATCCTTTGATAGGAAGATTAAAATCCCACACTGATGTGCTTGAGAAGCAGAGGAGGTGCAGCACATTGTTGAGAAAAAGGGAGTATTGCTGACTGTAGGAAAGTTCACAAAGTCTGCTGAAGCACAGCCCCTGCAGAGGCATCACCCCTAGGACTCCAGGCTCCATGACAGCTAAATGTCTTCCTAGGAGAGTGCTCCTGGACATTCAGCCTTCAGCTAATCCGTGTTGCAAATTTAGCTCTGAACAACCATACTTTAGGAGTTTGTGATCATATTTTGTTTTAAATGTGAAACATATTTGATTTTCAAAGAGGGAGGGAAATCAAATGATCTTTTCTTTTGTCATTGTATGTGGTAACAGCCAGCCATTCCACTTAGTTGTGTAAAAATCACAGAAACAGAATCACAGAATGGTCAAAGTCGGAGAGGACCTCTGGAGGTCATCTGGACCAACCCTTTTGCTCAGACAGGGTCACCTAGAAATAGTTTCCCAGGATCACATCCAGACAGCTTTTGAATATCTCTAAGGAGGGATTCCACAACCTCTTGAGGCAATTGGTGCCAGTACTCAATCACCCACACAGTCAAAAATTGTTTTTTAATGTTCAGAGGAAACCTCCTGGGTTTCTGGTTTTGCCCATTGCCTCTGGTCCTGTCACTGGACACCACTGGAAATATTAATAAGATCTCCTCTGGGGCCTTCTTATTTTCCAGGCTAAATAATCCTAGCTCTCTCACTCTTTCTTCATAGGACAGATGCTTTAGTCCTTTCATCATCATCTTCATGGCCCTTCATTAGTCTGCCTCCAGTATGTCCATGTCCCTCTGGTACTGGGAGCCCAGAACTGGACACAGGACACTAAGTGTGGCCTCACCAGTATTCAGTAGAGGGAAAGGATCACCTTCCTCGACCTGCTGGCAACATTCCTCTTAATGCAGCCTATGATACCACTAGCCTTCTTTGCAACAAGGACACATCACTGGCTCATGTTCATCTTGGAGTCCAACCAGAACCCCCATATTCTTTTCTGTAAAGCTGCTTTCCAGCTGGTTGGCCCCCGGCCTGTACTGGTTCTCCTTGTTGAACTGCATGAGGTTCCTGTCAGCTTATTTCTCCAGTCTATCAGTCCCTGTGGCTGGCAACACAACCCTTTGGACTACCAACCACTCCTCCCAGATTGGTGTCATCAGCAAACTTGCTTAGAGTACACTATACCTCATCATCCAGATCATTAATGAAGATGTTAAATAGGATTGGACCTCTGGACTTGGCACCACGAATTACTACCCTCTGGGCCCAGCCATTAAGCTAGTTTTCAATCTATCTCACCATCTCATGACTCAGCTGCTCATCCAGTGCATACATGAACAGCTTCTTTACAGGCATCTTATGGGAGACACTTTCAAAAGCCTAACTGAAGTCCTGGTAGACACTATCCACTGCTCTCCCCTTGTTGTCCTGGGCCAATCACTTCATCATACAAGTTTATTAAGTTGATCAAGCATGACTTCCACTTGGTGGATCCATGCTGAGTATTTCTGATGATTTTCAAGTTCTTATTATGCCTAGAAATGGTTTCCAGGATTAACTGGTCCATTACCTTCCCCGGGATCAAGGTGAGGCTGACCAGCCTGTATTGTCCCGAGTCTGCCTTCTTGCCATTCTTGAAGACAGGGGGTGACATTTACATTCCTCCAGTCTTTGGGCAAAATAAACAGTTGGATTTGGACCTAAAGAAATATGTGCTCTGTATCACCTTAAAGGAATGGAATATTATTCTGAAAGCCATACGCTCAGACACTAAAATACTACAAAGCTTACTGTTTTGTAGGCATTACATTATCATAAGTGATTTTTTTGTTTGTTGTGCTAATTTGCGTCTCAGTGCTTCTCTTCTCCCTGTATTTCCAAATTATCAGATTTCTTTTGCAAGCAGTTCTGTGTGTCGCTGGACACATTATCAGAAATCCTGAAAATAAATACATTTAGAGAGTGCTGTAGTGTCTTAGTAGCTATGAAAAGTATACTGTATTATGTATTTTTATGTTTAAAACCATATAATGAACAAAGCAAATATATCATCCTTGCACAGTATACGCCAAGACTGTTTTCTTGCAAATGTCTGAGTATGTGTTTAACAATACTGGCATGAGAGCAAACATTATCATCTGCTCAGGATTCATTTTAAGGGTAAATTAGAAGATTCCTTTCTGAACAAGTAGTTCTGAAACAGCCTTCTCATCAAATAATTAGCAGAGACAACAAAGGCGGTTGGTTTTAAAAAGTCTAGATGATTTTCCGATTGACTAATATAATTGCATAAGTGTGTTAAAGTACAGAACTCAGTGACTTGGCATCTCCTCTGCTCTTATTTAGCTAGACTTATGCACATAAATGGAAGATAGATTTCTTTAGGTATTAGCATTTGCAGGATCAGAGATTAAATAGTTATTAGCGAGTTCATTTTATAGGAAACCCGCTGTCTTAACTTAAGAATAAATTGAAGAATTTGTCCTTGCTTGTGTATGTAGATTCTTTCTCATTACATTTTTAAAAATACTTTTCCAGCTACTTCCAAAAAGAAAGCATACAGAAGGTTAATATAACACTTATTTTTAGCTTCACATTCCTATGAAAAAATGGCAATTTGACTGTATTCATTGTGATTTGAAACCAGATAAATAATGAATAGTTCAAGTGATAATTACCTTATTTCAATATTTACAGAAAACTGGCACTTCATCATCATCAAAGCACATTGAGAATTGTCTTATTATCTACACAAGTGCCTGGTTTCTATAAATATTGAAATTTGGTAATTATCTCTAGCACTATTTCTTCCTTATCTACTTTTCAGGATTGAGCAAATAGAAATATCGTTTAGTCATTAACATTTTCCAAATACGTATCTGGTTTCTTTTTAATGAGAGTGCAGAAAGTAAGTTGCAAAATAAGGTCAATGAAATGGAATGAAATATCTTTGCATCAGAGACATCCAAAAGAATGAGTTAAGAACATGTTTTTCAAATATCTGGATTTAGCTTGAGTCCATTTCTAACAAGAAAGGCCACTTCATTTAACAATAAGAGTCAAGTTGCCAAAAAGGATCCATTAGCAATATGCATCATGAAATGAAAACCTCCTTTTTTTTTCTTCTCTAACACATAATTAAGCCAGGCTGTGCAGTGCCATATAACCTTCTTCACTGGGTCGGAAAACAATATGACATTTCCCCAGCTTGTTATCCCTTGTAAGTCTGTTTGGGAGATGGTAGACAGGACCAGATTGAATCTCTCTTTGTGTTGCAATTGTGTTTTTTGCTGATGTTAGTCTATGACCACACTTACATGCACTTCAGATAATCAAGAATTAACCTGTACTAGAAAACGTATGGCAGTCTTTGAAACTCTCGTCCTCAGTAACATACTGTGAAAAGCCAAATAATGAGACATTGTGAAAGGAATTTTGTACGGACTTTAGGGAACCATCCATACCCTGGAGACAGGTAACAGGTTATTCCACATCAATATTAGCTGCATTTTGTTGTATTCAAAGAAAGGAGGCATCAGTAGATCTGTTCAGTGTCTTAACTTCACAATCTCTTGTTTTTCCAGCGTATTCTGGCATGCTATGGAGTCTAGCTCTAGTCTGGAAGAATCTTTAGTTATGTCTGTACTAGTGTACAAACAGGGCCTGTCAACAGGCTCAAGCACTGTCCAGTGGTCGTCCATATAATTTGTTCACCTGTTCCCCAACAGGTTTGGCCCATGCCAGCTTGCATGCTCCCACACAAGCTGAGGCAAAACATGCAGGGAGTGCTCCTGAGAGTAATTTAGATAATTTTCTTATCTCATTTACTGTTTTACTTACTTATTGTCCGCATTGACTTGTCTTCCTCTTAAACTAGATACACTGACCACTAAAATTTTTAACGACGCTGGTTGGATGGAATTCACATGATCTAGTTTGAGATGTCAAGAGACTTTATTATCTTAGCATGGTATGAATTGTGACCAGAAACGTTTCTTTCACTGGTTATAGATGGAATTAAAACAATTCATATGTAGATATTGATGACATACATTACATCTATAATACATATTTTGGGGGTGGATGAGAGGAATCCCACTCTTCACAGTTTTCTTAACTTTTTCTTCTATACTCTAAGTCTCATTATGGTACCTACAGTCCTTACAGAGGAACTTGCTGAATATACTTCAAATAATTCTTGATCATCTGCATTAAAGAGGATCTCAGTCAATCTGATTTTTTCAAATGCTTCTTTCTCTACCAAAGAATCTCTTGAAATAAAAGAAGTTGTTTTTTTTTTACCACATTCCACAACACAGACATCATAAGCAGTCTGTAATATAGTCACAGCAGTGCCTGATGTTATAGGAGTTTGGCATGAAATTATGCTATAATTAAGACCCTACAAAAGAACATTAATACCCCTTCTTCTCCAGGATTCAAGTAACTGCAGACCTAGCTGAGACAAATGTGCATTTTTTGGATTTATTATATCTTCTTGTTGGAAAAAGCAACGTAAGTACAAACCCCATAATCCATAACTCAGAGATACATAGCCAGTCCAAGTTGTCTGAAGAAATACAAAACTATGAAATTATTTTCCCAAACTGCTGTCAAGGTGAAAATAAATGAGATGTCCTTATGCAAATATTGTACTGGTAAAACTGGTAACAAAATTATTGGGTATCCCTTTGCTATCATTTAATTTTCAATCTTCTGCTGAGGAAAGGTTGAGAGGAAAGTTACTTCCCTATATATTCAATATATTACAGAAGATAACTACTAGTGTCAGTCCCTGTGCACTTTTCAGAAGGCAGTAGGAAAGCTATGAACCCCCATTTTCTTCAGTGGCCTTTGAGGTAGGAAGAAGGAAATCAGGAAGGCATAATTTTGACTCACTATATGGAGAACAAGATCAGAGGTGCAATTTATTAAAGGAAACTAGAAGTGCAGAACACAAAGGGTGCTTATCCTTTGAGTAAATCCTGTTATTAAAAGTGACTTAAATATAAAAATCCTGTAATATACCAGGTCTAGGTTATGACAGTTTAACAAGAAATAGGGCTGAAAGCACCAGCACTGTGAAAAAAACTTGTTACGTTTGTGTGACACTCCTTTTTTCTGCCATGTTAGCGGTAATGCTCCTTTTTTTTCTTTTTTAATAAATATATGGCTGTTATTCTATAAAACAGCAATAACACCTCTCTCAAAATGTATGACCTTCCTTCCATTTGTGGCCTTTATCTCCCAGTCCCAGAGACAAGCATAAAAAAAGGACCCTAGACAGAAAGTAGAAGATGGAAAACAACAGGAAAAAGCAACTCACTAGGTAATGTTATATCTTACATGCAACAAACATAAGATATGCTACCTTTTGGTAGCATAAAGTATAAAAATTGTTCATCCCTATATTCAAATATGCAAATTCCTCAGTCCTGATTCTGAGATACTTGTGTTGGTCAGAGTCAAGCAGCTGCTCTGGCAGGCAAGCCTCTTTGTCTTCAGAGTCTCGTAAGTGGGGCTTTACAAACACCATTTCAACACTTTAAGGGCTTGGTCAGAACAAAGATCTATCTCCCACGGCAGGCAGCTATATCATAGAAATTTAGTCCTGAAGCATTTACACAGCATCCAGTTCCTGAAATTCTGCATCCACTGTAATCCACAAAACACTTCTCCAGTCCTACTAATATACAATATCCATAGAAAAGGACTGTAAAAGCCATAAATTATAATGTGCCATAAAAAGAGAAAGGAACTTGGGGGTATATTCAGCAAAGTCACCTAATAAAATGTGACATATTCCAGATTTCTATATCATTTTCCAGGGTTCTCAAGACAGTTTTACAAATATTGTGGGTTTATTACTTTGGCAAGGGAAGTCAGCATGTCCAGATAAAGAACATCACAAACATTCTGTATTTTTATAAGGACTGAGAACAAGGTACTCCAGAGTATCTTGAGATCAGAATCTCAGAATTTATTATCATTCTATGTATTCTTCAGAAGTGGAAAATTGGATCCATACCATGAAAATTATGACAGAAAAATCATTTGTTTTCAAATTACAATTGCATTATCTTCCTTGTTATAAATAATTCAGAAAGGTGTTCTAAGTTTCATATTTCACAGATTTTTAAAGTAAGGAGTATTAGTTCCAAGTAATCATGCCATTTTAAAATGTTATAAAAAAAACAGTCTTGCTTGAACTGTAGAAGATAGCAGACATATCAGTAACAGATTTCTCAATGTGTCTTAAAGGATTGTCTGTCAATGACTAATGAAAAGTTAATAAATTTATAAACATGCATAACAACAGGTTTACAGAAAAGAATAATGTTAACATATTAAGTAGTTATTTTTATTTAAAAGATGCATATTTCATTATAAATGTCTTACTGAATTATGAGGTGGCTCTTAAATCTGTCTTTTTGAATGAGTTACAGTTTACTCTAACTTGCCAGCAACTCCTACAACTCTCCTTACTTCATTTTCAGAAAATGCCATTTTCATTACTCATAGATTCTAAATATATTTAAAGCATTTGCAATTAATTTTGAAATATTGCATTATATACTGTGCTATCACAATGGAATTTCATGTCAACTATATGTGCACTGTAAGTGTTTAGAATTATAGCTTTTAGACCTTTGTCTATTTTTACATTTGTTAGCTAATGTATACATGTTACTAATACTGTAACTGCTCTGTGAAGAGCTGGCTGAAGGTCAGGGCTCAAAGGGCTGTAGTGAATTTGGCTGACACGTTGTCACCAGCAGTGTTCCTCAGGGCTCAATTCCAGGGCCAGTCCCGTTCAATATATTTATTAGTGATCTGGAGACAGGAGTTGAATGCACCATTAGCAAGTTTGCTGGTGATACCAAACAGGGAGGTGCTGTTCACTCTCTTGAGCCATGAGAGGCCTGGCAGAGGAATCTGGATAGATTGGAGCATTGGGCAGTTATCAATAGCGTGAAATTTAATAAGTCCGAATGACAGATTCTGCATCCAGAATACACTGGGAGAGGAGTGGCTGGAGAGCAGCCCTGCAGAAAGGGACCTGGGGGTGCTGGTGGGCAGCATGCTCAGTGTGAGTCAGCAGCGTGTCCTGGCAGCCACAGGGGGAAACTGCACCCTGGGGTGCTTCAAACACAGCATAACCAGTCAGGTGGTTATCCCACTGTACTCAGCATTGTTGTGGCCTCACTTTAAGTACTGGGTGCAGTCCAGGGCCCCACAATTTAAGAGGGATGTGAAGGTCCTTGAATACATCCAGAGGAGGGCAAGAAAGCTGGTGAAAGGGCTGGGAGGCATGCCCCATAGGAACAGCTGAGGACTTTGGGCTTGTCTAGTTTGGAGAGGAGGAGGCTGAGGGGTGACTTCACTGCTCTCTGCAGCTTCCTGAGGAGGCGAAGTAGAGAGGGAGGTGATGATCTCTTCTCCCTGGGATCCAGTGATAGGATGTGAGGAAATGGTTCAAAACTGTGCCAAGGAAGGTTTAGACTGGACATTTGGAATTATTTATTTATATTTTTTTTACCAATAGAGTTGTCAATCACTGGAACAGGCTTCCTTGAGAGGTGGTCAATGCCCCAACCCTGTCAGTGTTTAAGAGACATTTGGACAATGCCTGTAATAACATGCTTTAACTTGGCCAGCCTTGAATTGGTTAGGTAGCTGGAATAGGTGATTGTTGTAGGTCCCTTCCTGCTGGAACAATTCTATTCTGTTCTGTTCTATTCTGTTCCATTCTATTCCATTCTAGTCTATTCCATTCCACGTTATACTATTCCACTTTACTGTACTCTATCGTTAATGAATGAAAATATAGTTGATATTGTTGATGGAGTGTAGAGATTGATCACCTCACCCTCAGGGAAACAGGATGTGATTAAATTGCTTAAATATATGAGATGCTTTCGTATATGCTGCCAGACTTCCAGCTGTGAGTCCAGAAGAATACAGTTCCATTGTAGGTCTAGTATATGTTACCTCTGAGCAAATGCTTTAAGGGACTTCAAATGTCATGAGATGCTTTCGCTTATGTATATGAAGAAAACTCCCATTAGGTGAATCATTCCCTTACTTCTCATGGAGGTATTCATTGAGTCTCTGTTGACTATAATGGTAACTAGAATGGACAAGTATAGCGCACATGTAAAGATCTGTTCTGCACTTTTTGTATTACTGCAGGTTGAACCTCATGCCTGCTGCTTGCCACTGAGTTATTTCTCTAGGATTGTACTCTCCCATGGCACCTACAGTTGAAGTTAGAAGACATTTGATTTCTTTATCCCATGAATACTGTTATCATTAATCTCCCAAATATCTACAATACAATGTAATTAAATGAAAGACTTGGCTGGGTACTAGTAATTATCTATATTAGATCACAAACTTTCATTCTTAAAGCAATTCTATAGGAACAAAGTGATTTGAAGATAATCTTAGGTGAAACACTTCACTAAAGATAGTTCAGAAGGGAGAGAAAAGATGAGTTCTATCATTTTGTTTCTCATAAATGCCTTCATTTTCTTCACTCTGTTTGTAGTTGTCCTGTTAGATTTTGTAGTTTGGCATCACTGGGGAATTGATACTAGGATATCAAACAAAACTAACCAAAGGTTAAGTTAGCACAAAAGCTTTTTCCAGCAGCAAATAAAAGTAAATGTTCAGATTAAAAACATGATAGTGTATAGGAATACTTTTTCTAGCCTACAAGACTACCAGAGACAGAAATGGTTTGTATGGATTTTTCTGACATAAATTTGTCTAGTCTTCCTATGAACCTATTTACATTTTTATCATCCACAATACTCTGTGTCAAGGTGATGCACAGTCTATCTGTAACTGCTTTTTGAACCTGACAGCTGACAGCTTCATTTGATGCCTGCTGGTTCCTTTGCTGTCAAGGGGCAGAGAACAATAGATCAGTTCTCTATATGCTCTATCATTTCCCCCTCAGTCATTTCTTTTTCAAGCAGAAGAGCCCCAGACTACTTAATTATTCCTTGTAAAGACACCATTTCATACTTTTCCTATTCTTTGTCACCCTTCTCTTAAACTTTTCCAGTCCCTTCCCATCCTTTTTGTTTTCTAGGGACATGCACTACACACAGTAAACAAAATTATTTATATAACTTCATAATGACATTCTCCATCTTATTCTGTGTTCATTTCTAATAACTCAGTAGTTCTTGTTACTGAGATTCACCTAATATCTTCATGATTTCCTCTGTTATAACTTCAAGATCCTTTCTCTGATTGATAGTGGTTGATTCAGAGCTCAGGGTGGAAGATGGTTCTTTGCTATGAACCTCACTTCATATTCATCTATACTGCATTTTATTAACTATTTTCTTCCCCAATCCCATAACATTCTTTGGTGGATCCTTCATAGTTGACCCTGGTCTTTGCTACTTCAGATGGCTTAGTATCGCCAGCAATATTTTCACTTAGCTTTTCACCTTTTTTCTAGGTCATACCCTTTTCTTAAAGATCATCTGGTTCCAACATCCCTGCCATGGGCAGGGACAACTTCCACTAGACCAGGTTGCTCAAAGCCCCATCCAACCTGACCTTGAACACTTCCAGGGATGGGGCATCCACAGCTTCTCTGGGCAACCTGTTCCAGTGCCTCACCACCCTCACAGTGAAGAATTTCTTATTAATATCTTATCTAAATCTACCTTCTTTTATTTTAAAACCATTACCGCTTGTCCTATTGCTAAAGGCCCTACTAAAATTTCTGTCCCCATCTTTCTTTTAGGCCCCTTGAAGGTCTTTATAAGGTCTCCCTGGAGACTCCTGGAGAGTCTTCACTTCTCCAGGCTAAACAACTCCAACTCTCTCAGCCTGCCCTCATAGGGGAGGTGCTCCAGCCCCCAATCATCTTTGTGGCCCTCCTCTAGACTTCCCTCAATGGGTCCATGTCCTTCTTATGTTGGGGGCCCCAGAGCTGAATGCAGTGCTTCACGTGGGGTCTCCTGAGAGCAGAGGAGAGGGGGAGAATCACCTCCCTCAACCTGCTGGTCACACTTCTTTTGATGCAGCCCAGGATACAGTTGGCTTTCTGGGCTGCAAGTGCACATTGCCGGGCCATGTTGAGCTTTTCATCCACCAGCACCCATAAATTCTCCTCAGGGCTACTCTCAATCCATTCTCTGCCCAGCCTGTATTTGTGCTTGGGATTGCCCTGACCCACTTGCAGGGCCTTGCATTTGGCCTTGTTGAACTTCATGAGTTTCTCTCAGTCCCAGCTTTCTAACCTGTCAAGCTCCCTCTGGATGGCATTGCTTCCCTCCAGCACGTTGACCACACAGCTTGGTGTTGTCAGCAAACTTGCTGAGGATGCACTCAATCTCACTGTCAATGTTAGCAACAAAGATGTAAAACAGCACTGGTCCCGGTACAGACCCCTGAAGAATGCCACTCGATACCACTCTGCACTTGGACATTGAGCCATTGACAACTCTCTGAGTGTAACCACCAATATGTTGAATGACACAGGGCCCAGCACAAACTTATGGAACTGCACTGATGACCACCATCCACACTAAACAACTGGCCATTTACTACCACTTTTTGAGTCTCCATTTTTAAATCAAAGACCCATTACTCTTGTACTTTACCTAATAACCATTTGTGATAGACATAGTCAGCCAGATCTTCTTCAGCACTTGCTTGTTATAACCATAGAATGTTAGTCAATCATGACAATATAGGAGTGAAATAGTGTGGATATCCACCTCCAAGAAGTGAGGCTAGGTGATAGAAGGGCCTCCTTGGCCCAGAACTCTGTGCAGCTCCAAAGACAGCTGCCACCTGAGAATGAATAAGAATGTGAAAGGCACAAAGATAAGGGATTCAGTCATCAAGGCTTGAGAAAGGGAGGATCATATTTATAAACTAACGAGCCCATGAAGTATAACGACTAGTACATTTTATTATTAAAATGCAATAAAATCATCCTGAATCTTCATATTTTTCCCTATGTCCCAGTAGGCATTCTACAGAAGGAACACAAGAACAGCTATGAATCAAGTATAATTCTGGCTGCAATAAATAAGATCAACAAGCAGCCCTAAGGGTAGCTCCAGCACAGCAGTTTAGCATCTTTTTTATTAGTTATATAAACAGCCTCAAGATATTTTGTCATATGATATCCCCATGGCATCTTTAAAAAAACCCAAAACCTTTTAATCTGCCTGTAAAAGCTTGTAATGTGTAGCTCAGCCCTGCAGCCCTTTTGCTTTATCTCCATGTACAGCAAAGGCTAATTTGTCCCCTTTAAACCTTTCGCTGCAACCTGATGCTCTCCTAATCACCCCCTGAAACTCTGCTCTGTTTATCCTCTTTTACAGAGACAGGTGCAAGGGATTTTATTAATGCAATACCTTCTTAAGTGGTTTAGTTTTATCCTTTACTATTGATCTAATGGTTTAAATCCATTAAGAAGGTGTGAACAGACACTTTATTCTTTGCTTAATAGAATCCACTCTAGAAAAGATAGGTCATAGTATTCTGTCCTCTTCTACACCTTTATTTTCTTCTGTAAAACCTGAGACCAATAGCAGATTACAGAACATCTAGCTGCTATGTAATTTTGGTTGACATGTTTGCTCATCTATTACTCTTTAAGTGATATATTCAGATTTTTAAAATGTATATATTATATTTTTGCGATGCTTTTAGTATTCCAAATATGACTACATCTCCAAATCCTACTGAACTTCTCATATGGACTATATGTTACACTGGATCCTTATGTTTCCAGACAATAATGCAATGGTGATAACATTTACACTAATCCTGTGATAGTGCTTCTCAAATACATAGCATTTTATATATGAGGATATTAAGGGTAATGTGCATGATGGGGCAAAGCATACCTTCAGAAAGTTTGCGGATAACACCAATTTGGGAGGAATGGCTGATATGCCAGAGGGTCATGCTGCCAGCCGGACAGACCTTGACAGGCTGGAGAAATGGGCTGACAGGAACCTCATTAAGTTCAACAAGGAGAAGTGCAAATAGTTGCAACTGGGGAGTAACAACCCCAGGGACCAGTACAGACTCGGGGAGCCAACCAGCTGGAAAGTAGTTTGGCAGAAAAGGATGTGGGGGTCCTGCTTGACACCAAGTTGGACATGAGCCAGTAATGTTACCTTGTCTTAGAATCATTTAGGTTGGAAAAGACCTTTAAGATTGCAAAGAAGGTTAATGGTATCCTGGGCTGCATTTTAGGAGTGTTGCCAGCAGGTGATCCTTCACCTCTACTTGGCACTGGCGAGGCCTGTGTCCAGTTCTAGGGCCCCAGTACAAGAGACACATGAATGGACTGGAAAGACTGCAATGAAGGGCCACAAAGATGATTAAGGGTCAGGAGCATATCACACATAAAGAGAGGCTGAGAGATCTGGGCCTGCTCAGCCTGCAGAGGAGAAGGCTCAGGGGAAATGTCATCACCGTACATAAAAACCTGAAAGGAGGGTGCAAAGAGGATGGAGCCAGGCTCTTTTCAGTGGTGTCCAGTGACAGGACCAGAGGCAACAGACACAAACGGAAACCCAGGAGGTTTCCTCTGAACATGAGAAAACACTTTTTGATTGTGAGGGTGACTGAGCACTGGCACAGGTTGCCAGAGTGGTGGTGAAGTCTCCATTCTTGGATATACTCAAAAGCCATCTGGAGATGGTCCTGGGCAACCAGCTGTAGCTGGCCGTGCTTAAGCAGCAGTGGTTGGTCCAGAAGACCTCCAGAGGTCCCATCCAACCTTAACTGTTTTTTTGAATCTGTGATTCTTTGAAGGATTTAATGAAAATTCAGTTTTAGGTAATTTGAACATGTATTACTAATCATTTTTTGGAGAAAGCTCAGAGGTCCTATTCTTTCAAGATAATACTGATTTTTGTCAACCTGGAGAAGTTTTTAATGTGTGCTTTCTACATAAGTTATGACACATAGCAGAGGCAATCCAGACTTATAGTGTGTACTGCCCTAGAAAGAAATGCAACGATAGTTTCCTGCCACGAGCATTGTAGCAGCTAAAGTAAACAAGCATAGTAAGAGATGGCAGTAAACAAGACAGGAGTAATTTTTCTTTGACTTTTTAATACCAATAAATAAAGGTAATGAGGTTTTGAGTAGTATCTAAGTACTTACATGTTTAGCCATGGAAAAAAAAAAACCCAAGTCTTTATGACAATGGCAGTGGAACCAGCAAAGCACACTGTCTCCATTAACATGACCTCAGGGATGCAGGCTGGTACACCTCCTTCCTTGATGATTTGTTAAATACTTATTTCAGCATGACTGTCAAGGAATGATGCACATATATGTGTAAAGAAAGAGTTTTTACAACAGTCCAGGCTGTCTTAATGAAAAGCAATATTCAATAGTGGCAAAGAAAAATACTAGTTTGCTATTTACACATTCAGTGGAGATGTATAGGAGTGTGCAGTTGTTTGCAAAACAGAGAAACATCTAGTAAAGTTAAAACAGTCTGCATACATAGCAGCAGGAAAATAGTTCTACTATAAAACATTTACGTTTTGAAGGCTATCTTTTTTTTTCTTTTTTTTTTCTTTTTTAAGATACTAACTTGCTGTGTAGAGGGGGAAATCTTGTTATTTACCCAAGTTGCATATTTATCTAAGTTTTCCAGGAGTTTTAAAATTCTGTTTGTTCTGTAAGGAATTTAATGTCCTCCAGGTTACATTACTTAGAAAAAAATACAGTTTTTCTACTGAAAGAGTAGTACTCCCTTCCTGTAGGACAAGAGGAAGTTTGCAGTCTCTTGCACTTTAGCACATGCTCTCAATGAGGTTATTATGCTGCTATTGGCTCAGCGACAGACTGAAACCTGGATAAGCACAAAATAGTCCACTTTAGCTTGGGTTGTGAAGCTAGATTTCTGAAAGATAATCTAGTGGTATTTTACGTCCCTGCTGTCTTCAGGGAGCTCTGTTCTTTCTTTAAAATCCTCTCAACATCTTGCAGTCTTGGAGATGAAACAGCCATGTATTTATACAGGTGTTCTCAATACCAGAGTATAGAATGACCTAAAAGTACAGACAGAAGCAGCTGAATAAGATGACAGCCAGAGGTATTACAGATATGTTCTTCTTTTCCCTCTCCCCCTTCCATCTTCTCACCTTGCAGTCTGGTTAATGTCAGTGTGAGCTGACAACACACAAGTGACACATACAAACTGCCATGGAGTCTATCACGTGACTGCTGACTGTAGCTTGTGCCAGCTCTCACTGAAGGCAGCAGAAAGGTTCCTTCCAGCCTTTTTCTCTTTAAAGTCTGGGTTTTCTGTCCTGTGAGGATTCACGTACTTTGAGCAAAGTCCAACAAGTTGCAAAAGAATGTCTTCCAAGGACACTGCAAATCTGAGTCATTAATAGACACAGAATAAAATGAGTGGAGGCTTATGCATAGAGCAGCTAGTGAAAAGGTTTAAGGAGGAAGTGCAGGTTTTTTTTTCTCCCGGTACACCACTTCTCAGGTTTCTGTTCTTCAGTCCTGCAGGATTTTTGTAGAGTGCTGACAGCGCAGTGCCAGTGCAACTGTATGAAGTCTTTTTTTGCTATGCAGGAACCAAGCACTGTATCACCCTTTTTTCTGGGTGTCAAGGGTATTTTGGTATGCTCCCAACTATTGGTAATGGAGGGGTTACTGCCTAGTGTAATTGTAGCCTTCCTCCATTCTGTTCTTGCTGCCAGTTTCCACTGAGCCAAATCAATCCTGACAGCTGGCCAGATGCTTCTTGTGCCAGTCAGCAGGACTCTGGTCTCAAAAGAGCATCTGGTTATAAGGAAATTTTGCAGCAAACTATACAGTCAGTGCTGTTTTCTAAAAATACCATCATAAACACTGTAGAAAAGGTATTTAATTACTTCACTAATACATCTTTTTTTAAAGGTGGGGGTGAGCACTTGACTTTTTCACTACAAATTCCGTTGATGTAGAGTTAATGGAGACTTGTACAACATTTTTTTAGGAGGTAAACTGTATATATCATAGCTTTATTACAGTCTGTGCAGCCTACAGACTCAGGAGCAACTCCTTAGAGTATAAGCCAACAACACAGAACACATCTTTCATTGTTATTTGTTTAGTGAGGGCACAACATTCATTTTAATTTGGAAGGTCTTTGGGGCATGGACTCTTTAGCTGCCTTAAGCATTTTTTCTACTACAATATAATTAACAAATAATAGAGTTTCCTTTTTTTTTAGAAAATCTTCCAGAGAAGATAACATTGTTCTCATGCAGTTTCTTTAGATAAATCCAGACTTGTTTTCTTACAGCTTATTTTCACTTTGCTCAGAAAACATTTTAAGGGAACAATGAAGAATGGGTCAGGAAAAAGGAATCCTCCTTTTTCAATACTACCTTCACTGCTTCTGCTTGATGAAATAGAGTGCATATTTATTTCTGAACACAGTAAAAATGCTAAGTATGGATAGGCTGCCTGGTTTTCATGTAATCTTTTTTCTTTCCTCAGTGGGAATAATTGGGATTATGACTGAAAATATCTTAATTCATCCAAGGAGTGAATAAAAGGGAATAAAAGTTCCATACTTGCAAAAGCTACTGATGTGGTCACAATCAAGGTTATTTGTTTTTCCTATTGTATTGGTCCATATGTAAGCATATATAGTTTAGATGTCTCTGCATACACTGAAACATACTCATATGTTTCTTGCAAAATCAGAAAGGAGGTACCACTGGTGAAACTCTACTAAGCCCTCTAAAAGGCCTCCCACCACCTGCTTGTATTCAATTATTCTAACAATAAAACATAAAATGGCTTGTTTTGCTGTCATTTTCTGTCATGAAAACAAGCTGATATTGTCTATATATAAATTCCAGCATCTGGACTCTACATACTGGGTGTAGTCGCTTCTTCTTTGCTGAGAATTTTTCTACTGGGGAAAAAATTCTGCCACAGAGACAGAGTATTTCTGGTGCAACTTGTTTACTGAATTTACATGATACTTCTGTCAACAAAGGTATTTACAAATTGGAGCCTCCTTCCTATAGGAACTTCAAGTTTTCAGCTTTTCCCTCTGTTGGGACTTGTTCATTGTGGCAGTATGAAACCATCCTTTAGAGTAATTATACTAAAGAAACTCCCATACAGTTCTCATACATAGTGCACTTCAGGTCAAAGTAGCGGAGAGAGAAAAGGTGTTAAAATGGGGAATTAAAGCTCCTGGCTTCTCACTGTTCTTAAAAATAAATGCAAGGGCCACTGGATAAAAGTAGAACTTTTGTCATCACCTTAAGTTTTCTCCACTTATTTTTACCATACACAAAAGCCAGTTGACATTTGTCCTCATTTTTTTCCCTCTTGTCACAGGACTTATACTGAGAGCACAGGTTAGGTGAAAAATTTCGAGGTTTGTATTCATGTTGCAACTGCTTATTTGTTTTTATTGTTATTAATTGTTATGTCACTATAAAGTACATTCCCCACACTTACTGTTTTTTCCAGTTAATGGAGTGTCCTGATTTGCAAAATTTAAATATATCTTGCATTTACATCAATTCAGAAATAAGGGCACAGGAGTAAATATCCTGATCAGCAAACTACGTCTTTATTTCTCCATTTTCATTTTCCAACTGAAAGGCTGGAAATATTACATCTGTTTACCAATGGCCACACACCATTTAACATGATAACACCAGCCAAATGAATCTCTCTTAAGTGTAATGCTGTTATGTATGTTGGATATGAGCAGTAGTTATTACTACCCTTAGTTTTAAGGTAGCAAAATTAGCTTCTGGGGATAAATTCCTGTTAAGCACCAATTAAGTGTACAGCTCTTTTCTTTGCCATTCCTGGCGCAGTCTACTGTGACCAGTGGACAGTGGTTCAGAAGAGCTGAACATCGGCCCAGACTTTCTACCTATTGTGCTGGGAAATAATGATTAAGCTCTTTGCATTCCCTCTCCTCTTCAGCAACGTGATTCTGAGCTTTTATCAAAAAAAGCTCCATATGAACTGTGTATCCTCATTATTAAAATTACCAGGAGCTGTTTCTGTTTAAACCTTTTGCCCACAATGTGTGTTCTTGTTTGTTCTTTCCATGCCCCAATGCTGCGCTACCCTTTTTGTTTCACAGGTATGTTCCCTGCCCATCGTAGGATTAATCTATTCACATTTTTTAGGTCAGGGCCAGCAGCACTAGCTGATTGGAAAAGCTGGAATTTGTGGCTATGGAGACCCAGTTAAGGAAAAAATACTGGTGATTTGGTGTCACTCAGAGCTGGAGGAAGATCTATGTGCATAGACTAATAGGCAAACCAGCACAGGGAAAAAGAGCACCTGTGACTTGATCCTGGACTTGAGGAGGCTAGGAAGTATGGACAGAGGGCTAGAAATGCTATACTAGTACCCGAGAAAGCAAGCAGTGCTTGGGAGGGCAGATTGTAGCCTTGAAGAAATCTGAGGGATCCTGAGTAAAACCTTTCTGAGCAGGTTTCAGTACTGTTGTAACCAGCTGAGTGAGTATGACTGACATTTCTTTCCATGTTCTTAACCATTTTCCAGCTCTCTTCTCATGATCTCCACTAATCATAGCCATTTTGGAGAGTGTGGTCAGTGAGGTGGCTGGATTTTCTGCATGTATTTCTGTCTCTGTTTTCCCCAGGGCTGTCTGATTCTGGCAGAGCATCATGCTTTCTCCCTCTCTTGTTCAGCTGACTGGCCTGAGTGCGGAGGCAGGTCTCTGCAGCTATCACACATGCTTTGTACAGCAGCAGACAGGCCTGCTAACTTTCTTTCAGCTTGTGCCTTTGCCTGCTGTCTAGAAATCTGGTAACAAACTCTGCTCCCTGTAGCATTGTCAACAATGAAGTAGCATGCACAGAGCATAGCTAAGGATACAAAATCAGTTACCGCTGTTCGCTTTTAACATCTATGCAAAACTTCCTGCCTATGGATATTACCTGTATTTTGTAAGAGAAAAACAAAGTGAAGAGACTTACAGAAAGAACTAGAACAATTATCTGGAAAATCACAGGAAAGATAAAAAACAGGCTTTCCTTTTTGCTGGGAAACGGACTTTTCTGGGTAGCATAAATTACGGTATAAATTACCAGTATGCTGTGTCTGGAGATGAGTCACTATGTACGATGCAGTTTAACTTATTCATGTTGATGTTCTTTTCCCTAAAGTGAGAGTTAGAATGGCTGGTGAAAATACAGAAAAGTTAAACAGGCATGTTTGCAAACAGTATGTTTTTTAATATTTTTTTTCAAAGGCAAATCCAAATTCTGCTAAGTGATTGATGGTATACCATGACCTTTATTTGTGTATTCTTGTTCTGAGTTACAATTCATAAGAAAGTTTAAAATAACAGGACAATAAAGATATTTTATTATTGGTAAATATAGTACTTTAAAGCTAGTCTTCAACTGACAAGTGAAATATTTCTGAAAGTTATGATTTCATATTGAGAAGTTTTTTGTTTATTTTTATATTGACTCCTTATGTTATTTCATGAGCTTTATATTATATATACAGTCACTAATTAACCCCCAATATTGATTTTAAGTCTGCCTGAAGATGAAAAAATCTTGTAGAAAACATTGTGGAAAATATAAAAAAACATTTATTAATAGGCAGAAGCTAAAAGTATAAATAATTTTAAAAAATAAATCAACTGTTTCCAGTTGATTTCTGTGCTTAATAAAGTTTTAAAATTTAAACCTATGGTTTATAAAACTAATTACTAATTACAGTCATACTTCCTTCTGTATTTATCATGTGTGAGCATAAAATCCTTGGCTGTTTTTAATCTCAAAATTTAATTTAGCTTTAAAATTAATTAAGATTTGTTTGCCCCCCAAAAAATATTAGAAAATAAAACTATTAGACTCAAAGGCACACCTCCAATACAGACAAAATATTCCCTTGAAATTAATGTTGACTGTCTGCCACAGATGAGATTTGGCTTTCTGTAACTGAGGAAAAGAAAATGCTGGGCATAGAGAGGTTTGTTGATGGGCATCCAAATTCTTGTTAATGAATCTTTCTTCTCTATGTCTTGCTGGTTTTTTCCACCTCTCATCTTCTTTTGGTTTGCTTTTTTTTTTTTTTTTTAATTGAAGACTTTCTTAGGATGTGGCTTCTCAGAAAGGTATTCAGTTGTGGAACTGAAAAAAAAAAAAAAATCAGCCCTGAAACTGTCAATACAATCATATGCCTGTAATCAGATGGCTGAAGTGACTTGTTAGGCATCATAGCCCCGTGAATAGCAGGATCTAACAGAGCACAGGGATGCAAAGCTGTTTTGATATGATTAATGTAGAGAAAATAGCCACCTCTAAAAAGTGGTTGACTTGTGTATGGCCACCATGAGTTTACCAACAGCAACCAGAAAGAACAGGAGCATTTCTGACTGGGAGCTGGCTTGGGGTCTTCACGATGCCTGCAGCCATGCACCTGGGTCCCACAGAGCTGAAGACAAGGCTTCAGCTTATCTGCTGGAGACAGAAGTGAAAACCTCTCCTCCTGCCAAATTGCTGTAGTGAGATTCAGGAAAAGGAGGGTGGGTGTTTGAGTCCCCCAGAGGGATTCTGCAACCACTGGCTAGGTGGCAGTTGAGTTGTACGCAGTGAAGAATTCAAAAGATACAGAGGCAAAAAGGGAGAGAGAATAAGAGCAGTGGTGAGAAAATATTTACCCTGCAACACCTACAAGTCAAGCTGTGTTTCTTCCCATGATACTACATCTATTCTGGACCATAGCTTATTTCTCTTCTTGCTATATTTTTGTGAGGTAAGTAAGGAAAAACAGCTTTGGCTCAGCTCACTGAAGCAAATTAAAATGCAGGAATGCTTTGAATTTTATGTCTCTATTTTAGCAAATATTTTGAGACATGTTTTTGCCAATGACCTATTTCATATAAATCAAGCAAGAAGTGAGTTTCCTATTCATATTCAGATATGTTAACAGATCAGATCTCAGGATTTATATTCATCTCATCAAAGAACAGAAATATTCCCTGAGACCTATCTAATCTATACAAAATAACTTAGCAACTTGCTGAAATTCCCACAGATGACAGAGCAAGAATTATATTCTAAATTATTTGGGTAATGATTTCTGATAATTTATGTCTTAAAAAATTACAGATGATTCATGTAGCAAAATGGTGACATTTGCGGGAATTGCTCATCTGTCTTAACTTAATATGCCGTTGGATTAAAGTCATATGTTCCCAGACTGCTAAAACAAGAAATTTATTGTTAGGAAAAGTAAACTTAGCAAACCACAAATTTTTAATACAATCTCTTGCTATTTTTTTTTCTGTAAGTATATTTTGCTTTAAGAATATAATTTTACATTTCCAGAGATTGTTGATTTATGTTGCAATTCATTTCACCTAAGTTTAGACTTCCAAACTGGTCACCCTACGATTTTACAGCCAGAGGAAAGGGCAATTCCAAGGCATCTAGCCTATCTCATGCATACTTCTCAAAACCAGATTGTCTTGGGAGACACTTTTCCTTACA
Organism: Falco biarmicus; assembly: GCF_023638135.1. Taxonomy (NCBI): domain Eukaryota; kingdom Metazoa; phylum Chordata; class Aves; order Falconiformes; family Falconidae; genus Falco; species Falco biarmicus. The sequence goes on from NC_079289.1 coordinate 54,516,472, forward strand.
TTGAGATAAAGGTATCTATGAGCCTAGACAAATTGACTCAGATATCTAAATTGTAGACATGAGTTAAATTTGTTTCTCAGCTGCAGTTGAAGTGCATTCCTGTGAAATTAATTAAAGAATTTTTTTTCCCTGTTCTGCAGACAGGCTTAATGTGGTCTCAGTAGTTTGAGAAGACAAGAGCAGGATGAGTAATATCCATGCTATGTCTGATTCTCCTTTCCTTTCCCTATCCCCATAATAGATAAGATAAACTTATTTTCCTTGCCCACTCTTCTAGAAGAGTTCGTCTACATTCAAATGTAAGATCAATTTTCATACTACTGCAATAAATATAGCTCCTACAGCATGGCTTTCATAAAGATTAAACAGAAGCTGGGCCATTCAGGAGTGCCAGGTAGGATGACAAATGTATAGTCCAAAGGCTACATACATTCACCCTTAAGTCATAGAAGACAACTTCAGGAAGCCATATGAGAGAAAAAAGTATTTCACTCCTTAATGTAGACCTGATCTAAAGCTTTATGATGCTATATTGAATCTTTTAATAAGAGTTTAATGACAATCCAGTCATAATGGAGGAAAACTCATTGAACTGGAACTGGGCTTCCATTTTCCTGCACAGCAAGAACTCACAGAGAAGATTAAAGGCCTGAAGTATAGATTTATCTTAACTAAAAACATTGTTTGACTTTATTAGTGTTTAGTCCTCATATTCTTTGTTATAACCTTTTCTACTATAATTGAAAATGTAATGAACGTTAAGAAATAGATTTAGGTGATTGACTCCTTTTCTCATGGAAAAGGGCTGGAGCTTTTCTTCAAGCATCTCCTGCTGCCTTTGAACACTGAGTGCTATCACTACTGAGCTTCTTACAGTTGTTGAAACAACTGTGATCTCTGATTTGAAACAAATGAGCCTCCAAGCAATTGGAACTCCTTGTTCATGTCAATACTACATCTGTTTATTGCAAGTTCAATTAAGAGACAAAATTAGATAAGACAAGACCCAATTTCCTGTTTTCCAAAAGTTTAATATACTGCAAGATCGTAAGGGTAAATGGCAATCTTTAATTCCAGAACATGTTTTCCAATGTCTCTGCTACTACACATCTACTGTATATAGATTTATATTACAATTTTAAATAGTGACAGAGGCTGATTTTTTAAGGACATAATTAAAGAAAGTGTTCACTAAGGTTTGTAAATCCACAGATACTTCACAGCCATACATTTATTTTTTCAACAGTAGCTACAAATTACCCAACATTTTTTTGTGAAACGGGGTCTGTTGACCCACACTGGACTTACATTTTCTGAAAAGTAACAGCAATGGCTGTCATGAGGTTTTACAAGGTGGTCATTATGCTTTGTAATATTAATTTGTCTTTGTGGATATGATTCTTCCATTGCTCTGTTTTCTACAACTGAACCAGTGGCGATATAGGTAGTTACATCCATTGCTAGTAAAATGAACAACATAATGCTGCTTTACTCTAGGTTTATGTAGGTGTATCCTTGCTGCTGTCAATGAAATTACATCAATATAAATCTGGTTTATCACCATCATGAATTATTCTACATTTTTAACTTAGATCTTATGGGATAGTATTTGTAGTTGAAAATGCATTATCTCCTATTAATGGTAAGCTTCTGTGTATATGTATTGAACTGATTTTAGTTCTGGCTAGCAATACTTAAGATTCACTCAATGCTCTCTGAAGTTTTGTTTGTCTGCTTGTTTTAAACTTTAATATTTAACATCACTAAACTTATTTTTATAGACTCATTATAGAGGGATAGTAATTGTTCGTGGTGAGGAGTCTATGAAAAGATTAATGGGTTGTGACTCAGTACCTGCTGAGGCTTCAAGCAAAATCATTTATGCATTCTTAACACACTTATCTTTGAATTTACTCCCCAGTAAAAACTATTATCTAAGGTGAAAGCATTCATTGACTTGTAATGGTAATAATGCTATCTGGATTTCCAGGTAATATTATGCATATTATTGGTGTTGAGGATAAGATAAAGGCAGCAAAAAATCAAATGTGTTGAGGCTAACCATAAAGGTCAATGTGAAAGAGACAGTCTTATACAAATACATCAGTGGCAAATGAATTACTGGGGAGAAAGTAGATCTACTAAAAGGATAAAATAGTGCAGACAATGAAACAAATGGTAATTTAAAAATAGCTGACATGTTATTTTCATTTGAAAATTCTCTTCAGAAAAGAAGTAATATGAATAATTAGCAAGGAAAAAACCCCTGTAAAAGTAAGGTTGAACATGTGCAAATCAGCCAGCTGAGATGCTGTGCTTCCCGATATGTTAATGGATCTGTTTAATAGGTAGCAGAGATTTTCAAAGGTGTGAAGGACAAATGGTGTTCTACTCTCTGCAAGTTAGCGATAGTCAAGAGACCAATGACTGAACAGAGACACGAGTTAGGTTTATTCACTCTAAAAAAGAGAAGGCACAGGAGGATCTTATCATGGTTTTGCCATACTTAAAGGGTATCTACAAAGATGACAGTCTTCACAAAAAGCCACATGGAGAGGACAAGAGGGAATGGGTTCAAGTTGCACAAGAAAAGATTTCATCTTGATATAATATGGAAACTTTTTACAGTGACAGCTTCCCCAGGGATGTGGTAAAGTACCCATCGCTGGAGGTTTTCAATACACAACTGAACAGGATGCCAAATGATCTCATCTAGGCCCCCTTTTTCCGTGAAAGGTTGGACCACATGATCTTCCAAGGTTCTTTCTGACTCGGGCTGTTCTATGATTCTGTTTCTAAGGAGTCATTGGTAATGAGGAGCAGTAGCAGCAAACTACATGCAAACCTAGTTAGTCTTTTTCCTTTTTATTCTTAAAAAGCAGAAGACATGAACATTGTAGGCAAAGTCCCACACATGTGACTTCCATTCAGAGAATACTAGCACCAGTGCTCTAGGGCAAGAATCACAAACAGCTCCAAGACACTGAAGTTCTGGTAAGCAAGCAGCATGGAATTACAGAGTCATTTTGTTTTGCAAACTACATTTATTTCTTATACAGGATTTGTAGATAAAGCATTCTTATTTTGTAAAATTATAGTGACCAGCAAAGGTCATAGCAGAAACAAAACAAAAAATTCAGCCACACAAGAAGGAAGACGTGTGAGGTGAGAAATAAGTCATCTTTTATGTGTGGCATAGTAGTTTAAAGAGCTTGTTTTCTTGTATCATTTAATAAATTAGCTTTCATCAGGTGAATTTGTGTGACCAGCATCTTATCACTGACTGCAGTGCATGCAATGGGTATCCACATCTTGCTCTCAAGAGAGTTTTTACCTGTCCCTTCCATGCCTTGTGGTAGCAGTGTGCATACACCACATTTATAGCACTGCTCTGGATGTGAGTCTAGCAGAGGATCTTCCTGAGGGGAGAAGATGAATTGTCACACAAATCATCTCCTATCATGCCCAAAGGCCTCATTTTGAATAGATCCAGAAACTAATGCAATCCCCAAGATACTTTAATGATGAATTGTCGTCTTATTCTCAGGTTGTTCATAACCTCTCCACTGAAACAGTTGTCCTAGCAATCAGGGTCTGAGTACAAATGACACTGCTAAGAACAAGACAAACGTCTGTGGCCTGTTCTGAAAAGCAAGAGCTCGGTCCATAGCAATCCACCTTCCTGCAGCTCTCTGAAATGCATGCTTCCAGAAAGAATCTATAGAAATATTTAGAAAGATACAAAGGATTCTGAGAGGAAATATTTATTTGGACTGTTTAATTTAAGAGAAGCAGAAAAACTTGATAGACATGTGAACTACACAGAAGATATATTTTAGATTATATGATAGTCTGCTGTATGACCCTTTCTCATGGCAGTAAAACAATAGCTGGTAATGTCCAATCTAACTGAGGAGACAATATTTTAGTATCAGTGTAACTGCATCAAATTATATGAGATGCTTCTCTTCCATTTCTGTGAATGTTGCTTTCAGGAAAGCTGGGAATATGTGATGTACAAGGCACATAGAGTTAGGCTGACACATTGGGATGCACTTGAGCAATTGCCTATGAGCTGCACAGATGACCAGAACATATGCAGTATGCTTTACATGCTCTGGATGCATTGCACTGATTGCATATGCTCAGCAGTCTGTTATTCAGAACATTTAAATACTTGGACACTGATCAAAGTTTCAGCTACTGCTCAGACCAGGTCATTGATGTTCGTAAATTCTGAAGAAGTGTTCTGCTTTCATTGGTCTTAAAGAAAGGGTTAAGCCAACCTGCCTACTTTCACCTCACAGGTAGTGTGACATGGTTTTGCACAATAAGAACCTGTGGAACCCATCACTTCAAGTCATAAGGCTGTAAAGGCCAAGTGCTTCTGAAGATTCAAAACACATATGTATGTTAACTATTGACAGATGGACTCATTTCACTTTATTTTACTGATTAGACACTGACATTATTATATCAGTATCTCTACAGGGGAATGCATGAGGATACTCAAAATTGTGCCCTAGGGGTATGTATTTCTCCCAGTGACCCCAAGAATACTCTAAGAAAACTCTAGACTTAGCTAAGTACTGAAAGGGATGATGGTGAATCTGATAAGACATGAATAATAAAATCCTTTGTAGTCAAATTATAAACAATTTAATTTTGAAGAAAGAAATATTGAGCAAAGAAAGGTTCTTTGTTCTCTGTGTAATACAGGAATAACAGAGAATATTCCACGTGCGGGCCCTAACATTGCTCTAAAGCTCTTAAAAACGGCCTCAGTTGGACATGACTTATCTGGGTGAATCAATCCTATCACTCTAGAAGTTTACTGGCTAATGTAGTCTAAAATAATGAATACTGTTCATCAGTTGACTTAGTAAATTTGTTCCTGATTTATTTATTGCAAAAGAGAATGAGGATTGAAGTACCTAACACCATAACTGAACTCAAGTCCTTTTAAAAATTCCAGTGAGAAAAGCTCTGCTGTACCCTTTATCTGTTGTGATATAATCTTTTATTATATCTGTGCCTCACTTCACAGTTCTTTATTAACTCCCTGTACAACTATTTACTGTTCAGAATTACTTCAGGTGCCTTTCTGAATACAAGTATCCTGGCTGTAATGAAAAAAATAGAAAAAGTCAAAGAAGGTTGTTATTTATGTAAGGCATTTTAAAGAAAGATAAAGAAAGAAGGAAACCAACACATCAAACATATTGTTATAGAGTTATAAATCACTCAAAACAAGCATTTAAATATTCCTAAATTAATAATGAGGCTGACTCTTAAAATAAGGAAATTAAGGTAAAAAAACCCTGTTAAATCATTTTCATTACTCGTGATTGTCCCATTTTGCATTCATTAGCATTTTAATAACAAATCTGCATTTCAATTATTTTTTTTTTTTCCTTCTTAAATCTAAAAAACACTTGATTTTGCAGACTGGTGATTAAAGGAACTTCGAGTTTTGTCATAAGGGCCAATTCTTCCTGCTTCTGTAATTACAAAGCTGAAGGCTTGGCCATGGTAATTTTCATAAAGATCAGAGTAATTCGCAGCCTAAGAGCACTGACATTACACTCATACTTTACTGGGTATCTTCACTTATGCTTGCTGAAATCAGCATTGTTCCAAAAGTCTGGTCATCTTTCCCTCTCTGATGTACCGTGCAAAATCCTTACAAAGGGCGAATTAAAGGACTGATTTAAAAAGTTAAAGATACAGTAAGAGTAGAGTTTAGTTCTGCCTTGTTCTCAGGCAGATTTTGCTCACCTAGCCTTAATTTAAAAGCTGGTCATCTGTTCTAACATGATATGTGATTCCCATTCTCTATCCTAGACATCTTATTTAACACTTTACAGTCATCCAGTTATATTTTAAGAAACAAAAGGATTTGTGATTTGAACATCTTCTTTCACTTAATCACTTATCCTAGGCTAGCTTGATCAAATACATTTTTGATCAGTTCTAACCTTCTACCCAGCTCCCTGGGTAGGGATGTTCCAGTGGCAGTACCGGCACTTCTGTCTTTTGCCCACTTGTAGACGAACATCAAAACTACCTTCAGTTTTGGTTTTTTTGTATGATGTCAAGTATAATTTGAAACCTGAGAAGGTTATACATTGTATCTAGGATCAAATCCTGCATGGAGCTGTGCATGCCTTACAAAATGATTACGCCTTCACTACCTATTGACAGTGGTGCTTGGGGTGTTTGACATCTGATAGAAAACACTTATCTTTATAGATGGGAAAGGAAGGCTGCATATAATAATATCCCACAGGACAATTCTTAATTGCTCTCTTTATTTTTATGTCTTTACTGAATATATATAAATCCCAATGCATAGATAAATCTATTAAAAGGTGACCTGCTAAGTTTTTAATTTAAAAAATAAAATTCTGTTGTCCCCCACTCTCCCCTTTTTATGATCCTCAACTAAGAGAAAACAATACACCTGGGATTAGCAATATCATAATTACCCTTTAAATACAAAATTAACACCTGAATAAATTGAAAATGGAACAGCTTCTTATAAAAGCTCAAGTGAATGACTACATAAATATCTCAGTCCAAGGACAGCACTGGGAAAAAGAACATAAAATCATACATTTATATATTTAGAACACACAAATTATCAATTTATCTATCTCTATTACAGTATCTTGTGATCTGAACACAGAGAATATCTGAATGGTGAATTCATAGGATCTGAATCCTTTTTGGAGGGTCTTGCTCAAAATCTCAGAAAACAAACAGTGGAAAAAAAGATTTCTTGACATCATTAAGCTTTTGGTCTGTCCTTGCAATATAATCCCTATTCTTTACATGCTGTTCTCTGCTGTTAGTACTGTTCAAGTGTTTAGCATTTGTTACCAAATAAAAATGAGAGCTTTTGGAACATAGACCAGAAAAAAGATTTATTTTTTTTAAAACTGTGACATAGAAGCAAATCTGTACTTACTCATTATAACCCTGGATTTGTGCATATGGCATTTATTTTTGTACAGTCTTTCATCTTCAGTGAAAGGCTGAAGAGTCATCTCATTGAGTCTTCATCTTGGCCTAGACTTGTTCATACCAAGGAGAAGGGGACTTGAATCTGTTTAAGATTAGAAAGACCTGGAGCACAGGTTTTCCCACTTGTAGATTAGCACTAAACATTACTACTCTTTGTTTTTATTCCTCTACAGACATATTTATTATGCCTCTTTAATAATTGATAAAGCATCATTGCTGGAATGCATCTCTGCAAAGAAGGACCTGGGAGTTCTGGTGGACAGCAAGTTGCCCACAGGGCCAGCAGTGTGCCCTGGTGGCCAAGAAGGCCACCGGGATCCTGGGGTGCATTAGGAGGAGTGTGACCAGCAGGTTGAGAGAGGTTGTCCTCCCCCTCTACTCTGCCCTGGTGAGGCCACATCTGGAGTGCTGTGTCCAGTTCTGGGCTCCCCTGTTCAAGAGAGATGAGGAACTACTGGAGAGGGTCCCAGTGGAGGGCTACGAAGATGTTGAGGGGACTGGAGCATTTCCATTATGAGGAAAGGCTGAGAGAGCTGGGCCTGTCTAGTCTGGAGAAGAGAAGACTGAGAGGGGATCTTATCAATGTCTATGAATAACTTAAGGGTGAGTGTCAGGAGGATGGGGCCAGGCTCTTTTCAGTGGTGCCCAGCAACAGGACAAGGGGGCAAATGATACAAACTGCAGCACAGGCAGTTCCATCTGAATAGGAGGAAAAACTTTTGCCTTGAGGGTGACAGCACTGGAAACAGCTGCCCAGGGAGGCTGTGGAGTCTCCTTCTCTGGAGACATTCAAAACCCACCTGGACACAAATCTGTGCAACCTGCTCTAGGTGAACCTGCTTTAGCAGGGTGGTGGACTACATGATCTCTGGAGGTCCCTACCAACCCTGACCATTCTGTGATTCTGTGATCTTAGAGACATGTCTTCCGTGACCTGAACTAGTCAAGCCAGTCAAATACAAATATTGTGTAGCTTGAAAGGCTGCACTGAAGCAAATGCTGAAAGCTAGCCTGAAATTGTTTTGCTTACTGTCACATAGACAACTGAATGAACATTTCTCATAGCTCAGATAACTACCAGTGGAAAAGGAAAAACTTTATTATTTAATCCCCTTGTCTTTATATTCCATATGGCTCACTGTATTTTGTCTCTTTGCCAGTGAAACATTAGTTTTTTTCTCAGCCTTACTTTTTTTTTTTTTTTTTTTTAACTGTACGCTACATGAGACCAAAATCCTATCTCCACCCAAATAAGAAGAGGCAACATTTCAAGATACTAGAATTTGGGTGGAACCTTCCAGTTTACTTGGCAAATATATTATGTTAGTGGAAGTCCAGGTGACAATGAGCTGCTGGGTGTCTGTATGCATGTTTTATGAGAAAGGAAAGGAAGGTGGCCAAGTAGCAGGATCCTGGCTTGCTTCCATGGTAAAGCAGGAGGTAATTCTGGTACTGTCCAATTGATTTGCTCAAGGTGTTTGCTGGAAATGGCTGCTGTCTTACCCATATATTGCAATAGCGTGAACATTTGCCATGTATATTTGTCAGAAAGATTATTCTGGGTTTTCACAGTGCAGCATGAGTTCTTTCCTAAAACAACTGTCCTAGGTCTCCAAAGCAGATGGTGCCGTTTTATTCAAAGTTTTTTTTTGTGGACTTTCACTAATTTTGTTTTGCATTTAGTAATAAATATTATTTCAAAACAGATGTTTGAAAAAGGGAGGTAAAAATGTCCACATCAAAATAAGTCCGTGTAACTAAAATCCTTTGTGCCAGGAAAGTGTTCAAATTAAAAAATTCAGCAGTATTATAGGCATAATTTGATCCTCTTCCTGGATGCAAAGTAATTAATTGCAAGTTCAGTTAATGCTCTCATACTCTTATTTGCTTTCTTAATGTAATTCTAAGAATTCATCCTAAAACCACAAGTGATGAGGTGGCCTGTTTTGAATGTCATGCAAATTAGGTAGGGGTTGGATGCATATTAGTAAGTTTCTGTAGAGGAAATTCCCTCTTTTTTGTGAATGCTTCTAAGGGAAGTAATGATTGCTTAGAAGAAGTAAAATGAAATTTCAAGTAGAAACATCAGTTGGTTAAAGGTTTGAAAGAAATGAATGTAGAACAAAGAAAGAAAATGGCTTACTGTATGTATTGGGTCTGGCTGAGCCCTGTAGAAGACCTCACAGTGCTGTGCTTGTATTGGTAGCTGGAAAGGTGGTGATAGCACACCAGTGTTTTTTGACTACTGCTAAGCAGTGCTCACACAGCATCAAGGCCATCTCTCCAATGCCCCCTACCACCACGACCAGTAAGCTGGGGGTGGGCAAGGTCTTGGAAGGGGACATAGCCAAGACAAATGACCCAAAGTGACCAAAGGGATATTCCATACCATATGACGTCTGCTCAGATACAAAAGATAAGAGAAAGGAGGAAGAAGGTGGGTGGCATTTGTTTTTTACGATGTTTGTCTTCCAGACCAACTGCTACCTGTACTGAAGCCCTACCTCTCAGGAAGTGGTTGAACATCGTCTGTTGATGGGAAGTTGTGCTGGATTAATCTTGGTTGGATGCCAGGTGCTTACCAAGCTGTTTTACCACTCCCTTCCTCAGCAGAACAGGGGGAAGAAAGTAAGATAAAAAAACCTTATGGGTCAAGGTAAAGAGAGTTTAATGAAACAATAGCAAAAGTTGTGTGTGCAGAAGTGAACAAAAACCAAAAGATGTTATTCTCTACTTCCAGACAGCAGGTGATGTTCAGCCACTTCCCGGGAAGTAGGGCTTCAGTACATATAATGGTTGCTCCAGAAGACAAACATCATAAATAACAAATGTCCCCCACCTCCTTCTCCCTTTCTCTTATCTTTTATATCTAAGCAGACATCATATCGTATGGAATATCCCTTTAGTCACTTTGGGTCATGTGTCCTAGCTATGTCCCCTCACAAGATCTTGCTCACTTCAGCCTACTGGGCGGGGGAGGAAGATTGGGAGACAGCACTGATGCTGTGCAGGCACTGCTCAGCAGTAGTCAAAAAACTGGTGTGTGTTATCACCACCTTTCTAGCTGCCAATACAAGCCCAGCACTATGAGGGCTTCTTTAGGGCTCAGCCAGACCCAGTACAGAAGCAGAGAATTAACATCTTTTGTTTTGCTTCGTTTCCACATGTGTGACTTCTGCTATTGCATCATCAAACTGCCTTTATCTTGACCCACAATTCTGGTTTTTTCCTCATTTTATTTCCTGCCCTCTCTTTTCTGCTGAGGAGGGGAGTGACAGAGCAGCTTGGTGGGCATCTGGCATCCAGCCAGGGTCAACCCACCACAAAGTGCCTAGCTTCTTCAGATGACAATTAAATGTGGATCTAAAGTACGTGTAATACAGGTATTTGAAACAACTGAAAGTACAGCTCTACAACAGTTTAAGATGATTTAAAGCAGAGATTCTGCAATTGCTTCTTCCCTCCTGTGATTGTGTATTTCTGATTTTCCTTCACAGTAGCTGGTGCTCTTCTGTCCTTACTTGTGGTTATTTCAGGGAATTAAAGCAGAAGAAACCTAATCTCTCTCAGTGACAAAAAACCACACTCTGAAAAGCCAGAATGATAATCAAAGTGTTGTGAAGGAATAAGATCATCTTGGAACAATCTGATTAATTAAATTATGGTTCAGTCTTAATTTTAAACCACCTAGGACTAAGTAATGACACAGATTATCTTCAGAAAGTCGCCTCATCCAGGATACGTTAAAATTTAACAAGTGAAAATAACCATCATGTAGAGAAAAATCCCACACTGGTTGTGGGAAAAAAAATAATGCTTTGTCACCATTTGTTACTTGGAAACATGAAAAACAGTAATCAAGACTTACATATGCCCCATCACCAGAAAAATGGTGGAGGAATTGAAAGTGGGAAGAAGTTCTAAATTTTTCATTCAGTTCTAAAATTTGTTATTAACTTTAACTTCTCTGTTAGCAATAAATAAAAATCTGTAAATAAAATGTGAGGGAAAAAACTTGAAAAACATCCTGCAATATATCCAGTACACAGCCAGTTACATTGATTATTAATTATTATAATTGTTATTATTCGCCTTCATATAGAAATTCACTTAATTAAAATAAATCTCCCCGGTTCCATGCATTAATATATTTATTTTGTGTAAACAGCTTTTTCTTATTAGTAGAAATGTAATACAGCATTGAGCATTTAAAGCATTCAGTGAAAACCAGTCATGGAGTTGAATGAAGTTATTCTGGATATATACACATATAATGGATTGCCAATGAACACAAAGAGCTTGGAATTAAGCCACTAAAATCCATCTGCAAAGCATTAATTTAGTTCCTAAAGGGGAAACCTGGGAAATCCTACAAAGAGGGAGTCAGATGATTCTGTGTGAATGAGGACAACTAAGAAATGACTGATTGTGCTGTCCTTGAAAGGAAGGACTTACAGCTCTATTATACAGCTTTGAGATAGTAAGAATTAGGGGTTTTTCTTGTGAATGAAATTTGAACGTTTCTTTAGTTGCAGTTGCATGCAGGGAACCGCTGGCAAGCTCAGATAATTTAGATGTTTGTAAATAAAAGACTTGCCATTTCTAGCTGTTCTTTTTCTGTCCCTATTCCTTTGGCTATCTACCTACTTTTGGGGCTGTGCCACTGCTGGCTTCTCCCTGCTGCTGTGCACCAGGCACCTTGGAGGGTACCTTGGCCAGGGCTCCAGCCAAGCCTCCTGGTAGACACCCAGCAGGAGTGATTCAGAATGCTGGCGTGTGCATATTATAGACTAGAGCAGCACTTGTGCAGAACCCTCATTCCTCTTAAGACTCAGGAAATTGTAAAGGAATAAGCCATTAATTTAAGAGAAGGCATTCATTTCACTTTCCCAGAATGTGCAGGCACCATTTGTTTTATTCCAGATACCACCACTTACTTATTATTTGCATGACAGAGGGAAGTGTCTATTTTTTAGGTTTAGCTCTTTCCTTTGGTCTGTAAGATTTAATATTTTATTTAGGCTACATCAACAGCCTCAGAAAATGATCCAGTAAGAAATAAAGTACATCACAAGTTGAGTAAATACTTTCTTCAATAGACTTCACATGGATCTATCAAGAATACATGCTTAACTCATTCTGCACAGTTTTAGCTACCCAAAACTCATCAGCAGTAATGAAAACCGTGACTTCTGATCAAAGTGTGTTTTGATACAATCAAATTCAGATTCATAGTTGTGGCTTTTGAATGAATATTCCACCTTACTGCTACTGAGACGTATGAATCATTAGTCATCAAGGCTGATGCAGGTAATAACAAACAAATTTTATGAGTCAGAATAGTCACAGATTGTCCACATTATCACATGCATTTTCAGAGAGTGACTAGGTTTTATTAACAATAAATTAGCTTGAGCTGTTATTAAATAGTTCTCTTGGGCACAACACTGATAATGCCATATGTTATTTCTTTGTGCCCCTCTCCCTTTCAGCGTTTTTAATTAAGGGTGCATGGGTGAAAACAGGGAAGTCTCATTAATTTAATTAATGGATTGAAAGGCCATATGACTATGAATTAACATAAACTACTCTATGGAGACAACATTATTTTTTGAGGAAAGAAACATTTCAATGACCTCTAGTCACCTAACTAAAATGAGGAGAGATAATCAACATCCAGGATTCACTAATTAACTGATTAGGAAATTTAAATACACTTTAACCCAATGTTTAAACCTGAGTTTCTTCGGAAGTAGATACTTCAGGTTATAGAGATTTGAGAGAGCTCTCATTTAATTTCATTCACTGTTCACCAATGTATTTCCAAAGCAGAAAGATTGAATTTCAGTTGGGCTAGGAAAACAGAAATCAAGATATCTGTAGGAATTTTTGTTCTACTTTTCCTGCTAATAAGATGTGAGACTCGATGAGAGATTTTTCTGTGCTTTAGGTTTCTCATCTGAAAAATGAAGATGTTCATTCACAAGCAGGTTTATTAAGCCCATACAAATGAAGAATGTAATACATACAGAAAACTGAACACTTTAGCAAATAAACAAGGGCTGGAGCCAAAATGTTGCAATTTTTAAAGACACTCTTGAAGGATTTTCAGAAACTCCAGCACCTCTTTCTAGTGCACTAGCTGATACTAGCATTTGACAAATTAAATACCTAGGTTTTGTTTTGGGTTTTGGTGTGGGGTTTTTTTTCTAAAATTTACATGTGATATAAATTGTAGCTGCAGAAAACCAAACAATATTTTGTAAGGGATGAATATACACTGAACAGTAAAGTGGTTTATTTAAATACTTATTTTAAAAGATTTTTTTGCAGCTAATCAGCAGTAAGTTATAATAATATTTAAGATGTACAAAGTTCTGAAGTATGAGTTATGTATTTGCCTTCTCTTTGTTTGACATTTTAAATAAATAGTTTTATGGGATTTAAACTGTTTTCTTGAATGTGTGCAACATTTGTTGTGGATTTTGAGAGATGTGAATGGATACAGTTATCATTTAGATTTGCACATCAGAGTTTTCTGTGCAACTGGTCACTCACTACAACATGAGAATATGTCTGAAGTAATACAAATGCAACAGACATGAGATTTATATGGATATAATAAATATACCTGGGTCATGTCCCAGAAACAAAGAGTAGTAATATATCTAATTACACAACAATAAGAAAGCATCTTTTCAGGACTGTGATAAAGTAATTCTTCTAAGTTTGTCTTACTACTTGAAGTACCTTCAAAGTTTGAATCAGCTTTTATCAGAGTGCACGTGGTCTTGACGCAAGTGTGTGTTGGGTTTCTTTTGTTTACAAAATGCTACCAGAGTCACTTGTGGACCACTTACAGATGTATAAAACTGAAGTTACATCTGCCTGTGAAAACAGAGAACTTAGATTTAAAAAAATAAAAGATACACTTGCTCTGCTACTAGCACTGTTTTACATGCAAAAAACTGTTGCACCAGTCCTGCAACATTTTCTGTGTCTTCCTATTTTTTTCCAAGTACAGGTGAAGGTACTGTGTTTTGCCCATAAACCCCTGAAACATTTGACTCCTAGGTATCTTAGTGACCAGTTCAGTCTCTTTGCTTTATATCAGTAGTTGAGATCAGCTGGGACATTTAAAGTGATAGCCTCTATATTTAATGTAGACGTCGTGGGGCTGGTGACGCATTCTCCTTAGAGCAAAGTCAGAGATTTCTACAATCCACTTCTCCTGTTTTTACATTAGAGTTAATTTTAAAGCAGACTTCATTCACTAGTTATATTCAAATACAGCAGGTTGCTTAGGAGGATTTCTAATGGACTGGGGAATTCTTCTGCATCATTTTCCTTTCTCACTGTCAATCTATATTGTTATGAGACATGTCTTCAAGAAATTTTGCTGTATTTGTGCCTACACTTTTTTCTCCTCCATTGGGAAAAAAGCAGCTGTACTGGGAACCTGCGAGGTCAGCAAGAATGGCCTCATGGGTGGGTACACAGAGAATTTTTTGTGAGATCTTTGCTGAATGGAAAACAGTAGTAAAAAGTATTTTATAATTTTAAATTTATAGAATAACTTAAAATATTCTTTGCAATAGGCACAGAGTATGCCTCACAAAAATGAACCTGTCATTTCTATTTTGATCAGACTTCCTTATCTATAATACATTTTATCCTCTCTTGTACCTTCCATTAGACTTTGGAATATATGAAGCTCACCAGCATGTGAAATATTCTTCATGATACTGAGCTATTTTAGTTATGCTATTCAATTTTCAGCTAAAATACCAGAAGCAGACATGTTAAAAAGGATTTTTGAAATTCTCTATGCAGTCCACCTCTTACCACCATCTGCAGGATGTCTTTTGGTTTGTCACTGTCCAAATCTCATTAAAGTAAATGAGGATGATATGATCAAAACCTCACAGATTTAAAAGTTTACCCCTGACTGTATTTCTGACCTGCAATTTAGGGCATTACTGTATGCTTTATGAGTAAGTCATTAAAACAAACAGCAATTATCTTCTGTCTACTTGTGTAAGTCAATTTATTTCCACTTGGTGTTGTTTAATATAATGAATCCTTACATGAGTTCTGATGTTTACTGCTTAAAAAGATCAACTTTCAAAATAATTTGCCCCAAGTTATTTAATCTCTGCACTTAAAAGATATGACATCTTAACTCCTTAACAGTTAAATGGGAACAAAGTTGAGCTGGGCCAAAACTGAAGTCTGTAAATCTGTCTGAAAATCTAGCAAGTCATTTGAGACACATAGTATCAAAAAAAGCTTCAAAAACTTCAACTACTAACTAATTTGGCTAATTTATTTTTTTAATTAATTTTTGGTTACTTTTGACATAATTAATTCTGGCCCTTCATTTTAACTGTTACATTGATTACCTGCATTATAAACTTCCACCTGCCTTTGCTCCCTCAGGGAAGATTAAAAATTCCTGCTGATTCACAAAAAAAAAAAAAAGTAGAATTCCTTCAGAATTCCCTTCACATTAAACTGGATCTTTCCTCTTAAGTATCTTCTGCTCTCCAATAATCACTTTTCTCTCCTGTTTTCCCAGCTGTTCTGGTATAGTTTGGTAGGTAACATAAGAGGTGGAACAACCAGGAGAGAAACAATGCTGATTTTTGCTGTGCTGGTGGCATGGTCTAAAAATATGGCAATTAAAATCAGGAATGGTGAGGGGTTATGAAAAAAGTAATTCCACATATCTGTATGTGTTTATACATACATACATGTATATGTGTATACATCCTCTCAAAATAATCTGAAACATGTTTCCTAGCATTTCAGAAAAAAAAATTATATATACTATATAAAATTCACATATGTTTATTTTAAATTATAATTTTATAATGAATAGTATGTAGTAAATACAGTACAAAATGCAGTTAAGAAAAGACACAAATATAGCCTAATGACATTTTAAATCACAAATCAATTTGCCAGTGGAAAAAATATATTTTTTTAATTAAATATCCAGTGTAACACAAAGTTATGTTTTGGGGGGTTATAGGGCAGATATAGAACTGAAACTGTGCCACAATAATGCATATGGGTTTTGAATACAGTTACAAGCATATCTGCAGATATTTCTCCTCTGAAAGACAGTAGAAGGTTAACTGGAAAGTTGTAATACAGTCACAGAACTCGATCGGTTAAAAAGCTTTTTATAATGTCCTGTTTAAACATACCTTATGCATAGTCCATTTTTCCATATGTTCTTCAACCAAAGTACATCTTATCATCTGAAGTGTTTACCTGTTTTGCATTCCAAAGTATCTACAGACAGCAAATATACTTTACATTTTTTGTTATTCTATAGTACAAGTAGCTATCATTGTATTAGCATATCTGCAAAGTGCGTATAAACACTATGTACAGCACTATGATTTTCAGTTTAAGTAATAACACCTCCTTCTGTAGTCAATGGAGAGAAAAAATCCAAATAAATTCTAAATCAGTCAGAGCTGCCTGTCTCTCTGCTGTGACAATGGAGGGATCTTAGTGCAAATAGAGTACTAAAATAGGCACATTCATTAGATTTATGAATTTAGGTAATTTAGGAGATGAATACTTACACTTTGGGTACTGAAAACTGACTCTTGTAGGCCTAACCAGGCATGTGCCTCAAACCTCAGCTTTTAGTGATGTTGGAGATGACTAAAAGTACCTTGCTTCTATCACAGTCTGCAAATTGCATCTTAGATGCAAAATAATGCCAAAAATAGTGCTGTACATCTTATAAAGTTAATTTTGCTGTTTCCCGCCAGCCCTATGTTTGTCTGATTTAAAAAAAAAAAAAAAAAAAGTACGCGTAACATTTTAAATTTGTTATTCTGAACACCAAGGCAGAATAAGAAATTTCTTAAAATGGGGGAAAAAACATCATTAATGAATAATGTAAATTCTAACCAAACATATTTCTATGCTGGAATAATATGTTTATTGTCTCTGCAGGGTTTCAACTTTCCTTTGGAGGAAAGTGTTGCTATATCAAGCACAGTGCTAGAAGTTATGATTCCCTGGACAACACCTTTGCTTTTCATTTATTGTCTAAGCTACAACAAGGTTTCTAACCTGTTTTCTTCTTAGACCCTTTCCTAATACAATTATATTCTAATTAACCTTAATTTCCATGCAATGTGAGAAGTAAGAAAAATTGAGATTCTTGAGAAAAGAATAAAGGCTGTAGGATTTGTCACCAAATAAATTCTGAGATTCTGTAGATTATAATGGTGTAAGTCAACTTGCAAATAAATTATTTTGGAAACCTCTAAAGCAGTTCCAGCCCTAAATCATTAGACTACTGTCATGAGGCACATTTCATTCATCATAGTTTGTAAAGCAAGAAGGTAGCAGACCTGAGCTAGCTCAGCAGCATTCTGATGACAATCACTAATGGGTTGACTCTAGCTTAGAAAGGGGTTGACTCCTAGAAGATAAATGAGCCTCCAGAATGAAAAAAATTAACCAGTGACACTCTCTAAACCAATATGATTGTCTGACCTATGCAACACAACAGGCATTGTTCTTTAAGGAAATTTGCTGTCCACTGCCACCTCCCAGAGTAGAGTGCTTTAGAGAATAATAATGAACTGTATTTTAAGATACAATTCTTAACTCTGCCAGTGGGATTCATTAGTAGCAACATGAAAATCAGATAACTGAAATGGGTTTAAAACTGTGGGAGTAAAGCTGTCATTGAACGTCAAGGTTGTCTGAATTTGCTGACATTAGGATTCTACAAGAACTGTAATGTGATGTTTCTAAGTGTCTACTGCTAAGCCTGCTCTGATTATCCTGGGGTTAAAAAAAAAAAACAACCACAAAAAAAACAAAAACACAAACAAAACCCAAAAGAAACAGGGTACAATTTTTTATTCAGTAAAAGTGGCAACACAGTTTAGTTAACATACTTTCAGCATCATAAAAGCATTAGGCCATCTGAAGCAGTTGCCACCCGAGCTGCTTCCCCCCACACTTGAATGTGCGCCCTTGTGGCAGGAACAACCAAACTGCAGATGAGAATGCAATCTCAGGGCAGCCTACATGAGCTTGCATCAGGCTTTGTCCTTGCTGCATTATTTCCTACTTCCTAGAGAAGAGGAACCGTCGTACCCTGGAGTGACCACTTCTGATGCCCCAGTTCAGTCTGATGTCAACAAATGTTAAACGCCCAAAGTCTCACATCTTCTGGGGTGCATGGAATTATAACCATTTTACTCAAGAGATATTATAGGCACAATAAGCACATACCTAAACATCCAATACAGAAAGATTGACCTCAAGTTGCTTTCCCAAGGTTATGTACAAAATCTATGGCAGACTTTGGGACAGAACACACGAATAAAATCTTGACTCATTTTAAAACAGTACCAAAGATCAATCGTCTTTAACAGGATTATGATTAGTATTTCATAATAGGTCTCCTTCAGTTCAGTCCTGGGCCTCAGTTTTAAACTGCATATGACATCTACAAAATCACTATGCAAAAAGCAAAAGGCAGTATACCCAGACATAAAATGAAATTACCGCTCTGGCAGTCTTCCCAAAGCCAATGTGGAAATGCCAAGGTTGTCAAAACCTGCTGGTGGGATATTAAGGAATCTTTCATCTTATATTTCCATGCTAGCATTACTGAGTGTCTTCTAAGTATCTAGGGAAAGCCTAAACACATGCAGTACAATTTCATATACCATAACAATGACAAAGAGTACCTACTGCATTAAATTAAATGTGAAAACATGTTTTTTGTACATTTTCTAGATGTTACCAAATACAGCCTTGAATGTCAGTATCTTAGAAATAAATAATTATGCCCTATGCTAAATTATCATTTAATGCCAAGAAAAAAATGTTGAATTGGACTGTATGAATTATTAATAATCTCCAATTCAATATGAACACTGTTCTATTGAGTGTTAAGCACTTTTGAATAGTACCATCAAAGGCGAAACTTGTCTGACAACAGAATACCAGGAGCAATGACCTGACATTTATAGAATACAGGTCTCAAAGAGTCAAGATGATGTATTTCAGGAGAAGAAACAAACTTAGAGCTAAAGATAGACTTTTTTAATAGGGTCATATAATTATTTGTAAAAGATATTTCAGATCAAATCCGTTCATAAGGGGTTAAGACTCTCAAAAACAATGTTAGAAATATCTTAATACATAACATCTCTCCACTCTAGCAATTTTTTCAATTGTGTCTTTGGAGTTAATGCACATAGCCTCTTTTGCACATGCCCTTTAGAAGACTAATCTCTTCCTTCTGTGAATATTCCTAGAGCAATTGTTGCTACTGCTCTGATTTGGTAGCATTTTGCCTGTAAATTGCTGAGGATACATATGCTGGAGGAGAAAAATGGTGAAGTGGGCTGCTGCTCTTTACATTCATGCATTGTTACAGCAGCTACGTTTCCCAATGTTAAATGTTTAATGTCACTTAATGATGGTGCTATTTAGATAAAACATTATTTTCACATGACTACTCTATAAACTTTCACATTTCATACTGCACACTTCTCAAGCTCCTTTGCCGATTCAAACAGATTCAAGTCTCACAGATCTCCCTTTCCAGACTGGCAATTTAATAAGTGTTGGCATTGGAGGAAAAGTGGGGCAAAAAACACCCCACCCACAACTCAAAAAGAGAAGGTAAATCGCTGTTGTCAAAATCCAATTACTAAGTGAGGAATGGAATTTAAAAATCCCATAGTGACTTGACTCGATGACCAGAAAATCCCATGGTGACCTGATGACCTGAGAGCTTGAAATTTCCTATCCAAACTAAGGTTATGTGACATGCTTTCTTAAACGTATTAAAATATGTTTAGTTTATTTTAGCTTATATTTGAAATTAATTTTAATTTATGTTTAGCAAAGTAATGTATACTATTATATAGGGAAAACATTAGATCTCCTTAATTCACCATAGTAAATACTTTTCCACGGAAGCTGCTTTATGTAATGTTTAGAAAGTGACTGGCCTTCAGCTGACCTTTGACTCTGCCAGCTGGGAGGAAAAACTATAGAGAAATGGAGGGATACGTACAGCCATATGAAGTATGGCAAGAATCTTTAGTCCAGGAGAAAGTAATAATGTCCCCATAATGCTTGTGTTCTGTCTGTGTCATACTATGTATTATTCATGTTCTGAAGTTTTCAGATTTTTCCTACTAGTTAGTTAGTAGTTCTCTTTTAGTTCTCTTTTAGTTTATTAAAAAGTTGATTGTAAGTATCAATGTGATAAAGTCCTTCCTTTGCATTTCCAATTACTGTGTCCAGCACATGGTCACTGCTTAATACAAAGTAATAATAAAACATTGTTGTGAACCCTAAATTGAAAATAATATCATCCCATAAGTTAGGAGTAGACAGGAAATTAAGAGGTCCCCTAAATCATCAGTTTTCTCGGAAAAATCAACAGTCAGCTATATCCGACATCTAATTTTCTGGTAGAAAAATCTGGAGATACAGAGGAGGTATAGGCAAAGGAATATTTTTTCTCCACCCCCCCTTCCCCCCCCCCGCAAAAAAAAAAAAAAAAGGACTGACATAAGTCTGTGGTGCCTTCAGCTTCCTCATGGAACTGCTAAGTAAAAGAGAGTCAGGGAATGAACTTGGATGCTTGATCATACTTGCTGCTTAACTTATGTCCATCTATCTTCTTTTTTTTTTTTTTCTTTTTGACCATTCTGACTTAGCTCTTGGAAGAAAAAAATGTTATAGAAGAAAACAGGTCTAAGCAGTGTAGGTAGGAGACAGTAGTATGGATGGGTCAAGTCTGTTGCACTGGAGTCCAAGCCTCGGGATTGATGCTTGGCCTCTTTTTTATTAAGTGGTCCAGACATAATCACCCTCTCTATCTGGATTTCTAAATGCAATACCAACTTGAAACCAGCACTTTGAAAGCTGGATGATCTTACTTATCTATTCTGCTTACAGAGACAAGACCTGCAGAAGACAATAGATTCACTTACTGAGGAATCCTACCTGAAGATAGATCTGTCTCTAATTTAGTATGTAAAACAAGATGGGATAAATTTAGTGCCTAAAACAAGATGGGACATCCATACAATATATATATTGACACTCGAACTTTAGCAGTCATGCTAGTGCTTCAAAGAAGCTCGTTTTGTAAGGGAGAGAAGAAAGGTTTCAAACTGCCTTGCTCTTTAAAATAAGTAAGTTTTTAAAAATAAAGAAAACATAAATTAATTCAAAATTTTGATTAAAAAAAAATCACTGCTTCTATTTTATCTTGGCTTTTCCATTGTCTACTTAATGGACTTGTAGTTTGTGAAAATTTTTCTAAAATATTTTTAATTAATCAAGAAACAGAAACATAAAATGAGGGACTGTCATTCAGATGATAAGCAGGCACTGCACGATGCACACTGGCAAGTCACTGAATCTGTTATAGGTGATTGTCTGAAACCAGGGTTATGTAGCATAGGCTAACAGCACATCTGCTATGTTTTATAGCTACATGGATAAATATTTATCTACAACTAAATTCTGGTACACTCTGAAACTTGAACAGTGTCAAAGTAAAAGTTCTATATTAAAAGGAAAGTGCCAGAAAATACATTCATGAGTAAATTTATAGTTATTTTTTGCTTTAAGAGTTCAAGGGTTTAAAAAAGCAGGCATACATGAAACAAAAACATTATGGTATTTCAAGCATATCCTGTAAACAGAAACATGTATACACTGATCTTTATGTGATAATACAGTTCTGGTTGTCCTCTCAGAACTTCTGTACAAAAGGGTAATAAAAGCATTTGGTTAAGAAGGAATCTGGAAGTTCCAGAATTGTGGGAATTGAGTGCAATATCCTGTACTTACTATTATGCAAGAGTGGTTCAGAATGGTAGAGAGCATCTTCTCATACAATACTGAAAAAGTTGTACCTTCACAATGTTTACTTTCTTTATGAGGAACAATTTATTGATACATGTACACAGATCCTTGACTCAGCTGTCCATACGTAAACATCTGGTATTACCTGAGACGCCCTACAGAAGACGGTTCAGCTGAATAAGTTTACCAGCTGTGACACAGGATATGTAGGAGAACCTACCATCAGCTCTGTGTGGGCACCTGAACTGAGCCCAGGGTTATGCCATTAAATAACAATCCAATAATGAAAAGCAAAATTTAGGAGGGGACAACTTATTTTCCTGATTGTAGATGCATTTTTAGGTATTGAGAGTTCTCCCACCTAGCTTCCATCTCCAGAAAATCGTAGGTCTCCTATAGCTCTCAGCTCATATCTGTAGTAGATATCTAAACAGCCTTCTCATGTGTCCTAGGTCAACAGACACCTATGCTTGCACAACTGAATACAAGTCCTAAAAACCTGTAATCACAGAATGATTTTATGCCAAATCAACTCTGATGGCTCTTATTTCCACTCCCTTTTTGTTTTTCAGGTGGTCAATTACTTATCTCTGTGTGTGAGCTTTCTTTTCTGAACTGAGACATCTCTCCAAGAACTGGAGGTGATACATAAATATGCCAACCACTAGAAAGATTTTAAATTTTTCTGTGATGCAAGAATAAAAAAAATGCATCAAAACCAATAAAAATTAGGAAAGTGAAAAAAAGCACCAAATTTATCTAGAGAGCTATTCTACTTCATTATCCAAAGGGATTTTTATAAGTATGCTGATAAGAAAAAGACAGAGCGATGTGTGTTTCCCATATCAAATAGTGCTTGTTATTCTGTTCTTGAGGCTGCCCCAGCAACCAGTGACCTGTGTGAGAACCTGTGCTGACAAGCTCCACAGGTAGCCGAGCTTAATGTAGCTCTGGAGTGCTTATAATAGATAAGCATACTCTATCTGTTCTGGCAAAGAAAAATAGGGCAGGCAATCAGACAACCATCTTCACTAACCTGAGTGGAATACTTAACATAAGTCAAGGGTAAAGAAAACAGTCTTCTCAGAACAATGCCTTCAAATGCTATTGAAAGAAGATCATCTGTGTTTATACACACATGTATACATATATGTATGTATGCAAACATTTATAGCAATAGGAATACAAAAATGAGAGATTGCTCCTTTGTTTGCTTAAATATATTCTTTGACAAGGCAGAAGCTCTTTCTACATAATAGTCTAGGGATTGTATCTAATAAAATGGCTAGAAAATGTCATATAAAACAAGAAAAAAGTAATGACCCATGAGAAAATGAAGTTTTCCTTAGTCATTTTAGTTGTCTAAAAATGAAAATTCTAATGCTACTGCATAAGATAGCACACACAGAAAAAAATACTCATAAGATTTTATTTTTTTATCACGTTTTCCCTTTTACTGAGTTTTATTCCCTTTTTATTACCAATAACAATCTATACTAAGATGATTCTGCCGTAATACTGTGTATTGCAAATTTCCTGCTACAGAATTGCTTTTTTCTTTCTGTTGATTTTTACACAGATCCATCTGAGAATAGAGTGGAACACAATGTTTCTCCTAATTTGTTAAACATCATTATTATTATTATTATTAGTAGTAGTAGTAGTAGTAGTATCAGTATTAGTATTAGTATTAAAGACCAAAGTTCTAGAGCTACCTGTTCATCTTTAAAATTTGCCATGTACGTTATGAACAAGTTTATATAGAGAATAAAGTCTAGTATAATAAATTTTAAAAAGCAAGAAAAGAGCTTAGTACCTTATTGGTTAAAAAAGTTTTAATCACTTTTGAAAGACAAGACATCCTGCCAATTGGAAAAAATATCTCCTTGGACCAATGGAGCTGGAGTACAAATGAACTGATAAAAAGACAGAGAGGAATGAGAAATTGTTTGGGTGTTTCCATTCTCTCTGAAATATCATCTCACATGTCATGATCCGTACCTTAGTAACATCAGGGTGAATGTACAATGAATAATTCTGTGGAAGTAGAGACTGGCATCCAGTCAAGTTTTTGAAGTGTTACTGAAGGAAAATTGTATAGTAGGCAGACAAAGAAGGCATCCAGGAAAGAATAATTAAGTCAGAATCCTACTGAAACAGACCTTATGGTATAGGGGAAGACTGTCCAAACACTCGTAATTCCTGATCCCAAATGTCTAAAAATCATGGGATTTGAGTGCTTAGCAAGAGGATCTAATTCTTCTTTGTGAGGTGAGGCCTACGTAGGCCTTCAGAGCTATAAAGATTAGACACTAGACATGTTTTTCTCTCTAATGCAATCTGAAATATTTACATAATCATCTCTTTCAAGAGATAGATATTTATGTAAAACATTAGCTATTAAGAGATTTATATCAACAGCATGAGAGCTGGCAATGCTGTCTGTACAAGTTTGTTAAAAACAATGAACAAAGGGAAAATTATGCATTTGAGTTGCTGAAGTCCCTTTGCTGCTGTAATAGGAAAATCAAGTGATATAGAATAGTGTTCCTAAAACTCACCATCACTCACACTTATTTACTACCACTTACGAAGCTATCATGGTAAAACAATGTATGCTATCACAACCAAAGATGTAAGAAGAAAAGGTGTGAATAGCACTTTGTTAAAAAACATTAAAAGTTTTTTTAGATTTAAATATTACTTTTCTCTCTGACATTTGCTTTTATGATCCACCCAATATTTTAGATTCCTTTTTAGTGCTCCCTTCAGTGAAACAAGGAAAAGTTAAATATCGATAAGTAAAAACGAGCCTGAAGCCTGCATCTGTGAAGAGCAAAAGATGTGTTTAATGTAATGCTCTTTAGTTGTCTCATTAAAGCAGTGATGAAATTCGCACTCTGCTGAAATCAGACAGGGCTTTGCTATTCTTTTCTGTGGTGCCAGCATTTCACTTACAGATACAACACCTGCTGTATTTCAGACAGGGTGTGTTAGCTCAACTTTTCCCTTTACTCTGTCCCATCTCCTAGAGACTGCTATGCTCATAACAGGAGGTAATGCTGATCCAGAAGCTTCCAGTCTAATGTATAGCATACAGTGGTCATAAATTCAGATTCTTCATGTATGCATTTAGGTTTTTGAAAGATATGGGCTTAAGAACTTCATCTGTTCCTAAAGTTATTCTAGCACAGTACAAAATCCACACCATTTGAGATGGAACACATGAGTGAGCTAGTATAGCCTGCTTCAAAAATAAGATGCGGTATAAGCCAGGAATAAAAATTACCCCCAAAAAAACATTAAAAGAATTATTTTTTTTAAACCAGAGAATACTTTCTGTTTTTCTTTACCAGCATCACTTCCTGTTCCTCTTTCAGACAAAAAAACCTGAACAACAAACAATCCCTCCCTCCGTTCAACCAATCAATCAAACAAGAAAACAGACAAAAGGAGAGTAGGAACCTAGGAGGAAGAAAGACAAAAAGCAAAAAAAAGGACATGAAAATATTCAAAGCTAATAGATGAGTAAAGAAAAAAAATCAAATTTTAAAAAGGAGAAAGAAAAATCTGAACCACAAGTAAAAGCTCTTACTTGTCTTAAGCTATAAC
Source organism: Falco biarmicus (assembly GCF_023638135.1). NCBI lineage: Eukaryota > Metazoa > Chordata > Aves > Falconiformes > Falconidae > Falco > Falco biarmicus. The sequence goes on from NC_079289.1 coordinate 54,541,999, forward strand.
TCAGAGTTACATCTAGACACTCAGATACCACTCTGTTGTCCACCAAAATGTGCCTGTACACAATTTGTTATACGCTAAAATCCAAGAGTAAAAATATTCTCATCATAGTTTCCTTTCCATGACATATATTTCAAGCACAAAGATCCTGAAATGTAATCATTGTTCTTTGGTGGGACTTTCAAGGAGTTGTCATGTTGTCTTACTCACCTGTCACTAGAAGGAAGCAAGGTCTGGTGGCAAATCCCATGCTGTTTTCCAGAAAGGCATTCACATTGTGTTTAAAACAGTATATATATTCCGGGTGAATATCTGAGATAGTTTTGATTAGTAAAAACCCTGAAACATTTCAAGAACTCATTTGCTTATGAGCATATGTCTGCAGGAATGATGGAAGTTTATGTGGTTTGTTGTAAGGGGAGGGAAAGTTGCCATCAGTTGCTTCATGAGAGGTTTATTCAGCCAGTTTCCGCTGTATCTGTTACCAAGCTCTCTATCTCCCCACTTGGAGTATGGTTAGTTTTAAGCTGTCCTTTGTTATCTGTCTTTTCATATAACAGTTTAATCTGAGGTCATCCAGAGGTCAAACTAATGTATGTGCTCTTGAGATAAGGCTATAAGCCATATGGAGGAAACAATATGTTAGTTCATGATTATGGAAAAACACAGTATACTTTCTTCTTATTATTCTTTCAGCTTTAATGAGGGTGAGTGAGCTAGATTCACAAGAGCTACATTTTAGGCTTCTCCTTGGGGAAAGAAGTGAAAAAAATGAGATTTTATGCATGAACAAAGGGATTCATCTAAAGTCAAAAAAGCAAGATTTTTCCCTGACTTACATGGCAGTCAAATATTAATGTTAAGTGTGATGTCTTAGTGTTTTTATAGCATGTGATCTTAAGGATTTAAGATTCTCAATGTCAAAAATGCGTGTAGTTATTAACAAACCTCATAGTATAAGAAAAAAATAAAAAAGAAAATGGTATGACTTTGTTAGATGATTTTGTGAACTATATGTAAACAAAGAGCAAATACCATTTTATTTCTGTATGAGTTTAAAGTTATTAATGTAATCTGTGGGGTAGAACTGATCATGGATTTAGATCTTTTGGTGTTTCTTTCCTTAATAGTCAGGCAACTTTATTCTGACACAATGTAGAAAGAAGCCGGCTGTCACTACCGATTTATCTTTCAATTAGATTGTACGGCACCTTCAATTTTTTTTTAAAGTTCTTTCTCTGCTGGCCCATACTTGAACAAATATTGTCATTCATCTTGCTGATGTTAATGTCCTTCTTGATAAAATGCAATGCATCCTACTTTGGAAGTGAAAACAATATAAAGCACATTTTGCCACCATTGCACCCTGACATTTGAAATTACATATTCCAAGTCATATTGTGTAAGCCCATTATGATCAGAAACAGAATTTTATCATTTTTTTCTCCAAAGGAACTACCCAGAAACTGCTTAGATCACATGCACTGCTCAATTAGTTCATTCTTAACTATAATAGCAACATTTTCTTTCTTGTCAATAAAATCCTTGCAGTCAAGTCACTCACTTGGAATAAATGATTGGTCGACTTCTGATATTTGTGGAAAAAAAATCTATCAACATGAAGATATCACTTATGCCTGAGGAAGTTCCTGAATTGTAGATTGTTTAAAGCTTGGAAAATAACCTAAAAAGTACCACACTTTCCACATTTTCCCTAAACATCATCTACAAGCTATTATTAAATAAAAGCTTCCATGCTACATGAACTTTGGTCTGACCTACTTCACTCATGTTGTTTGCTGAGTGATCTGTTCCATTTTCAAGCTTCTCTTTCTTTATCATTTAATTATTAATGTAGTATCAGTGGAAGGGTGGTGGTGTGGAAATTAGACCCAGTCCAGAAAGAGTAAGTTCAAGTTTCCTATGGTATCATGAAAGACTAAGAAATAGAAACTTAAACTGCATGTATTAAAATGTACACCAAATAATGAAGATGTCAACAAAGTTGACCACACACAGGAATCTGGTGCTACTTGATGTTCCTTAAGGCATTCAGGATTCCACAAGGGGCTGGCAGATATGATATAGGAGGTCTGTGCCCTTCTGGAGTTGCAGCCCAGGGTCAGGTAGGATAGGCTAGGGTAGCCGAAACAGCACTAGGCATCTTTAGTTAGGCAAGGCAACTGAGCCTGTAGTATCTTCGTGTTGGTATGGCACCTACTTTTACTCATTTATCACAATGAGCTTGAAGCTTTGCTCTGCAATCTGCCACTAAATAGTTCTTACCCAAACCACATCTTGGAAGTGTGAATGTTTTTGTGGGATTTATTTTTTTTTAGCTTCATTGATTTACTATTACTCTTCCCTACAACTTCACCTCACTTGTATCCTTATATTATCATGTCCACAGGTTATTTCAACAAGGGTACTGCATATTGCTATTTTATTCTCCATGACAAGTGCAATATCCTGCAGTCTTGAAAACACTCGTTTTTGTCTGTGGGCATTTCAAAGAAGGACCACCTCTGCTGAAGCTGTATCATTGTGTTAGAGGAGACTGCACTGATCATATAATCAATAATAAATTTTTACTGTCTATTTTTATATCTATTAAAAGATGAGAACTTTGACATTATTATGTTGCCAAAGCTCAGCACAGTTGTAGAGACTTTTGATAGCCTCAGATATTTCTATACTGAATTATGCTTTTGCAATGCAAGTATCTTTACAGAGAGGAACTTGAGCATATTGTGTAAATTTTTTGTAAAGCTAACTTTATTCCCCTGCAGAGAAAGTGAGCTCCATTAGAAATCTGATATGCAGGATTCTGCCTTGCTTTTTACTTTCATTTTAAATTTCCCTGTGGTTTCCTTTACTACTTTAGTGGGTTTAATTGTCTTTTTGCTTAGCTTAAAACACCATGAGCTTTACAACAGACAGCATCTTTTAGTGACAGTGTTGTTTTCAGTTTTGCGTGAATAAAAGGTGGCATTTATGTTCCATTGGAAGAAAAAGTCCAGAGGATAAAAGGAGGCTTTCTTTGCTTGTTTGCTTTGTTTACATTTGCCAGAGTCCATTCTGGGATGCAAAATACAGAACACAGTGGTAGAGACTGCGCTTAACACTATGTGGTGCATTATGAAAACCTTTTATCACATTGAGAAATAAAGGCAGGAGATTGTGTAGCACTTCAAGAGGCATAAAACAGTCAGCTGCCTCACTGTGATTGAGGGAATACAGTTAATAAGAGCAGGTTCTTCCAGGCCTGTTTGCCATGCTTTCTGTTGGAATGTCTTGAGCACTGGGAAGGAGAATTCTTCCTGCAGAGAAGCCTGACACCCTTTTGTGACTCCCCTATAGACTAAGGAAAAATACTACATCATGAGCTGACTCCTTTTTCCTTTTACCTCCTTTTACAGAATCTTCTTTTCTTCAGCAAACAAGTGATAGCATATTGTGCTAAGACAGTGCCATTTGAAATATCCCCTGCACACCCAAAGAGAGTGGGATCATATAATCATGTTTACTCACCCTCTGCTACTCATATATGGGTAAGGTCAATGATAAGTCAGATTTGGGTGTAGCTCTGTTTAAATCCTGTTTTCTAATACCTGCTTACTTAATTCCCAGTTGAAAGACATGCCAAAGTTCTGTCTTTTCAGGACTTATCAGAAGCATTACATGAAGTTAACCTCCAGGGCTATTCTCCATAAAACTCTGATAAGTACATTTTAATAGTTTACAGTCAGTTGAGTAAGACAGTCACAGAGAAAAGCACCATACTGTTTCTCAACAAATTAATGTTCACTGTAAATCAATAGCATTGAAAATACTAAGAAAGACTAGGATACGGAATTCACTAATTGCACTTGAAAAGGAGGTACAGTCGTTTTTGAGAAAAGATTAGACACAACATTTATTGGTATCTTATTCACACTCCACCTGCATTTATCGGTCGAGTATAACACACCACTGCATGCTGTCAAATGTTTAAGGAGGGAACAGCTGTATAGGTTTCCATCTTGCTCAAAAAATCTGCTGTTCGTTTCATGCATTATTTTCTAAAAATTCTTCTTTTCAGATATTCTGAGAAGGGATAGCTTTTGTTTTCAAATCTTTTTAAAAGCCTTGCTCATGAATTTGACAAGTCAAAATACATGCTGTCTACTCCACATTTGATTCAATGTCATGGTAAAACAGCAAGTACATCATCTGAGTTTTAGTGCCTTTTTGACAGAGAATGTCCAATCCTTTTTTTTCTTTTTTCTTTTTTACATGAAGAATGTCCTACCCTTTTTCTTGCTAGATTTGAATTAATAATTATCAGATTATTCAGGAGCTTCATGAAACACTGGAATATCTGCCTTTTTGTGTGAACAGTGGTTTACTGACCAGGAGTTTTCCATTTTATTATTTAAATTATCTTTGACACAAGATTATCCTTTCTTTTTTAGTTACTGCAATTTTTTTGGTTAGTTGGTTTGGTTTTTTTTAATAAACATGCCATTCTATTTCATCTAGAAATTACTATTGGAGAGCTTTGCAAGCAGCTCAACTGTAAAATTTCTCTTGAGACAAAGTTTGGCTCCCGAAGACTGTATCAGCACAGGGGGTTGTAGTCAAATTAAAACACAGCGGTAGCTTTAGTTTCTAATGACCAATGACTAACTAAAAAGCTAAATAGAGAACAGTGGGAGCATACAGGAACTGTTGACCTGATAGCATACAATAACCACAGATTAGGTTTTCACAAACTTTGAGAATGAAAACAACCCTCATTAAAGAATCCTTCTGATGTTAGAGATGTTGTGTCATATGAAAGTTAGGTATTTATTTAATGAAAGGTGAGATTGTAATGATTATGGAATTGGAGCATTAAGGAGATAGCAAATATCAGCCTCTTGATTTGGATACTTGGACATAGTGTTGCTATCCCTAGAAGAGGGATTGTATGTGATCATGCCTTTAGGTGTACCAACTTGCTCATTTCAGAGACAAAGTACTTGTGTAAATATGAGACTTAAAGAGCAAGAGTTTATACAAAACCCTGGGCTTAATTTATTTATTTTGTTCATGAATCTGCAATATTGCCCAAACTGTTGTAAAATTATAGAAAAGCAGAGATAAAGGATATAGATAAATACTATGTAAAGTATTTCTTTCCTCTAATAATTGGCTTTTAGCATTGAAGCCATATTGATTTTCTTCTTAATATTTAAATAAGTCACCTTTTTTTTTTCTGTAATGTGATATGAATGTTTCTCTGCAGCATCTGTTTGACACAGTATTGTTGTGTTATGTTATCCATGTTTGTCGTTTGATACTGCCATATCAGCACAGCAGATTCAGTTACAGAAATATTGCATCCATAGCTGAACTAAGAGTATATTAAGTATAGAATATCTGACTTAGTTTCATATTGTAACATTTTTTTTTTAAATTGGGAAGTAAACCTTTTTGCTATTACATGGGTATCATCAATGATGTAGAAACAAGGATTTTGCTGTATAAAACCAGTTCATAACTCAAACCAGGTTTAGAGTAGTGTATAAAGCAGGAACATAAACATGCAAGAGGGTGCAAAAAACCCAGGATGTTAAAAACAAGTAATTCTTGTTTGTTGGGAAGAAACATCAGCCACGCTTACGCTGCATAACAGAGTGCAGTACAAGAGCAGCTGAGCTAACGCAGCCCTGATTGAAGTTGTTAGGTTCGATGTTACACCAGGCAGACATAACAGCATGCACCTTAAATGCCTGCTGGCTGTACCAAGCTTTTGCTACACCCTGGCAAACACACTGAACCCATTGTTACCTGGGCACTACACCAGGCTACTATCATGTTAATGAGTATGTTACATGTGCAGCTTATATTTGGATGAAAGCTGGCTTACATAGAAACTGTTTGGGTTTTACATAGCCAGTTTTATACTTCCATTCTGGGGTGTCTTCCTCTACTTTTTGCCAGCAAGACAATAAACAGATTGGTCCAAACTGAATCGTCATGTGAAAGCTTTGCACCAAAGCTCAGTGCAAAATTACTGAGGTCAGAGGATCTTGCCCTTAATGAACAGTTTGTCCCAAAAGGCCATAAATCCTAAGGTGCAGCAGATGTTTCCAGCTACCAAAATAGATGTAGTGCAAGGAAATGAATTTTTAGGTATTTTCTTAGCAATTGCCATCTGTGAAATAGACAAGTAATAGAATTTAGTCTCCAAATTCATTTCAGCCAAGAAACATGTAAGGCCAACCCTGTACCACAGGTTTGTTGCAGAAGTGCTCCAAAGTAGAACATTTATATAACACAAATATGGATTCACAATCTGGAGTTTCATTTGCTTATGTTTCACTTTATATGTCCATATATTTATTTTAACAATCAAATATATATATATATATATATAAAATCCTACATTGGAAAAGAAAATGGAACATGATTAATGTTGAAGAAAAACAATGTTTTGTATTAAACATAACAAAATTGAGTCAAAGAAAGAGAGGCATTAAATGGTAGATTTAAAACAGAAGAAAAGTAAGGCTTCCTGCTCTGGTTCCTGCCTGTAATAAGTACAGTTAAAGCAATTTTGAATCAAGATCTTTTTTCCAGTTTAAACTCAGGCAAAAAGAAAGATTCATCAGTTGTTCTCACTAAGCAAGAAAGATAGCATTTGTCTCCCAGTTCCTGAGCTGCAGTGTTGCTGTATGTACCACCTCCTGCTTAATAAAGTGAGAAGACTCACTGAAAAGAAACTGGCTTTTTGTTAAAAGAACCAGCACTGCAAATTCAAGCAGCTTCTCACTATGTCTGCAGTTTTCTTTCTGTTGCGTTTGCTCCAAAATCATTGCCCCTGTAATTTGGGAAGCTTCCAGTGGGCAGGCTGTTATTGACTGCTTTCTGCAAACCCTGTCATCCTCCAAAGAAGGGAGAAGAGGTCATTACATACAATCACTAACATGTGTTCTGGTATCTATCCTTAAAGGAGGAAACTTTTATAGCCAAAGCACTTTGGTATTTTTCTTTGTGCTCATAAAGAGGGCTCGTGAAGCCCTCTAATGGGGGCTTCGCTGCCATAGCACACAGCCAGCAGTGAAAGGCTGCACAAGACTCACCCTCAGCACTGCCTTAGATGTTGGAGGACATCCTAATGCTCTACAGCTGCCTTCAGGCACGCTAGATATGCTTTCAGACCAGGGGACTGGGATATAAAAGCAGCTTAAAATCAATGGTGCCCTGAAATGAAAAAGCGTTGAAGATCAAGTAATAAAAAGAATAAAAAAGGGGTGTTGAATTTGACACCAGAATTGCCTTTCACTCCCCTAAGGCCTTCAGGGTGCTGGATCTGCCCAGAGATGTGACAAAACATCTGAACCAAAAGTGGACACTTCATCACCAGCATCCTTTTGCTCCCCTGAAACTTATTCCTCAAAGACAGGATGTGGTGGATAGATCTTTGGTCTAACTCTACTATTGCCATCATTGAACTATTCCCTGATTGCAGGTAGAAATGCTTCTACAGCAGCTCCACCAGCTTTATAGACTTGCCCTTCTAATCCAGTAACTCATTTCTTAAGAGGGTCCTATGCAAAGTTTAGGTAAATGTAAAGAGCAGAATGTACAGTGATGCTTGCCTGCAGGAAACAGCTTCTACTTCCGGTGATCTGAAGCAGAATCCAATGTTGTTTCTTAATATTTAATAGCTGCTAATGTGTTTTTCTTTCCTGAGTTTAATCATTTCTTAAAATCCTGGAATGATGGATGCAATGGTTTAATTATGTATGCATTTTTTAAAAAAACTACACTACCCAAAAAACTCACATTGACCTCACTTCTTGCACTGTAAGCAACTGAATGAGCATTTCCAATTCCGTTTCTCATGTGTTTCTATTTCTTGTTTTTCTCCAGCTCTCTCTTCCAGTGAGTTAATATATTTAATTTGTCCTTACACAGAAATCATTGTAGAGAAATCTTCAATAAAATGTATTTACTTTTTCTGTATCTCTCTAGTTGTACTGTACTCTTTTCACAAAAGGGAATCAGAAAACCATACGCTCAGGATTCAGCACATTATGATATGAGGTTGCTTTCAGCTTGTGTTTTAGATTCATTGTCTAATAGTTCTTAAAATTTGCTTTTTTTAAACAAAGAATATTGCAACAAAATGTTTATAGAACTATCTTTAGTAAATCATAGCTCTCATCCTTCTGTAGCAATAGCTACAGAATCAGTCATTGTATATAGTTTGGCTTGTTTTCCTGTGGGTACTAATTTGCAGTAATCAACACTGAATTTCATTTGCCACATTACTGCCTAGTCAGTCAATATTTTGACATCCTTTTGCACATCTTCACAGTATTATTTTTTTTTACTTTTACTATCCTGACTAATTTATCAGCAAATTTTATTCTCACTACTTACCTTCTGTTTCAGAAAATTAATGAGTACGCTGAACAACACATATTAGGAGAAAGAGGGACCTAATTTGAATGGCTTCCATTGGGAAAAAAAATACTTTTTTTTTATGCTTTGTTTTGTAATTTTTTTCCCTGCTGTGACAGACATAAGGGGGTTTGTGTTTGTTTTGGGGTGAGGGTTTTTTTGGTGGTAGTTTGTTTGGTTTTTTTTTTAAATAGCCTTTCTAGTATACCCTGAAATTTCTCTTTGAATATTTAAAATATATGGTGCCAATCTTTGTTTATGTGATTTCTTTATGCAAGATATCCTCCTTCTAGAAAAGCTTTGTTGATTTATTCCTGTTCAAACATAATTTTTACTGTGATTTTTATTAGTGGGCTACAAGAGTATTCAGTTGTACTGATTTGTAACTGTGAATCATCTCTGGTTTAGTAAAAGTGGAGTTAATTTCTAGCCTTCCATTCTTCTAATCCAAATGGTCATCTAAAGGTTAAGATTACACACTGCAATGAATGAGTGGATTAACATTCTGAGGTCCCAGCAATTTATTAGTGTTCATTTTTTCAGTTTTTCCCAAAACTTTTCTCCTGCTTCTCCAGTTTAGCCAACTCTGAGTTTACTCATAAAAAAGATGGAAGTGTGGGTGTTTACCTTTCTGTCATAGTGAACATCAGTGTAGCACATCCACCCAGCTTCTCAGCTACTGCCTTTTGTTTTTGCTTTGAGCATCACTTTTATATCTTTATCATCTATTAGGTCTCCAGATCCTACTTTCTGGTTTTGAGGTTCTTTAAAGGATTATTTACTGTATGTGGAATATTCAGATTCTAAGCTTCAGGCTTTAACAAGGTATTCCTCAAACTCATTTTTCGCTTACCTTACTTTGGGTTTTTTTAACTTGTCATAGTTTTCTTTACATAATAATTTCCATGAAGAATTTACCAACTAGCTTAGATGTACATATCCACGCTCTAGACATAAGATACAGCTCCAGATTGTGAGCACCTAAATGTAGGTTCTTATCTGTGACTGAGGTAACTAAACTCCCTTGTAGTTAATGTTTGTCTAATTAATATAAGCACTAGTACCTGGTGAATTAGTTTACCAAATTCCCCCGGAACTGGGGCAGCTGAAGAACCTTTGATATGCCCATGTTGATTCCATAGCTCACATAACATCCACTGTGGATCTCAATCTCATCACGGATACTTGGCTCAAAATAATACCTTATGTTCTGGAATAATGCTGTTTTGCCCATGCAATATTCTGCTGCTATAGCAACTTTTCAAGACAGCTGAACTTTCAGTTTTCAAGACAAAATATTGGACAATAATAGTTAATAATTATGTGGCATTCAAGACTTCATTCCAATGGGTCTCAACTGGTTTGAAATACATATATATTGAATTATCCAGTTCCAAGACTACTGTTTTCTAAAATAATAAAGCAATTCTGTAGGTACAGGTGTTTCTTTCAAAATTTGCTCATCAGATTTGAGGAATGGTAACTTAAGCAAAGGTCATTTAAAGTGGATATCCAATGGTAAAACTACTGAATGTAAGTTTGTTTGAAGCTATGATTTACTTGCTGACAAAATAGTTCCTGAACACCATTCATAGGTATAGGTAGTGTTGCACCCTAGGAGAGTATTACTACTAATTTCTCTGTACTTGTACTAGCTGTCTTGTAGCCTTAAGTGGTGGAATGTGTCCAATGCTTGCAGTGAAGAGAAGACTGAATTTGTGTAGATACAGGCAGTGTACTCTCTCTTCTAAGCAAATGGTAATCTTTGCTTGATAAACTCATGTTTGCTTAGTAAGCACTAAACTACTGCGAAAAAATCATCACCTCAATGAGGAGGGAACAAGTTAAAGCTAAGAGGGAGGGAATAGTACGTTCCTATTTAACCAGCAAATCAAACAGAAGAGACAGATTTGGAAAAACAACCAAAACATTTTTAAATAGTAAGACCAGTGAAGCACTGGGATAAGCGGCTGGGAAGGTTGCATGGCCTCCATCATCAGGAAGCAGGCTAGGCAAGTATGTCAGGAATGATTTAAGGATATCTGAGCCTACTGCAGGGAGAGGGGATGGACTATGTGATTACTTGCATTTCCTACCATCTATTTTCTTTTTCTGATTATAACATAATTTTTAGTCACCACCAGTAAGGTCTATTTTTTTATGTTAAAAGTAAAATTATCATCGTAAGATAAACAATTTAGTAGCGTGTTAACAGGGAGCACGTGCATGTCACTGCTTCTGCTTTTATCTGTAAGATAGCTGTGATTATGTCAGATCTCCTATTCGTTTTGAAGTTTAATTTTTTAGCATTTGTTTCAAACTGCACATGCCAAGCTTTTATAGACTTTTGTTCTGTGCATGTATTAAGCAAACCAAATGAGTTTTATCACACAGCTGGAAATTCATACACTCATTTTAGTTTTGCAAGTTTTGCAGTATTTGCTCATAATAACAGACTGTAGACTCCTGGACTGTTTCCACAGAAAAGACAACCAAAATCTGTTTCAGGTCATTTTGCTGAGGACTGAGTCATTATTCAGATAAAACATTTACCAAAGTTAAACCCTTGCTAGGATCAGAAGTCCAGAAGTCTTTTACTTTGCATTTTTCCCTTTTGGTTTCACCTGGTATTTCTCCTTGCAGAGGTGTATGGGTGGAATTCAGCTCAGATAGATACCTGAATTAATTTACCTAGACAAATATGCCATGTACCACTTTAGATGTCATAGTGTTTCTAAGGTATCTACACAAGGCTGGCAAAAATGACACATGTGCCCTGGGAGTTCTGCAACCTTTTGGAAGCAGCAGCTGAAAAGCCAGGGAGGATATCTTAGGGCATCTCAAATCATTAGACATCTGTGGTTAGACACCAATTATCTGATGATAACTGAGACATGCTCTTCAGGTCTTCATTTTACCATAAAGTTGATAACCAGCAGTCAAATAGAAAATTCACCAGATAGATCACTCACAGATTTTTGCTTTTCTTGCTTCACGCTCTCATGCTACTTGTGCTAACAGTTTTTGCCTTGTTGGAAGTGCTTTTGCATTTTTTACAAACAAGTCTTGTTCTCTGCTACTTACACGCTTGTTTTTTGGCTTATTCTTTGTGACCAAATGCATTTTACTGCAGAAGCTCTCTTTAAGTATCCAAATATCCATAGTCATTTGCAAGGTGCAAGTGCGATCCACTTTCACAATAGGTCTGTGGTGATTTGCTTATTAATTATATGCAAACAAATAAATTCATATACCCTGTAACTAGCCCATGCTCTAAAAGTTTACAGGACTTCTTAATGTCAGGGCAGAAGCAGAAATGTTCTTATGCATCTAGCTGAAATAGTTTATGAAATTATCCCTTGCAGCTGCTTGTTACCAGCCTCACAGCTGAGATGCCATAACTGATCATGGTAATTTCCAGTCCATTTCTGTGCAAAGTGAAATAGATTAGTTTAATCTACCACTGAAGCTATTTTAAACAGATTTACTTCTTTGCATTGAAATGGAGGAGGTTTTTCCAGTGAAACAGCTGGGACTGAAATAGTTATTGTTGCATGGAAAGGAGTAAAGCTAAGAGAGGAGGAGACATTTGGGTGAACAGTACACTTCAAACTGAGATTTAGTCAAAAACAAAAAGGAAGTTTAACTTTAGGAAAAAACCTCTCTGGTTTCTTATATTGTTTGGTACGCACCCTATGTTGTCTAAACCGTTTTCTGTTTTACTAAATTGTTCACTTTATTAAGCCAAAATTAACTATGATTAGCTCTCTGAAACACTCCTAACCCCACCAGTTCCTTAACAGAACTGACATTTCCAAAGTCACAGAATAATTACATCAGAAATTTTTTCAGAGCTGTAAAAAATTGCCAGTAGGTGGCCTGAACAACTAGTCATCAATTGCTTTGCAAACATGTACTATAACAAATAAATCCTCGGGGAAAAAGCTGATCACTATTTTTTCACATTTCACTTATTTTTCCTTTCCCTCAGGCTGGCTTGAATCATGTTTCCTGTGCTAAGGCTATACACTCAGTTGCTAAACTTCTCCATCTAAGATCAAGGAGGTTAAGGAAACTGATTTCCTCATTTTCTTTCTTCCTGGCTTATTTCATACACTCAGTGACTTCCCTTTTGAAGCTAAATTTCAGGTTTTTTCTGTGGAGGAGGCAGCATGGGTTGCATACATCCTTCATCTTAAAGACTCTCTGTACCTGCATGCATTTATATTCACAAGCATGAACACACAAGGCATGGCAGCGGAGACAGCACCATTGGGCACTGAGCTGGTCTGAATCTCTACAATATCTGACGTAATTTGTATTGTGAAGTACTACGGACTCCAGTGCAAGCACCTCTTGTGCACCACCTCCCCTGTCTATTCTTCATCAAACATATCCAACACCACTAAAATAAATGATTCCTTACCAGTTACCAGCTCCTAGATAAAAAAAATCAAGCAGCTGATACCGATACAAAGAGGGCAGAGGTAATGTCAAGTGCAGGAAATACTTGGATGTGTTTGCAGCTACAGGTGGTTGTATCATGGCCACAATTAATTAGACTGAGAGGGCTTCGGGATTGCTCTCTGAGAGGTACCAGCAGTTACAAGAATGCACTACACCCAGTTGTTCAAAGCCTAGTAGGCTATGACCTGCTCCCAGATGTATGTATTTGACCATCTGAGCTAAGGCAACGCAACATACCTGGGCAGGAAACCAGCTGCTTTGCTGTTTATGGTACATCCTCTCACCAAAGGAATTGACAACTGCAAACACACCCAATTCTCTCATCTGTCTTTGCTTTCTGAGAATATTGAACTATGATGGAGGGTGAATTATGTATGCAGTAACTCCTAGAGCTCCAGAAGAGACACTGTATCTGATGAACTAGTTTTTTGGGAACTTACTGTGACGGATCATGGAAAAAAGCCCGAGTGACAAAGTTGTCTTTCTGGATGCAAAGTTATGGGCTTTAGACTACATAGTAGTGATCTGGCAGTATTTCTGAGAAGCTAGGAATTTTACTAGAGCACTGGGTCCAATACGCTGCTACCTTCATAAATATACGGGGTGTATATTCTTGGGATCTTGAGCATTTCTTTCTCTGAAATTTTGTTTCTTGATTTCATTTTTATATGAATAAAAGCATTTTTTTCCATGTTCACTGGAGCTGTTTAGCAAGGGAATAATAGCAGTAAAAGTGAGTGGCTAAGGTTATCTAAACACTGTTTTAATCATGATATGGATCAGCTAGGTGAAAAGGGCTTATTGGAGCTCCCTTACATTTCCCTTTCCTCTTTGTTTTTTTACTTTTCTAAAGCCTTGGAATAGAAAATAAGATGTTAGACTCGGATCAAGCCTAATAAAATGCCTTGTTTGTTTGTTTGTTTGTTTGTTTGTTTTAATGGAACTGCTTTGAGGATTGCTGGGCCTTTCCTCTTAATGACTCTTGGCAGGTAGATTACAAAGACAACATTAATATATTAAAGTATAAGGGATATAAATACCTTCCTTTGAAGTTTACATCAATGACCTCAGGAATGAGCAAGCCAAAGGGGTTTTTGAGCACAACTATTTTTCACCTTTAATCTACTTTTTTTACTTCCAGGTTGCATCTGCTCTGTGCTAGCCCAAGAAAAAAGAGAAACCGTCTCTAAAATCAAGCATCCACTTTTGATACACCTTTGAATAAAAGCACCCTAGCCATTGTATTCTGTTTCTCAGGCTGGTAAAAGATTCTGTGATGGAGCTTTGATCTTGAAATTTTACTTTCCCAATTTGTCCGTCTACTTTCATTCTAAAATCAAATGCAGTTATCAGGCAAGTCCAAGGCTGCTTTTCATCTTCGATATAGAAAAGTGCTCAATCTGCATCTAAAAGCATGCTCAAACCATACAGTTTGTTCCCGTTATAGAGACAGATACTGAATTATGCAACAAGTTCCCAGTGAGCAATTACATTTTAATCACTGTAAAGATTTTTTCTGCAAAGACACTCCTATAGATGATTTATTTCAAAAGATAGGAATTGTGCCCATATAGCTTAACTGGGAAAGTGTTCAGCTTCCCCAGACAAATTTCCTGGCAGGCAGAATGTTTGAGGAGACCAGTAACTAATATTTAAACCACGGGGGTTTATATCTTTTTTTTTTTCTGGGTTGGTTTTTTTTTTTCAGTAAATCTTTAACACAGCGTGACCTTAGAGTAACTAAGTCTCAGTCTGCAGTTCCATTTGGTCACTCACAGCTTTCTTTCTTGGATTAGAAACTCCACGAATTATTTTTACTTTTCTTAAATGGATTGCGGTGTTTACAGTAGTTACCTTCTGTGCTGCTAAATTGAATAACCATATAGAACTTCATAGAATGGCTGAAAATGGAAGTATATTATAGGGGAATGTTCCACTGCAGTTAATATTAATATGAAGGTTCCACTCTAGGTAAATAGATGTGATATTGTTCAGAATTAGTGATTTATTTACTATCATGCATAAGATATAAATTGTGTAAGCTAAGATTTAAATTCAAAAATACATTAAAGATGCTTATAAACTACATCCTTCAATTTAGGTTCTGGCTTCAGATAAATTTCATACTGTGCTGCCACAGTGCTACCAGGAACATTTGGTACATTCATCATGGAAAAACATAAAAGAGATAAATGCATTAAAAAAGAGATGAGAACACTTATCTTGTTGGTTTTTCCACAGAGAATCTGACCATAGTTTATAATTGTTGTTTGTGTTACCCTGGTAAACAGAAGTCCCCACACTCAGTTGCCTGCACAGTCAGTGAAACTGAAAAGCTTTTTTGTTGTTGTTTTGGTTGGAGAAAAATTACAGAACATTGCAAGAAACATGCCAAATGAAGCAGTCCTTTGCATAGAATATGTTTTTATAGAAAGTAGAAGCAAGCCTGGCTGTGATTGCTTAATCCATTTTTGCCAGCACAAAGGAGCAAATTCTGAAACAGCAAACACCTATCCATGTAGGGATTTACAGAGCAGACCCAAAAATTACAGCTCCACTCAGGAAACCACTGTCCGGTGACTGTTGTTCACGGAATGTAGATTTCTGCCAGGCTGCTGCAGTCTGTACCATCCCAAGGCTGCAGAAAGACTTCTGTGAAGTACTTCTTAGCTACCATAGGTTGTCTAACTAGTTGCCTGAATCCATGTGTGTAGCTATTTAAATACATAAATAAATGCTTAACATGGATCAGTGTTATGCATTGCATAACTATGCATTTTTCATCACAAGAGGATTCAGGATTTATGTTTTACAGCCTGCAATCAATTTTATTAAACTCTATAAAATGTAAATAGATGAAGAAATTTTATAACCTGGACTGTAGGATGTTTTCTGATCTTCTCTAAACCCTCAATATTTCTAGTGGTTTTGTACAGGGGAAAAAAAAAAAAAAAAAGAAAAGCTTTGCTTGTTGCAATGCCTAGCTGTAAACAAAACGCACACTAGGACATTGGGGAAATCACTAAACCACTTAACACAGCTTGTTCCAATTCTTTTGTATCCTGGAAGAGGTAGTTAGAAAGTGCAACATAATATTATTTTAGCATTTCCTTCTAAAATAATCAACCTCAATATATAATTTTGAATAATACTATACTAATATTAAGTAATAAGTAGAATTTAATTATACACAGATGTATAACAACTTCAGGGCAAGATACTTTTAGCAATACACATTGACCTTAACCCTTTGAAACTCATATGCTTGGCCAACTGTTAGCCAAAGTCTTCACATTTTCTTGATCTTTAAAAACCTTCAATATCTTAAAGAACTACCCAGGAGTAAAAATAATTATTTCAGTAATCTATATTACTCACACTCACAATTTTTATGTGTCAATAAAATTAAATATCTTTCTTCAAACCCCAGCTGCTGACACAGTAATCTAGGAATCTCATCTTTTATCTATTATTTTTTTTCAGATACACTTAGAGCTCTCATGATTATGAAAAAAGCCTAATGCATAAAGCAAGCGTAATATAACAGCTCAGAAATGAGATGGCAGCCTACAGAGAGACCTCAAATTTATTTATGTCATTTCTTGACTATTTAAAGAAAATGTTATGATTTTTGTGCCGGATTCCTTATTTTTTTGAGTGCTTGAGTTTGTCAATATAAAACTGCAATAAAGCTGTGATTAAAGATTTTCCTGATGAGGCCCATAACATTTGGTGTGCCAAATAAAAATAAGCAAAACAAACAAACAGACTTTAGGAGATAGCAGTGTAAACAAAGCAGGGGAATTGAAGCTAATGCACTCAGATGTTTAGCAGGGTTTGTTATGAACAGAAGTGGTGAAATTCTAAATAGTACTTTTTTTCTCCTGTTTGCTCAAACTACTGCTATCACAATTATTTATCCACTCACGTTTTTACTGTTTAAAGTCACAAACTCCATGCTAGCTGAGAAGTATAATCCTCTTGTTTGAATTTTTTTTCTTTCCTCTTCTACAGTCATCTTCTCCATCTTACTTTTATAGAGCCTCCATTTTTGACCCTTTTACATAGCTGACACTACTGTGGCAATTTTCCTTCCTAGCCCTTGCCAGAAAAGCTGTTCGTTCACTTAATGCAAATCTATCCGCATACCTAGTATACTTAGTCAGTGTTATCTCAAGCCTTTGAAGACAGAAAGTGGTATGTAAAGGCTTAGTGCACCATGTTATACAGACTCCATTTGAATCATGAACACCCTATATTTATAGAATAATTAAAAGGTGCTTGGGTCCTTGAAACAAAAGAAGCATGTTTCATTTTCCACCACCCTAATTAGAATAATTTATATTATTATTGGCTGAATATTCTATTTAACTGAAATGTGAGGAAATCTCAAGAGAGAAGTCAACACAAAGCTTTGTATTACCATAAAGCTCTGATATAGGGTTATATTGGTAATATTACAGTATATCATCTTCTCATTATGCTTTCATAATATGCATCTTTTCAAAGGTCAATAATAAAGGGTAAAATACTAGCTTCTTTAAGATTAATGAAAATTTTATTTTTGGATATATAGGGGCAGGATTTCATCCCAAAAGTTTTGCTGTGGAAATTAAATCAATGAAGATAATGAACAGTTAATTTCATTGATAAAATACATGTATTTTACAAGTGTGCATCCGATTAGTAAATATGAGGGTTGCAATCAGAAGGACAACCCGAAGAGGTACAACAATGATGTTACCTTATTTTATCAAGAGTATGAGGATGTTACCTCAGAAGCTACAAATTTTGGTCAGTTGCCTTAGTTTTGTTTCAGTTTTCCATAGATGCTTGCCTGTATTAAAAAACAGCCCAAGGAAAGGGATATTTAAATGGGGTTCCTTCTAAGATTAAAAGTTGAATCACCTTAGATTATTTATTCTTTTTGTCTTGTTGGCTTGTGAAGCCATAGTAACCCATCAAAAGACTTGCCCTTGCCATGGATTGCCTTTTTCCCCCAAGTCCTGCTGTATTTATTATACCCTTGGCTAGTAGGCCCTTTAAAATTGTATTCACAGACACATAACAAAAGAAACTATGAAATCTCTTTGTCTCTTCCCCTATTTTCATTGTGATCTTGTAAATGCATTGAAGTCATATTTGGATATCATCAAGTACTTCGATAGGAACTTTTTTGAATCTGTACTTTTTCTAAATGTTTTAACATTTCAATAGACAGCATCCCTTCACTTGCAAATATTAGTTAGAGGGAAGTGATCATGTCACTAGGCACAGCAGCTTTTGATTAACATTTAAAACTGATGAGAATAACTTTATGGAATTCATTTAAAACAAACACACACACACACCACACACACACCCAAATAGTAAACACTCCAAAGTACATCAAAATACATATTGAATCCCATAGAGGCATGTAAAACTGGCATGGAAAGAACTTGTAATAATAGATAGAGTAACCATTACAGTTAATTTACTTAGAAAATTCCATTCTGAATTCCCCTTTTTATGTTAAAGCTAAGTGCCTTTACTCTTTCATCATCATCTTAGAATGAAGCAGAACATAGCATAATGTTCTCAACCACTACCAAGACCTTGGATGAAATTCTTTGCTCCAGAAAAAGTACAGGAGTCCTACATTCAAAATTCAAAAACTGTATGCAGAAAAGTCATGAAAATAAACATAGCAATGAAAAGTTGTTATCCTTTTTAACAATTGAAAACAGCAATTATCAGATTAATTTGCCAACTATTCCAAGCCTTGAAAATAATAGAAATAAATCTGTTAATTTATTTGCTTACCTTACAATTCTAAACTATTGTTTTCTCATAAATGGCAAGGTTTAAAAAATGCACTCTTTCAAAAAGCTTTGTCAGAGGACTCTGCTGGGCCAGCATTCTGGCACCCTGATGACACAGAATTATTTTCCAACATTCTGAATGTTGTTTGAAGGATTCTGAGATGGCTTATTTCTTGTACATTTTCTTTTTTTTAATACTGCTGACTTTGTGAGCAGTTTGGATTTCAGGGCCACTCTCTAACTTCCAAAATTTGCTCTGTGTTTTCATTATGAGATTAAAAAGGAATTTACAGATTGCTAATGATGCAACTATGCATCACAAATAATATCAAGGTAACGAGTCATTGAGCTTACAGTAATATTTGTTTTCTGATATTTGTGATTTTCTTTCTTTAATCGGGAAACAATCTGCTCAGGTCTCTCAGAAATGACCATATTTTCTAGTAGAGTGTGGAGATCAAATATCACATTTCCCATTCCTGTTCAAAATCTCTTCTGCATACTGATGGCAATGGAAAATGCACAACAGTACCTGAAACAAAGGCCAGGACCTGGTGCTGTCTTCCTTCAAATAAAATCTTAATCACCAGGTGACAGAATCACGCTCCTTATCTGTGGTGACCCACCCATCCTGGGCTATGTTATGCCTGTCTGCAGTAAGGAAAGGAGAGTGTTTAGGCTCTGTGCGTGCAGCTCAGTGTGCTCCCAGTGACCACAAATGCAAATTCCTTCAAACTGAAAGGAGGTAGGGCAGAACACCGATTTTCTGTTTCTAGAGTGCTCGTCTGAACAGGTTTGTTTGAGAGTACTTGCAGCAACTAATTTAGATATTTTTAACGGTGATGTTTGAAAAATAAATAGTCTGAATTGCCTTCTGCAGCTTTGAATTTAGTTTGTCTGTTTTCTGAGCTGGCTGAACTTAACTCAGGTCTGGTTCATGCTCCACACACGTTAACAGCATGCTGTACAGAGTGGATGTTCTTTACTGAGGCAAGATGCACTAGCTCAGGGTCAGGAGAAATGCAGCTGCATGACTTCTGAGCTGGGCTGTGGTTGTTAAGCTCGAACTGCAGCGAGAGAAGTTTGTGTCTGTCCTAACCCATCTGTAGCCGAGGCAAATGTGTCCAAAGTCTGTCTGTACTATTCTGGGGCAGAATATGATATTCTAATTGTCACCTCTAGAGTTTTGGAATGAAATTCTTCCTTTTGTAGGAGTTAATACATGATATCCATGGCTTCACTTAAACTTCTAAAAATATGGGATTTTGGAAAGGATAAATAGGATTCATGCCAAATGGTGTGCATAATTTCACTCAAAAATCATGAGGGTAGAACTTCAAAATGGGGGGGGGGGGAAGTACTGAAATACTTCAAATTTATGTACAGTGTGGAAAAACTAGGTATGTGCAACTGATATAAGGCAGAATCATGCAGAAAATTGTTACATACAAATTATCCAGACTGAAAGTGCTGTGCCATAACCTCACACAGGATCCTGCTTTAGGTCCAGTACCATTTTCATTAATAGCTTTTTGGGGTGAAACACAGAGGAGTATAATCTAAGTCAAAGAGGAAAAATGTTGAGAGAAAATGCAAATACTTTTGAAGTAAATGTTTTTGATGACAGAACTTTAGAAAAGTATTATCTTGGTAAACTGGGTGAATTGCTAATGTTGTTGAACCGAGATTCAATTACAATTTTATAACATCCACTTTTCTTTTAAAGGAAGAACAAACCCAGGAAAACTTCATTGCAGGGTAAGTCAGGAAGCAAGGAATGATTATAAATAATTTGATTTTTTTCTTCCTTAACTCATATTTAATAAACATTTGCTGTAATTGTGATCCAGATTTCATTTTTTGAGTACTACTTTATAGTGAGGTACCATGTAGACAATGGATACCACAAGAGCAAAATCAGGCCCTAAGAAAATGCATGTAATACCTACCAATTCTAAAGCAAGCGCTTGTTTTACACTCTTGCTATGTTAAAATAGAATATGTATGCACGTGTAACAATATCATAGATGTTGCCTAAAGGACAGGTCATATTTCTTTGTTTTCACCTTTTAAACACTAAAAATTTGCAGCAAATTTTGAGGTACAATATTGACACCTCTAAAATTAATCTTACTGAATTGTGATAGAGTAGGAAAATGCTCATATTTTAACAGAGCACACTGCTTAACTTACAGAGATTTCATATATATTGTTTCAAAACAGAAAAAAATCAGGCTTTTATACTTAGTACTGTACTAGAGAAAGATATATTTATAGCTAATAACATAACTTTTTTTATAAACCTGCAGCAAAAGTTTTGTATTATAATGTCGGTGATTACAAATTCTTAACTGTGGCATTGCAAACATACCTTTAATTTACTGTAGCAGTAAAACACCTGATCAATAAAAGCTTGTTAAAAATAACCCAGACAACAACAAAATATCTGTTTAATCAGTGAAATCTGCGTGTTTTAAATAGCTAGTTGAAGGTCTTGTCCATCAATGTCTGTTTCAATTCTGAGGGCACCACTGACAAGCAGCTCTGTGCTCCACCAAGAGACATTGGTGTGTGAACTGATTTGGAGGTCACCCATCATTTTAAAAACACGATCAATACAATCCTGAAACGATCCTCAGATTCATTTAATAAGTGAAAAAGGAATAGGTCAGTGATACCCCAGTGAGTTCCCTGTTATTTTGTGAAAGACTTTTTTTTTTTTACCAGTATAAATCAGGTTCTCTTTGTGCTTTTAAAAATAATGGCATTTGCATATTTTCGCACTGAGAAATTCCCTAAAGAAGGTATATTAACACATTCATTAATAAAGTATGAGTGAGACTTCCCATATTTTCACATTCATGCACTTGCTTTTACATCTAAAGTAAAAACAAGTCCTTTTACTGATTATTGAATGGTATGTCAATCTTACACCAGAGAAAATAGCATGCAATTAATATTGGGAGGCAGTAGGATTGTAAGTGGTATTTGTGATTTTATGTTTGAAACAACTAACCTGTGTAGGTAATAGTTGGTATTTAAAATAAAGACGACCCCGTCTTGCTTGACCTATTGTCAAAAACATTGTTTTCTCTTAAATGTACTTGATAAAAATAATTAGGTTTTTTCATCTGAAAAAGTTAATTCAAGCCCTTTGCAATACAGTATTTTTATTGCTGCTTTGTGACAGGAGAAAACAGAAGTTGGCACAACAGTAATGAGAAGTGCCTTTCTACCCATTAAGCTGATTGGTTCATGTATTTTTGTCTACCGGTGGAGATTTTAAAATTGCTTGTTTTCTTGGAAACACAGAATCTATTTTTGGAAGTACTGTTAGAAAATAGCAGCAACAGGTTACCGGGTCTCACTGGGGGCTGTTTCTCAGCAGAGAGAGCAGCCTGGAGTGGTGGCATCAGCAGCACAGGTGGCCCCAGATGAGGACAAGTGAGAGTCCTCCCTTCCCACTGGCTCTGGGTGGTTCAGCAGGCTCCAGGCATAAGGGAGGAAGGAATATGGGGAGAAAGCAAAGGAAGGGGGAGAACAGCTTGTGCAGCTCCAAAATGGCAGAGCGCTCTGGACTACTGGAAGATAGCTGGGCACCGTGTGGTCTCCTTCCTTCTTCTTCACCTTGCCCCTTTCAAATATAAATGAATCAAAGCTCACGTGCCCATAATCTTGGCAGATGCCAGAACGCCTCACTCACAGCTAGCCATTAGAAACAGCCTGCCTTCCATCTGGAACTCGGCTGTCTCCTCTTAAATCCAATGAGATTTCTTGTCAGCAACTTTTTAGCAAAGTCCAGTCTTGTACACATCCATCATTCCTTATCTCCTGTGGCACTTGCTCCTCGCAGTTTGACCAGCCCTGAACTCCTGCTTGCTAGATGTTTTTCTGGATTGTCTGCCACACGTCAAAGGTGGGAATTTACTGTGGCACAGTGTCAGACCTGCCCTTTGTTCTGCAGAGACAGCAGTTTAACAGTGTGGAAGAAAAGATGGCACGCACAGTATGTCTGCCACCAGTGCTGACTTTCCTGGCCTCTGTCCCTCAGATTGTAGCTCTTCGGTTCCAGTGACAAGCACTGGAGCAGCTCATATACATGTCCTCAGCAGCAGCTTCATCCTTTTGGGCTTTTGCTCAGCCTGCCCTGTGATGTAGCACCTATGGCAGTGCTGGCAGAGCCACTCCGTCTCGGTGAACCCAGCACATGACCACCTCACTTGGTGCACGGTCCCCTGCATGCGTGGGAGATTACTGACCCAAGTGCTAAGGGCTACTGAATTTGGCTCAGAAGTACTTTTACATTGCTTTCTAAACTACTTCATGGTGTCTGGGGTTGTGTTGGAAGGATGTAAGATTTTAGAACTGGTACTTTCATCCTGATTTGCTTAGCTTTTTCAGATAAATCTTTTTGTTTCTCTTTTCTGCATTATAGCAGCACATATTAGCTGGCTCAGAGGTTGCTTCAGATGCGCGTGTACTGGGAAGGATAGCTTAGCATCCTTGTAACTCGCTGTATTCTCTCCATATCCCATAGGCTTTGCTGTTCATGTAAGCCAGAACTTCTCTACTATGTAACATTAATGAGCATTTGTCCTAAATATGATCACAGATTGTCTTCAATAGGTGATAATGAAGCAGCACCTCTTCTTCATTGTTCTACAGAGTGATCTTGAATCCATGCACATCTTTTGATCAACTGTGAAGTTTCATACTCTTTCTAGCTTTCCGGGTACACTTTGATAATTTTTAATAGGTGAAGTAGTGTTTCTTCTTACATTTCCCAGATAATCCTCTACAGAGGTGGTGATAGAAGTCATGGGACACTTTTCCTGGCCTATGCCTAACTCTTTTTCTCTTGTAACCTATGCTCTTTTAATGATTTCCATTTAAATTGCAATTCAAATAAAAAAAATCCAAATAAAATAAGCCTTCAAATTTATTGAAAATTCTTTTATTTTAAAAACTTTACTAGGTCACCTATCCATACATTCTTGCAAGTACTTCCATTAAGAAAGGAGACTATGGTTGCCTTGTGAGAAGAAACTGATGCTCTGACCCCAATAATCAGACCGGATTGTGCCTTGGGATAGGACACAAACTGTTGCCCCATGGCATATTTTTGCCTTGCTAAACTGTCTCATTTGGGACCACATACCAAGAAAGATGAGATAGATTCATGGCCAGGGACTATAACTGTACAGTGTTGAACAAAAACAACAACTCAGATTGAGACATTTATACTGGATACAGTAGTATTTCTTCTTTTATATCCATGTCAGTAAACACATGAGACTCCATATGGCAACCCACACAGCTGACTCACTGGTCTCATTTAATACTAAGCCATATTGCAAGCAGGTGCTGGTGTTCAAAATTTTTGTCCACATGCAGTAATACATGGTGTGGTTAGACTATTCAGCAGTAGCAGAACTTCAAAAAGCTTCCATGTTTAAAAAATGTTGTTTCTGTGTGTTTTTACTTTCACATAAGTTAACCTACTATCCTAGTAGGAAGAAATTATATTCAATCTGGTGGGTTTTTTTAAAGTTTCTTCTGAAACTACTGATACTAGTAGTAATTTGGCTCTCATAAGGAGAAAAGGAATCTAATATGTAAACTGACAGTTCAAGTGAGATTTTTTGATTCTCAAAGCATTGGCAAAAATAAATTGCTTCATGCTTGTAGATCCCTGCATATTGCAGCATTCCTTTTCTTTGTTTACTAGATAGGCAAAGCTGAAAGCCATATTAATTTACTGAATAGATTGATTTCTTCCAGGTTCAGCGGAAAACTTTCTTATCTTGGAAAGTCTTTATCAATTTCAAGTGCCATTCATATTGCTAAAGTAGGAATCTTTCTTCAGGTGACTACAATGGCAATATTCTGTTTGTTATTAAGGAAATTAATGTGATTTATATTGACAATTTTTTGTACTTGCTACATTTCTGTGTTGTAAAAATACAAATATTTTAACTGACAAAATAGCTGTAGCCATTTGCTCTTTCTGTATAAAATAAAAATCTATAGACACATTTTCACCACAGAAGTCTTCTCAGCTAGTG
Organism: Falco biarmicus; assembly: GCF_023638135.1. Lineage (NCBI taxonomy): Eukaryota > Metazoa > Chordata > Aves > Falconiformes > Falconidae > Falco > Falco biarmicus. The sequence goes on from NC_079289.1 coordinate 54,566,768, forward strand.
GTTTTCCCAGATAAAACGGCAGGATGAAAAGGAATAAGTGTTCCCTAAAGAGGGGCAATTGCACCAGGAACAGCACAGCAATACCTCAGCCTCAGACCTATCTATTTAAATGTACTAGAGCCAGACAGAATTCTAAAGATATAGTAAAGCTGTGCAACAGCCAATATAGCTGTTCAGGCAGGCAGAAGTGAAAGGGAAGAAAGGGAGAAAAAAAAGGCTGAATGTCATTATTGTGGATTTCTTTGCAGTGGTAGTTCTCATGACTCTTACCTACAATATCAACATTCTAAAATATTTGTGAAGACCCACTTCTGTAATGCTCTTGCACCCATCTCTACCTCTTTTTTTTCTCTTTTTGCCAGCATCTGAAATATACTAACAAATTACACAGTTAATAGTGCTTTCTGGATAGCTGATGAGCCTTCCTCGGAACACTTGCAAATCTATTCATGAATTCCTTATCCATGATTCATAAAGTAAACTCTTGCTCAAAATCTGAATACTTTATTCATAAATAAAATGATATGAGATGGAGAGAAAATAATTTGGTTTGGTTTATTAAAACTCCAGGTGGCACAATATAGCCATCTACAAATTCATTTCAGAAGTTTGTCTCTACGCATGATGGAGAGATTGTTGTTCTAAAACCAGTATGTGTTAATTCAGAGTCGATTTTCTGGTGTGAAGCATGGGGGTTTTGTTATTGTTATGGAAACCTGGAGACTCTTCATCCAGCCATAGTCCTAGCTAGACTCATCCTTGCTTTGGCACCTAGACTACACCAGCACCATCCCTGAGTTAAGTGCCATGGTGCTTCACATCCCATATAGCTTTTTATCAGATGAGGATGGCTGTACCCAAACTGCTGTCAGGAACAGGCAACTGACTTGACCTTTTCCTCTGCCTAGCCATTCCTGAGGGACAGCTAGTTTCATGGGCCAAAACTATGCCAGGTTATCTACGAATAATTAATGGGAGATCTATCAAGCATTTATAATTTACCAGTAATTAATGATTTCCAAGTAAATAATGATGACTATGGATAGTCCCACCCCCGTAGTGGAGCCCATGCACTGGTTCCGCTCCCGGCACTGGTGCAAGACAGGAGAAGCAGGGCATGCATGACCTTGCCCCCACTGAAAGGCTGCAGGAGCAGGAGGCTGGCTGATCTGAAGTAAGCAGGAGCTATGGCAAGCTCTGACATGACCGGCAGGTCATCTTGTGTGCTCTTCAGCCAGTGCTCCCTTCACCTCTGCTGCAGAGCCGATGCAGCTGGCTAGGGGCTGGCAGGTCAGGTGCTCCTTGCAAGAGCCTCAGAGCCCCTTTTGCCCAAGCCCTTAACAGCTACAAGCAATGCTCAGTTGGTGAAATTACACCAGTGCCTGTTGCTTAATGTATGGTTACATAGCATAACACAGGAAGGATCTGAATAACTTCCTCAGCATAACAATATTTTCTAATGGTAGTGTTGTTTTAGCTGTGATAATATAAGCACAGATGCAAGAGAGGCTGTAGGAGGAATATCTATTATCATGCCAGGTGCTACAGCTAAAAAAAAATGGCCGGAATACAGAAGCTGCCCTTTAGTTATTTCACAGAATCCTAGTGAATCTGGATGTGCAAAAAAAATCACTTGTCCATTATATTAATTTCAAGTTATTATAACTAATGCAAAAGGGAATATGTTCACAATGTTTCCTCTCAAAAAAAAAAAAAAAAAAAAGCTTTTAAATTATATTCTTTGGTTTTAAAATCCTACTGAAATACCCTCCTTCCCAAGATACACAAAGCAGAAAACACCTGTCTTGAAATATGTCCAATGTGAGTAATCTCATATTAAAATGCCTCTTCTGTTGTTTGTTTTGAAAAAGGTTGAAGGGGCTGGTAACCAAAAGAAATACTGAAAATGGAAAAAGATCTTGCAGTTACTAAGTAAAACATCTTTTTCAGGGCCTTTTAGTGTGGGGTTTTTTCCACACTTTTTTAGTACTGTGCTCACTTTAACTCTGCTCTTGACCCATTGCGTCTTTTTAAACCGTGTTGTGCTTTGCATCTCATGTGTGACATCCAGCACTATGTGAACATTTCCCAACTTCCCAAAGCAATTTCCACTTTAAGCATATTTCATGAACATTAATGTTATTTTGCAAAACTACTTTTATGTTTTGTCTTTGATTTTCAAGGCAAGATTTTTTTTTCTTTTGCAGTTTTTTCTTTGCTGCTTTTAAGCTCTAATGAAGTATCACCCTGGCATTATTTTTTTTTTTAATTGGAGAATTAATAGATTGGCAAAAGGATCAGAGGTACTCATTTTATACATTTTCTAAAAAGCTTACTCCTTTGTGGTGCTGACTTACTAATTAAACTGGGATTGTTCTCTGCCTTTTTGGAAGCTCATTTGAGGGGTACCAAGAAACAAACAATCTTTACAAGCACAAGTAAAACGGGTCACCAGACCATTGCAGATTCCTCCATTTGGGCTTTATCTGTTATGTATTGAATATTTCTAGTGATCTGCTGAGTAACTTGATTTTCCACTGCATTCAAAGGGAACTGAAGAGACTCCACACTTTGCTGGCCTGATCATTTCTTTGTGAGTCTTTGCCATTCTCACTGAACAGCATTAATAACATTCTGGCTGGGGATTTGAACTCAAATTTGCCAACTGTTTTCTACTAACAAGATATTTCTAGGCTGCTTGTAACTTGCCAAACAGATCTATTTAGAAAAGAAAGGAAGAGCTAAGTTCCTAAGTCTTAACAGCCTAAGATGGTTCCTATACTTCCTGAATATAAATCAGTGCTTCGGATAAGAGTGGATAGGCTTCAATGCACACCGGCAGTCAGGCAATGAAACAAAGCAGATGTCCAATGACACTTTGCATTAAAACTGGCAGTTTATGGTAGCTATCTTGCTTTTAGCAAAATAAAATATAAATTCATAAATGGAATTAAAAAAAGGAAATGAACCAAAGACTATCCCTGTGCATATATATGCATTTATTCCTAGGTTTGTGTAGATTATACAAAATAAGTTTTTCTGTGGCTATGAACCAGGGAACTCATTTTCCTCTACTATTTGTCCAGCCTTGTTGTTTCAAAAAACAAAGGCATTACACATTATTAAATACATTTCAGACTCAAGTGTCTGAATGTATTCACACATCATCAAAACATAGTAATGTGGTGAGATTGCTTCAGGAAATATATATTCAGGTAAATTCTTCCCGCACTATTTCTTCAAGAAGATATAGTTTCATGAAAATCTCCACTAGGAATATTGTATAAACTGTTGTGACTTTCATATCTGGCATTAATGTACTTGAAAATGTTTTACTTTAAGTTGAATCAGCTTCTTCTTTTTGCAGTACAAAAATATAACATAAATCCATGATAGATGCTTATTCTTTTCCCATTATGTAACAGTATGAAAATCACACGTTTTTATAGCACGTTTTTAATTGTTATTGCTAAGACAAATAAGGATATAAATGCTAATACTAATGCAAGTAAAGTAGGAACAAGGAATATTTATGTGAATATACTATTATGCATATTATACTGTATTCTTATTATTCATGTACTGATGCATTTATCAGGATAGATTATAGAAACCTCCTTGAGATGGCTTAAACAAGATTATACACTTCCAGTACTTTTTTGGCATATGGGATGACATCTGCAAAGAAAATCCTGAAGCAAAGCATCATAGTCCTTCCTCATGGATATGTAGCTTAGGTCTGAGAACATAAAAGTCTTTCCTCATCATATGAAGATAAATCAGAAGAAAATTGAACTCAAGCAGTAACTAGTACATTCATACCACTTTACTATAGGGATTTCATTTAGGATTGCAGTCATGTTAGGTTCTTAGATAGGTGATGGAGAAACAAAACAAAATGTACTGTTGCCTGAAACATTTTATTTTTTTTTTTTTTACAGTATCCTAATTTGCTCTGGTAAGGTCTTTACTACCTCTCATTAAATATAAATGGAGTTGGGGTGACTACAATCCCGCGTGAGGGATCTATGTTAGGCGCCACAAATAGGTGGAATGAACCAGATCAAAATAGTCAAGTACAATGAAGCAGGTAGCATGTGTTGAGATTCCTGAGAATATTACACTTATATATAGCTTTTGGGAGCATTAAAATCAGACAGGCAAGCAGATCAATCCATGGGGTCATACAAGGTTTGGCAAGTGCTAGAGAATAAGGCAAAGACCAGAGCAATAGCATGAAAGTGTCACAAGAGTGAATTTGTGCGGTGAATACTGCAGTGCCAGAGCAAGTATTAAAATGATGGAAGTGACGTCAATATGTGAGGAAGAAAAGCAAATATCAAAATGTTGTAGAATGTTCCTGAAGACCCAAGGAAATGTTTAGTATGATTACTTTAGTTAATTTTGAAGCGGGCAGAAGTTATAAATTAGAGGAAACACAGCCCATATTGATAGAAGACCATGAGTAATGCAGCAACATATTCTGTAACAGAGGAGTCTTTCAGAGCTACAGTCAGGAAGGAGCTGGAGGGAACCTTCAGAGGAGATGCCAGCAGTGACTGGCAAGTGATTGCATGCTCTAACCTTCTAGCACTGTCCTCACTGGTCAGTAAATGTAAATAGCCAGGCCCATGTTAAGGAAATAACACCTAGGACTGAGTTTCCTACAAAGTGGTACATTTATAAAATGTAGATTTTATCAGCCCAGCTTGAAGACTTTATTGTGTAAACCAATTGGGCAAAGAGCATTACTTGCAATATAACATACCTACTTTCAGTAGCACATTTTCTTTGTGAATTAACTGCTCCAGAATACAATGCTCAATTAGAATACTATGAGTGGATTCACTTTGAGGTTGTGAAGAGTTAACTCCCTTTGTTGACTTAGGGCATGATTTCTTGGTTCATTTTCCTAGTATCGATTGGGTTGGTATTTGTTTTTTGTGCTTTCAGAAATCTTACTGTTTGCATTAAAGAAGGCAATATTTTCCCCCTCCCTGCATTGCCCACTCTCATCCACCTCCAACCCCAGCAAGAGGCTGATTAAGAAAGCACTGTTTACAGGGTACACAGGTATAAATCTTCTACTTTTAGGGAAGTGCCCTCAGGAAAAAAAAAAAAAAAAAAAGAGTGTTCTACCATCACATAAATGAGTCACCACTAAAAATAAGCTGTTCAACATACATTTTTTTAGAAGTTCTGGGTCCACTCTTTCCTGCTGCAAACCTCTATTTCAAATATGAACATTGGAAACAACAACTTTTTGGAAATGCTGACTTTCCCCAAGTTACATTCATTTAGCTGATACCAAGGCATAAGTGCAGTCAACAGCAGGAATCTTGCCCCAAAGCTGCCCCTTTTGCTTTTGCCAGAAGCTTCAGGTATGAGATGCCCATGCCTAAAGAGCTGATCTCTGTTTCCCTTTGTCATGTTTTTTTCCAATTTTGCTGCTGCTGCCAACAGCAATACACAAGTTGTCTTGATGGGTGTCTTGGTGGACTGGAAGGATCAGGGGCCCAGGCTGAGCTTAAAGGAGCCCCTGGGCTATGGGCAGAGGTCCCAGGGGAGGCTTGGTGTCCTCAGGGACCAGTACCCTCTTTCCCTGCCGTGAACATCCTCAGTCTTCACAGCAGCTTCCCAGCCTGGCCAAGAACCTCTTGGAATCTGCCTGATTCCTCTCAGCCATCCTTCAACGTTGCCCACCCCCTTCAGCTCTATGCCTGGTCTATAGCCACAGATTTTTACTTTGTTTCCTAGAAGAGAAGAAAAAAGTTTGTTTTGCCTTCATGTTAGGGAAAGCAAAACTCAATTTTGTCTCACAGTGCTGAAAGAAGCTTTGTATTGTATTTGAAATTAAAAGTAATTGATCTGAATCTTGAGTTAGCACTTCAAGGCTTAGTTTAAAATAAACAATTTTCAGCAGATGACACAAAAGTAAAGGATGAAAGGTTAAAAAAAAAAGGTAAATTCATCTTGACTGAGTAAAATATCTATAATTTTTAAATAACTTGAGTAGACAGGTTAAAGCTCTTTCGTGGCTTTTTCAGATGCCATTTCACTGTTAAATACAAGTTTCAGGGATACCAGTTATTCCAAAGGATCATTTGTTATTTAAAAATATTTAACCAGGCTTTCCCAAAACATTGAGGTAAAGCTCTTCACATCGTGAACAATTTTCTGGAGCAAAAATACTATGGCACTGAAGGAAAATCTAAGCTTCCAAAATATATATATATGGTCTTACAATATCCAGGTTTAATGATCCCAGATTTAATTAATCGTTTTATACAATCAGACCTAACAGTTCCTCCAAAGGTTCTGCTATTGTGGAAGGGATATCCTGGGAGTGAAATCCAAAGAAATCAAAAGAGAAATGACAAATTATTTGAAAGAGGCAAACACTTCCTCTGAGGAATCAGGCTTTTTGGAAGGTTTTATGACTTATTTTGTGGGAGCAAGTATTGATTCCTTAGACAGTGCTCACTCACAGAGTTCTCTGTTATCTCAAAAATGTTCTACAATTTTGAGACATGAAAAAAAGCTGAAAATTCTAGTGGAGTAGGCGAACTAGCAGTATAATAACCCTGCCCTAGGTCTCAGTAAATATAGCCTGATTCAGCTAAATTAACAGCAGCTGTGAACTTTTCTGCAATTATTCTGTGCTTATGCTTGTGTAGTTGGGAGCAGGAATCAAACCTCAGTTTTGCAGCATCCCAAGCATTAGCAGCACTGGAGACTACCCACCTGGCAGCTTTCTGCTGCATCAGCCTACAAGAAGGTTACGTCTGTTTTTGAAATGCAACCGGGGTGAAACTTACACTATATCCATTGTTCTGCCCTTCCCACCTTTCCACAAGTGAGGAATCTTTTCCAAGGTATTAAGCCAGTTTATCCTGATATCTCATTGCCAATAATCCAATGTCCTTCACTTTAAAGGTTTACTGTGCTAAGTAACCTTCTCTCATTTTGAGATGTATATAGAAATCTAACAGGATTTTCCTATAAATATCAGTAGATACATTTTTTTTCCTATTCAATTATTGGCTTTTTCAGTCTTGCCACATTAACCATCACCTGAAAACTCTTCACTTCACTATTCTTTCTTAGATCCTTATCAGATGTTGTTTCAAAATAGTTTCCTGTGAGCTTAAAATGATATGGGTGAATGTAGTATAACCCCAGTGGTAGGGAACTTCTGGAGGGATAACAGGATACTGCTACACTTCTGTATTTGCATCTGTTTTGTTTGCATGCCATGTTAAGCATGTCTTAAAACAGAAATGAATAATAATTCAGATTTTGCAAGCAATGGTCTTAAAACCAAAGAGGTTTGTACTAGCCAAATCCAATTTAATTGGATGGTTAAAGCACTAAACAGTCAGGGTGAGATCCACAAAGATTGGTTCTGTGACGTTGGTAAGAGATTCACCTCACCCACCTTCAGTCATCTAACGTTAGTAACCTCAGTCTACACTGATAAGCCATTGATAATAGAAAAAGATAAGATGGAGCTACAGGGTGGTTCACACCACTTACCTAGTGTGCCATCTAAGGATGCTTCCTTCTTTTCTTGTCCATCCTGGGTTATGCTCATGGCTCATACTTAAATGTGTAATCTTTATTCAGCTGCAAGTGAGCTGGGGATTGTCCTAAATATCAGGCCTTTTACATCTGGCTCCTCTTAGGCCCATTTTAGGCACCAGGGTTCCTAATAAAAGGAATGGGGGAATTACGCCTTTTCTAGCAGACTTTCAGCAGCTAGGTTGCTGCAAGATGAACTGCAAATGACAGCAGCAAGAACAACGAGGAGAGGGATGTGTTTCCTCATAAAGGCAGTAGAACTTAAGTCTCCTATGCGTTTACTGCCAAAAGATTTCACCTCTTCAGCTGGTTTGGGGCTTCTTTTTAAAAGGTGGGCGATAGCAAGATCTTCAAAGCATTAGTAACGTACCCTCTGTATACTAAACTGAGGACATGAGTACTGAATGGGAGTCTAGGAGGCTGTTCCCTCTTCTACCTGTGGGAGCCAAAATGACATGCCCTCAAAGGTTTTTAGCACTTGTCTGCTTAAGCTGTATATGAATGCACAGAGGGAAATGGCCCAGAGGAGCAGACAGAGAGATGAGGGATTGGCAGTAAGGACAATAAGCTACTGCAGGAATGTTTCCCTTCTCCCATTGCAATATCAGCATTTTATCCAACAGCTACTGGAAACAGAGTCTGGGTTATATGCTCTTTTTCCCACATGTAACTGACATTGAAATCCAGGAAAATATTGTTGGCAGTTGGACTAGATGAACATTGTAGGTCCCTTCTAAATTAAATAGTCTATTCTATTCTACTAAACAAATGCTTATTTCTTACTGCATTCATCGAGCATGTCTATGACACAATATTTATAGAACCACAGAATCATAAAGTCAAACAGTTTGGGTTGGAAGGAACCTTTAAGGACCATCCAGTCCAACTACCCTGCCATGGGCAGGGACATCTTCCACTAGACCAGGTTGCTCAAAGCCCCATCCAACCTGGCCTTCAACATTTCCTGGGATGGGGCATCCACAGCTTCTCTGACCAACCTCTTCCAGTGCCTCACCACCCTTATGGTAAAAAAATTCATCCTTATGTCCAATGTAAATCTACCCACTTTCAGTCTAAAACCGTTTGCACTTGTACTGTCATTACAGGTCCAGGTAAAAAGTCTTCCTCCATCTTTCTTATAAGCCACCTTGAAGTATTAAAAGTCCAATAAGGTCTCCCTGGAGCCTTCTTTTTTCCAGGCTGAACACCCCCAACCCTTTCAGCCTTTCTTTATAAGAGAGGTGTTCCAGCCCTCTGATAATTTTTGTGGCCCTCCTCTGGACCCATTCTATAAGTTCTGTGCTTTTCTTGTACTGGGGACCCCAGGACTGGATGCAATCAGTATTTAAGCTTAAATCAAACCTTGCTTTTGCATCAGTTGCATTGCCTGTATCTGATGTGACTCAGTTGGGTCTTTTGGTCAGAATACTGAGGTATGGGGTGGACTTTCTAATGCTTTGTCTTTAAATGTTGTCAGGACACAACTGTATTTCACCAGCTGGCTCTGAAAATTCAAGCCTGAATTTGAAAACAGTTACCAAAAATACTCTGTGGTGCTATATAGTGCCACAGCTTTAGTGTTTTCCTGCTATGGAACTAGCTTGCCCTGTCCTATGGGGCAGGAAGGCAGCAGACCACCCACAAGAGCTGCATCTTGCCCATGAACCTTACAGGTGAATGAGAGTCCTGTGGAAGGAATGCACAGAAGCGCCTGACCACTGGGTGGATGGATGTAGTTTCAGATCTTGACAAGATTTTGGAGGTTTTCCACTTACTGATGTGCCAGAAATAGAACAAGGACTGGGATGGAAGGATAATAAGAGGATAAGGATTTTCACTGTGGTCCCTCAAAAAACTAGGGAAAATTCATTGGTGTGCTTTTTCATGTCCTCACCTTCTGAAACAGGTTTGCAGAAAAATTTAAATGTTTTGATTATCTCCAAGTTGCACTATCAAATGCTTATAGCTGTTGCAGCTAATCAGTAGAGACCTAACAAAGATGAAATGACAGCATTCTCCATTTTCTTGTTAATAGGGAAACTGAACAGTACAAAGCAGATATATATATCTAACTTTTTATTTTTATTTTTATTTTTATTTTTTATTATTTTTATTTCTTATTTACTTTACATTGAGAACAGACTTTTAATAGTATTTTTTCTGTTTTTATTGAGTATATCATTGTCTTTACCAGTAAGAGGATTTTAAAAAACCCACATCATTAACTGAATTCCTATAGGTGTCAGCACCCTGTGATGTGTGAATGCTGAGCTGCAAAATGCATCCCATGAGCAGCAGAAAAGTACATTCTTTCAGGTACCTTTGCCCTTGTTATCCACCTTGTTCAGATTCATGTTTCGTGCGCTGTGAGACTGGGCTCCCTGGGGCAGGCATTGACCTCTTTCTAGCAAAGCATAAGCAAGGCATTCATTGGAAATGAAGCAAAAGGAGCATCTTTTTCCTTTCTTGTGGGATCATTTTTACTTAGGAGGAAGCAAACATAGAAGTATCTGTGTTCTTTGAATAAAAAAAATTTTTAGTTCTGTGCTTGCCAGCTCTTAAAGAGAAACAGACTGAAAACAAGAAGCAAAATTAAATTGTTCTGCTCTGATATTTTTTAACAGTCTCCCAAAATAAGCCATTTATTTTGGTATTTTTACTAACAGAACTCCCAGCATTCTTCTTAAAAATGCCTGTGTTTAGGATGCGGCTTCTCACATTTTTTCATTACCACAACGATGAGTCCCCATGCAAATCTGGGAGATCCTGCGTTACCAGGCAAGGCAAGTTGCCAACAATTGCAAAGTGTAAAATTTTCATCCTGTTCTTTCTATGACGGCAGTTTTCCCCAGAAAGCCTTTCTGAAAGCATGAAATTCTCATTTGGATATGCCTAGGCAGGAAGGTAAGGAATTTTCCCTTACCTGCCAGTATCCTTTCCCAGCCTGTGCAGCATTTGAAAGTATAGCAAAATAGGGTAGGACACAACTCTGGTAAGCTGCAGATGGCTCCAGCAGAGCTGGAGCTCTGGGAAAATGTGCTAGCAGCATTGCTGGCCAATGAGACTCAACTTATTGTAGCATCTTCATCTGAGAGTGTAGGGCTGGGCCATAGGCATGATGCCCTTAGATCCCTACCAAAGTCACATGGAGCAGGCCAGGGAATAGTCAGGCTCTGTCCCTTCTGCCCTTCATTTTAATCCAACAGCAAATGGCTTCCTCGTGCCAAAGTTTGAGTGGAAAAAGAAAGCCTCGCTAAAGTCTCTCTGAAGTACAGCTGCATCAGTAATGATGCAGTTCCCTCACTATCTATGGCTCTGCTTAGAGTCACCACCCAGGTTTACAGCATCTTTTGTGTGTTCTTTACGGATTTTTTTAGCAAAACATTGCTTTGAGTTACAGCCTCCTTTTCTCTGTTACTGCTGATGTTACCTTCAGTGTTGCATGAGTAGATAAGAAAAAGACTGAAGGCACACTCCTGTTCTTTCTTCCAGCTGCTTCTGCATGCCAGCTGGCACTGCAGCTGATGGTGCACATGGACATCAAGTGCTATGACATGAGATGTCTTTGAATCTTCAGGGATATTAATGCAGCTGGGAAAAATGACACATAGGACCTCATCATTGACAGAATATGACATCACATTGTATGATAAAATAATTCAGACTTTAGTGTAATAGAAGGAAGTTGTTTCAGGCCTTTAGCCAAAGATTCTGCAGCTAAATGAGTTCATAGGAAGTCTGTCTTTTGTATTTTTACTTTCCTTGGAGTACCTCTAATATAAATGGTAGTTTATCCTTGGATGCTGGTACCAGCATAGTGTCAGCAGAATTTATTGGTATTCTTTACTTCTAGTACTCTGCACAACAAAACTTTTTCACCACTAAGAAAAGCACACATCATAGCAAAAATATCACATACTTTGAGTTACATCTCAGTACTGATTCACACAATATGTTAAATTGGAAGTATTTTGTAGAGAAAAATACAGTTAGTTGCAAGTGAAAACTGAATATTAAATGAACTAGTGTCAGCACTCTGTACTGATAAATTGGTTTTAATTCAAAGGAACAGGCAGCACTTTCAATTAATCTTTACCATATCAAATAATTGTGCAATTTAGAATTCCATTAAATACTTCCAGAAAGCATGAATTTCCAGAAATACTGAACTTTGCCACTCTGTAATTGGCAACAATGTAGATATGGGCAGAAACTAGAGCTCTCCAATTAAATATCCATTACATTTTAATGCATGCTGTGGACAAAGGAGTGTAGTGTTGTTGTACATCTTTATTTTAGAAGGGGTTTAGAAGTTATCACATGACAGTCTTACAAACAATCAAGGGAAATACTGTCCAGATTAAACAACTTTATCATGAACATGAAGCTGGTGGAAAACTGTTTTGGGAAAGAATTAACTGTGGCTTATTGTCAGAGTGAAAAGATGTTTATTGTGTGGTATCACAAAAGTCTGTCTAAATCTCGGCAATATTTTTCACTGATGACAGTGGAAGCAAGAGCATCTTTATTAAATTTTCATACGTTATGAAACTCTAGGTCTGCAAGTACTTTGGAAGACAAGATAAAATTAAAAAAAAAAAAAAAGACCCGCTGTTTTAATATGCTTAAGTAAAATATAACTCAGTAGCAAAAAAGGATTTTACTTAGGCGGGAACAAACTAAGATACAAATGCAAAATGGGAAATAACAGATTCTGCAGAAAAGGACTTGAGGGCTATTATGGGCTGCAAAATGAACATTTGCCAACATTTATTGTTGTATTATGAAGAAACAGCTTCTCTGTTGGGAAACACAAACCACAATGGCATACGAACTTTTTTTAAAAGAGTTTTCACCTTCTTTCCTTCCCTTCCAATTCCTTACCTTGAGCACTCATCCAAATTCAGATTGAAAGGGAACTGTAGTCAAAACTCCTGCTCAAAGCAGGGTCTCTGCAGGTCTCCACTTGTTACCGGCCTCCAGGTAGGGTGTGACCCATTAGTCCAGTCATCCAGATGTTTTTTTATCCATCTGGCCTTCCACTATGCTGAGTCTAGTGTAGTGTGATTTTAGGAATGGGCATGGGTGGGACAGGGCATGCGAATATTGATAATTGTCCAAAAGGAACCAACAAGATCTAGAAAACATGACCTACAGGAAAAAATGAAAACATTTCAGCTGGAGAGTCAGAGAAGGAAAACCAGGAAGGTGCTATAATAACAGCCTTCTAATATATTATGGTAGCTCGCAGAGGAACTGTAGAAAAACTAGTGTAATCAAACTCAAAGCAAAGTCTTCTAGAGAAGGAAGGTGATTTCTTTTTCCCCACAGAATGTGTAAATAGATTGATTTTTCACACTCGTACTCTCATAGATTTCATTCACTCGGCATACTCACACATTCTAAGCCTAAAACAACTATTGCTTTTCAGTGATATGGGAGACAAAGTATAAGTAATTTGGTATGTCCCTGAAAAAGCTTGCACATATGCAAACAGTACATACCCAAATTCCTTCCAAAGATATGCCTGTGCCTCTGTGTATTGTGTAGGTAGTACTGACATATATCTAGGAAAGATATGGAAGAATTCCCCTCTATGCATCTGTTATGAGATGATAATTACACAATGTCTGTTTAAGTGTACTTGGGGATTTTTAGGTTTAGTAATTTCTGGTAACTTTTTGGGAGGTATTAGATTTAAATCTGTTCTAAATATTTTATCCATTGTGCACATTTATTTTCAGAGTTCTGTTTGATGAGAGAAGTTCAGATTATTAATGTTTCTAAAATGTCCTAACCCTACATGCTGAATAGGACAATCAATACAGCATACAGGAAAAAAAAAAAAAAAAACAAAATAAACAAACCAAAAAACCCAAACATGCAGTACAATTTAAAATTAGGTTTTTCCTCCTTTAACAATTCAAGCAAACCTATTTTTTTTAATTGGGACATTCAGACTATTTATGAGACATATCAAAGAACAGTAAGTTTACCACCCTCTGTACTAATTTGGCACATATGTACATGCCATCAGTTTTCACTGGTTACTTTCATCTCCAAAATCTGTTTTCTATGCTTAACATCCAGATATTTATGTAAACTAACATATGACAGATTAATTAATGTAATTTTGTCTGTAACTTGCTGCATTATGCCTATTTATGTTTTGCAGTGAAAAAAAAAAAAGCAATTTTGCATATACTTTGCTAAGCCTTGTAAATTGAAGCTATTTCCTTTGGAATTAATCTCTAGCTCATTTTAGGTCTGCTCCTCTGTTGACTTAATAGGTGGTTTTTTGCCAGGAACCAGCACACAAACGATTTAAATCACTAGATATCATTATTTAAACACAACTTACATATTTTAAAGGGCAAAAGACTGTATACTGTAGCCTGCAGGTCAGCTACACCAATAATGCAACTGAACGTTAGGAGCAACGCTCCTTATACTCTAAATTGCCTGTTATTTCAGTTTGGACTTGATATTGTCTAGAGGAAATACCATTTAGCTAGTTCTCCACACTGTTTCTCCTTTTTTTCTTTTAATCTCTTTTTCCATAACGTGGCTTTCACAAAGAAAAAAATGTTAAGCGTATCTGATAATGTTTGATTCCTTGAAAGCAAAAGTAACCCAAGTTCCCTGTGGATCCAAAAGTGCACTTAATTAGTCCAACCACATAATTTCTCAAAGAAAATCATTATTCCAGTAGTGTAAATGAAGGTCAAATGAAGGCAATTCACTAGGATTTTCTATCTCAGAATTTCAGTTATGTCTACTTGCAATTTTTATTTTGCATAGGCATGTTGTAGACCTTGCTGAAATTAAAAACTGCATGCAGTTTAAATAACTATTGACAAAAACAGACAAAAAAAGGATTGTGACTTCCTTTGTGTACAATACCTTCTAAAATATTTGCTACACGCAATCATATGAGATACAGTTCAAATCATTTATCATACAGGGTCAATCACAGACCCTGTTAGCCTTTAGGACACAGAAGGCCATAGAAGCCACTGCATATAGTTGGAAACTTTAGAAAAACATTTAAAAAAATTAAATGGTCATGTAATAGGTCCCTTAGTGTGAATTTAAATGCAGCTGTCTTATATCTTCCAATCCAATAAATTCCTATATTTCTTGAGTGAACAACCTGTGGCTTATGAGAGTGTTCTTAGTAACAATCTGAGGAATTACTTCCATTATGTCAGGGGGTTCAGATTTTAACTCATTCTTTGCACTTAAAAACTCATTGGAAATATAAAGTTTTATTTGCTACTGTCAAATATGCCCATGATGATTGCAAAAATGTATTTATAGTTAATGACAGTCTATTTAACAGATTAATGATTCAATTTATCATTGAATCATACATATTAGTATGTAGAACCAAGTGTACACATTGGTGTTGTAGTACAGCAACTGCATTGATTTGTTTCATCTCCATTCCAGTGGACATCAGTGAGTTAGGCAATTTATAAGAAAAGAATAAAAATATGTTGTTTCCCCAAAGAGTTTGTTCTTTATACTTCTAGAGATAAAGATATAACTTTTCTTGTTGCACACTTTTCTGAGAAACCATGCATTATTTACAGGAAATACCTTGTCTTTGTACTGCATCATGATGCAGCTGTTATTAAAAACCATCTACCCTTGTGGGAAGAGAGGATTACAGCAGAAGAATTCATAGGTTCTGCATCTGAATGCGTTGCTTCATAGAAAACACAGTGGGGTTTTGTAGGAACACCAAGATTGATGTAACCACCTGAAGCTCATGGTAGGATCAGCCATATAGTTAAAATATAAATGTGAAAATAAGCACAAGGAAATCACAAAGGTAAGAGAGAAAAGGATAATAAACCTATGATATGTGGTGCCCCAGGACAGCTTGGAGCTTTGCTTGAGGAGCGGTTTAAACAATTTCTGAGAAACACCACCACCATCCCATCTGTATTAGTAAATAAAACATGATAGGTCCTGATTAGAAGATGAATGTTAAGGTATTTTGAAGTCAGATGGGTAACCCTTTTCACCACAAGGAGAAAAAGGCATCATTCACCCTGCCTGTTGAGAACAAACAGCCTGTGGTATATTCTCTTCAAATGACTCCTAGGGTCTGTCTGGAAGCCTGGAAAAGTGGATCAAAGTCATGCTGATGAGTGTGCTAGCCGTTACCAAGGACAAATAGTCTTATCCAGTGATCAAACCTGTGCTCTTGGTCTGTGTAAATGGAGACTGAGGGAACATGTAAAGAAAGTGTTGGAAATAGCTGTGAGGTAAAGACACAAAATATTTCAACACAGAGGTAACTTACGGGACAGAATGGGGAAGATAATCTGTTTCAGATATGTAGACTTAGTAGTACCTTGATATTTTGCATGTGTTCATGCCTTCTATATGAAGTAGATTAAATAATTCAAGGCACTATCTGAAGCAAGTAGGTCCTTTATTTTAACAAGCCTCTAGTCCTTTCAGGAGGATCAGTTTGTTTCATACAGCAGACATTTAAAACCCTTTCTTCTCTATTGATCTCACCTGAATTTCATTGTTTCATTGAATTTCCATCCTCTTTTTTTGTGTGTGGGTTTGTTTTTTTTTTTGTTGTTGCTGTTTGTTTGTTTGTTTGTCTGTTTGGTTGGTGTTTTTTTTTACTATGCTGACTTAATCTTTGCTCCTAACAATACACAGCACACTATGTTCCCAGAGAACAACGTAAGGCCATCTATATTGCTATACTAAGACAGTTCAGAGTCCATCAGTCATCTCATCTACTTTACCTATCATCTGTCTCCACTGGGTAATAGTAGCTGCTTAGGTAAGGATTTACAAAAACAACAAGAATTCAGCAATCATTGATCATTTCCTGGAATATTTTCCCAGTTCTTGTCAGTGTGCAACTCAGGGATTTCTTGAGCCAGAAGTAGCTGCTTTTGGTATTCAGCAAAACTTTAATACACTTTCATTTGCATGTCTCCATGCAACTGCTTAGATGTGAGCTAGAGATCTAAGCTTTAATTACAGTTAATGGACTGACATATAGTTAATGAACTGTCTAGTCAAGACAAGGCAGTAGAACATAGAGATTTAGTTCATGCTAAAGTAAATATCCAGGGTTCAGATGCATAAACACGAATGCCTGGTGTCTTCTGAAGTACCCAAGTTTATCCCACCAGCTCTGGTCAAGAAAGGAAAGGTCTCTTTCAGGTTTAACATCCACCTGCAAGTTTCTAGGGTGTCTGAAATGACACTAAATGCCAAAGTTAAAGCAAATAAGCTGAGCCTTTTGTATTTACTAGTTACAGCTGGACTTCCCTGCAGCAGGTTTACCCAGCTGCTTCTTGAACTTCAGTAACCTGTCAAGTCCACAACATCGTGTGGCAAGGTGCTGTATACAGCTCATGTACGCTTTGTGTGAGAACATGCTTCCTTTTCTTTTTTGTTTTGTTTTTGTTTGGTTTGTTTTTGTTTCACTTTACAATGTTTTGCATCTAACAATGACTTCATTTAATTCTCTCTGATTCTTTTTACCAGGAAGATTGAACAACCATTTTGTATTCAATTAATCATGATTGTTTAGGTTGATTTATTATCTAGCCCCTCCAGCTACTAGGACTCCACACTGATGACCACATCTAGAATATCCCAGACATAATTTTTTTAAAAAAACTTTAAAACGCATCTTGCAGGCTAAATTGCAACTTTCCAAGCAATTTAGTTGCCCCAAACCTCTGATCATTCAGCCTTGGCTGATTTCCATCTGCTTGATTTTGAGGCTTTATTCTCTTGCCAAGTTCTAACGCTCTTGGGATCTTTTACTTTTTGAGACAGTCTTCTACATTGTCTCATGCACTATGTACTGTACTGTCTGTCTTGAAGTTACTTTCCTTTTAAGCACACATTAAGTGCTTTTCTGAAATGATGCCCAAACTGCCAGTGTTTTCAACCAACATGCTTTCTTTATTTATTTCAATAAAATCATCATTACAATCACAAAAATGAAAGAGATATGTATGTGTATAAATATATATATAAAGATATTTTAAACGAAATTGGAAATCATGTAAAACTCAGTTTTTGTTAAAATATGGGCTAAGTGTTGGACATAGTTTAAACAAAAAATTTGGGAGCCAATGCATCTTTTGTGGAAATTTAAACTAAGAAAAACATTTTTTCGGCCTTTTTAAAAGAGCATATGTTTTGAAAACAAGTTATTGACATTCTTAATAATAATTAAAAAAAATCTGGCCAGAAAACTTAATTAAATTAACCCAGGCAAATCATTAGGCACTCTCATGAAGACTTGTATTCAGATAGTTAGAAAACTTAAAGCAAAAGCTAAACATTAAAACCATAGAACCTGTGATTAGAAGTGAAAAGAAAGGTTTAAAACTCAGAAAATCACACCTGCCAAGTTTTGTACAGATCTAGTAAGAATTCATGCTGATGGTCCTTTGGATGCCTATCACTCGAACTACAAATATTTTTTTAGAATACACTATTTCAGTTGGAAAGGACGTACAAATACCATCTAGTCCAACTACTTGACCAAATTCAGAGCTGACCAAAAGTTAAAGCATGTTTTAAGGGAATTGTCCAAATGTCTCTTAAACACTGACAGGGCTGGGACAATGGCCACCTCTCAAGAAAGTCTATTCCAGTGATTTTCTGCCCTCTTGGTAAAAAAATGCTTCCTAATGCCCATTTTAAGCCTACCCTGGCACAGCTTTGAACCTTTCCTACACGTCCTATCACTAGATCCCAGGGAGAAGAAATTGATGCCTCCCTCCCCACTTCCCCTCCTAGGAAGCTGCAGAGAGCAATTAGGTCACCCCTCAGCCTCCTTCTCTCCAAACTAGACACTCAGCTGCTCCTCACAGGACATGCCTTCCAGCCGTTTTGCCAGCTTTGTTGCCCTCCTCTGGACGTTCAAAGACCTTCACATCCTTCTTAAATTGTGGGGTCCTGGACTGCACCCAGTACTCAAGGTGATAACCACCTCCTTTGACCAGCTGATGATACTGTGATTGATGCGCCCCAGAATGTGGTTTGTCCTCCTGGCTGCCAGGGCACATGTGTGCTGTTTTGTGCTGCCCTGATTAAATATCTGACAGGGCCATTGCATTCATGTTCTTGTACAGAGATTTTTGAAAAGTATTTAAAGAAATACATGATAAGAATAAAATATTTTTCGAATAAAAATACCTTGTGAAATTATGACACGGTGTACCACCTAAAGCAAAACCCAGATGAAACGTACAGACTAAATGGCGTATATATACACATATGTGTATACACACACACACACATACATGTACATACATATACACACACATATGCATATATAAGCATATATACCTACCTAGTTCTATACATTTCAATAGATAAGTAAGTAAGCAGGTAGGTACATAGATAGATACAAAAAAATCTTATTGCTGAGAGAGACGCAGGCATTTTTTCATTCACCTTCCTCTGTATCATAATATTCTGGAGAATTCTAAGGGCTCTTCACAAGAAGTAGTGTTTACCCTGAAGAGGCAGAAAGCACAGCTATACCTAACTCCTTAGAGGTGTATCTTGGTTGGCATTTTGTACCAAAACATTTCAGAAAAAAAGTACAGCAAAGTATAATGAATACGTCCTCTATCCTTTTGACCAATGCTGAATTACATTTCTCACCTAACATTCTGTTGTAGCACTGAAATCAATAGAAACTATTTTATTTCAAATAAATGTCTAAATTTATCTGAAGAAATGTACTTGTCTTGAACTGTAAATATTTTGCTTTAAATTTCCAGATGCAAATTGGATGCTTCCTGATGAGTAAAATTAATTGAGAGTAAATGTAATTTTCATGTGTTGAACAAAATATAAAAAAATAATTGTTGTGGTTTAACCCCAGCCAGCTACCAAGCACCACAGCCATTTGTTTGCTCCCTCTCACCCAGAGGGGTGGGGAGGAGAACTGGAAAGGAATGTGAAACTCGTGGGTTGAGATAAGAACAATTTAATAGTTAAAGCAAAAGCCGAGCACACAAGCAAAACAAAGCAAGGAATTCATTCACGACTGCCCATGGGCAGGCAGGTGTTCAGCCATCCCCAGGAAAGCCAGGCTCCATCACGCGTAGCTGTTACTGGGGAAGACAAACGCCATAATGCCAAATGCCCCCACCTTCCTTCTTTCCCCACATTATATACTCAGCATGACGTCATACAGTATGGAATATCCCTTTGGCTAGTTCAGGTCACCTGTCCTGGCGGTGTCCCTTCCCAATGTCCCATGCCCCTCCAGCCCTCTCGCTGGGAGAAGAAACCAAAAACTCCTTAACTTAGTATAAACATTACCTAGTGACAACTAAAACCATCAGTGTGCTATCAACATTGTTCTCACATCAGAGCCAAAACACAGCACTGTACTAGCTACTAAGAAGAAAACTAAATCTATCCCACCTGAATCCAGGACAATAATAAATCACAGAAGTTTTGCACAGCTGAAAAATATCCATTACTGTATATAAAAACTTGTCTTCAATGTTTCTTTTGAATATTTTTTCTTTGATAACACAGAATTGTAATTAGCCATATTTTTGAAGAGTACCCTCAGTAAATGAGCAGAAAAAGATGATAACATCAGCTTGAAATATTTAACAAATATTTGAGGTTCCTCCAGTCAAGAATATGACTGGGGCAGAATCAGAAGTATTAGAGACTCTCAGAACAGAAAAGATTGATTCAAAAAATAATGTACTTTTACAAAACACTAACCAAGTATTCTAGCCACAGAGCACATGAAAAGCTTAAATTAGGAGTTTTTCCTATTTCCTATTTCTACTATAGCCTCCTATTTCATCTCCTGAATAAGACAACAGCAAGAAGAAAACCCACACAAACTTAAGGAAGTTTTCATTATAACACGCAAGTTCCTTTCATGAAAGTGCTGTGTATTTTTCATTCTTACCAGACATGAAGTTATATTATTGAGAGCAATGCATCAAACCACAATAAATCTTTGACTACTCATTCTTACTGTTCCATGAAGGTGGACTACAGTATAGAGAAAGAAGTTTTGTGCAGCATTATTTTTTTTTCCAATTCCCCGTTTCGGACAATCTTTGTCTTTTTTCATTCCTGTAGCCTTAGAGATAGAGCGAAGTATGACTCCATCATCCTAAAGGTGATGGAAAAGAAAGTTACATTGATTAACTCACTTCAGTGGCTGATAATGAAAGAAGATGCTTTAGTGATTCTGGGTTTTTTGTTGAGGGTCTAGGGTTGTCAATGTTGTCAAGGCATCTGTCAACTGCTGTTGTGTGGTTTGTTTGTTCTTTGTGTATTTTTTTCTTTCTGCATTAAAACACGTCTTAGATGCCAGCACATCTACTTACATTTAATATCTGTTTGGTTTAAAAAGTCATCAGTTTTCACTGGAATTTTTTCAGTTTATGAACCATCTCAGAAACAGTAAGATAATGAGAATTAGTCCCTGTCATTTTGTTATGATTTTCAAGATGTCACGGCCGTGGTGATCCATTTCTCTATGGGGTTTAGCCACAACAGTATTGCTCATGTTGACTGTTTTACCACTCTGTTCCTAAGGGAAATATAGTCATAATCTAGTTGCTTCCAAACATGCTGATATTTCAGCCTGTGACTTGCTTACAGAACAAACTAACCAGTCAGGAAGATGAAAAATTGTTACTTTTCTTTCTGGAACAATATCATTCAGTGTGACAGGGGAAATGATAGTTCACACATGAGAAGTTACTTTTTTTATATTAAGGCAAGTGTCACAACACAACTTTTGAAAAGCAATGTAAAAAAATGCAACAATTAAAATAAACAACCAGGAGAATAATCCCTTAATTTTCTGAAATATGCACTTACAAATATTTTTATTTATTTATTTAAGTAATTAAGTATTACTCAAGCTATAATGAGTAGGAGAAACAGGATTTCTTTATAGAAACCTGTTATCAGTGATCATTTTATAGGAGATGTAGGCCTATCATCCCTACTACTTTCTGAGAAAAGTGGTTTAAGATTTTCCATGTTGCATTGGTTGTGATAATGTTATTCTCCATGGTAAATGCTATTGTTATGAATGAAAACATGATTGGAACTGTATTACTGGAGTTTTCATAATGGTTTAGAAAAAAAAGACAGAGAATGGAAGAACAATTGCTTCAGATTAGGGCTCTGTATGGACTGATGGATGCTAAACTTCAAGTCCCTGTTGTATCTGGGGCAGATAATTAAACTTGGATTTCCCTCATTTCAAGTTGTCTACCTACCTATATTTATCCTGGCATTTATGCCTTTGCTACTTTTTGTGGGAAAAAAACCCAAAACACAGAATCATAGAACCATAGAACCATTTAGGTTGGGAAAGACCCTTAAGACCATTGAGACCAGTCATTAACCTAGCACTGCCAAGGCCTCCACTAAACCATGTCCCTCAGTACCACATCTACACTGTCTTTAAAATACCTCCAGGGATGGTGACTCAACCACTTCCCTGGGCAGCCTGTTCCAATGCTTGACAACCCTTTCAGTGAAGAAATTTTTCCTAAGAGCCAACCTAGACCTCTCCTGGTGCAACTTGAGACTGTTTTCTCTTGTCCTATTGCTTGTCACTTGGGAGAAGAGGCCAACACACCCTGCCTACAGCCTCCCATGTAGTTGTAGAGAGCAATAAGGTCCCCCCTCAGCCTCCTTTTCTCCAGGCTATATGACCCCAGTTCCCTTAGCCACTCCTCACAGGACTTGTTCTCTAGAACCTTCACCAGCTCCATTGCCCTTCTCTGGACACGCTCCAGCACCTCAGTGTCCCTCTTGCAGTGAGGGGCCCAGACCTGAACACAGGATTCGAGGTGCGGCCCCACCAGTGCTGAGTGCAGGGGGACAATCACTGCCCTGGCCCTGCTGGCCACACTGTTTCTGACACAAGCCAGGATGCTGCTGGCCACCTTGGCCACCTGGGCACACTGCTGGCTCATGTTCAGCTGGCCATCAGCCAGCACCACCAGGTCCTTTCCCACCAGGCAGCTTTCCAGCCGCTCTGCCCCAAGCCTGTAGCGCTGCGTGGTGTTGGTGTGACTCAAAGTCAGGACCTGGCACTGAGCCTTGCTGAGCCTCATATATTTTGCTTCAGCCCAATCGATCCAGCCTGTCCAGATCCCAAAAACCTTTATATTTCTTTCATAGCACCATAAGAAAACGTTATTAAACTTGGAAATTTTTTAAACAATGCAATATTCCGGTCAGAGAGACTGCCCTCCATTTTTTGTCCACCTTGAGCTTATAGGCAGATTTTTAAAGGCATTTAGATGCCTGACTCTGTTAGGCCCATAGGGGAGAGATATTGCATAACCGATAAACCTATTATTAGGTTTCTTTTCTTCTGAAGTAACAGACTCAGTTGGGTAGCGATGAGCAATTATTCCTCCCTGAGTTTAGAAGGTGGCTCCCAACCCATTTCTGAGCTTTGCAGATGGAGTCCAATCCATGCTTTCTGTCACTGTTACAGGCATATTCAAATTGGATGCAGTTTTTTCAGGCAGATTGGTGTCATTGATTGTCACCTTGTAAGGGCATACAGGACACTGTTACAAAAAGCACATAACGGAGGAGCAAATTTATTCGAAGTACTATAAAGGAACTTCCAGATTCTAAATCTGATCTGACATCTAAGGCTTTGGGATTCTTCGTGCTTGTCATGCACATCTGACAAACTAGTCTGATCAGTACTACTCCAAATATACTTGTCTTTGTCTTTCTAAGCATGTTTCATTGTTAAATATAAACTTGAATGAGTTTGTTAACAGTGAAAACTTTAGAAACACTTTCATGGTAAGCTGTACAGGCAATTGATTACTTATTGAGGATAGGTAATATTACTTAACCTTGTGATAATGGACAGTTACAACTGAATTTGGGCAGAGGAAAAAAAGGAGTAGTATGTAAATTTGAGCTTAAAAAACTCTTTTGCAAGATAATAAGGCTTTTCCTAGACCCATAAAATAAATGTGTATAGGACTTTTCCATAACACTAAAGCCAGCTGGCATGGAAAATGTAAACCCTCTTGCCCTCCAAGACAAGGTGGCCATATCCTTAATGACTGTTTGCTTACATGTCTCTGCTTCATACAGCCTTACAGCCTGAGAACGGCAGTGGGTTTGGAGAGTTCTGGTCAGCTCAGGGCAGAAATTGCCAGGGGCCATTCTGACAATATAGATTTGCAAATGATCTCTTTTCAGCGGCTCAGGACATACCTTCACAGTGCTTAATTACTAATGAAGATGTAATAAAAGATCCAAATCAATATATTAGAAGCAGCTTTGATTCTTACATTTTATTTTTTAGCTGGTTGACTTTTCAGTCAGACAATAATGCTTAACACACTTTTTTCTCTTATGCTTTTTGCAATTAGTATTTTGCCTAAAAAAAAAAAAAAAAAAAAACAACACCTAAAAAAAATCTACTGGAAGAAACCATCCCAGAATAAAAAGAAATCCCATAGGTGTTTTCCCTCATTTTTCATACAGCTACCTACATGGACTGTCAGTGGGTCCTGAAATTTCAGATTTACTGCAAAAACTCTGTTGTTTGAACTAAAAGATATAACAACATGAGAAAGAAATCAACAGATTCTCTATAGCAGCAATTAGACAATCCCACTGTCTCTCCAATTCCAGAAGATAATTCTCCTTTCTAGTGCTCATTTTGGTATGCATTTAACCCAGTAGTAACTGATTTTGAGCTCTGTTTTCAGTCATTTCCAGTTAGTTTCAGAAATTAACATTTTTAATGCACTTCTCTTTCAGCTCCCACATTGTTCCCACTTCTTCACCTTTTCCTTTCTAACTTCATGTTGAAGCCAATCTGCCCCACCAGCTGATCTAGTCCATTTCATCAGATTCTGCTCTATCACTGTTTGCTCAGCAATTTTCCTCATTCGCAAGTCTGATTTTCCTGTCAATCCCACCACCTCCCTTGTCACTTCATTTGAATGGAATGCTCTTTTCCAGGCAAACAGTTTCCAGTCTTTCCCGTATTTCCTTCAGGTTCCAAGTTCTTCCTTCCTCTTCCCTAGTTTCACAGTCTTGGTATCAGTTAATACCTTTAACCAGTGAATTCTCTTCTCAACAAGATATTTATTTCCACTGCATTTGAATAGGACTATATCTGTGCTGTTTGAAGCCACCACTGCTGTAGAAAAATGAAAACCACTTGTTTTCATTGGTGGTGCTCAGATTATGGTATGCAAAAGATACCTAAGAACAGTAGTTTTGGAAAAAGTCTAGAGGGAAATTTTGAACTTGCACCCATGTTAAGCAGGGAGCACAGTCAGTTACCTGACTGTAATGGTGCAGGCAGAATTTAGCCATAACAGGGAGAACCCGAAAGGAATGGATTCTTCAGAAATGTTAGGTGAAAAAAGCAATGTTCTAACACATAAGCATACTCAAAGTTATGTAATCTGGCATGGCTATAGACTTGCAGTGGGGGAAAAAAGAAGACATTGCAAGTCACTAAAAGTGCAGGTTTTCAGCCAGTGGAACCCCTTCATAACAAAACTTGACTGATGATCCCACAAGAGAAGATGTAAATGCAAAAGTTGTAAATGTTTGGGAATGAATGTATATTTTATTTAGTCTCTCAGCTATAGTGGAATCATTATGACTGAATATTTCCAAATACATAATTGAATTGGAATTCGTTCTACAGCCAATACTCAGAGATATTTGAGTCTATAACTCAATTCTGGCAAGAATGAAGGTTGTCATCATTACTGGGAGGTCTAGAAAACCTTAATTACAGGGGGTATTGCCAACATCAGTGAACAACTGATGGCAGACAATATTAAGTTCCTTTCAAGACATGTATTATTATTCAGGAATTATTCAGGATACAGAATCTTATTTGATATGTATTCATGGAAGAAACTTTTACTCAGTTTTAATAAGTGTGTGAAGTTTGGTATCTCAGTAAAGGAGTTCTGTTAAACTTGAGATGTCACATATGCTCAAAGTCAGCACATGATTCTATAAAAACAGTGTGCAAGACAGTGGAAAACGAAATAACTTTTACCCCCTGCAGAGATTAAATTTACAGGAAATATTGAAGAAAATACTATAAACGCAGGTTTGACCTGTATGTAGAAGCAATTGGAGCAGAAATAAAACGCAACCCTCAGATGCTCACTTTGCTCCTGATAGTCCTACCATACACTGTTCTTGATGCATGAAATATTTTTACATGCACTTTAGAGGGAGAAAGCAGGAAGTAAATCAGTTACTGTAATACATACACCACAATGTACTTTAAAAAAAAAAAAAAAAAAAAAAAAAAAGAGGAAGAAGAAACAGATGTTTCTTGTGCAGGTGTATAATTCAAAAGGATTATAAAGCTATCAAAGAACATGTAATGAAGTGTAGATTAAAGAGCACAGTCTAGTCATTACAGCTTATGTTCTGAACTTTCATGAGATAGGATTGCATAACACTAGACATGTACTCATGAAAACAAGGAGATTGAAAACACCTGCAAAAGAAGTGTTCTGTCCTGAAAGGTACAACCTGCAGAAGTGGATGAATAGAGCATTAATATGCTGTAGACTTAGACCGATGCATAAGCATCTATTACCCAGTTCTCTGCAACTGAAAGTCACTTTGACTGAAGGTCATTGTGACCAAGATACAGGTCTCAACGATTCTTGGAATATTTTTGGTAGAAACAGTGCCAGTTCCATCACACCTCAGTTTATTTTGCTTAGCACTAAAAGAAAGGGACTCATTTCAGACATCTCATTCTTTTCTACAGCTTTTGGGTAGGATTATTTCAATTACAGATGGCAGGATGTGCCAGTCCTTGATTATTTTGCCTAAACACATGCCCTCATGTACTTCTGTGCTAACCAGACACAATAAACCTGAGTTTGCTTTATCGAAACGTACATGATCATAACTGTAACCATGTGATGTGTGATTTACAGCAACTCCTCATAAAATATAGACACAGAAAAATATTACATAAATACATTGCAATCCAAAAATGAGAAAGAATATGAGCTAAAAAGATATGAAAGAAAATAGCTTTGTTATGTATGAAACATTAGAAAGTCAGTCTTCTTGTACACACTTCCATATGGATACAAGTGAATATCTTCAAGCTACGACATAATCTTTGAAATAAAGAAAAATAGAACCCACCTTAACTTTCAGACAGCCAGTGTGTTATTTTCTCTCATGACTTTACAGATGCTTCATCAATATCCATCATCATCCCATTTACGAAATCCAAGGACAGCAGACAGTCAGATAATCAACAGAACTGCACATTCTCCCAGACAGATACTGGATCTTATAGTCAGACCTGGAAGAAATTTAGAAATATTTTGCTTCTGATAAATGTTCATTTAGATATTCATCTGGATGCAACATCTCTTCAACTTAATTGTCATTTGGTGAAATTTCTTTGTCCATGGCAAAGAGCAAGCCCAATTATAAACTAACCATGTAAAAAAGCATGAATATCTATGATACCCATCAACAGTGGTAACCAGAGGTGGACCATGCAGAAAATGCACATTAAATACAAACATTGTCGAGATGCAAATTCAAGCCAATTTTGGTTAACACCAGAATGGAAGACAACTAGAGTGGGATTCTTCTATGCCTGTATTGATAGGTATGTAGCACCTTCCAAGATATACAAGGCTATCCGAGATGTGAGGCTGATAGTTACAACACAAGTCTTAGGGGAAGTCAACATTCTTCTAGATTGACAATAAGTAGCTAAGCAGGGTACCTGACAGTGCCTGAAATAGCCCTTAGTATCTGTATGTAGGCAACTGAGTCACATAGTGTGTGTCTGCTTTCAGGAGATGGGTGCTATTTTATCAGATGAGTGATTCTACAGCAGGGATACACATAACATCAGAAAGGTCCTAGGGACTTGTTAACTCCCCAGGGAGATTCATGTCTTACCCTAGTTTCTCCCCTGATGTGTGGTTCTACATGCTAGGTACTTTCTTTGGTATTAGTCGAAAGGCCTTCCTCTGTAGTTGTTGGTCTATTCATCAAGACCTTTTTTCCAAAAGCACACGAGGAGTGTGGGAATCTGTATTCTGTTCAGTTCCATTCTGAGCTCTGTTCAGAATCCATGTTCTATCAACTCCATCACCATTCCTTCTAATCACAAAAGGCTGCTTGGAACATTTAAGGTGCTGCTTATGAAATTAGAATAGTCACTCAGGAAATGGCAGAAAGCGAGCACACAAACAGATATACTAGGAAAAAAAAAAGGAAAAAAAGAAAACAAGAATAAAAAAACACAAACAAAACAAACCCACCTAGCAATGAATCGCAGGGAAACTATATACAGCTGGAGCAGATATAAAAGCATGTATAAATCTGAAGCATGTATCATGTCCAAGTTCAAATGTGTGAAGCAACAAAAAGATTGCTTAAAAGCACTGTCTAGTATCTTTGTTTAGGAATTTCAAGAGCTGAAAGCTTCCACTGCTATAAAGGTCTGGCAGAAAGGTACGTGGTAGTCTTTGGCATTGAGGTATAAGAACAGCCAGACTGGTAGCAAAAGCTTGAAATAATTTTTGAAGATCCTATTCATCTAAAATATTCTCATCCAAAACCAACTCCACTTGGTACTTATTTCCCTTTGCTCTGAGCTATTATTTCCCTTCATTCAGCCCCAGATGTGCTCACAAGCATGTTTCCTTGATGCTTCCCTTCTTTTCTAAGTACTTCATTTTTACTTCTACATATACTGATACGTCATTTCTTCTTATTACATTGAATGACCAGCGTGATCTTTCTATACTGTCTCTACAAGTCTGAGAGATGATAAAAAAATCTCTCATGCACTGAGAAGAAATGCTTCAAGGCTCTGGTTTCTCATTAGGATTCTTTGGCTACCGTTAAATTCAGCAGTAACCAGAAACATTGCTGGGCAGTAGAATTCGGAGATCAGTTTTGGTAAATTGCTTGAAAATACCCAAAACATGTTTAGCTTGTACAAGACTTTCCCAGTAAATTCACAGGTACTGGGTTGGGCTTGCTGTGCTAAAAATGCAGGAATTACTTGTGTCATGGAAGAGAGGGCATAGGAGGCTGAATCTATTCTCGCTCCCTATAAATGATTTAGATAGTGCTGGGCTTCTGTGCAGCTGAATACATCTTTCAGCTGAATACCATAAAACTTCAATTTATTATTTTTGTTCTGTTAGAGGACCTTCTGTTGGAAGTTCGTCCATCTTAGCCTGCAATGCCTGCAGTTTATTCAGAAACTGCTTTAAAAAACAGTGGACTGTATACAAGGCTCCAAGACAACTCCATCATGCAGACATCCCTTTATTATTGATACTAAAGGTACCCTCAATGGTCAGGGTCTCTAGGCACAACTGATCCCATCAATTGGGTTATCTTTGAATGTCTGAAGTTTTGAACCTGTCAGCTGTTCAGATGTCTCCCTGGTCTGTACAGTTTTTAAGTGTGGATGGACACCTGTCCCCTTTATCAACGTGGCACAGGCAGCAGGCAGCACTGGGGATGTTCGTGTTCTCCCTGGCTACCCAGCTCTCAGCAGTCTAGTCTGATTGCACCTGTACAGAGGTGCTCAGCATCAAGCTCACAGGTAGCTTATCAGTTTCTGTTTGTAAGTATTTGAAAGCCTATCTTCCTCAAGGAAAACAAACAAACAAAAAAAACCCCAAACCAAACAACCAACAACAACAACAAAAAAAAACCCAAACAAACCAAAACAAAATCAAAACAAACAAACCAACCCACAGTATTCTTCTAAGTTGAAAATTACGAAATTTCTATTTCAGTTGCAGGGTGGTTTACATCGAGTTTCATTTAGTACTGAAACAAATGCAAAAAGAATTATCCAAATGTATTTATCTTTCAGCCAGGTATATAATTTGCCTAATGTACGTGTATACTCCCAGGAGTCAAGGTAAACATAGATTTACACATTTGCCTGGATTAAATATTAGAAATCCCTCTTTCCCCCAGAATTTTTTCCCCAGATGCTCCGACATAATTACGTTCAGCTGAAAGTATCTATAGTTGTTCTGTTGGCTAAATTGGTTTATTGTGTACTTTGAAATCATTGAATACTATTCCTGTTTCCTCCTCTGTGTGAATCCTTGGGTTTATATTACTCCGTGCCAGAAACAAATTGAAAAAGATGTGTTGAACACATGGATACGAAGCAGTTTGCTCAGTAATAATTGCTTCGTGACAGTTTTCTATTCTTCCAGTTCTTCTCCCTTTGGGATAGTTTAGTGGTTTGCATAGCATTAGTAAGAAAGAGACAAAGTACTGTCTCAAGCTAGATATTATTGCTGCAGACTGGATAAAAGCTGAACACTTCTGAAACAATGGTTCTCTGAATAACTAAGTGGATTCTAAGAACCTCCAAACATTGCTGATTTTTACTATACTTCACATTTTTTAAAAGATCACAAAAGAATTCCAGTCTTGGAGAGAACTGTTTTGTACTGCAATTGAAAATTTTTCAAGAGTACCAGACATGCAGGGCAACAGTACTTTTTAATACACTACATTTCAACACTGTCATAAATAATTACATAAATGTTACATATAAACAGAAGTTTTCTTAGAAGTAACCTTTCCACTTTTATTGACCTCTAACAGAAACATTTTAGTTAGGAAATTCTCTTGTTTATATTTTAATACAAGACAAAAAGCAATCACTTAGCCTCCAAATAAATAACTAAATAAATACTAGCTGTTAACAATTCTTGCACTTCAGCTAATCATTGCTGTGTAAACCAAAAATAAATTTTGGCAGGGAACTATGAAATCTATTTAATACAGAAAAGTTTAAAAAAACTTACTTTTTTTAAAAAAAAAAGCTTTCTGTTTCACTAAGCTGTAGTTTGGCAGCTTCACAGCAAGTCTGTTTGTCTAGAAAGCTGAAGAGAGTTTTTCAAGTGTCATGTTTGCTCTACGTTTAGATCTTGATATTAATCTCATTCTGTAGATGAAGGGGTCGTTTAAAAGAAATATCTTTACAAATAACACTGAAATACTTTGCAGTAAAGTTTCCATCAGCAGTATTTGACTTACAATTCGGCATGGAAAGCAGAACTTGGGTCAAGTTGCATCAGGTAATGCAAGAAATCCATTATCCCTGATAGATTTAAATTACTTAGATTTAATAAAATGGAGAGTTATATGTAGCATTATGATATTTCTTAATTACAGTGAATCTACTATGAAAGGTATTAATTTTAACATTATTTTGGTTTACTAAAAATTCTTTCCAAAACAAAAAATACTTCAAGAAAAATGCCCATCTCATTGTATTTTCTGATAACTTACATTAATATTTTTTAATTGAACTATTTCTCTTAGTTGCTTTTTCGGTGTCTGTGAAGAACTGGCACAGAACGTTACATCTCTAACACTGAAATACAGCAACATACACATGGAGATGTCTCAGGCTGAGACAGAACACCTTATGCATGCTGTTATGTGTATTAGAAGAATATAAATCAGAATAGATTGCATAATGTTTTGCAGTACAATATTTTAGAAGTGGAGAGTATTTCTATGGATAAATAGTAAAATATTTCATACTTACATAATTTATAACAACAATACATAGATGTTGAATTTCTAGCTTTTTTATGGTGAATAGATCATATCCTTTTTTCTTTGTTTACAGAGCTTATAAGAAAGTTAATCCAATAAATACAGACATATAGAAACCTGTACTATGCACAGAAATTACTTCAGAATCCAGATTTTTAAATGTTAATATTACTATTTCAATAGTTACAGAACCGTAGATATTGAAAGTATATAACGTGGCACAAAAATATATCTGCTATTAATATAACTTTGACTAAATGTGTGCATTAAAAAACCTGCAAATTTTCTGTACTTCTGCCCAGCGGCAAATTTAGTTTTGCTCAGAGGAGGAATGTTAGTGCACCTCAACAGAGAACATTATATATTTCTTTTAATTTCTTGCTAAAATATCAGCATTTTCACACTTAATGCTCAGAGACAGCCAGTATATCACTGACCTTGTAAATCCAGTCTTGCCATCACTAATACAGTCAAAAGTGGATATAATGAGTCCTATGGTATGCTTACTTGCACATGCTCTGCTTTCCTTGACTTTCTGTGGACGTAGAGTGACCATTGGGCTAGGTTTTCTGGGATTTCAGTCTCTTGAATGTCGTGTAAAAATGTTAAAGGCAGTATGTCTGTATATGTCTGTACTGTTTCTTTCAGGGGGGAGTGTCATGGGGGGTAGTCATAATTAAACCAAGTGATGTGAACATGAGCAAGCTAGGTAATCATGCAACTCTTGGACCTTTCCATCATACACCATCCTTGCTACTAATCTCCATTTTATATAAACACACCTAACTTGACAATTATAGGAACTTTTTTTTGCCTGCTTTTTTTTTCTCCTGGTTGTTTTTTTTTGTTTGTTTTTTGTTTTTTGGTTTTTTTATAAGGAAGATGGTTCCTTCTTTCTCTTGCAAAATGTCTGGAAATATTTTGGGAACCCTGAAATAATTGTGTATTTAGAATCATGAAACTCCTTAAACCAAATGATCACCTTTAGTCGCATTTTAATTTGAGCCAAATATTTCAGAAAACCTGGGCCAGATTCTAAATCACACTGTTATGGTGACATCACAGTATAATGGAAACGATACTAAAAGAAAATAAATCATGTGACTTCTGTTATACAAGCTGAAAGTTTGGTCTAGGAGATGCAGGTTTGGGTAAACATTTTTTCCCCCTTTCTACTTACTCCAAAGGGCAAACGTTCTGAGCACAGCCTAGCTGTAGTTTTAATACCATTATTGAACATTTATGCCATGGACTATTTTAAATCACTGCTTTAAAAATGGAGACAAAGAAATAGAACTGTTACGCAATAAGCGTGGAGGAATGGTACCCCTATCTAATCATCTGTTTCTCAGGTTCTTAGCACCAATAGAGAACACACAGGAATCCCAGGGGTACAGTATCTTTCTGGGGAAAATATTTGCACAGAGGAACACTTTGAAAAATGTCATCTGAATACAAAGCATTGGGAAAAGACTAACTACAGAACTTCTAGTGCCTAGGTTATGCTTGGGGATTTGGCTGTGACAGTGCTGAGTGCAGTGCTTCAGGTAAGTGTCTGTCAGCATTCAGCTTGTAAAGCTCTGTTTTCAGAAATTTATCTCTTTAGAACTTATGAGTTCATTCTGACACAAAAGTGCTCCTGACATAGATAATTTCTCATTATAGGAAATATTTTAAATTATGTTTCATTTTGCATGGCTTTGAAATGATTTGATGATTGTCATATGCAATTTTAAAAGTTCAACAAAATATGTCAAAGTAAGTAAACATAAGAAATTTATGGTAAACTTTGAATATTTAAAATGTCTGTATTACTTTCTATTTAAAAAAGAAAATTGTTTTGAAGTGCTCCAAGAATTAAAAATCAGCTCCATGAGTCTGCTCAAGACAAGCTCATCAGGTCAGGTTTTCCCATTTGTGAGCACTTATATCTGATTTCATATAATTAGAGTTTTCAGTTGAAGAGATAATGCAGGAGTCTGGCTAATAAGTATTAATTCCAGTTCAGGAGGATTTCAATCTGCATGTAGATTAACAGGTCTACAGCCAAAAGTATTCAATTCTGATCATAGTCTGATGTAGTGCATAACACAGGCCACTGAATTTTCTCATCTTCACACTGTATTAAGATATCCATACACATTCCAGATATGCCATCTAAAAATATGCTTGGGAATGTATAATTAATTGGGTTTGTGTGTCTGTTTTCCTGTTTACTATTTTTTTGTCATGTCAGACAAAAATTTGAATGAGATTGACTAACTGTCCCTAACATGCTATTTTGGGTATTGCAGTTCAAGTGTAAAACAATAGGCAGCTTTAAATACCACACAGCCAAAATAGAATGCATCAATGATACTTTTTTCTTAAATTTTCTATATGCCATATTAAAAAAAACCCCTGGTTTACTGATGCATTTCAAAGGAATAGTAAGTTTGCAATTCACTGAATGTAAAAGTGAAAAAAAAAATTAAATTATTTACATTCAGAATTAAATCAGTCCATAAAGTCCCTATTTTGTAACAATGCTAATCATACTTCCTCAGGATCTTGATTGATATAAGTTATAAAATGTAAATGTATAATAATATATACTTATATATAAAATATATAAGTAAATATACTGCTTATTGATAAATCAGACCACCTGTGTGGAGAAATTTTTTTATATCTTCTTTATTTATGCTTTCACAGTCCATATGCAGAGAAAACCACTAGAAATAGTTTGCATCTGGTGGGTTGATCACTGTGACAATAAAAGGATTGAACAGAAAGATATCTCTCTGCTTTCAGCAATGCCTAGCAATACAGAGGATCTATTTTGTTCATTGTGTGTACATCATTCAATGTTTTCAAACATTATGACTGCCACACATTTCTTTCTTTTGCCCTTGAAAAACCACTATACTATTACTAAATTTGTGGCAGGTAGTTTTATGGGAAGCAAAAAACATCACTGAAAATGTAGAAAATTTACACAATTTGCTTAAAATAATTATTTCAGACATTGTTTTTCCCAATAAAATTATTTTTAAAGCCATTTAGTACATAATTTTTTGCTGTCATTTTGTCAAGAACTTTTTTTCTATAAACCAAAATTGTAACAGGGATGTAATACTTGATTATGCTGAAAATAATTGTGAGGAGGGGGTGTTTTCTTTTGTTTACCACAACTTTCTATATATATTTATATATGTAGTGTGTGTGTGTGTATATACATATATATATATATATATATATATATATATATAAACCAATGTTTTTTGAAGCCTACATAGCCTTGCCTGATCTCAATTCCTTATATTTTAATATTAAACTCAAGGTTTATATTGAACAAAGGAATAGGTTCCCATGGAAAATAATGGATTTAATCAAACAAGAAGTATTGTATTATTTGCAATATCTTCATCTGCCTTTAATCTCAACCAAAGATATACTATACTATAAACCAGATCTAGACTGAGTAGTTTAAACAGAGACTTGGGGAATGGAAAAACTACAGCATGGGATGATTGGATCAAGTGGGAGGAGCACATTTCAGTGACAATATCAGCACACATCTGCCTAAACGGTCAGGTTACTAAAAACATTTTTTGTTATGCATAAATCTGAGGAATTTCAGTGGTCTTGCTCAATTGGAGTTACATCTTCTGACAGGGTTGTGTTCTCCTGCCCATTTGGTGGAGTAAGCAAATCAGTGTAAGATTCTGGAATGCAAAGGGTCATGCCCAGGTCACTCACGGAGGAGCTGGCTGCATTCACTTGCTACATTCGTACTGAGGTCATCTCCAGATATGGTCCTCTCTAGCAGTTAATGCTGTTATCCTTTTTCCCACACACTGAGTCTTTGTAGCAGGGAACAGAGACACACAGAAAATTCTCCACTCCATTCCTATGGAGGAAGAGTTATGCATCCTTGAAATTCCTAGCATGCTTTGTATATAGAACTGGAAATAAAAACCTGGCCATCCACTTACAAGAAAGGCCTTGACTACTCCCTTTTCCTCTTTCAAAGTTGTGTGGTCCCAATATAGCAGCCCAACTGTGAGGCTGGCACCTAGAATGGTGAGAGGTCACTTGGGCTTCAATTCCTCAGGAGAACATAGGCAAGATATATTTGGGGGCAAGGAAGCGGGGAGAGAGACCATTGACAAGTTAGGAAGAGTTCATAGAGAACAACTTTCAAAAGGATAGCTTGAAATAGCTCTTAGTCTCTTTCCTCCTACCCCCAGACTTTCCTGGAAAGAGGTACTGATTCATTGCATATTGGCAGCAGGCAAGTACCCCAAAGACCTCCATTCCATTCAACTGGGAGGACTGTGTTCCTCAAACTCCTCTGTTGAACGTTGAGTGGGAACACA
This sequence comes from Falco biarmicus, assembly GCF_023638135.1. Lineage (NCBI taxonomy): Eukaryota > Metazoa > Chordata > Aves > Falconiformes > Falconidae > Falco > Falco biarmicus. The sequence continues at coordinate 54,602,353 of NC_079289.1, forward strand.
GATGCAGTGCAGGAAAAGCTGGATACAGGATATCTCCTTCATATATATTTGAAGAATTAAAACCAGCATGTAAGTCTTTCATAATGACTGACTACTGTATTTCTGTCCCTAGATGCTTTCTTACTTTCCTCCCAGTAGGTTTATCTGGAGAAAAAAGTTCACAGCAAGATATATTTCTCAATGAGTGGACCACAGTCATTCACAGGCAGATTGTATTCTAGAAAAACAGGTTGGAGAGAATCCCCAGGGAATGCCCTGCCAGCTACTGGCACATGCCCCCAGTGCCAGCAGGAACTCCCTAAGGCTGGCTCCAACAACCTGCCTCACTTCTAAAGTCTGTAGTTGCTACTGCAGCAGGAGAGGGCTGAGGCACATGAAACAGGAGGAATGAAGGGAGACTTGAGCTGTGTGAGGGGCACTGTACAAATCACTTGTCCAAACTGTGTCCCTGTGCCATACTCAGAGGAACAAGTGGAACAAGAAGCTTTTGCAGCATTAGGCACTCCTCTGGAAAGTGGATGAAGTCATGGGGTGTTGTTTCCTGGGAGCTGGGGGTGATGAGAAACATAGACAAATTAAGAACTACTTTCAGACAGTTGCTACCCTTAATGGTCCTGACCAGCCTCACCTGTGGTTTCCACCCATGCCTTCTTGGCCATGGACCCAAGAACCTCATCTCAGCTCAGTTCTGCACACCTAGGCTTTCCCTGAGCTATTCTGTGGATATAATTATCTACAGTTCTGTGTTCTGGATGGCCCCAGAACAATCTTGAAGGAAATATCTTTTCCAGTTCTTTCTCTGGCCTCATTTCCTGCTGTTTTTCATGAGTCGTCTTCCTGGATGGACCTGGATCTGACCCAACACCTCACCTTGCCTGGGGATCACTGGACAGTCAACAGAAACTTACTGTCACCAACCCACACCTGCTCAGTTTCTGCAGGACTGCATCCCATCAGCAAAAGCATGGTCTGTGCTAGGGTCACCCTCATTGTCCAGATAGACACAGCAACAACCCTGGGAGAATTCATCTCACCTCTCCACCTTGCAACCCCGCCCTCAAACTCAGTGCTGTGTTTCTGGACAGCTTTCTTGGCAAAGTGAGGAGACACCTTCTTGATCTGGTGTCCAAGAAGGTGCTGGATTTTGATACTGTTTTCCTGCTATACACATTGAGCATATCTACTTCTCCTTAATTTCCTGCTGACTGTGGAAGCATGGACAGTGTACTGAACATGTCCTGGGATTGTGTGGAGGAGGAGCATGACATAATACGATTCATCCATGAGTCTGAAGGAAAGAGAATGCACAGAAGGAGGGCACACTACAAGGGAGGAAAGAGATGTCATGACTATCACTTAAGCTTACATGACATTCCCAGACTTATGGTTTTATTGACTTATTAAAAACCTAGAGTCTGCCTTTTCAGCAGTTTAGTTCATCTGCTTATTCTGCTGAACTATTTTTGGAGAATTTCCTTTGTCATTTAACTTACATTAGTTTTGAATGCATTCATTCATTCTGCTCCAGTTCTGCCTTTTTAGTTGTTGTAAGAATTTCCACCTTTTCATGCCCAGTTTCTAATTTGTGTAACTTTAGTCTTGGTCTTCCTACACTGGTGGTGGATTTTGATGGTACTACTTCACTAGTCTCCATTGCTGCTTTACCTTAAGGCATGACCTCATCTACCAATTTTACCATAAGCTTTTAAAAAACGTTTATTGGTGGTAAAATGAAAATAAACTCTGCTTGGATATAGTTCCCAAAATCAAATGCTTTGTATATACAAGAAGTTATTTTAACACTGTGTGTAAACAGAAGAACTAAGTAAATAACTCACTTTTTCCTAAGACATAGGCTTTTGTCACTGTATAGTAAACTTTTTTTTTTGTTTTGATTTAGGACTCGGGCACTCTGATCCTTCACCCTGTACACATGCTAATTTCCCTCAGAGCTCCCATTTGGAGTCCCTCAAAAGGGAAAGGCCTAATGTCCTAAGAAGACAGCTTGATTCAGGACTGACTGTATTACTAGAAATAGTTACAATCTGCACCAGATTTTGCTTTCTCCATCCTGAACAATCACTCAAACATATGCCAGTGACTTCATGGCTTCTAGTCCCTTCATAAAATCACAAATCCCTGGTGTTGGGATGAAAACAAATCTTTGGTGGTCTGTGAGGCAGTCCTCTTATTATTCAGCTGCCATTTTCTAGAAAAGGACTATCTGAAAACAAAACCATTTTCAGGACACCAAGGGCTATTATATGCTTTGAACTGTCTCATGTCCGGGCTCAACTCTACTGGGAGGATTTCCCTCTCTTACTTATTCCCAAGAAATGTCAACTGTGCTAAGGTAGACACCTCAGCTTAAAAAAAAATAATCTAGGAAACACACAAAAGATAGGGATGTGAATTGTTGTTCTCATGTTGTCTGACATACATTCATAAGCTTTTAGGTACAGGCTTCTTGCAAAACTTTCTTTGCTGCACTGCCTGCAAGATGAGTCCAACCTTCCTTCTCTTCATCTAAAAGAAGATGAGTAGTGCTGTCTCCCAAGGCCACGCTGTTATCATCTCCCCTTCTCCTGACAAACGCTGATGTTTCACCAGAAAACAGGAGTGGGGTGGAGGAGGTGGTCTTGGTCTGTTGATACTTAGGCTCAAGAGGAACTTTTATTCTTAAAGGACAAGGAATGGTCAGGATAAGAACTTGGTAGCTTAAAATGAAAAGAAAGCTCACAGAATGACTCCACAGTGTACCTACTCTCTTCCCAAGACTCACCCATGCATGAAAAACTAGCGTCTAACCTCTTCATGTGCCTTTTAACTGACAACGGTACAGCTCAGTTTACCATGCCCCACTGGAAGTAGCTCTAAAGCCACAATTAGTGCCTACCAACCAAAAAAAGCGCAAACTTACAGTGTCTTTAACTTATATGTCCACACAGAGTTACTTTAAATAGAGGTCACCTTTCTTCTCTTCTCTTCTCTTTGCTTTTCAACCCTCATTCATTGTTTACGCAGTTCTTTCTTTCCTGGATCACTATCTTCAGGCTCAAAACTGAAATGGTGAAAGTTCAGCTGTTTCTCATCCATCTGTACTGCAATTTCTTTTTTTTTTTTTTAAATACTGTGTTGTGACTAAAAACCTGTTTTGAAAATTTATTTAAATTATCAAATTAACCAGAAGTAGCAGATTAGTTACTTTCTTTATGGTTTTTAGTTAGGTAAGTTAAGTTAGATGAGCATTCCCCTTCAGTCAGAAGTAAAGAGCAGCTATGGCTTATGCATTTTTAAGAAGAATTCTTGAAACCATAGAGATCTTATTTTGGCTTCCCTCATATCCACACTACCAATACGGAAAACAAAGAAATCACCTTTTTTTCTCCGTCTCCCTTTTCCTTTCTCCCACATGTTATCTTGAGACCTGTTATTACATTACTTGCTTTTGTTGTTAAAGCCTGGAGACTGGTATCTTGCTTTTGTTAGAAAATTTCACCCAGTCAGTCAACCAGAGCCAGCCAAGTCAATGGTCAGCCTTGTTAGGCTGTGGGAGCATGAAGAGGAGAGCAGTTTTTTTCTGCTTGGATAGATGCTTGGAAGCAAAACAGAAGCAGCACTATGTGTGTGTTGCTGAATGGGAACCGTACATTTGTGTGAAACCTGCATATTGGTATGAGTTCTGCAAGGCCAGCTTTACTAGGGAGAAATAAAAGGTTACAGGTACCAGGTTTATCTTCGAACTGCCTGACAGTTATCTCTGGACTTCAAGAATGCACTTATTTTGATGTTTAACTGTCCATTTTTAGTTACTTCAAATCAAAGATCTTGAACTTGTGAGATGCACTGAGACACAGGAATTCCCATGACATTTCATAACACTGAACACACTGAGGGATGCAGATCAATATTCATCAGTAAGCACCAAAATATTTACCACAGATGTTCACCTAGCCTGAAAGAAATTGAAATACTTTGCCAGAAAGGACTGTCACTCAAATGAAAATCAGAGAGCAAAAGTTTCTGTGAAAACTGTATTTTTTAAACCTCATAATCTGATTAAAAAATGCATTTCTAAGAAGACATCAGGAACTAGATTCTTTTGAGTCATATGCTTTTGATACATTTTCAACGTAATAGCTGAGCTAAAACTTGGGGAACCAAAAGTTATCCCAGAAAGGAAGAGAAAGCAATGAGAAGAGAATCTCTGTGTTGCATTCTTATTTATAAGGAGCAAAGCTTTGCTTTTGTTTACAGGGAAGGAATGGAGACAAGGACATCTATCTTCTTTACTGCTCCGCACTTCCTTTTTTTGTCAGTACTCTAGTCTTTGATGTGGGTTCAGGTCAGACATCAACAGTGGATTATACCTTTTTCTCAGTCTGTTTCTGGGTGCTTTATGATGTTATGGTTAGCTGACAGTTTAAGTCCTTTCCCACATTATAACAGCATGATCCTTCTTCCTCACACCAGCACTTATCTGATCCCACTGTGGAGTGGTTCTAAAAGTAAATTCAAGCTGCAGTAAAACTAACTCAGCTAGAAAAATCACAGATTTGATCGCTCACGTCTGGGAACAGGTTCACTATGGGGATCAGGCATGTTCCAGTCCATGGCAACAGGTGGGTTTATAGCCCCCCACCTGGCAGACATGACGAGGAAATGACTGCAAGCAGTCCTGCCTTAAATCAGCTTACATTGTGAAAATATGTCATTAAATATGCTTTGCAGCAAACGTTAAGAAGGACGGTTTAATGTATCAGTGTTTGGGGGGATTAAGCTAATCTACAGGCTATGTTTCTTTTAACAGAAAGTGGAATGAGTGGAATTCTAGGTGGACTGACCTGAAAAAAATTATCAAAGTTACTTCATCATCTTAATAATGGAAATTGGTTTAGTTCAGGTTTGTCTTCTGGAAAAGACTGATTTTATACTTTCATTTTAAAAACCACATGCAGACAAATAGTAAAATAATGAACTGCTACAGTGAAATTGGGGCACAAAACCTGGGACACTGTATGATTAAAAAAAACAAAACAACAAAACAAAACAAAAAAACAACACCCAAAGAAAAATATTTTATTTTCTTACTGGGACTAATTGATAACATTCCACCTCAACTCAAGTTCATACACTACTTTCAGGAGTTTCAGTTCAAATTCATCTCTGTCTTCTAGATGGTAGTTTTGTATAAAGCGGAATTGTTGATTATAAATCTCCTGCAGCAAATTGAAAAAAAAGATTAAAAAATAATCACGGGGGCAAATTGTTTCAAAGGACAGTAATTTATATGGGACATCTGACTCATAGGAAGGAAATTAATACTAATCAACTGAAAATTCAAAGAATGAAGAATTTGCTTACTTTTACCCAGTCTGATTTATAGGACTTTAGCCCTGTTATAATTTTATATTGATTATGAAGCCTTAGCATAGGTTAATGATAAAGGTTAAAAGTTCCTCAATAGTGAAAAGGATTGAAAAGATGGATTTCTTCATTTAAAACAGGCATTATTGACAATGCTGATTCCAGCACCCTAGAGCACTGACATTATAATGAACATATCTTATAATGAACATGGATTCCGAAGCCATTGTGTGAGAAAGCAATAGGAATAGATCTAATGAAAGTCACTGTGGTTCTCAGATGAAAAATACCATCATGTTTTTGTCTTTTAAACAGCTAACACTTTGCTATATGCTAAAACTGACCTACAAGTAAAAAAGTATACATTAACGATTTCAACAAATGTTATCTCGTTCTGATTTTTAAGAATGTGAAATAAATGGAAATGTTTTGTTTAGGCTTTTTTTGTGACACCATTTGTTTGTGTTGCACTAACTCATAAAAGCTTTGTTTTCTAAATGGAAATACTGAGTTCATTAATGTATAATGTGAAACAAATGCCACCATCAACTTTGAAAGAAAATTTTCAAATACTAGACTAGAGACAATGTCTGCTGCTCTCATTGTTGAAATGACGTGACAGACTTATGATAGGATCATTGGTTACACTCTATTTCCAATATATACAGATTTCATAAAATATGTGCAGTTAAACTTGATATGTTAGACTAATTTCCTAATATATGGCTAACCATGCAGAATTCTCTTAGCTAATGCCAATAGGCAGACTTCTTAATTGCTTTCTATCAATAACAGTAATACTACTACTTTGTTTATAGGTGAGATTACTTGCATCTTGATTTTCCCTGTGCATTTATAACTGGTATTTGTGTTGATTTGTGTACTATTACAATGATCATTAAAATATATGAGGTCAAAAAGGAGGATTTTAGATCAAATTATTTCCTCCAAATAAATACCAGTTACCTATTCCAGAAACTTTCTTCATAACAGTATGTATGTTTAGTGCATAGACAGCAAGAAATAACAGCTCAGTATGTTGTGTTTCAAAGAGTTCTTACCTACATCACGCTATGGCATACTACATTATATGGACTGTGACATAATTTTCCCTGGGGAAAATGGTGAAAACTGTCACTGAAGAATAGAGTGGATAAAGCACTGTAAAGTTACTCTGAGAGATAAAGAAATCTAACGGTGGCTTGATTATCACCACACTTTACATATGGACACAAAAGTCCTGCTCATTGATGATCTCCCTTTGTGGAGGCAAGCTAAAAGTAAATTTGCAGTTGTCTTGGCTCCTAGGTGAGCATCATCTCTCTGTTCCACATCACCTTGTGGCATATAGGTCATGTTCAGTCCTTTGGTACTTGTACTTAAGGTCCTGTCTGGGATCTGATACAGATTTCCTCAGGCATGAAAACCCACATGATTGCATTTCACTGAAATAAATGTCTGGCCAATTGCAGACGTGAGACTCATGAAGACATTAAGAACTGGCTTATACCACAGTACAGAACCTTCCTATGGTATTAACCAATTCTCCAAATTCAAGTGATTTCACTGGCTATGTCTATGCTGTCAAGTAACTTAGCTTGTGAGTTCTCTCTTGGTTTCAGTTCCCGTTATCCACATTGCACAAATGTTAGTTCACTCCATGGCTTAGCATTAAAGAAAACCATCTCCGTCCCTCCAAAACAAACCTCAAGTTCTGTGGATAACTCATCCCAAGGACTGCTTCCAAAAGGCTACAGAAACCAGACAGCCAAAGGCTTGGATATCTCTGCCCTACGAAGTCCCTGAACCACAGGCTTTCTATTTTCAAAATACTTTCCCATGCCTGGATATCATATCCCAAGAGCCTGTAATGTGCTCCCTCAGTTTCATGTCATAAAAACACCACCTGGTGGGTTACAGCAGAGCCCTCATGTTTTTTTCAGGCTTTTTTTGAACTAAAAGCAAACAAACAAAATGATAACTGGGGTTTTGAACCAAGCGGACCACTGTGTGTGGCTTAAAAGAGTTGTAGGGAATTGTACTGTGTAGTGGAGATTTGTTTAGCAGTTTCCTTTAGGTATTTCTATCTCTGAGCACAGTAGACATAAGGCATTCAACACCACTTTGCCTGAAGGATCTCTGTCTGGGATGTGTATTTACCTATGTAAACATAGCTGCAATGAGTCTTTCTGTACTTTACATGAAACACTTTCATGAACTACTGTCTTTTTAGAGATGTTTGCACACATCAGATATTCACAATTTTCATGGCAATATGGCAGCCCTTCATCCTGCCCTTCAACACCAGATGCTGAAATCAGAAATGATTAAAGGCAGGGGTTTAGGTATAAAAGTGAAAATATAAGACTACAGGTGAAAAAATATGAACTAAATCAACACCCACCTTTTTTTGGAGTGGTTTTTGGGGGTTGGGTTTTTTTTGTTATTTTTTGGTTGTTTTTTTTTACTTTTCCTACCTACAATTTCTAAAATTTAATCCATTTTCCAGAGCTACATGGTTAAGTATTTAGTTTTGTTTTTCTACCAAAGATATGAAGAATAAATGACAAGGAATATGTTGGGAAATATTCATTGGTCATTCAGTGGTGAACCTGTTGTGTGATTAAGTGTAGGATTTATCTGTCCAAATTCAGACTACAAATCTACATCTGAGTACTCTGTTTCCTTCTGCATTTACTTATTTCTCTACATTCACTATAATGGGAGCTTCAAAAACTAACTTTGAGGCAGGGCAGGATTGAGTTTTCTAAACAGAAGTGCCAAAAGCCACTAGAAATGCTCTAGGTCCACAGGGGTCCTCAAACTATGGCCTGCAGGCTGGATACGGCCCCCCAGAGTCCTCAATCCGGCCCCCGGTATTTACAGAACCCCCCCGCTCCCCCCCAGCCAGGGGTTGAGGGGTGGAACCAAGCAGCCGCAGATGACTGCCTGCCACTTCATCTGCGCGCCGGCCCCCTGGTTAAAAAGTTTGAGGACCCCTGCTATAGGATGTCCAAGAAATCTTTAAAGGGTTTTATAAGAATCGGGTTTCTTTCGGATAGGCAGCTGTATGCCAAGTGTGATGATCACCTCATCTGCATCTAAAATATCTGTAGACAGCTATGTTTAACCAGCTGGACCCTAGTTGTAGAAGTAGACTGTACAGGTATGAAAAACTAAGTGGTATTAATCATGCCTTATGTATATTCTGTTATCTTCTTAAGCTCACCACCTTAGCATCAGCACAATGCTACTTTATGCTGCATTCAGGATGGTGCTCACACTTAAGCTTATCACTTCTGACACAAACTGACCCATATAAACACTACAGCAAAGCCGATGAAGTTCTGCTCTGCCAAAATACGAGCTCATCTGTGATTTTAGAAAAGCTGTACTGAGTTGATTTTAATGGATGTATTTTAAGGCCTTCATAAGTAAAAATGATCTCATACAACTGAGAATGTGCAAGCACACTTTCAGTTTGTCGTATTTTTATTTTGGGGGTTTTTTTATTGCTTTTGGTTTCATTTCTTCTTGCATAAGGCAAAGTGGATGTAGAAAAAGTAGTGTGAATTTATTGCACCCAGATTAAGATTTTAGACCTCACAGAAAGACACAAGAGGATAGGAATCAAAACCATTTTACAACACAATTTTAGTATTAATGAAGCATGTTTTCTGTGCTAATTCATTAATTTCATTGACAGGGCAGCAGTTTTATGTATGCTATGCAACAATAGGTTCCATACTGCAAAATCTTTTGTTCATTCTAAATGAATAATGTTGCCTTTTCTTTTCTCATGAACCCTGTAACAAATGGAGCTTCACTGAAAGACAAGTTTGAAGTATTAAGAAATTCAGCTGACTAAACTGATTTATAATTCATATATGGCAAACCAATGCTAGAAAATTTGTTTTTCTTTAAAATTAAAGCCTAAAACCCCCTAAAGCTTTATTGGAAAAATGTTTGAAAATTTTGACATTTCTTTAGCCTCTCTGAATCGGCTGTTAATTTCTCCTTCATTAAATGAAAACTAAACACAATTAAGCAGTGATACATTTTACACTAGGTTGATTCCTGACTGATTCTCAGCAGAAGTATCTCTTCTATAACTGTTCACATCTTCAAAAGCAATGTAGTCAAGGAATGGTATTACTACCCTCTGTGCTACTTGTTAGTGAAATCCAGTGAGTTTTCTTTGCTTGTGTGTTTGTTCATGACTAGTACTGAATTGTGAAATATTTAAAACTTAGAGAATCACAGAATGACAGGATTGTTGAGGTTGGAATGACTTCTGAGATCATCCATTCTACCCCTCCTGTTCTTTTTCCGTTTCACTTACTGTGCAATGGAGAGGGCAAAAGTTACACTACATCACAAAACCACATAGATTTCCTGAAGGCAGTAAATATGTGCACTGTTATATCTGTACTATAAGAAGGGTATATGTTCAAGCACAATATATGCTTTTCTTTTAGGGACATCCCTTAGCTTTCCCAAGTATAGATGCAGTCATAAGCCCATGAAAATGGCTTCAAGAAATTAGTCCTTTGCCAGGTGCCCTTCATAATATAGCTCTTCTGAGACGTCTTTTTCTCCCCTCATTGAGATGTCATGGCCAGCGTCACATGAACTTCACATGGAAGAGTCTTTGAGTAACAGTAGAGGTAGTCCATTGGTTTTACTTTTCCTTCTAAGCTCCAGATATTCATTAAGTATTTTGTGGTTTTTTTAAGATTTATGGCATCATGGGGAATGATGTCACATGTACTGAATATTCTTTTCTCACATATAGATACGTTCAGTAAAGAAATCTATATATTATTTAAAGTAGGAAATCCAAGTTTTCACAGCAACTACCTATAAACTGAAGCCTGTCTGAGGTATTTAAACATAGCTGTGTGATCTACTTAGTATAACTATGTTTTGAAACGTTTTCATGATATTATGAAGTTAGGAGTAAAACCTGGCAAAAAACACAGTAAAAGAAAGGGAAGAGATATCCATTAGAAGCTCTAAAAGTTCCACATGGCAAAAGGTTGACCAATCAAAACAAAAAGTTTTAGTAACTAATATGTCATTTTAATTTATGGAATGGCAATGCAAAGTAAAAATTTTTTTTTTCCTCCTCTTCTTTTTTGTTAAAATCTATTAATGAATATTTTTAAGTTTTAAGTGAACAAAATCATTTTGGAGACTTCATTATTTAGAACTGCAGGAATCAAACTAGTATTATGTCTTCCTTCATACTACAATAGTATGTTTCTATTAGTCAGCACTGGTGTTTACTTAGGGATTGTCCTAGCTCTTGCTAGCTGCAAATTCCTGAACCCTTTGCTCTGATATCACTGTGCCCTCATTCCTCTCAATCATTTTGCTATTCTTCTTTTTGCCTTTGCCTACAAGTTCTTCAGTTTACTTTATCAGTTGCATCCAAAATTATCTTCTACCTCCCCAGATTATTGCTCCTTACTGACACCTATAAATTAATGACCAACATGCCTACATGTCATCCTTTTCCAGGTATCTCGTTACTGTAAATTACATATCCAACTTCATATTTAAAGATTCATCTACAGAACATCAGGGTTTTGGTCTATTTATCTGACCTTTATACATTTCTTTAAGCTCTCATAAAGCTTCTTCATGATCTTTCTTATGAATTTTGGGACAGAACTTAACTAGTTATCAGTCTTTTCATTATAGCTCATGGGCTACAAGATCCTGAAATTTAGCTTACATATAGTAATTGAAATAATTATTTACCCTTCTAAGAATTTTGCATACAACTTCACAGGAACGTTGCCTTGTAAAAACACATTCTACATTTTTTTTCCTATCTGAAAAACTGACCCATCCTTACTCAAGTTCATTCTCCTGTTTGAGGCTCATAGAAAATGCTTGTGCCATAGAAGTTGTATTTTGGATCTTCCAGACCTTCATTAGAAGATGCACAGATTCTTCCTCATCTCTAAATCTTTGACAGAGTTTGTATCCAACAGGATTCCCACAGCAGCTCATTTGGCAGCTTCATTTTCCCTTGAAGACCAATGTCAGTTCTGATATGTTACCCAGCAGATACAAGATAAGACAGCAAGGTATTTGAGGTTAGACTACAGTCACACAAACACTTTTTGTTTTGGTTTTGTTTCAAACTAGGCCATTGTTAGAGGATGTTTAATTTCAAACTTTTAAAATGCTCAAAGTCCCAGCACGCCCCTTGGTAGGCAAGCACCTACTGCTCACAAGTCATAGCCCATTTCTGTAATGTTTTGACAGTCTCAGTAGAAAAGCTGCATATCAAATGAAAATCTTCCATGACTCCAGGTTTGACTTTTCAAATCAAGGTTAACAGCTCTTGCTGAATATTGGAAGGAAATTGTATTGTTGCTATAGCTGTTCTGGAGAACATAACAGGTCAGCTCTCAAGGCTACCAGTACTGTTAACCGCTCACATATTTAAAGCTTTAAATATATTTAGAAGATGTTAAAAACCTTTAGAAATACTCTGTAGCTAGCTGTTATACTATAATGAGATGCTGTAATATTTATCACAATGTTTGGTGAAATTCTTTTACTGATGATTTTTTTCTAAACCAGAGCAAGACAATACTTTAAATTGCAGCCGCTAACTGAGTTTCACAGCTGACACTGGGGACAGTTATGCGATACTTGACAGCTTTGTGTTATAGTGGGTCATGCAAATGTTATATTTGGATTTTAATTCCCAAGCAATTTATCTCCCGCTTTGTTGCAATTCTAGCTTTTCTTCAGAAAAAAAACCCCTCTGAATCTCAGCTGAAACCTCTGAATTTTACCATTTCTTAGTCAAAATATTAGCTGTTGTATGATTTTGATAATAAACCAGACATTTATCAGAGATGGTTTGAAATATCAGGGAATATTAAATGCCTTTTCTATAACATAATTTCAGCTTCTAGCATATGAGTTAACTAAAGGCAAAGAAGTTTGCTTTTGATATTTGTTTGTTTTGCTACAAATGTTTGGACAGCTCTCACTTCAATTTTGCTGTGAACTATGGAAGTTAAATTAATTTATAGGACAGGATCACTTCCATTACTGATTATGATATGTGAAAGGTGACATATATGTTTAAATCCTAGTGCATAATGGACAAGAGAACCTTCTTTTTTAAATAGAAAGTATAGCCTAGGTGTAGGAATTAAATTTATAGTTATACTTATTAGAAGTAGCTAAAAAAAAAAAAATTAACAAAGGACATAGCATTCTGGGGGGAAAACCACACTTCTGTTAAAATAGGCTATTTTTTATAAGTGTTTTTCTGTTCAGTGATTTTTTCACAGGATCATGTCTAAATATATTTTTTTAACTTCTCATTTCAATAAAGTCAAAGTTGTGGCATAGACCTATGGGGCTGAATAGGTGAAAGGTTTGCTGTGTGTTTACATGGCAATTCTAGCAGCATATTTATTTAACACCAGTGATTATAGTAAATACTTCATGGCATTTTGATTGATCAAAGGAAAATATATTGGTAGGTTTCAACATTTAAAAAAAAAATTCTTCTTATTGGGACTTCCAAAGTCTACAGTTTTTATTTGAGGCTGGAAAGAAAAGAAAGAAAGACAAAGATACATTTACTATAAAATTAAACCTATTTTTTCCTGTTTTTCATAATATTGTCAATGAAATTTTCCTTAGAAATTAAACCTGACTGTCCAGTCAGAAATTAACATTTAGTCACATTGCCTTTAGATTAGATCACATACTCTAACTGAACCTAATTATTTCTCTAACTGCAAGATCTAGGAATACTTTCCTTTTATGATAATTATCTTTTATAATAAGTGATATTCTGGATGTTTAAGATAAGGCCGTATCTTTCCTGCTGTGGTACTGTAAGCACACTGGGAAAAATCTGCTTTGTTATACCTAATGCATTTGGTGAACTGCTTTGTTGTATAGGTGAGAATTGGATTTTTCACTATCTGTTGAAATTAGCCTTTTTTAATATAGGAAAACCTCACTAATGCTCTCGGGAAAAGACCCAACCCATGTTTTTGTCGTTGTTCTATTTACAAAACTTCCCTGAAAAAAACACCTTGATAACCCCCTGTCATGATCCACCAAGCATCCATTCAGTGAAGTATTGAGTGACTGATCTTTTTCTAGACAGGTTACTCAACGTGTATGATGAGGAGAAGTTGTATTCCCTTCTCAACATCTGATGTTAGTCTTCCACCTTGTATGTCCACTTACATTGTATTCATCGAGCTAATTTTTTACAAATTCCGGGCAAGAGCACTGGATCGATAAACCCACACAAAATAGCAATATATTTTGCTGTGTAAGTACAGCAGCAAAGAAGACAAATTATTTCTAGCAGGTTTTTCAGACAACATGATTGACTTTAGCTGACTCTTAATGCATTTTTTCAAAGCTACAGGAAGGAGATTTGAGTACATACAGCAAGTCCACAAAGAACAGCTTTCAAGCGGCTTTTAAAGAAAAAAGTATTTTTAACACAAGCACCAAGAAAGTTTTTCCTTTAAAAATGAGAATTCTCTGTATCTTCTGTTAAACCAGCTTAACAAAGAGGATAACACCATGACTAAAATATTTATAGTTCATCACAGTCCCTTTGAACAATAATTAATTAAAAAAAAGAATCACTAGTTTATTCATCTTTACCTAGTGATACAGAGAGGAAAGAAGTACCTAAACAATGAATAATAATGCAGAAACTGAGACTGTAAAATCAATGTCAGCTCAGTAGAGCTGAGCTTCTTTCTAATGCTGCTGTTCCAACAGTAGAGTTTACCTTCTGAATTATATATGTATTGACCTAATTACATAAATATTGACTTTGCTTTCTATGAAGCCTTTTTCAGTCTCAGTGTAATTACAATGTCAATATTTGTTGCATGTAATAACACTGAATTTAGACTTGTTAATTTTGATTGATAGTGGCATGCCACAAGTTATTATATGGGATAAGACAGTTAGTCTAGAAGTATGCATAGCAAATACAAGCAGCTGACAATGCTACCAAATCTGAATGTGTCTCCAAGACTTTCTGTTTCCAATTGTTTAGCCAGACAGAGGAAATATGATGGGTGATTACATCCTTGTTCCATACAAAACACTGTTTTGAGATGGAGAGGTATTTATCCTGGTCCAAAAAAGTACAACTATTCAGCTGGGAACCCAGTAAAAGAGTTCCTGTTTAAAGTTAGCTTTACAATTTTGCCTTATAATGTCATAAAGTCTGTTTAAACTGTGCCAAAATGGAGGTTTTATATAGCAGCAAGTACACTTTGCTGCATGCCTTCCACCAGGTATATGTTGTATTGGAACAATATTGGGACCCAGACGCAAGCAGTTTCACATTAAATTATTTCCCTTTTCCTTCAAATCCAAAAAAGATGTGAGCAATGGGCTTTTGATACTATGGGGACTTGCAAAACTGTTCACCTCGGTCTGCAAATGTTTGTTGTGATATATTTCTACAAGAACAACTTTGTTCAGAGCTGGTAGACCTCTGAACTACTTTCAATGATGAGTAGTCTTATATTATAATGTATGTTTCTAGATGTAATTATAAAGGACTTTGAATTTGGCAGTAACATGAGAATCAGAAACAAAACTGTGACAGTCTGTGTGCTGAGGGTATTTAAATTTGTTCTAGCTATAACATGTTGCCAGTAGTGACAAGGCATGCATCATACTATATTTTCTTATTTGTCTCAGCAGGGATGCCAGACAAGACGAACCTCAGTGACGTAAAGCATATCCGTCAAACCAACGATGGCAGCACTTCAGACACAACTGGAGCAGGATGTACAACAAAGACTGATTATATGACATTTGTGCTGATTAGTCTGGTAACACTATTATTTCTCAGTCTTTGGTAACTGTTTATCTCTGGCTTGATATATGTGTCTCATTGTCATCTGTTCATCCCCACTCACAAGCCTGGAATAAGGGATCTGGTGGATATAGCAATATTTATGATAGCTTGTATAATATCAGCCTTTCTGATCTTAGGCCTGAATATTAACGAAGGGTTTTGTGTAATATTTTTCCTGTGGTGTTTTTTAACACCTGTAGGGTCACACAAAATCATGAAAATCGGTTTTATTTTTATAACATTTTATGTTAAAAATAAGTTGAATATTATAATCTTTATCTTAAAAACAATTTGTGAAAAAGAGATCACAGAATTGCCAATCATAGAAAGGACCTCTGGAGATCATCTAGACCAACCCTGTGCTCAGAGCACACTCAGCTAGGTCAAGCTGACCAAGGCCAGGCCTGGCTGGTATTTGAATGTCTCCAAGCATGGAGTCTCTACAGTTTCTCTGGGCAACTTGTTCTAGTGCTTGAACACTCATAGCAAAAAAGCTTTTTCTTATATTCAAAATCTATTGTATTTCAGTTTGTGCCCATTGCCTCTTGTCCTGTCATTGGGCACCACTGGGAAGAGTTTGACTCCATCTTCTTTATGCCCTTTACCATGTATTTATACACTTTTATAAGATCTCCCCTGCATCTTCTCTGCTCCAGGACAAACAACCCCACCTGTCTCAGCCTCTCCTCATATAAGACTTGTTCCCATCCCTTAAAAGTCTGCATGACCCTTTGCAGGACTCTACCCAGTATGTCCATGACTCTCTTGTCCTTGGAAGCCCAGAGCTAGATGCAGCACTGTAGATATGGTCTCATCAGTGCTGAGCAGAGGGGGATGATCCCCTCCTTTGACTTGCTGCAATACTTTTCCTAATTCAGCCCAGGAGGATATTGGTTGTCTTTGCTGCCAGGACACATTGTTGGTACACGTTCAACTTGTTTTCCATCAGGACCCCCAGGTCCTTCTCTGCAAAGCTGCTTTCCAGCCAGTATGCATCAGCTGGGGTTATTCTTCCCTAGATGGAGGACCTGGCATTTCCCTTTCTTGGACTTCATGAGGTTCCCATCAAGCCATTTCATTCAGGGTCGCTCTGAATGTGAGAACAACTCTATCATGTATCAGCCACTCCTCTCATTTTTGTATCCTCTGCAAGAACTTGCTTAGAGTGCACTCTGTTGCATCATCCAGGACATCAATGAAGAACTACAACAGTATTGACCCTTGGAGTAAAGCAGGAGTAACTGGTCTCCTTGTGGACTTTGTGTTGCTATTTACAACCCCACACGTACCAACTGATGAAACGGTTGCTCAGCACTTTATGAGTTTTGTATTTAAAGTTCTGCCTTCTGGGACATGATTCCTGTAAAACAGAAAATGTTGAATTTGCCCTTCTGTCTTTCTCCAAAAAAGAAAAAATACACAGTGTAAACTCAGCTAATTTTAGTAGGAATTACTTTTCATAGTTCAGAAAACCTACATATTAGATAGTATGATGTTAATGCAGATATGTATATAACTTCATTTTATCTAGAAATAATAGCAAGGTTAGGATTCAATGTTGGATTAAGGTATCTTAATCTATATGTCTACATACAGATATTTACGTATGTGGTATTATATACGTACTCTATATCTCTAAACTGTCAGTGGAAATACAGTGTAGCATTCAACTGCTAAAATACCAGCAACAAGTGCCAGTTAAGATGCTGTAAAAAAATTCCACCTGGTGTCTAGCTACTGCTCTGAAGGGCCTCAGCTCTTTCTGTGGGCAATTGACCAGAGGCCTTTGTCACACAGTCAATAAAACCCAGTGCATTATTCAGCTCATATGAAGTCAAACTCCTGAGAAAGCAACTCGGTTGCTCAAAAGTAGGTGTCTGGTGCCACCTAAGATTTCTTGGAGTATGCAAGACATCCTCATGGGACAAGCATATATGAAGCATGACTTATGGGAAGTTCCAGAAGCTTCCTTAAATGGGAACTGTCTGGAGTGGCAGCTGGTATCTAACTGGGATATCCTTGTATATCTCACATACACCTAGTCATGGATAGGTGGGCCCATGAATCGTATGCCAAGTCCCCAAGTTGAAGCAGTGACACATGAATGCCAATGTGAATCGCAACATGAATCCCAGCTCTTATGCTTTGTAAGCTGAAGCAAGCTAAAGTGTTCCACAGTACTAATGGTACATTATATATTACGTTTATAATATTTTATCATCCTGCTATCACTAATTCCCATATTTTTTTAACCAGAAAGTATTTCAGACTATTTTGTAGTGATTTCTCTTTTACAACCCTATACAAGAGAAAAAAATAAATAGTACAGTATTGTATGCACTCATATTATACATCAAACTCTTCCCAGACTGTAAAAAAGGTAATTTTATATGAGGCTAATATAAAGAAACATGTAACTGTTTTTATTCCCAAATGCATGCATTAGTCATTAACACACACAGTATAACATACAGGTAAAGAGATACAATATTTAGAAAAGCAAGTGAACGTTCCTAAGAGCAATTTCACGGGCAGATAAACACCATGAATAAGCATGTGTGCCAGTGTGTACATTTTACTTGACCCCTTTTTTCTTTTTCAGGTTTTGTAAACCAGTCTTTCAAATTCACTTGTCATCTCGTCTCAGCATACGCTGGAATTACCACATCAGTAATCCAGGGAAAGATAGTCTGATTTCATTCTTTTCCTTTTTCATGCTAGTTGAAACCGATAATTAATCTAGTCCAGCAGTATTTTTTTTAATGACCAGTATCAGTCACTTAAAGGAAAATACAAAAAAAAAAAAAAAAAAAAAAGCTTTGAACAGGAGATACATAAATGGAGAAAAAATTCTATCGATACTTATTACTTAGAAATTTATTTCTATCTTGAAGCACTTTGTTTCCACTCCTCACGTTCATGTGTTGTTCAAGACCTTACTGATGGTGCCAGGTAGTCAAAGAGGTAACAGTTTTTTCTATAGCACTTTGGAAACACAAGCCCAATTTTCAAATAATGACAGTAATTAGGTCTTAAGGCCACTTCACATATATGTTAATTACTAGCCTGTGTTATTACTCAGTTTTTTTCATGGCCTGTTCCATTCATCTTCTACACTGCACCTGCATTAGGAAAACAATTTCTAAGATTCCTTCTGGAGTGGAAAATTAGGTGTCTCTTTCCCAGACACATATGAACAAACTAGCAACAACATGAATATAATAGTGGCAGGTTTGGAGATCCCTCACTGTCCCCTTGGCCATGAGACCTCATTCACCCTCCTGTCCCATCTCTCTCTAGGCACCACCACACACTTCATATCATTGCTTAGATGCATGCATCTGCCAGGCTGCATCACAGTTCTTTCATCACATCTACCACACTATAAAGAAATCTTGTTTCTTAAAAAAAATAATTTAAAAAATCATTAAAATGGATCAAAGAAAAGGGAAGGAAGGCGAGGATGTTTGGCAATCTGTGTCAAGGTTACCTTGCAAGGGAAGGAGCCTTGCAAGAAACTCTGGGAACACGGCAGGGTGTTGAAGTGTAGCTCCAAATTTGGCAACTGAGGGAAAAAAAGCCTGACATTTTGCCTGTGTTATTTTGCTTTCTTTTAAATAAAATATTGATGTATTAAAGCTGATAAAGTTTAAAGTAGGAATGCTTTACTTGACGTGTACCATTTTTTCAGAAAGCCACTCATTCAAATACTGTTTATACTAAAATTGCAATGGATATCACTATTGAAGTTGTGTAACTGGTCTCAGTACAATTAAAAAAACCCTTCAGCTGTCAGGTGAGAGAGCTTTGTAGGGAATAATTTCTTAGAGCACAGTGTCACTACTTGTAAAACAATATTTCAGAAAAAAAAAATCTAAAAAATACTACATTTCCAAAATCCGTAATATTTTTACCTGGTGAGATCAAGCTATTCTTCTTGAACGTCTGCTTTTTATTTTCTTCAGATGTACCTGTATGATTAAATGCACCTGTACCTCCTGGGAGGAAAGTACTAAAGTACTTTTTCTGATAACTACTGTCCTAGCACTTTAAATAAAAGTTTCAGTTTTCCTCAGTGTAGCTGGTGAAAGACAACAAAAATTATTTATTTCCTTCAGGAGCAAATATTGTTATTTTCATTGCTAATAAAAAGATGAAGCCTAACTATAGCCATGTAACAGGCTATCTTTGTCTTTTTCTCTTTCTGTAGGTAGATAGATACACACATACATCATTTATTTCTTTATACCTGTATTTTTTTATGTTTATTAAAATAATATTCTTGTTGAGATTATAACAGGGTTTAGACTAATCTATTAAAAATTTCAGATTAAACTGAGTATTTCCATAGCATCTTCTCAGAGGCATGCATTAAAATGGTTGAAGTTATCTCTGATTAGGGTTTATTTTAAGTTTAATTCTACTCTGAAATAATTGTGTAAACATGAATCTTATTCAGCAAACGGTGCTTTTTTCCATGTGCTCTGAGTCACAACCGATTATAATAGAAATAATAATTTTTTAAAAAGACTGAAAAGCTAATGTAGCTCTAGTAAAACTCTTGTAAATCTCAGAAAGTTATAAATAAAGTTCTAATTCCTAATTCTTTCTTCCTGGTGATGCATGAACAAAATAGCTCGGTTGACAGATTTTGCCAAACAAAATTTACGTCTGGCAGTTGAAAACTGTATTTTTTACTTTATTTTGGAACTTGTAAATGTGAAATGCAATAGACAATATACCTGGTACCCCACGAAGCTCTTTTACCAGCTCACATTGAAGAGGAATAACATGCTGAGCTTCTGTGGTTGGGAGGACTTGGTCGATGCATCTCATCACCCCTTACAGAGCAGAGAACTGTGCTAAGATCACCTGCTGTGCATGCCTAATGTAGGTGTCTCAACTAAGTGTCTCCAGGTTTGTCAGGCAGTCTAAATTAATTGTTAGTCTCTTGAACTTAAGTCACATGGAGGTTTTTCTCAGTGGCAATTTCTGATTTTCTTGCTTCTCTTCAACATCACTCTCTCTTAAACAAGAGTTTACAGGACCATGCAGTGAAACTGGTCGGGGTGTTTCTGACCCAAAGGATCTCCTTGATCCAGTTCACCTCACATCTCCAGATAACAGCACTGGTACAACAGATGAGGTGGCCATAGCTCTCATGGCAGTTTAGTCACACATTTATAGCAAGTGGACACAATGCTAGGTACAACAAAACATTTAACAACATAAGCACATAATAAAAAAAAAAAAAAAAAAAAAAAAATCATAGTTACACCTTGTGCAGGGATGCATACTTCAGTATCTGAAGCAGGATATGACCATTAAAAAAATAATAGCAAAGTATGATTTTTTTCATACATATACCACACATGAAAGACTGTGACAGATCTCTGTTGACAACGGGCAAAAACATACTGCCCAAGACATACATCAGTATACCTTACCCTGACCCATTTCCCTTTCTTTGTTCCCTATAGCTGTGCCTGTAGGGGATTGGGGTTTTTTATAGTAGGAGAATGTGCTTTCCTGTTTCTTGTGTTTAATTTATTGATAAATATAGCTAACACCTTTGTGCTGGCTGTTAAAAATATTTTTCATGTCTGTTCACATTCCTACTTTTTGGCAGACAGGAATGTTTGTGAAATCCTTAACTTTCACCCTTTTTATTTTTAAAAAGAACAGAGGTTTGTCAAGTAAAACAAAATAGGGGATACCAGGCCTTCAAAAAGGTAAAAAGCAACATGATCCTGAAGAATAAATGTCATGTATTCTTTACTATGCTAACAAAAATATTGCATTTATAATTTCAGAGCATTGATAGGTCTGGAAATTAGTGCATGGGCCAGGTTCTTCTTTTAGAAATTTGTGATACTACTGAATTCCATAGATATAACTGCAAACATAGCTTAGCTTTTTATTATCTACATGCAAAACCGAACTGATATATTTAATACAATAAGATTGTTTTCAAAAAGGCATCAGAACATTACAGGTAATAGCACTTTGTATTTCTTTGCTCTATACTGGTTATGTGTATACAATGATAAATAAAAAATAATTTAGCAAATAAAAATGTATATTGTGAACAATTATCTATATGATTCTAAGGGAAAAATATCATGTATTTTCCTATGAAATGTGTGACTTGATGATAAAATTTTTACCGTTTTAGTAATCTAAACAGCAAGGATAAGACAAAACTACTTGTGCTTAAATATGTAAGTAGACTTGCACTAATACTTGATTAAAACAAGTATTTTGAAATACTGTCTTAATTTCTTTGGCTTCAGTCTTTTGCCCTGAAAATGCTGTTTGTAATACTTCAGAAAACTAAGACTGAGGAGAGCTGTTGACAATGGAATTTCTATGAGAAATGTTGAGGTAAAACTCTTGACAGGCAAAAAGGTTTCTAAACTGTATCATGTTAGTTAGTGTCCTATGAACAAAAACAGACAAAATATCAGCTTTATGGAAGACTGTAAGTATCTATGCAATTTCAAATCCTAGGAAACACCACAAACCTGCTTATTAAAATAAACAACATATAGTAAAATTCCTTTAGACCTATCTGGTTTTTTAGGTAAAGGGGAAAAGTAGTCTAAACTCATGCATCTAGAACTTATACTCTCACTAAATGATCCTTTTCTGCACTCTGGACTAGTCCAGTTGCTGAAGCATAGGGGGCTAGTTTTACACTTAAAGTTTTGTTTATGGACAGAAAGGAAAAGCACCATATGTATAAAGCCAAGAATTTACTGTTAGTATAGTGAAAATCTTAACAAGCAAATTTAAGAATTATTATTAGTCTAGATCTAATTATTACAAAAAAGGAAAGAAAGCATAGTTACCTGGTTAGAATATTTCTCCACAGAATAACTCTCAATAAGACTACTAATACAAACAAATTGTAAGACATGAGCTAGATAGTTTCTATCTCTTTTTTCATAGTTTTATGCTTGGTTTTCCATTGCGTGTCTGAGCCTTAAAACTGATACTTTCAAACTACAGAAAGGGGATTATGTTGGGTCATCAACATCTGGGGTCCTTCAAAGGGAGGAATATGGTGTCAATGGTTTATTCTTCCTCACCTCAGGATTGACTTTATGCAATTTTTATACATTTGCTAACACACTTTTATACCATTGTTCTTCCTTTATCTGTTGCTCCAAATTACATCTAAATTTACTATATTTGGTGTTATTTACGTATGTTACATACTACCTCTTGGTTCTCTTTGTTAGCCTTTAAACCAGCTTTTGTCCTGCTCCAGGTCTGCATTTCTTTAACTGACCATGGATCTGTTGTTCATAGCCATGGAGTCCCCAGTAGCAACCCTGTGCCCTGTTCTTTACCATCCTATACCTGTGCTCCTCTACACCACATCCTGTGCCTGCATTTCTCAAGACCACTGCTATTACACTAAGCCTGTATTTCTCTACATTACACTGTTGTGTTAAAATCATAAGTGCCTCATTCTACATAGAATAACTGCTTGTTACTGCTAACTGTATAAAATGACGGTTGTCTAATGCAAAGATACATAAAAGTTAAGCAAAAAAAGACCCAAACAACCCCAGGCCAGTTAGTAAAAAACATGTTTGCACAGCAAAACAAAGCTGCAGTCAAGTAAAGAAAAATACAGATGGCAAATCTGACAAGAGTCAGTCCAGAGGACTTGAAAAAGTACAAATCTGATGGTCAGTTGCTAGCCATGGCAATGCCATGTTACAAGGCTACGCAGTTACACCAGATCTGTCTGAGACGCCTGCTCCTTTCTGTCACTGCAGAGAGTCAGTGGCCTTCTCAGCCATGTCCTGAGTTGTTTCTGCCAGCCCCTCACAGGTGCCTTCAGCCATCTCAAAACCAGCCTCTATATGGCCAGCTGAACTGAGCCCTCAGGATCAACGGAGTACCTTGAAAGAGTGACTTCTCTCATCCTGAGAAAGGTGTTCCGGGTCACATAGGTCTCTTCTGGTGATGAAGAGATTAGTTCAAGGATATTTAGTATTTAATATGTGAAGTTACAAGAGATAAATTTCACCTTTAGCATGGGATTCAATCCAGCTAATTCCTTTCAGCTTCTTCTTCTAGAATAAAAAAAACTTTTGAAGTGTTACCTCTCTTCACTGCAGAGGGGATTTGGATACTTGCCCTAGCGCGGCTGGTCTTCAACACCACCCAATACTCAGGC
The DNA here is from genome assembly GCF_023638135.1 of Falco biarmicus. Taxonomy (NCBI): domain Eukaryota; kingdom Metazoa; phylum Chordata; class Aves; order Falconiformes; family Falconidae; genus Falco; species Falco biarmicus. The sequence continues at coordinate 54,625,806 of NC_079289.1, forward strand.
ACCAACTGGTTCTACTGCCTGGTCTTCAGTAGCACACAACAGGCATGATATGAAGGGCCTCTTCACTAAAACTGTGTAACCTGTAGTCTTAAAGCTGAGTAAAAGTAGTTAAGGGAGTGTTGATTTCTTTTTAACTTTGGGGAGAAAGCCAGGGAGAGACACCATTCTTGGTGAATAAAGCCTGTTCATCAATTAACCCTTTCTGAAAGAAGAACTCAGCATGCACAGCCCTGAGAGGGCTGAGCAGATCTGAAAGAGACAAGTAGAGAAGTTGCTGTGGGAGCAAACAGAGGTGAAGGCAGCACGGGCCTGTCCAGCCAAACGTGGCCTTGGAGAGCCCTGGGCCAGAGGGGAACTGCCTTAGTCAGGTGGAAAGTCTGCTTTCAGAATTTGCTTACTGACAATAACTCACATCTAATGAGCAGTTAACACTAAGCGTGCCAGCAAAAGAAGTTGCAAGCAGTTCAGGCTGTTACCACCCATGAGACTTCTCTGCTCATTGGGAAGGTGGGCACTGTTGGAGCTGTGAATGGTGGGAGAGCCCTTTAAACCACCTCTTTTGCCAGCAGCAGTTGGACTCCTGTGATTCATGGAGGGAACTTTGCTAAGAGGAACACTTGGAGCACTACGTCAGTCAATAAACTGTGAATAAGACAGAAATGGATTGATAGTAGTGACTGCCTTCCTCACCCACCATGCATGACTTTGCAAGCAATCTCTGAAGAACAGTAACTCTGTCTTTCAATGATTTCTGAGGTTTTCCAAACTGCAAAGTTTTATTTATGCTTTGTTTCTACCCTGACCTTGTTAGTCCTACTTAAGTAAACTTTTATGTGACTTTATTGCCCTGTAGCAGGCAAACGTTGTTCAGTGGGCACACAAACAGTGCAAATCAGTTTTCCATTATCCTGGATGGGGTTTTAGCCACACTTGCCTATGAGTTTAACGAAGAGTACTATAAATTGAATCTGGACCTTTTTCCTTGGAATCTTGTTTCTGCCAGGTTAATATTGCTGTAAAAAAACATGAGTGCTAAAATAATTTCCTCCTATTAGACCACAAATTTCATCCTCACCCTCATTTCCTAAGTATTCTCCTCAGCTAGTTTTGCATTTGGATGACCATGTTTGTATTTTTTTTGCTCACGAAACCCCCAAAATTACAGCTTTTGGCGTACAAATTGCAGATCAGTACTCACACAAATGCTTTCTGATGTGTTTTTCTTAGATGTCTATTTTTCCTTGCAGCAATGATGGGTGCCACACATACAGAGATGAAACACATCTAATCCCAGGGATTTACTGCATTAAGAATGAAGCTTTTCAGGTACCACACACATGACAGCAGGAGGCACAAAGGCTAACCACCCTATCAATAAAGAGCAGGAGAAAGGATTCCAGATTATTCTCTTTTCATTCCAAATTTTAAAATTAAGATGAAGATTAGAAAAGTTTGGGAAATAAACATACTGTACGGAGCAAACTGTGTTTTAGCTCTACAAAGTCTTTTCAATTTTTGAGAAAATTTGAGTGAGAAAACAAGGCTTCTCCAGTAACAAAATTGTACAAGGCATTTGTGACAATGCTGTAAATTATACAAAAAACATCTACTTCTATGTTTCTCAAAAATTACTGGAATTTCAAATCAGATTATTTGAGTTTATAATCCTATAAACATACTTGCTAACCTGAGCAATGATTATACCTCTTTCAAACTTAGATAGTGTAATAACAAAGAAAATAGACCATGTCAAAATCTGTGCCTTACCAAGGAAATGCAGATGAATTTGCTTGTGCCTACTGAGATTTTCTCTTTAGTTTCCTGTTAATTTAATATAAAAGCTTGAAGGCAAATTCACTGGTTGTCGGTCAATAAAATTGAAGCCAAAACAAAAATCTACAACAACAAAAGAAGGAAAAAAATGAAAAAAAGGGATAATATTACATTAGTCCAACATTTAGAAATCTGTGATGGAAGTCCTGAGAAATCTCATTCCTACTCCCTAAGTGGTTTATGCATATTAAATGTAATTCTTCCCAGATAAAGTACTGACACAATCCAGAGAGAAGACAGTAAGATTTCAGACTGTCTGTGAGTAAACCTCACTGTCTGCGAGTTCTGATGGTGGAGAAGTTTCTTTGTTCTGTGCCTCTAAAAGATGTTGTTGTTCCCCTAGATGTTATTGTGTCTGCTCCCGAGTTGCCACAGCTTACAGCCTAACAATCTGCAGAAACCCATTAGGGTCTAAATTGTTGTGCCAAGGACAAACACTCATATCACTGCTGAAAAGGCAGCAATCTCCAGGCGAGAAGAGCCAAGACCAGTAATAGTTTTCCTAGTCCTTGTCGAAACTGCTAATGGGAGTCAGAATTCTGAGTGCTGAAGCTCTTAAGCAAGTACCACTTTCAGCTAACTGTGTGCTGGCTTATATTCATAAATATAAACATGCATCTTTACATAAACAGGGATGTTTTAATAGATCAGCTAAGGATCACCAACACTTTTATTAATTTTTTTGAGAGATGTGGTTTCTTTTCCTTTGAGTTGTAGGAGGATTTTGCAAAAGCATCAAAAAAGGCACGTACAACTGACTGAATGCTCAGGAAAGAAAGACAACATAAACATTTACTTTTGCATTTTCATCTCTACAGGAATAAGCATACTTCAGAGCTATCTCTGTCAGGTGCCCATGTACCAATCTTCAATCAGGAATATTGGTTATCTGTGCACTAAGATGTTCTGTTTCAAAGACTATAATTTGACTCCAAAAAGATCTAATGTCATTAATATCCACTGTTCATATTTTTCCAGTTAAACTTAAATCACACTAGGGCAAAGTAGTAATTAACATGCAAAACAATATTACCCTAAACAAACTATAAACTCTGTCTAGTTCTCTGGCAATACAGATAAAAGCACAGGTGTATAATCACTGACTAGTATGGATATAGTCCACCCCCACAACTGCAAAACAATTTTCTTGTCTCTCTCACATTATACCCTACCACTCCTTTTGTTAATTGTATTTAGTATTCTGTATATTTGTCAGTTTTCTCATTTTATTCCTAATCTGCTGTTGATTTGCAGAGCAGATCTGTTTCTTTGTAGGTTTAGTCAGGCCTGCTGAAGGGGAATCCCACTGTTATTCAGGTCTCTAGAGCCTACTTCAAAAATTTATGCTTAGAATATTATGAATATGAGGGAAAGTCAATCAAGACATAAGGTACAGGATGTTATTGCTGGTATGCAAAGTTCAGTCTTTGTTTGGAGACACATACTTTTCATTTGGCATCTGTTAGTATTTTTAACAGACTTCAGACCAGAAATTAGAAGAATCGTCTAAATTCATAGGACTGTTAATTTCTTCAGCAGGTTTCTTAATGAGGCAAGTGGGGAAAACAACAAAACACAAACCCCAGATTTTGGGCTTTTCAGATAGATCTGGGTATGTTTAGGAAAGCAGTTATGTGACTTGTATTACCTGAGACAATGGGTAACTGCACGTCACGAATCAAGAGGTCCCTCCCAGTCCTGTGTTCACAACTGCTTTTCACTCCATGATGTGGTATTAGCAGAAATTCTGCAATTTCTGATTCTCCTACAATGACTGTCACAAGATCATTTATTACTCATAAATGCTAAACCCCCCCATAATTAAAATAGGCATTGAACCCTGGAAAGCAGATCAAGTAAGGCTGAGGAATTCCAATTAGTTCAGACACTTTTCAGTCTCAGAAGGAAAATAACATTTATTCATCCACTGCTACGTGACTAGATAGGTTACAGTTTCCATATATCCATCATACATATTTTTGTTGGCAGTAATGTTTGGCATTTTTGTTTATATACACTATCTATATTCTTCATCACATTCATCTTTTCCGCTTTCACTCTGCTTTGATTTATCAGGGTGATAAGACCTATATTACCAGAGACCTTACCATCCAGCAGGACAAATTAACTTCTACAATATACCAGGCTTTTCTAGGGAATTTAGCCCAGTTATCACAGGAGATGGATAAGCCAAGGAACTGATGAGGTGCTTTTAAGATGTTTCAGTTTTAGACTAGTTGTACAATTTCAGGCAAATTAGCAGCAACTCCATTTCTTCTGCTTGCTAGCTTTTTGCTAACACTGCAGTGGTAGGCATAGAATCATAGAATCATTTGGGTTGGAAAAGACTTTTAAGATCATCAAGTCCAACCATCAACCTTGCAACTAGTGCATTTGATTGGCAGTTTCAGCAACGAGGCTGAGGTTTGAGCAAGCAGAAACTGAACTGCACCAAACTCTATCACTGATTCTGCCAAAATGGAGCTGAAGACAATGCTTTGACAAGCCAATGTCAGGAAGCCTGCAGTGCTGTTGCAGGTGGTGTTCATTCGGTGTCTAGATAAAAGACATCAGATCCTCGCACTATCCCTCTGACACATTTCAGAGACACACAAATGGCTTGTAGAAAAGACTCATAAAGCTATCAAATGCTATGGTAAAATTAAATCTACATTTCATGAAGGTTAGTAATCATTATTTCTCAAACATTGCTAGCTGGTTTAAATAAAATGTTCCTGAGGATTTGTGATCTACAAGGCATTATACTGAAATAGCTTTACATCAAAGCCTGACACTGTTTTTTCACCAAATTAAACCTTTTCTGTACAATGTATGTGCATGGAGAGTCTCTCAGACTGTGAGGTTAAAAACAAAACTCTTTCTTGCCGACCTAGCTCTGCCCTATATTTCCCTACCCTTCAGGCTGTATCTCATTTATTCAAAAAACTTCAAAACAGTGAGTCTCTAGATGAAACTGGATTTGCCAGATTCAAATATCCCATTTAAATGTTGACCTACCCTTTATGACAGTGTAAGTACATTTTGAGATCTTATATTTTCTCTTTCATAGCAAGGATCAAAAAACTCAAAATAGAAAATTCATAGCACAGTGTAAGCAATGGCCAGTTTCTTGTGCACAGAACTTCCAGCAGATAAAAATTCTTAAAAGACTCCATCTTACCCCCTCCAAGAGATGCCATACAGGTACATGACCCAGGTTTGGACTTATTTAGGAAGTTACCCTAGTCAATCATGAATGCTATAGCAGATTTTTTTTTTCCACAGATTGAAAATGGTTGTACCAATAACTTGTAATGCCTTGTATAAGGACCTATTAATTTCAGAAAGCGTGAAGTTACTAAAATGTTATGTTTAGGATATGGAATTTTACTTAACTGATTAAGTCTTTTGACCGAAGTATGTAACACTTGGTGGTTCCTCCCATAGAAAGATTGAAAACGTATTATGTGTCGCTGTGGTGGAGATCATATTTAATCCATAACACTGTGTGAGTGTAGTCCATACTCAGGATTTGTACCATACCTCCTAATCTGTTTTATGTTTCACTTTTTAATTAAAATTTTGAAAGTATGCTAAGGCTTCTCTCTACCTTTGCATGTTAATTTACATTTATGTCAGGGCATTGTGAATGAATGCCCATTTTAGAATATCAGAATATTCCCCTCCTCCGAGCTACAACTAGAAGTTTTTTGGAAAAAAAAAAAAAAATTTTTTAAAACCTTTATCTACTACTTCCTTTGAAAATAACTTTATAAATAACTTACAATAACAGGATCAATGTAAAAGGTTTCTAGCTCCCAGGTCTATGTGAACTAGATCATACTACTCTCAATCTTTCTAGATATTCTTAAATCCAGATTTGCACCAATGCACAACATGCAGCCCAGCTCACTCTGAACCTTTTGACTCCTCTATCAGCAGTGTATACAAACTGTGAAAGGCATATATGTTTCCACTGGCACTCCCCAAAAAAATGAATGAGTGAAAAGATCCACAGTCACAAATAAGAAATGTCACCTTAAATTAGGGTTGGGTTTTTTCTGTCTTTTCTTTTTTTCTCAAAGAGACAGTAACAGTAACAACTAATAGTGAAGTTAAGAAGACTGTTAATTTTGAGTAACAAAGGGTGGTGGTGGGGGCGGGGGGGGAGTGGGGAATAGCTTCTAGCACTAAAGAAATGTCTCATTCTATGATAATAAGCTCAAAAATGGTGAGGAAGGGGGTATTAGGTAAAAGGGTTTAATTCTTCTGGCTAATCTTCATAGTAAAAACAATAATTAACATGGCCATGAATGAAAGTAAGTCTTTTTATCTCCAGCTCCATGCAGTAGGAGACTTGAACTCTATGAACGGGAGCATGTCACATTCACAAGCAAATACCTAAGACTATACCAGAAGAGGTAAACATAGATCTAGGCATTTTTCTGATGTGTTTTCTCCAGTTGTTAAATCTTAATTTAAAAGATACAATCATAATACTGAAGGAATGATCTAATAAATGTAAGACACAAAACAGATACCGGTATTCTACTGTAACCTTAAGGACTCACCTGTTGAACTTCCACAAGTGCTGACAGCTGTAAGTTCCCACAGAAAGAAATAAGGATTTATACTAACACTTTTTCCCAAGACTATACAGAACAAGCATCACCATTTGAGATCAGATTAGGTATGTTGCCATTGATTGCAGAAGTAGCAGCAGTCCCTGCTTCCCCTGCAGGGAACTTCTAGTGTAAAGATTCAAGCATTTATAATCTGTTTTGTCAAAAAACATTGGCAAGAAAACAAAATTTACTAAAGTTCTATGAGGTTTTCATCAAAAACCTAAGTAGTATATTGAAATCTATTAGTAGCTTGGAAAACAAGTACCTTTCACTGGACAAAAACTTTGAGCTATTGAAAAAAAAAATCGAGAAATCAATTCTGAAAGAGAAGTCATATCAAAAAAGGTGGTTTGGATTTTTTTTGTTAGGATACATGTATGCTCAAAGGAAGCATACAGTTCACAGAAAACTACCTCTATAAACCTTATATTTTGAAGTTTTTGAATTAATACCTAGTCAAGGACCTTGATGGGAATATAAAATAAGTTGAACTTGTAGGCAGAAGAGATAGAAGTCACCTCACCTAAGATCAGTCTTAGAAAAGAACAGTGTTTGGTCCAAACTTGTTCTCTTAGTCATCTGTGAGATATTCACAGTACATCTCATTTTAGTATAAGCTTCTATGACAGGAAGAACGAATTGCCCTTTAGAGATGCATGTCTTCCTGAACTCTCTGTAAAAAGAGCTCAGATGACTAAATAACATAAGGTACCTAAAATTTTAGATAGTGAATTACAGGACTCATCACCACCTCAGGTGTCCAGCAGGAGTGAGAGAAGTAACGCTATCTTAATAAACTCTTTCATTCAACAAAAGGAATTCTAAATACAGTTATGATTTTGAAAATCTTTATTAGAAGGTTGATGAATATTATTATTATGCAAGGCAATTAAATTGATGTTAAATACACAGATTAAAAATTATGGTCTTTCCAAGGTCTAGAGACTAAATAAAAAGCACAGGCTTAATTGTGTGCATCAATACAGTTATTTTTCCAAAGTGTTGATTTCAACCAACAACACTGCAGCTATATCAGCCTTGTGGCAGGAATGAACTGGCAATAGGACTTTGGTTTGATTACACTCATAGGGCCATGATTAGATCAGGCAAAGAAAAATATTTTTTAGAGAGCAGAAAGTATCACAATCTGGCCTTCCAGCTAACAATTAGCATTGTTACAAACTCAATTTGACAGGAGCACACATAAATTCAGCTTTCTGCTACTAGCTGTAAACATCAAAAACCCCAGTCATTTCCAAGGGATATTAATGGAGGTGGTCTGGACCTGAAAGGAAAGGTTTGTGCATTTTAGATCTTTGCTAATGAAATTAATGAACAAAGCCATAATCTAATGGATTAAATATTACATTAGCAGTCCATTTCCAAAGGATTGATGAGTTCCTTGCTGGTTTCAGCTGGTATTTAAAAATTACAAGTAAGACTGGCTAGCAATCTGAAGATCTCAACATCTCAGATTTTCTTTACTAAAATGCAATATAAAAAGCACGAAGTCCACCACCATCACCACCACCACCAAACATCAAAACAGCAATAAGAAAAGGATTTTGTTGGTAAAGTTCTGCTTGAAGGCAAGACAGCGGAGTAATGTTGCCTCGGGATATGACTCAGTATCACAGATGCCTTATACAAAAGCTAATGAGCCTGTCGCCAGTACTGAAAACACTATTTGCCAGTCGCAAAGCTAACAGTAAGCCTATATCACCACTAATTTGATGGATATTTTTCTTCATTCAGTAGCTCATAAATTCCAACAGTGTTGCTTCTGGGGAAATATCAATTCCTATTAAAAAGGTATGTAAATATGTCATAATTCTAAGTGCTTTTGTGACAGGATTATTAATATTTGCATTTCACATATATCACTGAAAATATGAAAGTTAAACTTTTCTGAAATATCGAGTCAAGGAAATCTGTTGATTGGATTTAGAAATCAAAAGTAAAGAAGGCTAGATGGCAATAAACAATCCAAGACTTGTTATATCTTCAAGTGATTCCAAATTTAGTTGCTTGAGAGGAAAAAGAGCTAATGGCATGCCAACCTGTAAACATAACTGTTTTTTCTGAAAATGCTGCTGTGTAAAAATCCTCTAATAATGCTCAAAGGGTAAATAAAATATTTATTTCCATGGAATGTGCTTTTGTCAACTATTATTATCTTTATTGATGGAGAAGCCCTTTTAAAAAAGAATATAAAATTTAATTGCTGGAAGTTTTGACTATATCGAACAATTGACTTTTTACGGTGACAGAGTAGAAGGGAGCAAAGGGAGCCTTGTAGTTATTTGCATTAGCTTGTGTTTTATCTCCAAAATTTTTTCTCTGAAAACAGTCAAGATAAACGTAGATAACAAACATGATGTGAATTTAATGATACCTAGTCAGGTATAGATTTTTTCATCAAAACAGCTTGTTTTATGTCTAAATTTAGAGAAACATTTCTGCCAAAAAGTACACTTTACAATGTGTTTTCTTCATTACCATAAAAGTTACTGTATCTCTAGGGAATTTTTCTTAACAGCTGTTGAAAAATGAAGGGGGGGGGGCACACAGGCAGGAGGAGGGGCTGGAAGGAAAGAAACAGAGGGAGGGAAAAGGAAAGAGAGGAAGATTGAGAGATAGGATGGGGCAGAGAAGGAAAGAAGGAAAGGGAGGGGTGGACAGAGGGAAGGGAGGAGTGAAAAGAGGAAAATAGGATAGAAAAAGGAGAAGAGAGAAGAGAAGAGAAGGGAAGAGAAAGAGAAAGAAAAAATAAAAAGGAGGAAGGAAGAAAAAAAGGAAAGAAGGAAGGGAGGAAGGACAGACAAAAATTTCTTTTCTCTTGACCATCTATTTCCAAACACTGAACAGAGCTGTTTGTATAAACGTCCTACTCTCTGGATTTTGCTAAGATTTTACCTTGGTGGTATTATGGACAATAAATTCCAGTGGTTGATAGTGCATTTGATTAAAATAATTATTTCCTTGACTTTAAAACTAATGACATTGTATAGGCAACAGTAATTTTTCTTTTCTTTACATTTTTACACTGCCATAGAAAGGAGTTAAACCTCCATTTTCCTTTTACTGCTGCCTTCACAGGCAGGATAGGCCTCTTAATGAACATGTGCTGGCATCTTTTAAGTATTTCCTTTTTATATCTTCACTGGCAGGCTAATGTTGCAAAATGCCAAGTAACATGGCACTGAGAGAAAAATTCATAATAAAAGTATTGCAATAATACAAAATAAAGTCTAGCAGTTTTTAGAGAGAAGGGAAGACTATATTTAATATTTTTGATGATGAATTTACCATGTGTATTACGGTTCAGATTCCAAACTCCTGTAAAAAGCAACCATAAAGTCCTATAGCTCCCTAATGAAAGAGAAGCACAAAACTCTGCCAGAAATCACTGCAATAAAATCATTTATCCCTGGATAACAGGCAAAAAACTTATTTTCAGGTAAAATAAAAATTTCTGTTCATTTGCTCAACACTTTAAACAACGTGTGTTTTAACTATTTTCCATTTACTTGAATAATGGCTTTTAAAACCTTTGTAAATCCTTCTGTTTGGATTTCCTGCACAGAATATTCTGATACAAGCAAGCTGTGATAGGTAACATGATGAATCTTACAAATGTCCTCCATTTCTTGTAACCAAGATGTCTAGAGATTCCTCCAAACAGCAGGCTAAATGGAGATCACTGATTTGATTGAAAGCATACGGGGCCAAAACAGACTACCTGGAAATGCATCACAAGTGACACTAGTGAAAAATACTGCTAAAAGCATTTCTTTCTCCTGGGTGGCATCAATTTTTCCACTAGTGCTGGTCAGCACACTTCAGTATATTCATCTACAGATCTGTACTTCTTGGAAGAGCGCAGCCACCATATGGCATATTAAAGATCTTGCTAATAAATCTAGCTAAGGAGACCTTTCCTTCAAGCTGTTTGTTTGTTTGTTTGTTTGTTTTATAATACAGTTTCCTGGTTTTGCAAACATCTGGGTCTGACAATGAGGACAGTGTACATTTTGCAAAGAGATTCTGAATCTCTATTATCTGCATCATTGACTTTCAGTACTGGGAAGTATATTTTTCTGCTGATACATATCCCTCTATGAGATTCTGAAAAAATGAAACGTAAAATAAAATGTGGTATTGGCAAGCAGAGAAGGTATGTAACATTTGTTTGCTTTTCTTCCTTTCTTGTTTTAATTTTTTTTTCTTATTCTAGTGTTATTCAGAAGGAAAATTTGCATTCTAATTATAAAGCTAGAACTTCAAAGCAAGTGACAAACTAAAAAGCAAAAGAATATTAGACAGGATATACACTAAGTGTTCCATCAAAAATAAACAGGTATCATATTTAACATTTCCAGGACAGTGGCCCTTTCATACAGTGTCTGAAAAATATTTTTTTATATGAATTCCAATTTGTCATATACTCAAAAGATGTGCATGCATCTGTTTCATAAAAACTAAATATCCTCTAAGCAGTCATATGATGTCCATCTTACATGAGGAAACTATAGCTCAACACCTTTTTTGCTACAAGTAAACCTTTATTTCTTTGGGGTTTAAAAAATAAATTTTATCAATACAATATGCAAAATGAATACTATGTGATTTTATTGTTTAATAGAAGCCACAAATCAAGCACCATAAACCAAATAAAAATGATTTACAAACAATAACGCAACACAAGGGCCTCAGGTAGTAAGAGCTCATGGGTCTTTTACAAATGCTGCTACATACTTGTGTATCTTCATATTCATAGACTTCCCTACACTCTGGTATTGGGTGTCTCTCTTACACCATGAAAGGAAATCTGTTCTTTGACTTTTATTCACCTATCAAGAATACAGCAAAGTATGTATTTCTGCAGATATTCTCAATTTCTGACACACAAACATATAAAACCTCTTGGGGTTTTTTAGTGGTTTGTTTTTTGGTTTTTGTTTTGGTTTGGTTTTTGGTTTTGTTCCTTTTTCTCTGTAGGTCTTGCTTACTGAAAGATTTCAAGTTGTGTGACACTATCTTTTGCGCTTACCTCTATTTGCAGCCATAGCAGTTGCTCCTGGTAACTATCCACCCATCCCACATGTGCTCCCTCATGCAATTCTGTTGCTCTTCAATAAAGCATAACACAAAATACTTTTGTTAAATATGCTGTTCAAAATACACAAACTTCTAGGATTTTCTTTGTTGGTTTATTTCTGTTTTACTATTTACCTCAATCGTTCTTTTCTATTTTCCTTTCCCTACTTATTAAACATGATAAAACATGATCTGCTATCTCCCTGTCCCCAGTGGCAATGAGGGTTCCTGAGTGACTCAAGCCCATGTGGGACAGGGGTATGCTGAGAGTGCCAATCTCCCCCCATGTGTGTAACTGCATATTCCCACTGCCTGCTGCATTTCAGCCAACGATGCAGTGAGGCAGATCAATCTGTCGATCTCACTGGAAATTTATCCAGCAAAACATCAAAATTTGTTTTCAGTCTCAGCACGACTTGCTCTAGCAGCAACTGCTTGCAGGAGCACCTTTTCAGGTCAAGAAGTGCACAGTATTAAGATCTTAGAAGTGGCTGTAGCTTGAAAATTAGGGTGATGAGGATTCTCCCGGATCTTAAAAGAAGTGGAATTGAACCGTCTTAGCCTGTAGAGGCAGGGATCCTTCACTGATCAATCATTTCAATCACTTCACTGTCACATAAGGGTGAACAGGTCTGCCATCACCACAAGTTGTTTAGCCAGGTGGTGTCCAGAATGCACCTATCATCTGTGGCTCATGAAGACATAAAAGTCTTCATATACAGCACATACACACAGACATGTATGCTTACAGCCCTACAGGACAGAGGGATTTCTGATATATCTATACCCACATCATTCCTGCCAGGCAGTTCCCTGCACAATATGTGGGATCTGAGGTCTTCATATATATTGAACAGGGAAATCAGCTACTCAGCAAAACCTGCAGTCTTAAATGTCAGGTCTTAGAGAGAACTTTTAAATCCTTAATTGAATATTTTGTTTCCTGGCGCAAGAACCTGGTGTTATCTTTGACTTGTTACATTTATTATTCTTTATATAAGTCCTTTACTAGAATGTGATAAAATTTTCTTCAAAACCTGAGGGAGGAAAACGCATTACAGCTAAAGCAGCTCTCAGTGAAGCTGTAGTTATTTTCTGTCTTAAGAACTGTGATCTTTTCATCGGTGTCTATCTTTTGAGGTCCGACACGCTGCCATTAAGATTATCTTCTGGTTTATGATTTGGAATTTTTTTCTACCTTTCTGCAATCTGGTTGCTGACTCCCCTAATTTAATTTCATTCACCCTCTTTAAAGCACTCTATAGGTCCACCTTCTCTGCTATCTCTCATTTTGTTTCTTTCTGTTAAACAGGAGAATCTTCCTGACATAACCCACCATGCACTTTCTACTGAATAACCCTCTGTGTTGCAAGAACAACCTGATAATCACCTGTTATATGACCTTCTTCTATGTCAAATTGCTCCCTCAACCCCACTTAAACTGTGAGAACTGCTCTCCCTGCTCAGTACATTGTTATGGGTTTCCATTGTCCATTACTTGCATTCATTGCCATGAATGTACCTCAATGTTATATAAAGCAGTACTGTAATGATCACACTTTGCATTTCTTGGCTTTCTCTGTGGTTACTGAAATCAGTTGCTTGGTTTTTGTTTGTTCATTTTTATCTCCAGAATTTCAGTGCTTCAATGGGCTTTGAATTAGGTTGGGTTTTCATAAACAGCAGCTTTGTCTTCTGTGTATGACCATTTGCACTCAATGTGCTGTTAAACACTGGGCATGTCACCAATGTAAAAGGGGCAGGTCATCTCGATAGAAGAGAAGGAAAGGGAATGATTCCACATTTTCAACTAAACCGTGTTAAAGAAATGGCTGAACTTGCAGGAGGTTTGTAATATCTTAGAATATGAAAAAGTGCTGCTTAGTTAGTAAGAACGATTGATGATAACATTTAATATCAGACAAGTTAGCAGCAGCCACTGTAGAAAAGAACAGTTTCTGTAAAAGTTAAGCATCTTCTTGATGTACTAGCTTGGTACCACTGGGTATTTTCAGCAGCTCATTGAAATGTTGTTATCATTTTAAGTGTTGGTACTGATGGTATCACTGTAAGTGCTACTATTTGTAACATTCCACAATTTTTCATCAGAAGAATAGTGAAAGAATTAAAAAACAGGAAGGGAAAAATAGTTATTTAGTGAAAACCTTAAGAAATATTCAATAAATAAATAATTACTTAAATGAGTGATGCAATCATCATTATTTTAGCTATAACAATTTTTGCTTACATCAGAATTGTCTACAAAACACAGAGGAGTTGTGTCTGATATCCATTGCTAACATATGCCCATATTTTTTAATAGATATAAATCCTTTTAAGTGTGTTTTTAGGAAAGATATATTTTATGTTATGGTTTTGCTTGTTTTGTTTTCATACACACATTTTAAAAAGGCTTGGACTGGCACCTAGTAAATCTTCCTTGCTTGAAATAATTAATTACTAGATATCTACTTTATATTACTAGAAATTACTATAATAAGTGATTTTATTTGATGTTTTATTGGAATGCAATTTAAAATAAGCCCCAAAGTAAATTATACTTAACTTCAGAAGAACTTAAAATCAGGCTTAAGCATTAGGTCAATACCGTAAGACAGTTTCTTCCTCATTTTCAATATCAATCATTTATTTAAATTGAGTGTAAAGTGAAATTTCTTGTATCATCTGTGCCTACAAACAATCTCTAGTGAATAAGATTGTTTATCCAAATCCCCATGTTTTCCTTGTCTGTTTTATTTTCCATGCTTTTGGAAAATTATAGTGGAACAGTTTTCCTGAGAGAGATCTAGTTAACACTTTATGAGACAGACAACTTCCAGAATTCCTTTTGAGCTTTGCAAAATTGAACATGTGAAAATAAAATTGTCAGGTGTGAGAGCAGTGGAACATTTTGCTCGTCTGGTTTGGAGGATGAAATCACATGGTAGTGTCCTGGGAAAAGTGATTTTAGTCACTGTAAAGTGCATCATTATTATTCAATCTGATTGATCAAGGAAAGTATTCACTTCATTTAGATCAAGTAAAGCCACAACCAAATTATTCTGTACACAGTCAGGTGCATGCCATCTATCTAATCTAAACCAATCTAATACATTTTTCCATTTTGTTACAAAAAGTAGACTGGTTCCAGCAACTGAGAAGTAGTAAGTGGATAATAAATAACTCAATGATTGTCAGGCTATATGAGCACAGGAGAATGCAATAATAAAAAGAAAGACAATTTTTAAATCTTGCAAGTTACATGGAAGGAAGGACACATTTCATTTGATTTTATTTCAAATACTGTTGGTATCAGAAAAATTAGATATACCTTCTGCCAAACTGTTCACTCAGTTTTGGAAGCAGATGGAATATTTTTATATTGTCAGACTGACTAGGTGAGAAATATTCCGCTTGGGCTATTTGTAAAGAGCTTTAAGTCATTCCATTATTTTATTAGACAACTGTCAAGAGGCTTAACATGTCATGTGATTTGGGTTTGGATATGAAGAGGAAATTTTTGAGCTCCTGGAATGCTGAAACAAGACACAGTTGAACTTAAAAATGTTTATACAAATTTGTTTTTCTTATGTTCTTTAGATTCATTGTCAAGAAAATTACTAGAATGCTCTACCTTTCATAATTCACAACAAAGTCTTATTTTCATTGATATTATTTCAAACAAGATTGAAATGTGATGATGCCAGTGAGAAAACGTCACCTGTGTGGCACCTGCACAAGCATTTTCTGAACTGTTTAGAACTCTAGTTTTAAATTAAAAGGGTAGAATGCAAATAAAACATTATAGTTTTTTATATATTGACTCTGTCCTTAGCTCTGTGTGAAAGAGCACAATTCATGCTTTAAGAAGCTCACAATCAATAAGCTAAACCAGATCATGACCAGAGCCAATTTCTGAAGAAAGGGAACATCTCTATAGATCAATATGAGATTTGATCCCAGACTTCCAATCACTTATGGAAAGAACAGTATTTGAACCATTTTATCAGATTATGCAGCTTTTGCTTTTCTCCATTTTGTTGATATTGCTACACAGTACAGGGAACAGGAACACAACCTCACTTCTTGCACCTCTTTAGGGTTCTTCATGGATATTCCACATAAATATACAATGCTGATCCTCAGCCAGTGTTTTTTAGTTTTGCATCTTGAGACAGATATTATAATATCCCAACTGGCAGACTAATAATGAAACAGCCACAGAAATAAATTCTACCAGAAAGTAATTATCCTGTTTTCAGAACAAGCTTCTGAACTTACTTAAGTAGTAAATGTGGTATAGGGCACACCCTAAAGAACAGTAAGAATAAGATAAATTATCAAATCGTCATTAGAGTTCTGTGGAAGGTTTGTTTCTGTGGCAGTTATACAATATTAATATGACTGTAACGGTTGAGAGGATGTGCCAAGCACAGTGAAACCTTTCTAGGTACTTATCCACAGTGCTGGCATAAAAACGCTTTTGTACAAATGGATTTCCTAGCCTAACTCATTAATTTTCCCCCCAAAAAATGACCAATAAAAGATTAAGGGATAGCAATGAACTTTATAAGATTGAAGAAGTCATTCAAAAAGTTTGAGGAGATTATTTTTTCTCCTAAACTTCAGTTTTATTCTACACCATCTTCCATCTCTAATACTGAAGTAAAGTGTTGGGGAAGTTGGGAGTGCAAGATTTATGAGCACAGAATAAAATACAGATCCAGAAAGCAACTGATTTTTACCAATTATCTTGGTCCTGCTCCCAGGGTTTCTACATATTCTATAGTGAACGGTCACTGAATACAATACTGTTACACCTCAGAAGCAAGGACCAAACCTCTGCCTGCCATGCATATTCAAGCCCATAAGCACACATTTCTCCAAATACTTTTAAGATCTACTACCTGAACACGAGGATTTGGTAATTTTTAGTGGATTTTTGGATTGGAATTTAGGCATTCCATTCCACTTTTAAATTCCTATACTTCACTTTAAGCATCTTTGTGAGTGGTAAATTTTCTGAATAATAGAAAACTCCCTGTACGAACCAGCAGTTATATACCTCAGTGTAGTGGACCGAATGATGACCCACAGGCAGCTTTGATTCCAATCATTTGTATTTTCTTGAGTTCTTGGTTTTATATATAACTTCATCATGCTTTTAACATAAACATGTAAATATTTAATGTATGTATTTTTGACTGGTAAATAAAATAATAATAATAATAAATCATTACAGGAACCAAATCCAAGAAGGATTTATTTGATAATCCCATTTTATAAATAATAGATAGGTGTCTTTTATCCATCCATCCTATTATCAATTCTCTCATTAGATAGGAATATAAGGCAGGGATATTCCAGTCCCCTGTTATTGCAGGCAATTTGCTAGCAAGGTAGTTCAAAAGGAAACTTCCTAAATAGATTATTCCTTCACAAAGATTAAGGAAAGTGTACTCAGTGAAGCAGAGAGATATAGCAAACATTGAGAATAGTGAAAAGAAGGAAAGGATTTAGACCTTGTAAGAGGGCTTAAAGTGAAAATGCCTAGGAGATATGTGATAGAAGTCATAGGTAACTTAAATTTATAAAAACATGTAAGAATCTTACACTTTCTTAAGGATATTTAAGGAAAGAAGGGGTTATTTATGCTCCCCTGCTTGGCCTGGAATGTTGAAAAAAAGAGTTCTTCTGTTTCCACTGTAAGGAAGATGATGTGGGTTTACAGGAACAGAATGGGAAGGGGCCAGAAAAAAACCTTATAAATGCTAGGAAGTGTAGCTGGTGTAATGTTTAAAGAAAGTTAATCAGTCCAGGAAAGGATAACCTCATTTATTCTTAACTGAAATGTGGGAAAACTGGGAAGAACAGTGCACAGTACTTCATTCCAGACAGAGAGTAAAGATAAAATCTATAAACAAAAGTCCTACTTGAACAATTAGTTTGTGATTGGTCAACAGTAACTGGGTGGCTGGTTTTATTTAGTTGTGTGTCTTGGTTTCAGCTGGGATAGAGTCAATTTTCTTCCCAGTAACTGGTATAATGCTGTGTGTTGGACTTAAAATGAGAAAAGTGTCAATAACACATTGATGTTTTTAGTTGTGGCTAAGCAGCGACCAAGAACTCTTCAGCTTCTCCTACTGCTTTGCCAGTGAGTAGGCAGGGGACACAAGAAGCTGGGAAGAGACACAGCCAGGACAGCTGACCCCAGATGGCCAAAAGGATATTCCATACCATTTGATGTCATATTCAGTATTTAAACTCGGGGAAAAGCTGACTGGGACCTGATGCTCAGGAACTAGTTGAGCATTGGTCAGGGAGCGGTGAGCAATTGCATTGTGCATAACTTTTTTATATTATTATTGTTATTTTCCCTTCCTTTTCTGACCTATTAAACTGTTTTTATCTCAACCCATGAATTTAAAATATTTTTTAAATTCTCTTCCCCATCTCACTTGAGGGGGTGCAGTGAGCGAATGGCTGTGTGGTATTCAGCTGCCTGCCATTAATCACAACGTTTGCGATATAGATGTTACCTTCTCCCAGCATCGACAGCTGGTTATGATCCATACGCAAAATTAATATCCTACAATATACCTCATCCCCTAAAACTTATTTTAAAATGGAAAAAACAATCAAAACCCGCAAAACAACACAAAAGCAAGTTTATATAACCTATGCAAAAATACCCCCAAATAAGTAGTTCTACAAAAGCCAACCAAAGAGATATGGTTTATAACAGATATTCTTTAAAACTTGATAGTCTTTTCACATTTAACATTTCATATAATCAAGAGGAATATATAAATGACTTCTTGGATTATTTACATTTTCTTGGTTTTCTGGCATGACATGACTACTGTTAGATATAAAGCTTCTGTTACAGGACTTTTTCATGAGGTTTATCATTCTGAACTTGCTGCTGCAACTGCTAGAACTACCAGTGAACATCAAAATTGAGAACGATACAGCTGATAAGTTTTACCCTTTATCAGCCTCATGCTAATTTAATGCAACACAGAATATTATTTGCATTACTTCAAAAGTAAAAAGATGCCTCCTGTGGGATTACATTACTATTAGACATTTCTTAGTCTATTATATGTGAGTCAACACAGCATTCAAAATGAGGATTTTACAAAATTCATTTGTGATAATAAACTTAATGAGCAGCACTGAGAAATGTCTAAGGAACTGAATTATGATGACATACTATTTGCCAAATAAAGCTTTGTATTTTTTTGTGCATTGTTTCATGAAAGACACACTAGCTCTTTTGGCATGTAATTGAAATCGAAAATAGCAATGTGCATTTTAAACATCTGCTGTGCTGGGCAATCACTGGAAGGGAAACAATCTCCAAAACAGATATAAGATGTAAAATTAGAACACTCAAACATGTTCCTTATGAAGTAAGATGGTTATAGTGGGTTTTTATGGGTTTTTTGTTGCTGAATCAGTAAAATGCCCATTTTAGGGAGTATCGACAGGAAAGGGAGAAGGGATCACCTATTTCATTAAAAGAAGTAATTATAATAGCCCAGTTTAGTATCAGAGGGAATGGTGGTACACCAGCTGAAGTGAATGGCACATAACTTGGTCATTATATGTGACCACAGCAGAAAACAAAGGAAAACTCTTAAAAGTCTTACAAGGCTTCATACCTACAGACTGGGTTTTGCCTGGTACCCAGTAACCTTTCAGGACACAAACCTGAAAGAGATCCTCTTCGCTAGCTTCCATGTCTGAGAAATGTAGCACCTCAAAGACACCATTTTGAAGAGCTGCTCTAAAAGAAACTTACCCCAGGAAAACAACACAACACAAACTTAAAAATTAAACCAAAGACTTCACAGGAAATAGATTTGCCTGAAAAGAAACATACCACCTTTTGCCCTAAGGGTATCTGGGACTTCTGTATGAGTCTAACAGTTATGTCAAAAGACATACAGGAGACTCTTACCCATCCAAAGTGGCATTTAAGAGCATGGAGATACTCTATACAATCACAAAAAATTGAACTAAACTCTTAAATGTAAAATTATGCAGATGGTGAGGGGAAAGGACACAGCGATAAGCTATATTCTGCTATGGACTACAAGAGTTTCTATAACCTCTCTAGAGAACAATAGTGGATGTCAGGAGAGAGAATGTCATAAGATATCAGGATGTCATGAGAAAAAATAGGATAGATAAGCCACTGATATTTCAGAATTCACACTGGAACTATTTAAAGTTGAAAATTTCAAAATATTTTTGCTTCTATTTTTCATAAATTGGAACTTTTTTTTTAATCCATTTAACTTTTGGTTTGCAACATCCTTTTTTATTATTATTTATTTATTTTTATTTTTGCCTTACCATGCCTGACAGTCTTTATTCTGTTTTCTGTTTTGATATTTATCACCACACTATCACTGTCCTTATCCTTTTGTTCCCATTTCTGTCAGCATGCTCTCTATAAGCATAAGCACGTTGTCACCTATTTACTCTGAAAGAAACAGCCATCATAACGAGCCTTTGGCATGTTAATAATTCATATTGCACAGTAAAGAGGATTTGAGAAATACTTGTGATCTCTGTAAATCACCTTGAAAATTGGTTATATCTAGGATGATAGAGGTCAAAATGACCTATGAAACACTGCATTTAGGGACAGAAAGGTGAGAAGACATTTTTCTTAGTCTTAGTATGAAGGACAAATGCATACGTATGTATGTATTTATTTATTTATTGGAAATGCTGGTGCAACTTCATCCAGTATGGCTTTTTTTCAATAACTTCCCATGACCAATATTCTATTTTTTCTAAAATAAATTATCCAGTTCAAAAAAAAAAAAAGATAATATGAAGGACGATTTCACACTACACTATTCACCTGGGATTTTGCTGCTGGATAGGTACATCTTCATTTTTTCTATTTATGCTAGCTTTGCTCCACAGAAATTTGACAGGGTTTTATATGCAGAATCAGTGTCTGCTGTTCGATGCCATATGTGTCCGAAAATTATTTTTTTCTTTCATTTGTTAAATCCTTTAGGCAGTTTGCTTAAAAAAAATTGGTCAGCGTCCTAGAGAATGTGCTGAAAATAAAGAATCCTTGAGTGGGATGCACACAAGTTAGTCCTACCGAAACATAGCAGAAGACTATAGCAGGTATTCCACAGGGAAAATTCTAAAGAAACAAGTTGTGAGTTAATGGAACTGTGATCTATAATTATGTTCTACAAAACCCAGAAAGAATATATGTTATAAAGTAACAATCACAATTAACACTGTTAATGGCAATCACAAAAGAAAAGCTAAAAGCTGGACAGAATGATGGGATAATTTGGAAAGTTTGCTTCTCTGATTCAAGTTTGAGATCATTTGGCAAGTGTCCCTTGTTATTTGTATTGTAATTACCTCTGCTTGTGTTATACTGATAAAGGCCTTAAACTGCAAATTTGTTATGTATTTCATCAACAAATTCCACTATGTCAAACAAAAGCTATGTCTACACTGCTGTACAAGACAGCATTTCTGTGGTTCCTATGTCTTGGTGAATGCTCAAGCCACATCCCAGCCACACGTTAGGACAAGTTATCAGTATGTAATAGTCCTTTCCTGTGCTCCCAGTTACACAAGGGTGGATCTTTGGAGCATGGGAGCCACCACCTTTGTTAAATGAGAACAGGTCTGGATGTCTAGTATATGAGACCAAGGAGTGTATCAACAGTGAGGCTAGTGACAACCATAGAAATCTACGGCACCAATGCTGAAAATCACAAAGCTTTCTTTTTTTTTCCAGGATTACTACATAGACTTTGAGTCTGTTGTAAGGCAGCAGGAGCTCTTCAGAACTCCACATTCAATTACTTTCAGTCTGAAAATAAACGAGGAATGGATATAGGGTGACAAAGAGCAAAAGTCAACAGCTGTGGACCAAGGGTTAGCTAGTTAATCAACTGATAATTTAGAGAGACCTGTGTTAAGTATTTCTGCAGTGCAGATTTCTCTAGTTAAGGTCTCCCAGATGCATGAAAGTGGAAAATATTCAGATGCATTTTATCAAGTAAGAAACCATTTCAAAGAGGACTCACTGTATGAATGTCGTACCTATATCACTACTTTTGCCATTATGTGGTTAGCTGAAAAATAATTGTGTCCCAGTCCAAATTTGTCCTATACAATTAAGTACAATAGTTACCCCTTAACTTAATATTTATCAGCTGTTTAACCAACAGCTGCCAAAACACTGCTGTTACTTTTTTGTGCTCATATTTTTTTGGATTTTATAGTATTTATATAGAAAATATTGTAATTCCCTTCCTGCTTGTGCCTAACTTATTTTAGATGTTATATAAATAAATATGTTCTGCAATATTTGAGACAATTAGTCTCAGGATAGACTGCATTTTTATCCTTAAAAATAATTATAGTATTCCAACCACCACTTGTGGTTTAACTCTGGTAGGCAGCTAAGCCCCACAGAGCCACTGACCAACAGCAGGATGGAGGAGCAAATCTGAAGGGTAAAAGTGAGAAAACTCATGGCTTGAGATAAAAACAGTTTAATAGGTAAAACAAAAGCTGCACACACAAGCAAAGCAAAACAAGGAATTCATTCACCATTTTGCATCGGCAGGCAAGTGTTCAGCCATCCCCAGGAAAGCAGGGCTCCAACACATAATGATTACTTGGGAAGACAAATGCCATAAGTACAGATGTCCCCCCTTCGTTTTTCTTCCAGATTTTATTGCTAAGCATGATGTCATACAGATGGGACATCCCTTTGGTCAATTGAGGTTAGCTGTCCCAGCTGTGTCCCCTCCCAACTTCTTGTGTACCTGCAACCTGCTCACTGGCAGGGCTGAGTGGGAAACAGAAAAGCCCTTGACGCTGTGTAAGCACTGCTAAGCAATAGCTAAAATATCAGTGTTTTATGAACATTGTTTTCATCACAAATCCAAACCATAGCACCATATGAGCTACTATAAAGAAAATTAACTCTAGCCAAACGTATCAAGCAACACAAGTACACCACTATATAATAGTTAATGATAAGCCCTCACTCTTCGGTGGCGACCATTACAATGCTGCATTAGCAGGATACAACTTTTGCAGCCTACACTGTGCTTAGGGACTGTTGCTACAGTCTACCAGGAGCTAAGCATTTCAGACAATATACAACCTACTAACTTCTTGGTCCCTCTTCGAACCTGGTTAGAGGAAATGTTGACAAGAACATGTAGTATTGCTCTGCTGCAGTCCACATAGTTGTTTCCAAAGAGCTATTGTCTGTTTTGGTGCTGCATTGCGATGTTTGGACAGGTCAAAGAGGAAGATGGAAAAAAGTGATAAATCACTTCTAATTGAGCCTGGTCTTTGAAAATGACATTTAAAAAGGTTGTAAACATAACACAAAGCTTATATCTTGTTTGAAAAAACCAAATAGGTAATGAAAAAATGTAAAAGGGAGAAGTGACTAACTATTTTAAAACTGTTGAAACTATTTTAAAATTTATGTCAATAACTCTTTGACAAGATGTTTGAAAGAATCTTAATGAAATGGTACAAAAAACATCATAACATTAATTTATTTTTCAAATGACCATAATATCAGGCTTTTATAAGGAGCATCTCACCAATAAAACATATAGTCTTATTTTCTGCTATGAATAAACACTCTTTTCGCTTCTGTACAAAGATAATCTAAGGCAGGGGTCCTCAAACTTTTTAAACAGGGGGCCGGTGCGCAGATGAAGTGGCAGGCAGTCATCTGCGGCTGCTTGGTTTCCCCCCCAACCCCCGGGGAGAGGCGGGGGCGGCGGGGTATTCTGTAAATACCGGGGGCCGGATTGAGGACCCTGGGGGGCCATATCCAGCCTGCGGGCCGTAGTTAGAGGACCCCCGATCTAAGGGGTTTCTTTCATGTCATTAACATATGTAGAAGTATTTAGATAATCCTGATGAGAATTTTTCAGCCAAAATTAACGAAGCTGACTTTTTCATTCTTGGCTTTTGTTGAAATAATAATAAAATTTTTACCCAGCAACCTAAATATGTCAGTTTATAAGTTTTTGCTTTCCAGCACATAAACACATTTTTTGGCCCACACAACTATACATAAACTGAGCTACGCTCAGTATAATACAATTCTGGGAAGTCATCCAAATCTGGGAATGTTGTTTCATGATCAGCACATAAAAAATAGATAGATAACTCATCTCATAGTCAACTAAGAAAAGCATATAACCAAGGAGTTTGAAGCTTAGATTTTGTATTTTATAAAAACGATGCAAGAGACTTTCCTGTTTCCTTACTAAGAGTTCCAGAGATTTTACTCTTTGAAAGACCCTTTTCCATTTACATTTGTTTTATTAACAGGAAATATAGTTCAAATGGCCTTTTATGAACCCAAGATTTCTTCTATGCAAATATTAAAGATTTGCAGACAGAACCACAACACAGAGTGGTGTTGTCTACTGCTTAAAAGCTGCCATTGCAAAGCTGCAATTAACAATGTCTCATTACTTGGAAAATCTTTCCAGTCTCATAGTCTTTCTGCTTCAGTAGTTTACTGGTTTCCTTACCCTGGAATATGAAGGTTATTTGAAAAGAAACAGACAGACAATTTGTCTTTGCAGGAGCAGTATATTAGGGAAACAGTTTAGAAAGGATGAAATCTGAAAGTAGCAGAGCTAGGTGTCTAAAATAATATTGGAAATTGCTCTCCAGTGCTGTTTATGTTCTCTGGCTTCAAGAACATGCAGTGCGGGATGATGAGTGTCAGCTAATAAACATGACAACTCCAAGAGGGAGTCATGAAATGACAGCAAAAACATCTGGTAAGTACAGCAGTACCCAGAAATCCCACAACTTCAAAATCACAGATATGTAACGGCTGAGGAAGGTAGCAAGATATTAAATGTGCAGCCATTCTTTCACAGGTCTGTAGCAGGTTACTTGTCATGGGAAATAACCTGCAAGTCAGGTTTTCTTGCTGCTGGTCTTTCCACCTTTGTGGTTTTGGGGCTTGTAGGGTAGTCAGAACATAGTCCCACATTTCAGGTTACATTACCATTTATGGAGCATTTATCAATGAATCACCTACAATAAATAATACACTTTGTTTTAGGTAAAATGCACACTGTTTGGCAATGATCCTTTTAAAAATCTTCTTTTTAACCTTTAAGTTTTTCTTGCACCTAAATGAGTCATTTCAAGAGTAACGTCCATTATTCTATCAGGTAGAAGAAAATGCTCATTTAATCTTCTCAAGTACAGTTTGCTTTATGCTGATCACCTCTAATGCTGTTGCAAACTGAAGTGCATCACACAATTTGTGTTATTTTTACTAGCAACTGAATTACAAAATCCAGGCTTAATTACAGAGAATAAAGTCCTCCAGAACTGAAAAGGAGAAAAATTCACAGGTTGTCTATACCCAAATATTTTGGTACAATAGCTTGAGCGTAATCACCCCACACCCAAATAATCCAGAAAACAACCTCCGATGAAGATAAAATCTGAACTTTTTCTTTGGAGAAGTTTGATAGAATAGAAAAGAGCAAACCAGTTGGATGATTTGATTTAAAACATCCTTCACTCCTTGTCATGCAGTTTAAATTAAATTCAAGTCAATTTCTGATCTCATCTGCCCATCACATTCTGTGCAGACATTTCAAACCTGAGGCTAAAATTGATGAAACCAATAATTTGTAGAACAACTTGCCTTACCTTTAAGAAGGCTCATGCATATCAAAACAATAAAAAGAGATAGTGCAAGGGCCAGAGGCAGACAGAAGAAAAGAGGCAGCAGGGCAAAAAGCTGTGTACTTTGCTGTTCTTCAGGAATGTTGCTTCTATATTAAATTTCAACTCCCATAAATAAATGTCATTCAAAATACTGAAATGATGGACAGGTAATGAAAAAATGTGTGAGCTGAAAGGGCTATATGACTACAGAAAAAGAGGTGAGATGGGACGAGGCCGGGGAAGAAGAAAGGACGGGACAAGGCTGGGGAAGGGGAAAGGTTGGGACGAGGCTGGGGAAGGAAGCCTTTTTAAAGTGAGAACATATATTGCTTTCTAATTCTACTTGGTTGAATTCTGCACACGACAAGATGCATCTAATGAAGTCATTTCATGTTCTATTTGAGACTATACAAGACACACTGACCTCATTAGAGAGGAAAAATCATGAATTAGACAGCTGTATGGTGAATTACAAGGTTGAAGAAAACTGTGGCAGACACTCTACAGCATAACATGGGTGGAATACCATTTAAGCAATATAATTAAAACTGCAGATACTATAGTCAAATGGAAAGTTAAGTTACAATTTTAAAGGGACAGAAAAAAGTTGAACCTGAAGCCTTTATTTGCACATTTATTTCTGAGTAGTTATCTATACAATGCAGGGGGTGTGCATGAATGCAGGATTCTGAATCATGTGTTATGAATCGTTGCACGTCCTGATAGGCAAGGTAAAGATGGTGACAAATTATGTTTAAATTCACGTCTTTTTTAGTAAGAAGTAATAAAATACATATATTACTGAAAATACAGGTTGTCATGTGGAAGATACAGACATCACTAAAGGTAAATGACAATGGAAGTTACAGTAGAGAAGGGAAACATGACAAGGTATGTGTATCTCAGAAATACACGGAAGAATGAAATAAGCAAGATAGCAAGTGAGCTGAATATATTAATGGTAAATAATGTAAGTGACATCCAAACTGCTGTTTTACATCAAAATTACTTTTTCTCTGCTTATCTCTTCCAGACTTGTCTTTATCAAACACTCATATGTACAGTTTCAAGATGCTGAAAGAGGAGTTTCAAACTTTTTTACTGGAAAGAATTTCAAGATGTAACTACAATAGTCCAAACTGTTAATTTGTGTAAATCAGTCCATGTTCCTGAAAAATAAAATTAATTTATTGTGTACTGTGTACTTTGCTGTTCTTCAGGAATGTTATTTTTATATTAAATTTCATCTCCCAGGGGAAAAAAAAAAAAGAAGTCATTCAAAATACTGAAATGTTGGACAGTAATGAGAAACTGTTCCATTTGAAAGGCCAATATGACTAAAGCAAAAGAGACAAGAGAAAGTCTTTCAGCAATTTTGTAATTTACAGTACCTGAGAATCTGACCCAACATAACAATTTTTGCCTGCTTTTGTTTGCATTTACTTGTGCTATAAAGAAAGTATGGCAAGCATATGGAAAAATAAGAATTTACAAGTCATCCAGACTTGTTTTCTCCAGATGTTGCTCATGAACGCAGAAGAAAAAGAGAAAGAAAAGGTTTGTTAGCAATGAGGAAATAATTTACAAACAGAAGAGCCAAAACTGCCATTCTTATATAACCCTGCTGCAGAAGTTTGGCCTGGACACAAACTTCTGGGTAATCTGAAACTGAACAGCAACTTCAGAAATACAGAAATAAACATCAAAGTATACTTGAGACCATAGTGTTAATCATGCTACCAGTCTTATTTATATTTGTCTGTTGAAAAGCTTTAATGGGACTGAAGTTATTATATTCTGAGAGACATGTTTTAGGGAGTAAATTCAAAAGCAGCTGAGCTTGCTCAAAATCACTACAAAAATGCTTTTTCTTTTTTCTGAAAGCAATTGGATTCAGTGGGTGTACTGTTCCCATGCCTTGCAAAACATTACAATAAGTATAGCTAGCAGACAGAGGAAATGTGTCTAGAGGCAGAAAAGAAGGCTGAATCACTTCTCTCCATAGGAGCACTGTCCTAGTTCAGCATAAGCTAGTTATAAAACCAAACCCTAAGACAAGCAGGGAGCACTATCTTCTGAAAGTGCTTAAATTTGTCTGTCAACTATGGAAGGTATGTACAGTGATCTGATTCAGGTTTCACACAAGATTACCTGAGCCAAATTTTGTTTTCCACCTCAAAATCAAGGTTAAATCCCATGGTTTGCAACTGAACTGCATTTTCCCCCTTTCTGTGCAGTTTGTCTTGTCCTCCACCACATGTTTGTGATCTACTCAGATAATAGTTCACAGAGCATTCAGTCCTGAAAAGAAAAGGGTTTAAGACAAATTTTTCTCATCAATATTTCCTATTCATTAGTTTGGGCTATACATTTAGCACTCTGGCTGCTGTAGTTTTTAGTGCGGGTCATTGGTAAAAATAAAAATAATAATTAAAAGCTCTTCTTTCTGCTTATAAGAATGGGCCAAGGTGAAGAAAACTTAATGCAGCCCATTTTGTGTTCATAAGTTAGGTACTGCCATATTTGAAAAGTAGATGTTAGTAGAGCCATGGTGATTCTGACAATCTAACTCTGCTGCCCAGATTCCCTGTAGAGTCAATATGCAGAAAAAATAGCTTTGATGGTTGATTGTTTTGGGAACTTAAGCACCTAAGTTAGATTGTTCAAATGGAATGACCTGGGTAAACACCTCTAAGAAATTAAAACTCAGAAATCATAAAAGTTGCTAAAATCTCAAACTGACATAAACCATTTTGGTAAAAATGGTTTGCTCACTTCTTTATCATTGGGAAAGAGATTCTTTCATGTTACTTAGTAGTTTAAACATCAGTGAGGGACATGTTAGTCCTTCACCAAGGACTGCATCTTGCTCTCTTCCTGATGCTGCAAGTTTTTTATTTTGATATGTGTATAAATTATATATATGCGCAGCTTCAATGCATGGCCTGTAAGGAATAATCTCTTGATTCTGTTGCTTTACAGACTGCTAGTCATCTAGAATGTAAGTGTTATGATGTTATTAAGTAGTGTTATAAAGTTATTATAACATTAGACTAATGTGAGAATGTTAGTTAATCCAATGCTAGTCATTTTATCACCTGAGAAAACTTACACTACAGGTGACTTGAGCACTTCTTAAAATGCTTGCAGCAACAAGAGAATTTTAAAGCAGACCAGGCTGTGTCCAAAGAGGAGGCAGTGTGTGTTGTTACCTAGGGCTGAACCTTCTACCTCTGACCTCAATGCAGTCAGAATTAATTTGCCTGAATCTAACCTACTGGAATTAATCCATTTGATGCTGAAGCAATTGACAGTTCAGAATTCTTCTGAATGAACTGGAGATGCTCTAAATCTTTTTTAAGATCTCCAGAAATTTACAGGGAATCTGATTTGTATTGTTTATCTTTAAAAAAAAACTGGAAGGATGGGCAAAAGAGTACTTGATGTCTTGTTTTGGCCCCATATTTCTACAATGCATTGTGTTTTCTATTCACCCAGTGCAACAGGAAAGGAAATAAAATGAAAATCTCACATGTCTCTGAAGGATTCTCCTTATACTGAAGACGGAATCACAGGCTCATATAGGTCAGAAAAGACCTCCAGAGGTCATCTAGTCCAATCTCATACTCAGAGGACAACCAGCAGATTGCTCAAGACCATGTCCAATTGATTTTTAAATATCTCTAAAGATGGATGTTCCACAGCCTCTCTGGGCAGTCTGTTACAGTGCTTGACCACCTTTGTGGCATTTTTTTCTTATATAGAAGGATTTTATTTCATTTCCTTATCCTGTGTTCTAATTAGTGTTTATTACCTCTAGCTCTCCACAACTCAGAAGTTTGGCTCTGTCTTTGCTAATTTCTCACATTAGTTGCTTGTAGGTAACAACAGGATCCCCCTTAGACTTTTCTCCAGGCTAAACAAGCCTTATTCTTTCAACATTTCCTCAAAGAGTATGAGGATTAGCAACCTTAATGATCTTGGTATCCCCCTGCTGATCTCACTCCTAAATGTCTTTATTCCAGGTTTACAAACAGAAGCTGGTATGTACCTTTGGCCCATTCTATGTATGCATCTGCAGCAATTTTCTTAATTCAAGCAGAAAAAAATATTTGTTCTTTTAATTTGCTTCCTGGATTGTTTACCACAAAGATACTCTGCTCATCAGTCCCTCTAACAGAACACATGCTTTATTATTATACAATCAACAAAAGTCACAGAAAAGTCTTAGCACAACCACCTCACAAGGTACTTCGAACAAATGTTGAAGAATTACTTACTTCTCTCAACACTGTGTACTTTTAGTCCTCCAGTTGCTAGGTATAGAGAGCAGAATATATTATTCCCTACATATATACTACATGGACAACTTTAATTTACATTTTCCTTTATTTCCCATGCAAGTAAGCTAGAATAGCTCAGACTTCTTGGAGCCAAAGTTTAATGAAGGGCTATAGCCTAGACTACTTTGTTCATTACTTCTAAATTTAGCTCTTGCATTAAACTAAACACTGAAGCAATGGGGATTATTTTTTTAAAATATATCTTAACTCTTACAAAAACAATTATTTGTACCAATCTAGTCAGAATGCAAAACAGAAAACAACTAAAAAAGGCTCCTTTTTACAAGTCAGAATTTATTTTAATTACCACATTTCTTTAAATCAATACTCTGTTCCCATTTTGTAAGATTTCCATATTGTGAATGCTTGGCACGTTTAATGAGGTATGAGACTTCATAAATTACAGAATGGAATCATACAATCACAGAATAACGTGAGTTGGAAGGGACCTTAAAGACCATCTAGTTCCAACCCCCCTTCCATGGGCAGGGACACCTTCCACCAGACCAGGTTGTTCAAAGCCCCATCCAACCTGTCCTTCAACACTGCCAGGGATGGGGCATCCACAGCTTCTCTGGGCAACCTGTTCCAGTGCCTCACCACCCTCACAGTGAAAAATTTCTTCCTTAGATCCAATTTAAATCTGCCGTCTTTCAGTTTAAAACCATTGCCCCTTGTCCTGTCACTACAGATCCTGGTAAAAAGACTCTCTCTGTCTTTCTTATAAACCCTGTTTACGTATTGAAAGGCCATAGCATATGAAGGCACAGACCCCAAGTGAAATCCATTATTGCATACATAAGTGCTGGTTATATACAATCCCTTATCTACACAGGTTCTCCCCTGGAACATGCCTTCATGCAGCAAAGCACCTTTGCAGCCAGTTCACACTCCACCAAGCTGGTTTTTTCCTCCATAATCATATAAGGAGAGCTCTTGTTCCTAGATCAGGATTTAAGCTGTGGGAGGCTTTGGGCAGCCCTTCATTGCAGACAGGTGTGCACAGAATTTAATTGCAGGTGAGCTCAGAGGGCCAGATTTTGTGCTAGTTGCTTCCTCACTACATTTTAAGGCATAATCACTCTGCGGCCTGGCACCTAGACAATGAACAAAGCTTTTTCTTTATCTCCACATCCAGGGCTCGGGAGCAAGCAGGAAAAGCCTGCACAGATTTCAGAAAGAGCCCTTACAAAAGGTTGCAATAAGATCTTTTGGGACCTTTTTTTTCTCCAAGCTGCACATCCCCAGCTCTCTCAGGATTTCCTCGTAGCAGAGGTGTTCCAACCTTATGATCATTTTTGTGGCCCTCCTCTGGGCCAGCTCTAACAGGGCAATGTCTTTTTTGTACTGGGGTCCCCAGAGCTGGGTGCAGTACTCCAGGTGGGCTTTCACAAGAGAGAAGTAGAGGGGAAGACTCACCCACTGGCCATGCTTCTTTTGATGTAGCCTGGGATATGATTGGTTTTCTGGGCTGCAAGTTCTCGTTGCTGGCTAATATCCACTTTTTTTTACACCCTTATCACAAGTCCTCTCTGCAGGGCTGTTCTCAATCAATTAATCTCCCAGTCTCTACTGATATTGGGGATTGCCTAGACCCAGGTGCAGGACCTTGTACTCAGCCTTGTTGAACTTCATGAAGTTTGAACACACCCACTCTGCAAAGGTCCCTCTGGATGGCATCCCTTCCCTCAAGCATATCAGCTGGAACACTCAGCTTGGTGTCACCTTGTGGTGGGTTTACCCAGTCCCATTATCTATGCCATTGATGGAGTTATGAAATAGTATTGGTCCCAGTATGGACCCCTCAGGGGCACCATTTCTGCCTGGTTTCCACTTGGACATTGAGCTATTGACTGTAACTCTCTGGACATGGCCAGACAGCCAGTTCTTTGTCCATCTAACAGTTCCATCCAAATGTCTCCGATTTAGCAGCAAAAACTGTTATGTGAGACAGTATCAGAGGCTTTACAGAGTGCAGGTAAATGACCTCTTTAGCTCTTTCTTTGTCCATTGGTGCACTCACTCCATTGTAGAAGGCCACCAGATTAGTTAGACAGCGCTGGCTGTCTCTAATCACCTCCCTGTCTTCCATATGTCTTCTGGGGACTCTGCTCCATGATGTTACTTGGCACAGTGGTGAGTCTGAGTGGTCAGTAGTTCCCAGAGCTGTCTTTTTTTCCCTTTAAACAAATGGGTGCAATATTTGCTTTTTCTCCAGTTACTGGGAACTTGTGACTGCCATGACTTTGGAATTAAGACAGAGAGTTGCATGCTATCTACATCAGGCAATTTCCTCAGAACCCTGGGATCCATCTTCTTGGCTCCCATGGAGCTGTGTACATTCAGATTCCTTGGGTGGTTTCGGAACTCATGTTAGAATAATGGAATCATTTAGGTTGAAAAAGACCCTTAAGATCATTTAGTCCAACTGTCAACCTAACACTGCCAAGTTCACTAAACCATGTCCCTCAGTGCCACATCTACACTGTCTTTTAAATACCTCCAGAGATGGTGACTCAATCACTTCCCTGGGCAGCCTGTTCCAATGCTTGACAAATACTCTGGTGAATACATTTTTCCTAATATCAACCCTAAACCTCCCTTGGTACAACTTGAGGCCATTTCCTCTTGTCCTATCACTTGTCACTTGGGAGAAGAGTCCAATACCTACCTCGCTACCACCTCCTTTCAGGTAGTTGCAGAGAGTGATAAGGTCCCCCTCAACCTCTTTTTCTCCAGGGTAAACAACCCCAGTTCCCTCAGCCACTCCTCATAAGACTTGTGCTCCAGACCCTTCACCAGCTTTGCTGCTTTTCTTTGGACTTGCTCCAGCACATCAGTGTCTTTCTTGAAGTGAGGGGCCCAAACCTGAACATAGGATTCAAGGTGTGGCATCATCATTACTGAGTAGAAGGGCATGATCCCTTCCATAGTGACACCATTTCTGATACAAGCCAGGATGCTATTGGCTTCATTGGCCACCTGGTCAGACTGCTGGCCTCTTGACCAACACCTCCAGGTCCTTTCCCATCAGGCAGCTTTCCAGCCACTCTTCCCCAAGCCTGTAGTGCTGTTTGGGGTTGGTGTGACCCAAGTGCAGGACCTGACATTTCTCCTTGTTGAACTTCATACAAATGGCCTCAGCTCATTGATCCAGCTTGTCCAGATCCCTCTGTGGAGACTTCCTATTGTACCTTACCTTTCCTGATCCCATCCCTATATATCTGGACCGTATCTCTATATTATTCCGGGATACACATCCCTGGTTCCAGCGCCTGTGCATTGCATTCTTATGCTTTAGTTTCACCAGAAGTTCCTTTCTCAGCCATGCTGGTTTCCTGCATTCCTTACCTGATTATAAACATACATGTTATGTTGCAAGAGAGCAGCTGGATGTTATGCAAAGGGAGAAAGCTCATAGGAAAAGGTGTTCAACAAAAATGTTTCACCAACACAGTTAATAACACATTTGTGGGACTGTGATTCCGAGTATCAAAAAAGGGAGTATGCCTAAAATGCTCTTATGATTTAAATGGCAGATATTTAATGGAAAGACAAAATTTGCATCAAGGTCAGGAGACTATGCTCAAATTTACTGTATTTCAATATGTTTATTTGAACAATAAAATGATTTGATAGGAAATGAGAGGGAAAAAAAAAAGTTCTATGATTCTGTGATGTTTTTATTCTGAGAATTTGTGAGCCATACACTTACACACACACACAATTACTCCTGTCCTCCTGTAGAATTTGTATAACTTTCCTAAGAACAATATCATAGTTTTCCATTACTCCAGTAAAATGCAGCAGAAAATTGAGGTTTTATAAAACATATTTATTGCGGCTTTTTTTAAACATATCTAGACTGTAGACCCTCATATTAATAATACTTTATTCTACTTCTACTGTACAGTTGCTGTTGAAGATTTTGTCTACCCTCTGTTTTGATCAGTCTGTTACTGTCTCAGAACTGATGATTAAAATTTGTTCTGAATTTGCATGTCTGGTTGGTTTTGTCTTTTTATTAACTGACTACTTCTGTAATTGTTATCTGCATGAAATTAAAAAAGAAAAAAAAGAAGCATTTTGTTAAAATCTTTTATCTTTCTTTCAATGCATTAGACACTGTATCAGTCAATGAAGTAGTATCATCATCCCATGAGACTTTGGTTGAAGTTCTGTATCTCAGACAATACTCCAGTTTGATCACAGGTTATAATGTAAACCTCTAAGTATTGACTATTAATTAAATATTGTATTCATAATACTGTGTCATCTGTCATAACAGAAGATCTTCAAAGAGTTCAGACTACAGAAGAAAATCCGAAAGTTTGATTTCAGTCTTCATACTAGTTGTGGGCAGGTATAAGGTTTTACTCCTCAGTAATAGGCAACACAAACGATTCATCAGCAAAATGAAATAATAAAAAAAAAAATTAACAATGCTGAAAACATTGTTTAAAAGGTTTTAATTTTTATGAAAAATGTTGTATCTTCCTATTTGGTCAAGCTTCACGTAATCTATAATGGCAACAGCACTTTTTTCTATGTTAATTTATTCACTGTACAGAAACTTGAACCATTGCCAAATGATAACTCAATCATTTTATGCAAATGAAGTATCTATCCAGTCACTCCAGATGGTTAGGCTGGTATACATCCCATCTAATTTTGGGCAGATAATCAAGGTGCTCCCTCTTTTGTTGATGATGATTCTTTTCATGACTATACATGAAAGAAGCACAAATCTGACACTAGCAGAAAATGTTAACTACCTTTGGCTCTTCTTCAGTGATCTGGACAGAGAGGTGAAGCCCGGAAGACTAAACCCACAAGAGTATGATCTATAGACAAGACTTGGCCAGGAGAGCTCAAAAGACTTCAGTTTCTAGGAAACTAATTAAGAAAAACAATATGAAAAGCAAAATTAAATGTAATAGAAGTTTAGGGACCTGGCACAAGAGCTTGATTGTCTTGGATATCAAAGCACATCTCAACCCAACTTTTCTTTAAAAAAAATTTTCAAAAGTATAGGTCTTATAATAAAAGCATGCATCTTCAAATGTCCTACTTGATCTTCAGGTCCAAATGAAAAATCTCTAATTCAAAGACAAACTCAGTATTTCATGAGACCAAGAAATGAAAGAACACGTGATAAAAATAATGAAATAATTTGGATACACAGCAGTTTCAAAGCAGTAATGTTCAGACATGACTCAGAAATCTCTCTGAGAGAAGCAAACATCATTCTTTTCACCACCTGTTTCTTCACTTTGGCTTTGGAAAGGACAGGTCATTTAGTACAGAAGGAAGACATTGTACTGCAGCTATGCCACAGAGAATATATTGCAGCTACTCCCACCGGAGAAATACCTAAAGCTAGTTGCACACTACTAAAGCTCAGTATTTAATCTTTGAAGACCTTAGTTAATTGAAGCCAGTGAAGAAGCTGAATGCTTGATATAGCTAAATATTAGGTTACTGAGTCATGTTTGAGAATGTTTATTTAATTAAGTAAATATTGTGCGCTATATATTGTAATTATTAAAACTATGATAACTGTTGTAATGAAGCAGCTTAAAAAATTCATATCTATACTGAAACTATCATTTATATATCTAAGTACTGATAAAGGATGGGAAAAAATTAAATTAAACAGACTTTTGTATCTATGAATAAGCTATTTGTGCCATTTTCTCCATAGATCTATTTCAGAGATTTCATGGAATTTCAATGCTTTTTGGTTTATTGACATGTATTTTGAGATATAAAAATAAAAAATAAAGAAAAGCATTTAAGATTACTAGTATTTTATGGAATGTTAATTTGATTTTATTATAATTATGTCAATTTATTTAATACAATATTATGTCATTTTTTTATTTTTGCAGAAAGTAAAGATAGATTAGCACTAAGACGGAAATTTGTAAAGTTATTAGACAAATGAAGTAGCCATTTGGGTTTTATTCCCGTTTCTGTTTCTAGAAATATCTGTCTTTTTCAGAGCATTCTATCTCACTATATTACCTGCTTGCTCTTATTTTGCTCAGTCCTGCAGTGAAGTAATCATACAGGACTGAAATTGTATATGTATAAGCTGACTATTATGGGACTTACTGTAGACTGCAAATAACACTGGTTAAAATCAGTTTTGTGGGAGGAACAAGAAGGCAGCAACTTCCTTAAGTATCATATAAACATAGCAACTTACCATTATCAGGATCTGTGTGAGCCTCCTTAAGCAAATAAGTGTTTCCTACTTGGATATTGAAAACTTGCAAAATAAATGCCTGTGTAACAACATAGTATCAACTGAAAGTTCATGATTTCAAATTAAAGTAATTCAAATTACTTCTAGGCTAATTCATGTAAATAGGTATTAGTCTGTAGATTCCATTTGAACAGGCCTTTTTAAGAATTTGAGCCTTGCAAACTAGGTTTTGACAGGGAAGAGTCACTAAGAGATTTTATTTTCCCCTTCAAATGAACTCAAGTAATTCATATACTGTTGCTTCCTTTCATCCATTGTAAGACCCAACCAATCTCACTTTTATGAATATGTACAACTGCACGTGCTGAGATCAGTCATATTGAGTCCAACTTGTACTATTTACAGCATATGACTTAAGTACAAGGAAACATATGCAGCAACAACTTTTTTTACTTATAAATTCAGTTACAAGTTTAATTCAAAAGTTGTCTTCCATAACATCTTCCTACCTACAGCAGTTTCCAAGCCACACATATGAAGATGGCTGGGAGGCAGCTGATAAGGAGACAAGAGGTCAATACAGAACAAATAATTTGATTAAATTATTAAAAAAATGAATATATGCACTATGTGTTCCTCATGCAATTTCCCATCTTTTGTACTGTAAGCATCTAAGAAAACTCATCATTCAATCCAATATTTAAAAACATTATTGTTATAGTTACCTTTCTTCTTCTTGTATGTTTCTGTCCTCGGCTATTGGCAGCTCCTCAATTAGTACAAACAGTGTTTGTTTCAATGAGTGATCTGAACTTTTAATCATAACTCCGATTACTCTTCTTACAAGATATTGTTACTGCATCTATAGTAAGGGACTTGCAGTTTCATGCAAGAGCTGTCTAAGACACTGATGTATTGATGATAAAAGAGCAAAGCTTTAAAAATCTAAAGCATTCAATAGCAGGAACAATCTGTGGTTTTTTAAGTAGCATGTCACACATTTTTACATTATTAACATTGCTGTATGGGATCATCCAGGTGAAGAGCAGAGACAAAGTATGTCAAATAACTCTGATAATTGGCTAGAGTAGCAAGGAAATTACAAAACCCCCAAAAAACATAACAGAGTAACTTAAAGCAGTTTTAGAAGTAGGATGGATTTTAAATTGCCCCCTAATTTGCAATTCCATTTTCTAAAGAAGACGTACAACTATCCAGGTCCCCAGGTAAGAAACAAATTTAATAGTCATTGCAGAAGTCTTCAGTTGGGAAGCAAAACTGATATTAATATCCAAGATTAAAAACAATGAGCTTCAAAAAATTACAAAATCTATTTGCAGAGGTTAACAAAAGTTACTAAATACCTTTATACAGAATGTTTTATTTCTGTTCAATAAATTTTATTCTATCATCATCTAGTTTGTATAATTATAAATATTATAACCATTTATAGCATTATAAATGTTATTTGAGCAAAAGAGGTTTATATACAATTTTTTTAAAATAAAACCTTTTAGTCTGTACTTTGATCAATTTTCTTTAATTAGTTCTAGGGAAAGGAAATATGTTTTCACTCATGAGACTTTTTTCCCCAAACAGTTTCAGAGGAACCACTGTTTGCGTGAAGAGGCTGTGCCTGCTGTGCCAGAGTGCTGAACATCTTTTGCCAGATTTATAATCAGATAGACAAAAGCTGGTGCCTCAGCACTGCAGGCAGGACAGAGGGTACCTGGTTGTGATGGGCTCAGGGCCCCGCAGTGCCTGGCATCTGGCTGTCACCGCAGCTGCTCAGTGCCCACCCCGCGGAAAGCTCTCACGTGGCCATTTCCAGCTCCCTTATGGGGAAGTGGTTGGGGGTACAGGGTTGTAACCAGTCCTGGACCTGCCAAACATCTGCGTAGGCATGGTTTGCCCTTGGTAAAGCCTTATAGGCTTTTCCTGATATCTTCTTATCCTTCATGTGCCTAGGCAAGGTTTCCCAGAGAATTTAGCCTATAACCTTCCCAGGGATTGAGGTGAGGCTGGTGGCTGCCTTCTGGCCCATCTTAAAAAGGAGTGTGTGATGTCTGACTTGTTGCAGTCACCAGAGACCTCCCCCGGTTACTAGTTACACTTGAAGATCATGAGAGTCATTTTGTGATCGCAGTCAGGTCCCTCAGCACCCTCAGGTCCATTCCCTCCAGTCCACTGCTTTGCTGTAATGGTCCCTAACTGGATCACCTTCCACTGTGGGCAAACATGCTTTAAAAAAATCTGGTAACACCCTAGCTAGGACAAGACAAAACATTGTTTTGTGTGATTTATGCTGTCTTCTGCAGCAATGCCTGTTAAAAGATGAGAGCTATCAAATCTCCAGAAAATTTGGGGTTTGCAATTCTAGTTAAAGAATCTGTAACTGGCAGGTAGGAAGCCTGTGAATATAAAAGGCAGAATAAGGACAACTAGTAGTTCTGAGTAAGCAGTCCAGTCATTCAAAGACCTTATACTGAAGTAAAAAATAGAAAATAGAAACTTGATTTGCAAGCTTATATTTCTGGTTTACAAGACCTAGTAACCACAGAAGTCACATTTGAGCCACCTGGGAATGTGTACTGGAAGCCCCCAATGCCTTGCATTGATCACTACTGTGATGTTATAAAGTTCTCCTTTATTAACACCTCCCAAAAGCTCAGAAGCCATTTCAGATTCTGCAGGTATAAACGCCTATCAAAAAACATTTCCATGCTAAAACATAATAAAATATAAAAGCTTAATTTCCCTCTCTTTTTTCCTGCAGTGGGTAGTAAAGGTGAAAGCAAAGCCTCTCTTCTGTCTGCCTGACGTTACAAAGTCTCCTACAGTATGCTAGTCTCAGTGAAACCCTTTTAGGCAGAAACATTTTGCAGAAAAGTGCAAAAGAAGTCCTTTTCCTCATCTTTCAAGATCAAACATCGGTTTGAACTAGAATTAAAAATGGAGACAATTCTTAGCAATGGATATTATTAAATTCATGGTTTCAGACCCTGTGGTCTATAGGTTTCAATACCACAGGAATTTCTGACACATTTTTTCTGATCCTCAGAGCTACTGCAAAAGCAAAACCAGTGTTTCAGAAAGTCCTACTTTGTTCTATGAATGAGCCCTTTCTGGTAACTTAGGAACACATGAACAGAACACAACACAATTAAATTCTGTCCATAGTATGCCTTGGCTAATTCAAAAAAACAACAACAACACAAAAATGAAATCAAATTTTAAATCTAATGATATGAAAAAAAAAAAAGGAAGTATTGGTAAAGAAAAATATTCTTGTCCTACAAGTTATTTTTGTAATGGATTTTAGGAATAAAAGCATCAGTAAAAATCTGGACATCTGTCAGATGCATCAGTACCTCAACTCATTTCAAGGACCTCCTCACCTCCAGAATGATGCAGTCGAGAACTCTCTAGTCTACTTTTTTACTTTTTAAGGAGCTGTGCTAAAATGTATGTACTTATGTAATAACTTGTTAATTTTATATGGAATCTGCATAATGTGTTAAAGAAAACAATGCTTTTAAATCATATATAACTCAGTGATACGCTCATACATCTAACTTTTAAGAAAGTGGCATTACATTCATACTCCGTCTTTTAGCATATACTTGATTTTTTAAAACATTTATTCATCTAAGTGCCAGGAATATTTAGCTTGATTGTATATCTCAGTGTATTTCAGATATCGAAAAGTTATCTCATGGTAACTCCACTGGTAAGTTTTTCATTCTGCACATTTGTTAGGTTGGAAAATAAAGCTGATTTACTTCAGGCAGACAGAACATCTCAAACTGGACAAGTTACTATCTAAAGGTTTTGTGTGTCTCACTTTTCTACGGGATGTTTCCTGCCTCCAGGCTCTTTTCTGTGCACAGTCCTCTTTACATCTGACACATCCTCCTCTGACACTTCTTGAGGTAGTTCTGCATCAACAGCACACTCTTATGAGAACTATTAGCATTCTTATCTCCTTCAGAGATAAGCCTGCATTTACTCACCCATCTATCAGGATGGGGTGTTATTGTCCAGTCATTCTTCCAAAAGGCTTGATTCAGCAAACTCTTGAATTACATGCATAAATGAAAATATTCATCAAATCCAGTTCTAAAGTTTTTTTTAATTTAAGTTTTCCAATTATTATTTTTTCCTTAAAATGCATTTTTGCAAAAAGATGAGTGTTATCCCAGTCACAAAATATCAATAAGTACTTTTACTGATCAGAAGCTAGCTGTATTTATAGATGCCCATTTGCAAAAAAGAGTAAAATAGAAGTTTGAGCTGCCTGGAAAGGAGATCATCTAGAAAGTATTATTTTTGGCTACAGACTAATCTAATATTGCTTGGTTTCTTTTTTCTTTACCTTATTTAATTTCATTTATAAACTGTGATAGCAGAAGAAGAAAATGTGGGTAATGAAGATTAGAAGAAAAGGAACAGGGAAGAGAAGCAAAGAAGAAAACAAAGAAGAATAGACATTTGAGTCTTTTCTTTTTCTTAAAAGACACTGACTACAGATGAAAACTGAGAGCACAGAAAAAACAAATATAACGATGATGCAAGAGGAAACTGAAAAATCCCAAACCATATTTATTGTTTATCTTATTGACTACTAATACAAGCAGCTGCATCAGCATTAAGTAGACTTTCCACCGTATCCATTATTCTCAGTGTTAAGCATTTATGATTGAATGTAGAAATTTCAATTCTGAAATTTAGCTGCAATTTCACCTTACTGACCTTGTCTGCAGCCACATTTTGGAAATGGCATTATGAAGCCAGTACTAATTACAATATTCAGTATATACATACTATGGTAGCAGATGAACTGAAAAAGCAGTAGAGAGACAGTGTCAGTCCTAGATTAGATGTAAAGGTATTTTGATTAATAAAGACTGATGACTATTTTTCTTGCCTGACACAACTGGAAGCAACTCACTGAAAATTTTCTGTAAGATTTCTAATTGTCTCATCCCCAAGGAGTTTAAATTTTGAAAAATGTAGAGCATGGATACACAGTACACCATAAATCATTTCTGCCTTGTTTCCTTAAAAATAAATAAAACCTCAAATAAGTATAAATGTGGAAGCCAATGGAAAAAAATTCTCATCCAATTCTTAATTTCTTTATATGCTTTCTACAGGATACCAGAAATGTAGAGTACTGAAGAACAATTGCCCAGTTCAGGGTCTAAAATGAAGAACACTCTAAAATTTGACTGTTGCCCACTAAAAGGTAATGCATTTGAAAGCGTGAATCATTTGTTGTATTTGACAAGTACTGTGGATAAACCCCGTCAAACCCTGAAATACATCATTGTGCCATGATATAGAAGTTATTGTGTTTCTAAACTATTTATCTTCTTAAATCAAAGGCTGTTGATTTGAATTCCACCTCTTTGTTTTATCAGTCTACATTGTTTACATATCAAGCTGTTAAAAAAAACCCAAACAAACACTAAAGAAGGAAATGGGAAGAGTGTTTAATCTTACTATAAATATTATGTGTTTTCATATGTATTTTTACTTCTAATTCTTCACTTTTTTGCCCTTTACAGAAAAAGAAATTCAGCTCTGTTTCAGAATTTTCTAATATTTTTGGTCCAAAATTTTCCATTTATTAAAAAAAAATAAATTAAAGTTTCAGCTCTTAAAGGTGTCTCCCTTTTGAAAGCATCAGAGTTCTGAAATCACCTGTTTTACTTTTGACATTTTCTATGACACATTTAATTTTCTGATAAAACCTAATTTTTCTGTTTAAAAATAATTTGTTTCTGAACCGAAAAAATACAAAACCAAAGGAAATTGAAAAAACTCAATTCCATGAAAGTATGTTGCAGCCACTTTTTGGTTCAGAGATTTATCAACAGCTTGAGATTTTGACCTTCCACCTTTCACATCAACCACAAGAGTTGTGGTAGCAGCTGCAGCTGGGTCAGAGAAGAAGGCTGAGTTCAGCTAGAGGGTTTGACATTGAAAATGTGATTCATTCATCTAAACACAAATACCTAACTGATTCCAGCGGGTCTTGTATGTTCATACCTCTCCATATGGGGTACTTCTGGAGGCAGCACACACATTCAGTATCAGACTACAAAAACTGAAGCAAAGAGTGATGTGAAACATAGTTCTCATTTTCTTGGTCATCTCATAAAGAAATATTATTCACTGAAAAACCCGAAACTGAAGTTACTGCAAGTGAGGGGATTCCTCAGCCACCTGCAGGAATGCAGCAGAGTAGCTGCCACATGGTGAGTAGTTTGAACTTGACTATTCAGGCTTGCTGACTTCGTCACCTGATAGACTTGGCTGCTGCAGCTCCTTGTCCCCAGGTCCAGCCACTAGTCAGGCTGAGCATCAGTTCTCAACAGGTATGCCTGGATGGCCATGCACAATCGCACAAAAAATTCACACACACACAGCCAGTCACTCCATGCTAACTTGGGTGGAAGTGCCTTCACCAGCATGCACATAAACTCAAACAAATACAAATAGCATGGAAAGCCTATGCCACTTCCCCAGCTGATTTGGACTGAAGTCCAGTAGTGGACTTCACACACAGACACACACACATATACATAATACATATACAAAAAACCACATGGATCAGCACAGCAGCTGGCCTTAGACACTCAGTCACCCCAGTGGGTAGCCCTTGGATTCCCTGCTTTTCCCAGTTTCTGACACTTGAGCCTATGAGCCCCCACGTTTTTTGTCTCACCTCTTACATGCTTGTTAATTAATCCGTCTTGAAGTTGGCTAGTGTTTGCATGCATGCAATCAGGATAGAGAGCATGCCCACACAAACATAGTTAAAATTACAGTTCAATGAGAATATGGGCTAGACTGTGGTGATGAAATGCAGGGTGCAGGTGACCTGTTTACACTTCTACCTTTAATCACCATTTCTTGCTGTTTTCCTACGTTTGTTCCACCCCTTCCCCTGCCTTTGGCCCTTCCAATAAAGATTATACAACAAGCCTTGCACATTCTCACAGTCTTCTGAATATATTCCACAGTAAGTTTTAGACAGTCCTAAAATGTTTTGTCCCTGCATCCCATAATTAATCCTATACCCCTCTTCAGCAACACCCCCATTCAATCCACAAGGCATGTGGGGAGGAAATTTCTTTCCATGACTTATCTTGGGGGGTGAACACCCCGACACTGGGCTCAGTGTTCTTCTAGGGCAGCCCTGGAACAAGCAATCTTCTTGCACTCATTCATACTGGGGTCCTCAGCTGGTCATTGTTCCTCTGCTCCTCACCAGGCCTTAGTGGCTGTGGTGATATATCAACCTAACACACTCCAAGTAGCAGTCAGAATACTACAAACTGTAAGATTATTTGGGCACATTTGAAGCATGGGACACTCAACATGTGACCAACATGCTTGGTAGTCTGGGGAGCAGGAAGGTCAGCAAAGGCCAGTGCTTTAGCAATGAGCTAGGAGCCATTCCCATGAAGAAATGGCTAGCTCATTTTAAAAAAGGCCTAAAAGGAAAAGAGTTGAAGCAAGGTACTCTGAAGCAAATGACTCAGGGAATGAAGATGGTTCCCAGTGACACATAATGAAGCTGACAGAGGAGGTTGTCACAGCTGGTACAACTGTCTTGGAGGAGCCATCTACCTCCCCTTGCCCCTGTCCTCCGTATGAAAAATGGGAACAGTAATATTGCCCTATCTTAAAGGCTGGAAAAAATGCATAATATCTGACAAATACTCAGAAAGCTGGTTAAGATTCAAGGATCACCTCCTCCAAGCTCAGGAGTGATGCTTCCCAACAAAGAGAAAATCAGGGAAAACCTCCAAGAGACCAG
Organism: Falco biarmicus; assembly: GCF_023638135.1. Taxonomy (NCBI): domain Eukaryota; kingdom Metazoa; phylum Chordata; class Aves; order Falconiformes; family Falconidae; genus Falco; species Falco biarmicus. The sequence continues at coordinate 54,669,492 of NC_079289.1, forward strand.
CATGGATGAACAAGAAGCTCCTTGACAAACTCAAACACAAAAAGGAAGCCTACAGAGACTGAAAGCAAGGACAGATACCCTGAGCGGAAAACAGGGAAATTTTCCAAGCAGCCAGGGATTATGTTAGGAAAGCTAAAGCCCTGACAGCTTTACATCTAGCCAGGGACATTAAAGGCACCAAAAAAGACTTCTATAGATACGTCAGTGATAAAAGGAAGATTAGGAAAATGTGGACCCTCTCCAGAAGGAAATGGGAGATGTGGCTACCCAGGATATGGAGAAAGCTGAGGTACTTCCTGTATTTTTCCTCAGTCTTCACCAGTAAGAGCACTGGACACACCACTCAAGTTGCAGAAGGCAAAGGCAGGGACTGGGAGAATGAAGAGCTGCCCACTGTAGGAGAAGATCAAGTACAAGACCATCTAAGGAACCTGAAGGTGCACAAGTCCATGGGACCTGATGACATGTATCCATGGGCCCTGAGGTGAATGGCAGATGAAGTTGCTAAGCCACTACTCATTATATTTGAAAAGTCATGACAGAACTGTGAAGTTCCCATGGACTGGAAAAAGGGAAACATAACCTCCATTTTTAAAAAGGGAAAAAAAGACCTGGGAAACTCCAGGCCAGTCAGTCTCACCTCAGTGCCTGGCAAGATCATGGAGCACATCCTCCTGGAAACTGTGCTAAGGCACATAGAAAATGAGGAGGTGATTCGTGACAGCCAACATGGCTTCACTAAGTGCAATTGTGCGTGATTGATTTGGTGGCCTTCTATGACGGGGTTACAGAACTGATGGATAAGGGAAGAGCAATCAACATCATCTGCTTGGAGTGGTGCAAAGCATTTGACACTGTCCCACACAGCATCCTTGTCTCTAAACTGGAGATACATGGGTTTGATAGATGGACCTCTTGGTGGATAAGGAACTGGTTAGATGTTTGAACTGAAAGAATTGTGGTCAACGGCTCAATGTCCAAGTGGAGACCAGTGATGAGTGGTGTTCCTCAGGGGTTGGTATTGAGACCAGCACTATATAACATCTTTGTCAGCAACATGGACAGTGGGATCGAGTCCCACCTCAGCCAGTTTTCCAACAACATAGAGCTGTGTGGTGTGGTCAACCAGCTGGAAGGAAGGGATGCCATCCAGAGGGACCTTGACAGGCTTGAGACGTAGGCCCATGCGAATCTCATGAAGTTCAACAAGGCCAAGTGCATGGTCCTGCATGTAGACCAGGGCAATCCCCAGTATCAATCCAGGCTGGGCAGAGAATGGATTAAGAGTAGACTTGAGGAGAGGGACTTAGAGGTGCTGGTGGCCAAAAAGTTCAACATGGACCAGTAACATGAGCTTGCAGCCCAGAAAGCCAACCAAACCCTGGGCTGCACCAAAAGAAGCCTGGCCAGCAGGTTGAAGGAGGTGATTCTCCCCCTCTACTCTGCTCTTGTGACACCCCACCTGCAGTACTGCATTCAGCTCTGGAGCACCCAACATAAGAAGGACATGGACCTTTTGGAGCCAGCCCATAGGAGGGCCACAAAGATGATCAGAGGGTGGAGCACCTCTCCTCTGAAGACAGGCTGAGAGAGTTGGGGTTGTGCAGCCTGGAAAAGAGAAGGGTCCAGGGAGTCCTTGTAGCAGCTTTCCAGTATCTAAAGGAAGCCTACAAGGAGGCTGGAGAGGGACTTTTTACAAGGGCATGTAGTCACAGGACAAGGGGGAATGGCTTTAAACTGAAAGACGGTAGATTTAAATTAGATTAGGAAGAAATTTTTTGCTGTGAGGGTAGTGACACACTGGAAGAGGTTGCCCAGAGAAGCTGTGGATACCCTATCCCTGGAAGTGTTGAAGGCCAGGTTGGATGGGGCTTTGAGCAACCTGGTCTGGTGGAAGGTGTCCCTGCCCATGGCAGGGGGGTTGTACCTAGGTGATCTTTAAAGTCCCTTCCAACCCAACCCATTCTATAATTCTAAATCACGCCACTATTGCAAGAAAAGTAGAAAACATTTCTAATGGTGAAGTGTTTTTTATCTAGGTTGTAAAGGCTATTTAGGTCTTTTGCACTTAAGTGATAAAATGTCCCATGTTTCATTCTCTGTCTGCGTGTTTGTTTTCCGTCTGAAGAACAGCATGGGACAATGCACTTTCTCCATTGTTATGTCAATATACAGTTGGTGTATATATATATACGTTTCTACTGGCAATGTCAAAGGATTTGGAACAAGGAAGCCCTCCCAAAACCCAGAACTTATGATGTGCTCTTCAGGAACTTAAAACTCCCTTGTATATGTAGTAAGTAATCAAATGGCTCAGCTTCAAGATATCTTTCAGAGAAAGTGACAGCCATACTAAAGCTGGGCTCCACAATTTATTTTTTTTCCCCAGCTAGAAAAGAAAGGATAGGAGACAATATAATCTTGCTTTAAACTACAACCTTGAGACACCAAAACTTTCAAAGGAATGATGACAATTACGATATGCATTGTGAATACACAGACTTGTTTAAATTACTCACTTTCTGACATGCTGAAAAAATTATTTCCTGTCAAGAAAGATCAAACAACTTGTTATAGAGAACTACAGAAGACAAATACAACTAAATGCCTTGCAAAGTAGCCTATCAGGGAGTTTCTCTGCCCATAGCAGTTAGAAAAGCACAATAGGGAGCCAGGGAGCCAGGAAGCCAGCAACTGTTTTTAAGACAAAACCCATTTTCTTTGAATAATGAAATAATTAAATTAAGTAGCAATAGTTATGCCATTAGAAAAAATATAATGTTAGCAGTGTATATTTCACACATACTACACTGAGATTTATAAGACTCAGCTGGCGTCCAAGTTGATATAACATATGCCAACTCAACGACATTAAAGTTCCTTCTTTGCATCTCATAGAAGCACTCTATATTGTGACATCTGAAAAAAATATCATAAATGGAAACAGTGACACATTTTCATGTGGAATTTTTCAATATAAAATTCATGATTTATTGAAACAATCTGTTAGTAAGAGAATGGCATTGAATTTTCTGGGTAAAAATAAATTTATAACTGTCAAAGCTTTTATAGCTTTTTAAAATCTATTTTCTGTTCTTCAGAAGAGAAAGACTTTTAATATTAAAACACAAATACATTTATAAAGTGAAAAATAAAAGCCAATACTGAGATGAAATGTTTTAGAAATCACTGCAGCAGAATGTTTTGATTAACCTTTACAGATGCTTTTCTTCCTTGCACTTTCATTAAGATACATTTCTCATATACTCAGTGTTTCTTTGCAACTCAGAAAGAAGCAATTTCTTTGCCTAAAAATGGGTAACTGATGCCATTATAGATGCTCTCATGTTTTTTCAGATAGTTGCATGTAGTTAGCATGTCTGATCAAGGATCATGACAGGTGAGGGACAGCAAATGGGTACCTCAAAGAGCTCTGCATGTCTACATTTAGGCAACTGAATCCTGCTTTTTGTGACCCTGAAAGCCAAAATTACTTGGTGAACATATGTAGACACATCTTCACATTCAACTATGCCACTTTTTTTGATTTTTATTTGCTTCTTGACAGAAACCAAGTGAAAAAAAAACACTCTTCTTAAGCCTAATGCAAAATGAACAAGGGAATTTGCAAAAAAGATTACCTGTTTCTACTCTGAACTTATAAGTTACAAAAATGTTTCAGCTGTTTGTTTGGTTTTAATAAGTACATTTTATTGATCTCAGGCTTTGATGGGTAAAACTTGCAAATGGAAACTTTAACATCTTGAAGTATTGTTCTTTATAAATTAAGAGTATAAATAGTAATTAAGGAGAAAAAAGAAGCTAAACACTTCCAGAGTGTTGCTCTGATTTTACATTTCATATCTATGCATAATTTGATATCGTTAAATACTAGAATTTGAATGCACAAGGAAATCAGGTATTGAACATTTCTTAGGTGTTTATAGGGAGAAAAAACAGTACAAGTATTTCCATTAAATCAAGTAAAAAACCCAAAACAACTGGCATTTTTGTATTTAGTGGTTACTGTTCTGATCCTTGGTTCATAAACCTTATTTTCCTTATGAGTATCTGAAACTAAAATCAGGACATTTTACAGAAAGAATTATGTTATGCTTACATTCATGCTTGCTACAAATCAAGATTGCCTGAGGTCAAAACTCATATTTCAGCCATAGCAAAGTAGAACATAACCCAAATACAACATAAATTGTAGAAACTTGTTTTCATTTTATCCTTAAATCAACTTTGTTTCTAGTAGCTTATCTTTTTAAGGTTTTCTCTAAACCAAATTCTAAATGTATCCTTTCTTTCTTTTTGGATATATATGTGTCTCAGAGATAGACATGGATAGACATATACTGCCTCAGTAAAACATTTACAGCAGTGCGATTAGAAAGAGTTACAACAGTATTCCCAGAGTACCTGGATCACTCAGGAGAATAATGTAGTTGCAGAGACTAACATTATAGTGCCTTAGAGCTAGAGAAAGCATGAAAACCATGGATAAAATATGAAAAAAATGTTATTTTTTTATTCTTCTCAGTCTTTGGAAAAAAAATACTAATTTTTTGAACATTTATTCATTTTTTTCCTAAATAGTTTGGGGACATCTAGTGAATGATGCACTAAAATAAAGTGCTTCCTCCAGATTTGTTTCATTCAAATTAATGATTGCTTTGTACCAAAATCCCAGACCATAATATATATATTGACTTTTATTTTATATAGAGTTACAACTTGACAACGTAGTTCCTAATTTCTGTCATGGTCCAACCCACAGTTCTGTATCTCAGCCCTTACCAGCTTTGGACAACTGAGGGCACAGCACAGTTTTGCATGTCTAACTCCCTTTGCAAACTTTACAATAGCGATACGTTCAGAGATCTCCACTAGTTTTGAACTAACAACAAAAAAAAATCCCATGTATTTTCTAAACAAACAAACCTTTTTGTAAATATAGCCCCTTTTCTAGTCAGAACATGGTTTCAACCCTACTAGCATTTATGACAGGTTTTATATATTAATGAAAATAATGAAAATCTTGACTGTGAACAATAAAAGGGTAAATGCTTGACAATATGCAATGCCTGTAATGACAAACAAGTGTTCCTACAAGTGCACTGTAACTGAACGAGCTTGTTGAAGGAATTGAAGGTCAATTCAGGGGACTTTGGTAAATGGAAGAAGTTACGTGAGTCACAGAGCTGCCCTGTCATATGAAGCATTTGCCTCCAGAACTGACTCAAAGACACTTCCTATCCAACACAATGCATTCCGGATTTGTCAGGGATATGACACACTCTATTAAAACTGGATACTGGTAAGTGTCTTCACAGAGCAAGTTCTGCTGAGCAGCCTGCAGAATTGTCACATTTTGTTAGAGACACTGCCCTGACTTCATGTCACATTATGAGTGGACAACTACACTGGAGGGTATCAGTTAATGAAATTAATGCTGAAAATGAAACAAAAGCCAAGATGCATGACAATGCCACAACATATCTGCCCACTTTTGAACAAGTTACAAAATAAAGGCACAGCTCTCACTATTTCATCTGGCTTTATTATATTATAATTGTTTCTGAAGTACTTGCAAATCACTTTAAATGGCTGTGGAAGGAACTATTTTACTTCTGTTTAATTTATGCAAACATGTCTGAATTTACTATTCTCCTTGCCCTCTTCCTTACAGCATTCTGATTTTTTAACCCCTTGTTGTGAGTCATTAGGGAAAGATTTCTTCCAGTGTGTGCCCTCCTTATCTTGTCCGTGCTGGTTTGAATAATCTATAGATTCATCGGAACCCACAGGCACTATCTACGATATACATAACAGGTAACAACAGAGAGGAACTGAGAAAATAATGTAAAATAAAGGAATTAGGGGTCCATCATACAGTTCTAGTGACCCTAATGTTTTATCTGAATATTCTACATGGCTGTTAAGAAGTTTTTCATTCTTGAAAAAGGATCTGTCACTAAGGCATCTGCTAGACCATATCTGAGACAACATTCATGCCGTCTTTAGTAAGTAATGCCAGAATGTTACTAGAATTCCTAAACGAAGTGGCATTCACCAACAGTTGCTACTCTTTGGAACATTTAGGCAAGGATGTGTCCTCCAGCACCTTTAATATAACACTGGGATCTCAGAGGAGTATAAGGGAGTCCACTGTTTGCACAAAACAGGTTGGTTTGTATGGTCTTCCTAAACGGCAATTTCTACTTCTACTGCTCTTGGAGAAAAACAATGGGCAAGATGAACCACTGGTTTGAAATGGGGGGGGGGGGGGGGGGGGGGGGGGGGGCACTTCTTCTGTTCTTGTGATAGCGCCAAACCCAATCCTCCCAAACAAGTTCCTTTTTCCTCTATCCCAGTCTCCATTTGGAAGGTTATGTAGGACAGGAAAGAGCAGCATACAGAAGAGTTTCCTGTTGAAAACTCAGCATTCGACTACTAAGCAGAAGAGATTTACAAGATAAAAGTGATCTTGACTTCACAGTCTAGTGCTTAAAGCACTCCATCAGGCTGTGGAGTCCTGGATTATGCTCCCTGTTTTGTGTTCTATATTTAAAAGTCATTGCTTTTAAACCAGCCATAGTAGTACAAAGGACTGATTCCCATCTGGGTTTCCTAGCCACTAGGTTAGTTAATAACCCTTTAGGCCTTTGGCTCTTCAGAGGGGCAATGAGGTATTCTGGGACTGTTGTTAAATAGCAATATAGATTCTTTAAGTTTTAAACCTGGATCCTACATAACTCAGTCCTACAGAGATAATAATTTATGATAGTCATAATCTTTCTTATCCTCACCCAATTCAGTTCATTTTCCCCTTAGCTCAGCACTCATGATTATAACTTTTATACAGTAATTTCAGTCAATATTCTGCAGGACTTTGATTCACAAGGGCATATAGGGATGAGGAAGAGGATATCACATAAAGAATACTAGTTATATTTTTCTTTTCTACTCCTTCAAGATATGTATTCTGCTGGATTTTTTTTTCTCTCTTTGTGACAGATAGAATGGTAGGAAAGTCATTTCACAGTATGCAACATATTTTCACCTGTTGTTTCTCAGGTAATGAATAATGTTATGCACATTCGGCATTCATTTAGCTTGTTCATATGTTAGGTTGTACTTTTCTGAATAATTCATTCTGCTCCTTATACTCATGTAAACAAATTAGGGTAGGTAAGGGAGTGTGGGAGAGAGTCATGAAACTGTTGAGGAGTTGTTGTCATCTGAGCAGAGGTTATGAAACAAATCTGAACCTCTAGGAAACTAAATACATAAAAATGGTGTAGAAATGCAAGATCTTTCCTACAAAAGCTATACATTTAGGCATTCACAATATAAAAATTCCAGGATTCAATTCTGTTAACAGAAAGGTAATAAGAGATTAAAAGACGGCACTACAGAAACACTACACTACAATTGTTAGGCCACTGCCTCAGCCTTTTAAATCATAAAGCAACCTACTCTTCTAAAAATGCAAAGGTTATCTTGTGCAACATTGGCAGAACTGTTTTTATCTGTATCCTATTAAAAACTAAACTAAGCATGGAATGCTCAGTTTGTTTGGTTGGTTTATATTTTATTTTCCCACTTTGATTGTTTCCTTGGCTGTATGTGGACATGTATCATTTTCATGAACCACTTGCTCAGATCCTACAGATCACTGATAATCCAGAGATCAAGAGCTGGAAAACAGCCTTAGATCTGGCTGCTCCAAAAGCTTCTTTGATAAGTCTTTCTACTTGGATGAAATGCCAGGAGTAACTCTAGCTGCTCTAAGTCTTTAGGACTTCATCTGTTTCTTGCTAGAAGCTGTCTGATAAAGCAAGGGACCAAGAACAGTGTTCTGTTACATCGTTAATGTATACTGTCCATCTTCACACACACACACAAATACACAGGCACATATGCACATATTTTACAATGTTTTCTCTTGAGGTCTGAGGGAAGTTGGTTGGTTAAAAAGATAGTCTTTGTGGCTCAATGCAAAGACATTAATGGTCTCTCTGAAAATGTTAAAGACTTAAAAGTTGTAAAACACTTTTGTATCATATAGCACCTGATCCTGTGTCTTGAAATGTATTTCTGCAGCCATGAAAGCTGTGATTTTTCCTGCTGACTTAATCGGAAACTGAACTGTACCTTTATATCAAAGTAAACAGGGTTAGCCGAAAGACTGATATTCATATGCATTTGTAGATGACTAGAAACTAATAATTATTTCATTCAATACTCAATATATTATGAGATGGGGTTTTGTACTGTTTTAACTAGTATGAAAGAAATGGTATGAGGGAAATATTCACTGCTAAAATCCCCATGGAACTCATTATAAAGATGAACTGATTACAAAACTGAAAAAAAATAATGAAAAATTAGACTGAAAACAAATGTGAGTATCACAGGTTTTGGCCTTATGTTTTAGGCCTTTTTAAAATATGCTCTTGTTTCATTGCATTTTGACATTTTTGTTACTTGGCCATCATTGAAAATTTATTTGTGGTGCCAGAGAGGATTCAGAAAACAGCTGAAAGGCTGAGAGAAGCATAATAGAACTCAACGAGTTGAACTAATGTTTTTTTGGGGAAATGGATTTTCTTGTTCCTCTTCAGCAAAACTTTTATTGGATAATTCTACAAAATATGATCTTTATCACAGCCACAATGTCAAAACATGAGGGAAAAGATGAGAAACAGAAAATAAAGGTCCTACAGAATTTTCCAAGCACAGATCTAACTCCCAGGTGTTAAGGGTGACGTATTTATAAACTTTTTCTCTGTTTGTAACTTTGGTTACAAAGTCTTGGGCAACTGGCTCCAGATGACCCTACTTGAGCACACAGGTTGGACCAGATGACCTGCAGAGGCCTTCCAACCTCAACTATTCTGTGATTAAAAATGTTACCATCTGTGTTTGACATGTTAATGGACCAGAGAATAAAAATCCTTTTATTTCACTTTCAGTTAATTGTAAGGACAAAGAAGAGTGAAATCAGATTTGTGTAATTCACTTTGTTTCTTCTGAAAGAAGTGAGCATCTAGGCAGTGTAGCTGAGCTTATTTTGAAGATACCTGTCAACTCCATAAGAGATGGATTTTGGTAGGCTACAAACATACTGTTTTCATTCTTGTGGAATAGTGAGGTATTATTCAGCAAAGTGAAATGGTTTATGAATGAAAGAATCTTCCTGCCCCATTCCCTTCCCTCAAAACCTTATAATGACTTTACATAGATTCCCGAATTGCAGCAATGTAGGTGAAATGAAAATCAATCTTATAATGCATCTATACAATCTTCAGAAGACAAACATAGCCATCATCTGCCACCTTCTAAATCGGTGTCAAATTTTGTAGGTTCAACCAGTCCACATACTGTGTTGCTGTTGTTAGTATAATAATTTCTCAAGCTAATGTGATGGTGAATATTTTTTTTTTTATATATATATATATATATATATTTGTATATATATACACACACAAGCATTTAATCAACATGAAAAAAAGTAAAAAAATGTTTTGACTCAAATGATGGGTTTTCTTCTTATGCAGATTTCTCTTTCAAATCATCTATGGGAATATTTTGCTTAATTTTAAATGATTCATTCATAGCATATAAAATTGTATTTATTATATTGTATTACAGTTACCTGGTTATGAATGAAGATTTTAATATGTTTAGTCATAGCTAAGTCTACTTTTTCCTTTTTATTTCCTATCAAAATTGATTTCCTATAAACACTAAGGGAACCCATGATAAATAAGATCCATTCATACTAACATACTAAGAATGTATTCTGTTTAATACATTGTAGTAGAGTATTAACTCTTGTCCTATATCCAGGTATTGAAAGATTTTATGTAAGTGCAAAATGCAAACTCTTAGGGTCAGAACCAGTTGACCAAACACAGATCTGTAGTGCCATTTGAGCTGCTTTGGAATATTACTTCTGGTCTACAGACACTTCTTTAAAAGCACATGGGCTATCCATAGATCTCGTATCAGCTAGCCCTGTGCAGATAGCTGAAATGTCCATGGGTTCCAAAATGGTACTTGGCACCCATGTACAGACACTCAAATCTTACTCCAAGGTCGTCAGACACCTAAGTGCCTACTTTCCCATTACAGTCAAATGAGAGCTGGTGTCATTTCATCAGTTGGACCATTCTGTACACTTTATTTGCTACAAAGCAGTTGAAAAGACATTGATGACTGGCATCATATGTTATTTTATTTAGCCCATACTCTCCCAGAAGTACATGGGACTTCTGTAGATCTTGCGTAAGATCCGACATCTCAAAAGACACAAAAAGCCTTTGAGCGGGCACCTGAACCAAGTCTAAAATCTTCCACAAATACAGTGGCACCTTGGATACTAGCTTACAAATGGACACTTAAATGTACATCTCTAAATCTGCTTTGCAACTTTTCCACATTGGCAATTGTCTTGCTTTCACTATAAAGGAGAGCACACAGAATAGCTGTTTTAAAATTGAGGATACTACATTTAACTTCCCTACAGCGCATGGTGTTTGTGTTACTTTTGTGTAGTCACTGGCTAGCAAGACCCTATGAATTGAAAACAGAGCATCAGCTGTAAGCTGACATTGCATGAAATTATCTAAAGGACAAAAATTATAGTAGCATCAAAACCCAAAAGATAATCAAAACTGTTAATAAAAGTATCTTTTTTGCAGAAGAAAACTTCTGTGTAGTGCAATCCAAATTGAGATATTGTTGATTACAGATCCAAGGTGACAAGAAGCATTAAACACAGAGATCTTCTCAATTACTTTGCCTTGAAGTCCCTATTTGTAGTTCATGGCATTTGTGCTTAACAAAAATTCTTGCTTCCTTTTTTATTTTAAATAGTTAAAATATAAAATACATTGACTAATATTTTAAATTTGTTGTGTAATTCAAAGTAGATAGGAGTTTGAATTATTTTATTCATTATGCTAGTCACCTATTTATATGCACCACAAAGCTTAAGTATAGTAAGTACCTGCAGCTGTTTTGTAGCAGATGGCTATAGTCAGCATCTGATTGTATTTTTTACTGCTGTTGAGTGCATAGCACTTGATTCAATGGCCCAGTTAAAAAAAAAAAAACAAAACAAACACAAACACCAAAACCCAACCAAAAATCTACTGATCATTTCAGAAGATATAATTTGTCTTTTCTCTCCATTTGCCTTATAACTGCCATATAGCTTTATCATACTATTTCCTCAACTTGGTTAAGATTTTTCGGGTTTGGTATTTTTCAAGACTCCTGCTTGATGTTTTTTGGATTAGCACCGTATGTATCTGCTGCAGACATTCTGTCCTCTGAAGGAAACTTATGGTGATAATCTTAAGACTTCATTTCAGAGCTTCAGAAAATTTACAAACATTTCAATCTTGTTTAGAGAAGGTCTGGGAAACAGGAAGGTAATAATGAGGTGATATTTTTCCAAGCACACTACAAACTTAAAAATTATCTACTTGATCTAAACTGCCAGAAAGTGAGACAAATTAGTCCAAGCTACCTTAGGCAACTTCTAGCCCATTCCTCTCAGAAGGGGAGATGGAACCAGAGATTATGAGGGGTTGCTCTACAGGTTTCTTAAACTACAGTCTGTAGTCCACTGCTAATCATCAATAACATTAAGTTGATCAGAACAGTATTGTCCTCATAACTGCTTCCCCCCACCATCACCCCCCCCAAGAAGTTTGATGCACAACTCCTATTAAAGTGTCTATATGTACACACACATATGCAAGTCATTAAGAGTCTTTACCTGGACAATAAATAACCCCTCTATTAGACTGTATTTATTATTTCTAACTTCATAACAACCCTGATTTTTTTTATGCTAAAGCTATGGAGATATACCTTTTCATTGAAGTTCCTTTACTGTTATTTACACAGGATTAGTAGGCTTTTCATGGAGAAAACTGCTCAGGTCTGGCACTTTGAATTTCCAAAGCTTTGTTGAAGGTCACCAGTTTCTGCACTGCACTGAAGAAGGAACTGTTGGAGCCTTTTCATCCAGGAGTCATATCAAGTACAAGGAGACAACTGCTTCTAAAAAGCTACGTTCTGCCTCTGTAAATTTTAGGACCTTCATAAGAGCAAAGTCACTATATCCCAAGGGGACATACTAGTGAATTCTTCATGGATCTCTGATTAACTTATAGTTTCTGTTAATAAGAGCTTAGTTAATCAGCTGTCCACTTGATTCTAGAATAATTCATTCTGGGATAAATTGAGAATTATCTGTCTTAGAAACCACTCATACTTTTCAGGTTGATTGGCAGATCCATAAGGCAGCCTTAGGCTTGTTTTTGCCACTCTTGCAAATAGTATTTTCCCTTTCTCATTTATACTTTACAACTTGTTCTAATGCAGTCTAAGATGGCGCAAGCATCATGAGAAAGGGCAATGATGGCAGCATCTCCAAATGAAAATTCTGCAACTGTTTTATTCTAGTCTGTAGCATACAGAAGTAGAGGGTTTGATAAGCACAGAACTAAAAGTGGAAGACAATTGTAGAAGAGATGAAGTCATAAGATCTATAAACCATACTAAATAAAATATCTGGTGAAGTTCTTGCTTTAATATCAATTTTCCCACGCAGATTGCTAAATAGAACAATATCTTGATAGCTGGAACCCAAGGTATCTTAACTGTATCTCTTTAGTTTCAACAGCATCTTTTATAGTAATTTTTAAGTTTGTTTGGAGAATTGAATTATTCTTTCCCCCTCCCAACCAGCAGCTGACCTAACAGAGAAATCAAGATCAGGGCTCCCTTAATGAAAGCTGCTGTAATATAATTTGGGAAGAACTACTTTAAAAGACAGTTGTCGTACTATCACTTGGGAAAACTTGGCCCTGCTTTGAGTGCGGTTTTAGACATGATCTCCAGAGGTCCCTTCCAAGAAACTAATTCTGTGAATCTGTGATTCTAAAGCCTATTTTATCTTTCAAGGAGTTGGTGGCTTAATTGAAGACAGATCACAACAACCCATCCTGGAGAGGGAGTAAGGATCAAAGCAAAACAAAACAAACTATCATTCTACTGTATCATGCAGTGGTCCTCACAGCCAGATCAGGAGGAATGATTACAAAGAGACCAAGCTACAAGAGTAATTTGTCCAACTGTGAAACTATGCCAATAACTGTCCCCTACTTAATTCAAAGCTTACACATAGCTGAAGGGCAGACTTCAGTGCAACATCTTGTGACAGAACTACAGAGAGCTGTCAAGCTTCTTACCTCACTGCTAAATCCACTCAAACAGAAGACTACTGCTTCCAAACATGTACCCTGGTAGACATCACTGCATTGTCTGTCCTTGGTACAGGTTTAGGTTTGAGCTGTCCTTACTGTTGTGTGGGTTAGAAACTGAGCACGGTAAAGGCAGAATTTCCCTTTTCTTCATACCTTTCTTTTGCCTTCTTTAATCAAAGGTAAACAGTTCAAAAATCCTTCAGACCCAGAAGGTAAGGCCTGAGCTTAAGTTTTAATCTGCCTTTGGAATTTCAAAACGTGATAAAAGCAATAGATTTTTTTTTCTCTAAACTACCTATTGTAGTTATGCTGTTCTAACGTAACATAGTCTTCTATCTTCCACAACAGCACTAAACCATATTGATCTGCTTGCATTGTATCTCCCCATCACTGTCTAGTTAAGAGTACACTAAATAATTTCATTCTGCAGGAACATACTGTTATTTGAACATGCTTCTCTGAAATTGTTATGGGTGCTTGAGTGATAACTGATTGGATGACCTACCTAGACTCTAATAATGAACAGAATATAGAAAGTAATATAGCATATTAAATTGAGGATATAAATCTCTTTCTATTACTACTGTCTTCCACAACACTAATGGAAAGTTCAGCTTTTTATGGCAGCTTAAACACGAACTGGAAAATGATGAAGCAGGCAGGATTAATTGAATGCCCAGGAGACATCGCTGTTGCTGGTCTGCTTCCTCTCTGTTGGTCTCCTGCACTCACTTTACAGTACATCTATGCATCAACCCTCCATTTAGATTGCGTATTTGTGGCATATTTGGTTTAAGGGTTTTTCTGCTTTGTTTGATAAGATTAATTTTCTGCTAATTACAGGGACTGTTGCCATTATGTTTGCACATAAAACTCAGAATTTCCAGTTAGAATACTTGCCCATTCTGTAACTATGACAAATCAGCGGTGTCAGACCAAGTCTTGTTGCTAAAAAGAAAAAGGTGGTGCTCATTCTGTGTCCAATACAAAAGCATGCCTCAATCATTTTCCTTAATCTCACATGTGTAGATTCTCTTCAAAACTCAGTGTTCTTGGGTTTACTTTGTATAATATCCCACCTGATGTGCATATAAATTAACTCTGCAAACAAAGACTCAATTTACAAAGTTTAAAAGAAACAACTATGTCTGTTGACAGTTTGCTATTTTATAGAAGTCCTGCAGACCTGATTTGTTGGGTTTTTTTCAGAGTGAATATGGCTTTGGTAATAAGAAACAGAGGTTTTTGTTGGCTTATTAAACTGTTTTGTGAAGTATATTGACATAGGGTTTAACACCAACAGTCAAAATACAAGTTAATTACTATTCAGTACCTTTAATTGCAAGCTACAGTTCAAATACTTCAGGACAAGGTAAAGCAAATAACACTTGTCACCAGTAATTACAGTGAGTTTTCACCACTCTGCCTTGAAGGCACTGAGCTGCTGCTTTCTTAAGAGGTCACACAAGATAAATGAGCAAAAAGGAGATCCTAAAACAACCAAGTAACACTTCACTTTGAGAATTCTTTTCTTTATCCTCAAATATTGCTTGTTGTGCACAATTAACATTGTTTAGACCCCAGAAAATGCATTTAATTTCTATTCTTTTGTTGTTAGGCATTCCAGGAAGTTTCCATGTCATTTACTTTTGCTCAATGTGTAATACTCACAAGGTCTGAGGTTAGGAATGATTTGGTTGGTTTGCTTTTTTACTTTTTTAACAAACTCCCAGAAAGACCTAGCAGCCAAAGTACACCCTTGTAAGCAAAATGTGCAAGAGAAAAATAAACATAAAGCTCTATAAAAATCAAATGGTCAAAGGGAGACTGTGATTGCTTCTAAAATTCATAGATACCTCTTTTTCTCCTATGCAGCATATGTGGAAAACATAAACAAGTAAATGGAAGAAGAAAATCTACATCAAGCTGTTTCTTAATTGAGCTTTAATAGATCCCCTTTGAGACCCATCATAACAGAGAAATTCATATGTAGTCTGTGCGCTGAGCTGGCTCACAGGTGTTTACCTTTGCTATCTAGCAATAACAACCATTTTTTAGGACTAGCATGTGATCCAAATCCTCCTCTCATCTCTTCTAAGCAACATATCCCAGAGCCTCAAAAAGAAGTGTGCTAATAACTCTCTGCAAAAACAATATTTGTATCAGCCCAGGCCCCATTGTCAACTTTCTGCACCAGTTTCCCCAATGTAAGTTATTTAATTTAAAAAAGAAAAAGACAGGAAAAGAAGTTAATATCTATAATGAAAAATAAGAAAATTTGAAAAACAGGGGATGCTAGTTAAATCCTTACATACAGTTAGCAAAACATGGCCTTGGGAGAAGGAACAGTCCCCATAAATATGTCAGCCTGGAGCACAAGATAAACTCAAGGAGAACCCAATGGTTAATGAGATTAAATGGAAAATTACTGGAACTATGTGTGAACTACCCATAGTTAGCATACTAAAAGATCCACTCTTGAGCAAAGAGAGCCCCCTACTAACAAAGGCTCCTCCCCCTACAGAATATGCTCCGTGAAAAAAAACCAACAACACTGTACCTTTAAATGAAGATGAGTCGTGTAAGAACCAATGAGAACTGAGTGTGACTAAAAGTAATTGTAAACAATTGTTCAAAGTGTGTTAAAAGTTTTGTTGTGTTGAGAGTGTACTAGCTTTGTGGATTACCACCTTGCACCCAACACTGCACAGATGTGCAATAAGCAAATATCTCGGCTCTGTGTGTGGATGGGCTCTTGCACACTGGGTGAAGAACCCTGATTTGGAATAACACCCCTGGTATTGCAGACTTTAGTAGTTTGTGTCCCGCTCAGAGGGAGATGCTGGCAGCAGCCCACTGTGGTCCAGGAGAGGTCAAAAGGGTCTTACTTTAGGGCCGCTGTTTATAAGGCTGTGAGATGAATGCCCTCAGTCATCAGCAAATTTCCATCACAGCCACAACCTGAGCTGTTGATTTTCTAAAAAATTCCAGGAACAATGGGTTGTTCTGCTCAGTTGCCACTTGGGCTATGACCTGCAAGATAGTTCAATAGATGCTTTTCTTCCTGATGGGTCTCCAGAGGGAACTCCGTGAAGCCTCTATATGCTAGCATGAATGAATTTAGGAGTAACAGGACATACTGATAGGTTCAGAATCAAAACGTGCTTTTCTTATATGGGATCTTTTGTGTGCTTTTTCTTCAAAGTTCATCATCTAACTTTGTTTTGAGATGAGTTAGCTATTTAAGGTGTTGAAATGTACAGTCGATACTTTGTTAGAAAGGAACTCATTTCGGTCAGTTAAATAATCCCTATGAAAGACTTTTTGACACAAATGTGAACTGAATGTTCAGAAGAATTGCTGTCCTCAAATTAATTTCATAAATGTAGACTTACAGTGATGTGGAGTTCTGTAGGTCATCAAATGAATAAATAAATAAACATATCTACATATGTATATGTGTAATCTTATATATGTCATATATGTATATTCTTCTCATTTTATCGAAGTTTCCCATCAAAAAAGAATAACCATGGAGGATTGTCTGGGGACAAATGACTATGGAAGAAGACACATGAAAGTGTGGGAGAAAGGAAAAGTCTCTTTACCTTAATAGGCATTTCAATTGTGTCTTTTAGGGAAAGGTGCAGATGATCAGATGCTTACAAGTCAAATGTGAAGTATTCAAATGGAACAGTTTGTTACAACAGTTGTTTCAACATGCTAGTCCAGGACTATGCCTTACTTCTCTTGTATCAATTTTTACACGCTGTAGGTTTCTGTGTATCACCTCACCTGTGTGAGACAGCTCAGCACCCACAGCAGGGTAAAAATGAGGGGTGGCAGTACATCAAACGTGAGCAGACAACAAAGAACAAAGCTGAGCTGATGTCTTCATCACTGGCTTTGTTACATCAAGTGCTTTGTCGGCAGAGCCCCTAGTGTATATGCAGAGCATGGCCGCAGAAAGTGCTTTTCTGCCATCAATCTCACTAATCCTCTGAATGACATAAACGAAATATGACAAAGACTCTCCTCTATCAGCATAAATTCCTCGGCATAAGGTATTTTTGTGAAATAACAATGTCAGTAAGGGGTGAGATTTTTTTCACACCCTCAGTTATGAAAAGTTTACTGATAAAAAATTTGAGTGTAATTTAGACTGAGACTGCAAGACTAAGAAATGAACATTAAAATCTCTAAGAACCGTCTCTCCTTTGTGTCTGTGTGGAGGAAAAGCTGAGATGGCAGGAGCAGGATTTGTGAGCCACAGAAGGATAACATCAGGATGAGCTTGATGTGGGGTTGTAAAGTTAAGTGTTCATGTCACCCTCATTCAAAGATGATGTCAAGGAGTTTGGGGAGAACTAAGTAATGTTTGAGGACTATAGTGATGTTAATCTGTGATGTGGTTATCAAGACGCCACTTTCTGTACAGTGGTATACTGGAAAGTTGTTTCTAGGAAATAGTCCATATAATGGAGGCTATTTTCCTTTGCTTTCTAAAGGATGCTGCTTTGCTCTTAGTTCAGTGTCAGTGACAGTGTTCTGCAACATAAACTGAATTTATTATGAATAATGTCAGAAATTATATTTCATGCTTTTCCCTTCTCAGTTACCAGAACTGTGCTACAATGGATAACTAACAAAATAGGCAAATAATGTGCCTTATAGACCGTGCATTATACCATGCATACAGGTACATACATACCTGTAGTATATACCACTGTATTAGCTATAGCATATGTAAACATATACATATATATATATATTCATGTTGTATCTAATCCATGCCTTCAGATGCTAAGTTTTAGCTGATTGTCTAAACTTATATAATGAAGCATAAAATGCAGTTTTCCTGGAAAAGCCCTGATATTCCACTCTCTCCAATAAGAGATTATGATGCCATTAGAGATATTCTGAGGTCTTATTCACAAAATTTGTGCATGTCAGTTAGTGAAATCATCATTACCATTATACCATTATACACAGATATACAGCCTTCTACCAGTATATTCAGGATAGCATAATTTCTTTATGAAGACAAGTTCTAAGTTCAGGTAGCTTCTTCTTATCTAACTCTTACATTAAATTTTAAACATATGAAATATCTTTGGAATAATTCTAGCAAAGTTCAAGCATTTTGCCCTTATTGTTTGCAATAATAGTTCATAATTAATGGTACTATTTTAAGACATTTCTTTACTCATAGCATTCATTCTAAATTTCAATTCTCTTCAGCATTTGCTTTTGACTTCAGGTGCCTTCTATTAACTATTTGCATTTATTTAATTTGGCATGTCTGTTTTATGTGTAATTCTTACATACTTTATTACTGCAACTAGGTAACTGAATTTACGAATGTGGGCAGTAACTAACAGATTTCCTGGTTTTAATGTTTTTTTCTTTGAATGTTTTCTTCTGGACTGCATATTTATTGCCTGAGTAGTTGTTATCTTCATTACTATTCTCTGAAGAGCCTGCTGGCACTACTGGCAAAAGTTCACTCACATGCAGATCTGACCTCTGATGCCTGTTCACTAGCACTCCTCACTTAGAATCATAGAATCATAGAACGATTTAGTTTGGAAAAGACCCTTAAGATCATCAAGTCCCACCGTTAACCTACCACTGCCAAGTCCAACACTAAACCATGTCCCTCAGTACCACATTACACATCTTTTAAATACCTCCGGGGCGGTGACTCAACCACTCCCTTGGGCAGCCTGTTCCAGTGCTTGATAACCCTTTCAGTGAATAAATTTTTCCTAATATCCAACCTAAACCTCCCCTGCTACAACTTGAGGCCATTTCCTCTTGTCCTATCACTTATCATTTGGGAGAAATGACTGACACCCACTCATTACAACCTCCTTTCAGGTAGTTGTAGACAGTGATAAGGTCCCCCCTCAGCCTCCTTTTCTCCAGGCTAAACAACCCCAGTTCCCTCAACTGCTCCTCACAAGACTTGTGCCCCAGACCCTTCACCAGCTCCGTTGCCCTTCTCTGGACACGCTCCAGCACCTCAGTGTCCCTCTTGCACTGAGGGGCCCAAACCTGAACACAGGATTCGAGGTGCGGCCCCACCAGTGCTGAGTGCAGGGGGACAATCACTGCCCTGGCCCTGCTGGCCACACTATTTCTGACACAAGCCAGGATGCTGTTGGCCTTCTTGGCCACCGGGGCACACTGCTGGCTCATGTTCAGCCAGCTGTTAACCAAAACCTGCAAGTCCTTTCCCACCAGGCAGCTTTCCAGCCACTCTTCCCCAAGCCTGCAGCGCTGCGTGGGGCTGGTGTGACCCAAGTGCAGAACCCGGCACTTCTCCTTGTTGAACTTCATATGAATGGCGTCAGCCCGTCGATCCAGCCTGTCCATCCCCCTCTGTAGAGCCTTCCTGACCTCTAGCAGATCAACAGTCTCCCCAAACTTGGTGTCATCTGCAGACTTACTGAGGGAGCACCCAATCCCCTTGTCCAAATTATTGGTAAAGATATTAAACAGAACTAGCCCCAATACTGAGCCCTGAGGAACACCAGTTGCGACCGATCACCAGCTGGAGTTAACTCCATTCATCACCAGTCTTTGGGTTCTGCCATCCAGCCATTTTTTTACCCAGTTAACACTACACCCATCAAAGCCATGAGCAGCCAGTTTCTCCAGGAGGATGCTGTGTGAAACAGTGTCAAAGGGTTTACTAAAATCTAGGTAAACAACATCCACAGACTTTCCCTCATCCACTAGGTGGGTCATAGGAGATCAGGTTAGTTAAACATAATGACTGGGCCTGATCAGCTATTTGTCCTGTATGTGCTGTGTGGTGGCACTCAAGATGATCTGCTCTATAACCTTCCCAGGCACCAAGGTCAGACTGACAAGCCTGTAGTTCACTAGATCCTCCTTACAGCCCTTCTTGTAGATTCTTAGCACATTTGCTAACCTTCAGTCACATAGGATTTCCCAAGTTAGCCAGAACTGCTGATAAGTGAGGGAAAGTAGTGTCTCAGTGAGTACTTCTGCCAGCTCCCTCAGTACCCTTGGGTGGATTTCATCTGGCCCCACAGACTTGTATGTGTCTAAGTGGTGTAGCAGGTCACTGACCATTTCCCCTTGGATTATGGGGGCTTCATTCTGCTCCCTGTCCCTGTCTTCCAGCTCAGGGGGCTGGGTACCCAGAGAACAACTGTCCTTACTATTAAAGATTGAGGCAAAGGCATTAAGTACCTCAGCCTCTTCCTCAGCCTTTGTCACTGTGTTTACCCCTGCATCCAATAGAGGATGGAGATTCTCCTTACCCTCCTTTTGTTACTAATGTATTTATAGAAACATTTTTAATTGTTTTTTAGCAGAGTAGACAGATTAAGTTCTAGTTGGGCTTTGTCCTTTCTTATTTTCTCCCTGCATAACACCATTGCAGTCCTCCTGAGTTGCCTGATCCTTCTTCCAAAGGTCATGAACTCTCCTTTTTTTTTCCTGAGTTCCAGCCATAGCTCTCTGTTCAGCCAGGCCAGTCTTCTTTCTCACCAGCTTGTGTTTTGGCACATGGGGATGACCTGCTCCTGTGCCTTTAAGAGTTCTTTCTTGAAGAATGTCCAGTCTTCTTGGACTCCTTTCCCTTTCAGGACTGCCTCTCAAGGGACTCTGTCAACCAGTCTCCTAAACAGGCTAAAGTCTGCCCTCCAAAAGTCTAAGGGAGCACTTCTGCTGAACCCCCTTCACTACCTCTCTCAAAATTGAAAATGTCATTTTTTGACCGCTATGCCCAAGATGGCCTCCAACCACCACATCACCCACAAGTCCTTCTCTGTTCACAAACAACACGTCCAGTGGGGTGCCTTCCCTCACTGGCTCACTCACCAGCTGTGTCAGGAATTTATCTCCTACACACTCCAGGAACCCCCTAGACTGTTTCCTCTCCACTGTACTGTGTTTCCAGCAGACAGATGGTAAGTTCAAGTCCCCCATGAGAACAAGGGCTAGTGATAGTGAGACTTCTCCCAGCTGCTTATAGAATATTTTTTTCTATCTCTTCATCCTAGTTGGGTAGTCTGTAACAGACTCCCACCATGATATCTGCCTTGTTGGCCTTCCCTGATTCTTAGCCATAAACACTAAACCCTATTGTCACCATCATTAAGCTCTAGACGGTCAAAACACTATCTAATATGCAAGGCTACCCCACCACCTCTCCTTCCTTGCCTATCACTTCTGAAGAGTTTATAGCCATCCATTGCAGCACTCCAGTTGTGCGAGTCATCTCACCATGTTTCTGTGACGACAACTATATCATAGCTTTCCTGCTGTGCAATGGCTTCCAGCTCCTCCCGTTTGCTGCGCATGCTGCATTCATTGGTGCAGATGCATTTCAGTTGGGTTATTGATCCTGCCACCTTTGAGAGAGAGAAACCTTAATTCCTACATGAACATTCTCAAGTGCTTCTGTGGTTTCTCAGACATCAATAACCCTTGCATCTTTGCTGCCACATGGATCTCCATCCCCTACCTCCACTGAGACAGCAGACCGAAGGACCTCAGTAACACACTTCCCTCAAACATTGTTATTCTGACCCCAGGCTTATCTCTAGAGACCCTGGTTTTGTCCCTTTCCCTCTTCAAATCTACTTTAAGCCACTTCAGACAGTGCCTAGTTGTATAGAAGTAATTTTTACTATTCTGTTTGAATAACCTGGTCAGACCATATAAGCAGATCTTCTGTCCTTGCTGTCTATCCCTCTGGATCAATGTCTCTTGTATTGCTGATTACAGAGGGAAACACACGTTTTCAAAAGTGGAAAATGAAAGTTCTTTCTCCAAAATACTCTAATACTTTGGGTACTGCCTTAAAAGGTGAAAGAAGAGACTGCAACTTCTCTAGGGAAAGCTGTTATTCAAAAGGTGGGGACTTACATGCTTTGTGAGAGTTATTTCAGATGCTTGCTCTTATGGGCAGACCTAAATCTCCAGAGCATGAATGGTGCTTAGCAGACATCTCTGACTTCGAATACTGAATCTGGGACAAGCCCTTTTTGTTGGGTGTGGGAGGTCCCTTCTCAGCTGGAGGAATTCCAGCATCCTCCGAGAGAGGCTCCCTGGTCTCTTGCTGGTCTCTACATGAGACCCTGAATACCAAACTTCAGAGGTCTGAATCATCACCTTGTGACATGTTCTGTGTGCCTGTGCCTGGTTACATAAATGAACGTCACCTTGGGCTGATAGAATACACTACATAGTGTCGTATAATGAAACTTAACTGTAGTATTCATCCAGTTAAATTAATATATAGTTGTCAAGAAATTATTGCCTTTCGGGAAAAATGTATGGTGTTGAATACAATTCCTAGAAGTCCTGAGTAAAATATTTGTTTCACTATAGCAGCTTTTCAATCTATAAGTCTCCTTATTTTTTTGGTGTGTGTTGTATTCCTAAATTAAAAGACATTATTCTTTTTGTTCTCATCTACAATTAATTAGTGTAGCAGTTTAGATAATACTGCTTTTATTATTAATATATAATTATTTTAATGAAATGTTGCACAGCTCAGATCTTCTTCAGGGATATATAGATGCTTTCTTTTTTATTAGGTTTACCAACAATTTTAACATCAATAAAATCTCAAGTGCACCAAGACTAACATTAAGTTTCTGTGGCCTGTGTTCCAGGTCCAGTTTTGAAGTTACATGAAAAGAAGGGCTGAATTAGTCTTTTCAGAACCTGGGGACAGAAAGAATAGCTAAGGGCTGTCCTTAGATCAGGGGCCTCTGGTGTTTGAAGGCTGTGGATGCTGCTGCTACAGCTTTTAAGCACATGAGCACAAAGGGCATGTAATATATGTTACTTATCCCCTAAACAGAGCTGAACAGGAGGGTCTTCCTGAAGAGCTCCCCACACAAAATCCTAATTTGTAATTTGTATTTGGACAGCACAGCATTGTACAATGCCAGGCAGAGGCTGTGCCCCAGCTAGTTCTGAAACCGACGGCACGCTCATGCTGTGCCTGTACCTGCAAGTGATTATGTTAGTGTGCTTATGTTGCTTCCAAGGTCTAATGGAGCATAAATCTGGAATTGTAGTGTGATACTGCACTGTGCAGCCACATTGCATCATTTAGAGCTAGCTGAGGTGTTTCTAACAGACTGTGGTATTACTTTATGTAAGCGTGTCTTTAAAGCCCTAAAAGCTTGGACTGAAATCAATTCATCTGAGATACTTGATGCCTCTATTGGCTACAATGACAATGTTATGCTATAGTGGTTAAGGTATTGCTGAATGTAGTTTCTTCCTAGAAAGCAGAAATGGCAGCTCTGTGGATGGACATTGCTCTTTGGTTCCCAAAGGAGCATGTGCCACATAAAGATGAATCTTCAAAATCAAGGACTGCCACGGCAAGTGTGGTTTCCAGACTGTGCAACAGGGATCTGAAAAAAACTCTCAGCTAATAGCTTCCCTGTGACTAAGATCAGACACATTTTTTAATGCATTTCAGTAATTTCTTGAAAATATGCAGATTGCCTCCTCTTTATTGTGTGCCTGCAGCTCTGAGATGTTCATTCTGTCAACGTCTTTTCTATTTCTTAAATTTTATAACTTTATTAGACTCACTTATCTATATGTTTTGGCTATTTACAATCTCAGCATTGCAAAAGCATTTTGACTTGTTTCTTCTAATCACAGTTTTCTGGATGTTATCCCTGTTACCATCTCTGTACATGAGACAGTCAGTATTGTCTTGAATTGCAACAATAAAATTTCAGATAGTTCCCTTCCAATACTCTCTTTCAGGCCTGATTTCTTATAACAATTACTTAAACAAATGTAATATTAACTTTCTAGATTTATCTGTGGTTTTTTATGTATTTTCACTCTGATCGACTATTGTTCTTTTTCAACTAGCATTGGAAACATAGCAGCTGGAATTTCTACATATAATCTAGGAATGTGATACCGATGATCATGAAACAGATTTTTGTATGCATAATTTCAGACAATAAATAGCTTAGCAGCTACTAAAATCGTTATAAAAATTACCCAATTGTTTATTCAAATGCCATGCAGTAACTTTTTTAAATTACTGGTTTTCAGGAAGCTGAATCTCTTTCAATATGTCCAAACATCAACAACTACTACTATTTGAGACTAGGTGAAACATTTGCACAGAGTTGACAGATAGAAGGATGGGAAGGTAGAGGGTATATAGCAGACATGTGCCTCTCTGGAGAGGCAACAACAAGCTGGGTAGCATGCTCTAGAATCATAAAAATTACTCCAGGCACCCATCTTTAAGCACCTGAAACAATCCCTGCTTGAAGTTTTGTCATGCATGGAAAACATTTGAATAACAGTAGTTTCAAAACAAGACTTAAAAGTTTAAATCTCTCACAATCTTTTACATTAAAAAGCATTAGCATTAAAAAAAAGTGTGTTTTTTATGCACTTAACACTTATTTTTCCTACAGATCTTATTCAAATATACAGGGCAACATGTAGTAGAGTCTTGTGTAAGCATATGTGTTAAACACTTCATTGAAAAATATGCACAGACTATTTCTACAGAAAAAAATTACACATCAGAAGTAAGGCCCCTTTGAAAATTAGAGATAAAAATAATGAATCAGGCTTAGTAGCTATTTAGGTCTGTGCAACTGCACTTGTACAGGGACAACTGAGAATAAAGTCGTTCCTCTGAATATTAATTGGAAGGTGATGAAGTGATGAGATACATTATGGACTGAACAATTATAATTAATTTTTTCCATCAGTTAAAAAGAAACCTCCAGAACAAAACCCAAAAGAACAAAAATAATAATAAAAAAACAAACCAACCAACCAAACAAACAAAAAAGCTGGGGTAACAGTACAGCTCTCAGCTCCAACAAGAAAAAAAATCTTTGCCACAATAAATTCAGTATTGAATCTTGCTGGCCCATTACTGCACTGAATTACACTTGTGGATCACTTAGCACTTCTGGAATGAACACCATTTATACCTGCAACAATAGTCTGTAAGTAAACTATTCCTCAGTCTCTGTTATGTGCCTTACAGAAAGGTTCAGGAGAGTAATTAACACTCTTCATTACAGCAAAAAGAGTTACTAACCAACACTAAAATAAAAATATGGAAACAATTGTAAATCAATGGGTTTGTAAATTAATAGGTTTGCAATGTGAGGATCAGTAAAGTTTAGCACCTGTTTGAGAACCTACTGTAAAAACATCACAGTATTTTTATGTTCCTAACAGCAAAGGTGAACTTTGTCTAGCTTGTCTTAGGTAGCTAGATAAACACTTCCAACCTAAAAATTTCAATACAGAGGTGAGCATCAGTTTGAATTTGCCATCTGATTTGATAGCATTATCTCACCTGTTTTATTTGCTAATACAGAGGATAATTATTGAATGGTTCTTACAAGTCTTAATAGTCAAATGGGATTTATAATAATTTTGAACCAACCTGTTGGTATAATTGTAGGTATAATGAAAGTATCAGAGAGTTCAGTCTCTGACTTGACATATCTGATTTCTATTATAAAGTTCATTTTGTCAGGATTTTTTATAAAATCATAGCATTTCTAATCTACAGATTTCTCCTGATTTTTTTTCTTGGGTTTTTTTGGAGGTTTCATAGAATGACAGCAGAAGGTACCTACTAGCCACTCACTGGTGTTAAGCTTTAATGCTACCCTGAGTCCATTGCCTCTTACAGGAATATGCCCCATAGTTTCATTAGTGTTGTTATTGGAGAAAGGCTAAGGGTAGTGCCATGGGCCTCAATTCACACGGGAGGTCTACAGTCCCCCTCTCTCCTGGGGGTCAGGCTGCCTGTGCTCAAAGCCAGTGTTGATGTGGCACAGCCACCTAACCTTGCAACAAACCACTAGGAAAACAGCTTGGGTGGCAGAAGGACCTCATGGTCCTTATCGCTCCAAAACTTCACTGCTGCTCAGACCCACAGCCCTGGCCCTTGTCTGAGTGAGCTATGCTGTAGGTATGACCATGCCTGACCTGCTGACTTGACTTCTTGGCTCCACCTCAGGCTTGACGGGTTACTGCACACTTGCCCAGTGATTGCAGGACTCTTGGCTGACCATGGTGACCATCCCGTGTCCTGCTCTGCTCTTCTTGCTCACATGGTGCCGGGTGGTGCCCTTCCCAGCAAGAGTCTCTCTGTCCACCACATTGTTGCCCTCAGCACCACGTAGGGGAAGCGGAGACAGTGACATTCAGAGGGACCCACCACTGCTGCTGGTTTCCTCAGGCACAGCAGCATAAGCTGGACCAGGGCTCCTCTCCTGGAGCAAAGGGGCTCCTCAGCTGAAGGCTGAGGGCAGGCACAACTGCAAGGATGAAGAGTGAGGGCAAAGGCTTAATTGCAGATCCTGAGCAGAGGAATAGGGAGTCCCTGATGGGCTAACTGGTAGGTACCCGGTTCACTACCTTGAACCGGGGAGCACCTTTTCTGTCCATAATGATTTACCAGATCTACTACTTTTTCTTTTAAACCTTTACTGAAGATCTGTGCTTGTTTTCTCAGCTCAGGATGAAAGAATCAGGTATTACTGTTGGTACAGGGTTGTCATCTACTGGCACTCAAAAAATATTCTGAATCACAAGGTAAGTTTAAAACCAGCTCTGTTAGCTCTCCCTTTGCCTTCAGTCTTCTTGATTAATGTGTTCAGGCTTTTCTATCTGATAATTTTATAATTTCGTGATTGTTTACCTCTTCCTAATTAAAAGCTCGCATTACAGAAGCTAGGATATATGAAAAGAAAATTATTGATTGTGTGAAATCTAGTGACTCTGAGCAATGGTTTCATGGACTGTCATCTGAACCAAGGTTGTTGGTATAGTGAGTTTGGAAAAATCCTTTACTCACCGTTACACAATGCTTCCCCATCTCTTCTATGTCATGTTGTTAACGTTATGAATGAAAACCTGAGAAACCTTTCAAAATTTTCTTTTGAACTACTTGGCTCTCTTACGCACTGGCATTCAGCTTGCACAACTGTTGGTATTGCAAATGATTCCTTATGCTTCTGTAATTCAGCTGTAAGCCAAATCAGTTGAGTAGGCCATATTCATGTAGACCAGCTGATGATGTTGGCACAAAGGAACCTATTTTTGGTTCCAATCTCACCTCATACATGAGCTCTGCCAGCCAATACAAATGTCATGGAAAGGAGTGTAAAACTGGCAGTTTTTACAAAAAAAGTTTCCTTTAAAATGTCCTTCTGTAAGGAAGGAGAGATACACAAAGAAATGAGATGTTAAATAGCTCCCATTACTTCTCTTTGAGCGTACAATCTATCAGTTTTATCTCCCTGGAGCAGTACAAAAAGAAAACATAAAATGGTTTTAAAACTCAGACAAACACTATAGATATAATTACTTGACTTTGTGAACACAATTATTATCCATTATGAACATGTCATACTGAACAAAGCATTCACCCCTCTATTTTGTTTTTTATAATAAAGGTACATACACAACACATAGGTTTCTGTTTTCCTAATTGTGTTTTTTATGAACAAATAAAAAGTTAAACTTTTATCTGATCATGAAGAACTAGGAAAATAATAGGGAAAACAACACACCCCCCACAACATCTAGAAAGCAGCAGCAACTTTGCTCACTCATGTTTTGTTTTTACCACTAACAGCAGTCCAGCATTCTGGACTGCTTTGAGTTTGACTGCTTTTAGATTAAATGTTCAAGGCACACAAGGAACTCGAGGTCCACACCAAGTCCACACTGAGCAGGGACTGGACTAAGAGGGGAACAGAGAACCTTCCCATTATGATCCACTGGTGCAACCACTCTCTGCAGTGCCCTTGTGGCCTGGGGCTGCATGAGCGTTCTCCCATTTTCTCACTCCTGCATTAAGGTCAAGGCTGTATCTGCTTATATGCTATTGAATACTAGAAATCGATGCCATATAGAAAGTCCCAAAGGACCTATTATTGCAATTCACCACTGAAAGGGCATAAATACATGCAGAAGACAAAACAAAACAAAACAAACAAAAAAAAAAAGTCAGTAACTGTAATCCACAAAAGTAAAGCCTTACATATTCATCTGTGCATATTGTAAAGATGAAGCAATGTGTCATGATATAAAATAGATTGCCAAGTATTCTTTCCATGATTTTTTATCACTGCAACCCTCTCCAGGCAATACCAAATTTCTACACACTATTCAGATTGAGGAATTTCCTGACTGGGGTATTTGGTTTGGTTTTTCTTTTGTTTTGTTTTGCTTGTCCGTTTGTCTTAAAAGAAATGTGAGCCTCCTAGATCACTGCTTATGTAACTTTTTCTGAGATGCAAAAGGTATTCCAGCAAAACCTTACATCTGTTTAAGTTGCTTTCTTGTTTGTTTCTTTGTTTTTTGGGGTTTTTTTAATCTTTATGGGTTTTTTTTGTTTGCAGTCTGTGGGAGGTTGTTTTGGGTTTGGGGTTTTTTTTGTGTTGAATGATCTGAAATAGCTGAATATCAGAGATACTCATTAAATGCTTTGGGGTTTCTTTACAGGAGACTTTTCCATTTTCTATAGGACTGTTTTATAGTGTATATTAATATTTATTTCTTTTTCTCTAGAAATTACCTAAAAGCAATGTAATGTCAACGTGGAAGTACAATTGAGAAAGCAATGGAATATTTATTTCATATGATTAATGCTTGAGCCCTTTTCCTTAATACAAGTAAAGCCAATGGTAAGACTCCTAATGAATGTAAATCTTATCTAAATATGAACCAGAAAGTTTCTGGTCCTGTGACTTCTAAAAAACTTAAAGTGTTTGACCAATACTCATAGATTTCTTTGATCTCTTAAATTTATTTTTCTTACCAGAGAGGTTGCTTTGACACAATAAATAGTTTAGGGGTAATTTAATCTCTTATTCTACCTGGAAATCTTTAATGATTTACTTCCTTACAAATCATCTGATGACAGTAGACACAAATTAAAACCATTAATCTCTGATTAATCTGAGTTTGGACTGTATCCAGGATGCTACTTAAATATACTGATCATGACAAAAATCTTTGAAAATTATTCTGACTGCAGGTTGGATACAATAAAATAAGAAGCATCTGTCCCATTTCCACAAGTTAACAGCGAAAATGTATCTTTCCAAAATCTTCATGTCTAAATTCAGATATAACTATATAATTTCAGTGTCTTTCCACTTTGCCTTAAAAATCCCCCTTTTATATAAAAGAGATGGGTAAACAGTTAAATAAGTAGCAACAGAGACCAAAACATACATCAGATGCAACAATGGTCATTGTTGCAAATAATCATCATCTGGATAAATATATTCGTACTGCTCTATTACTTGCCATGCTACTTAAGTCAGTTGAATATTTCTTCACTTGATGGGGTTTTGGGGTGGTATTTTTTTCTTTTTTCCCCCAGATTTTTGATTTTTTTTTTTTCCAGGAATTTCTCTCCTAACTCCGTAGGTCAGTGTAAGGTATCTCTTTCCAGGTCTGGGATTTCTAGGCTCCTGTGACAGAAATGATCAAGTGTTTCTGGCTGCAGACATTGAATCTTTGAGTTTTACTTAGCCTTTACATATGGGCATGCTCACATTTCCGTATGCTGCTCCCCACGTGTTTTATAGAATCTTCCTGAGAGCAAATGGAGGAGGACAGTGTGTTGGCTTTGGCAGAGTGCAGTGCTAATGCAGTTGGACTGCTTCTGGTGTATGAGGTAGCTCTTTCAAGCTGTATTTTTTCTTGATGCACAGATATTTATAAAGCTAAAATGGCTTATGGGTTTTGTTCTTATTTCACTTGCAACAGTCTAACTCGGACTTACTTTGGGAAATTTATACCTGCATTTATGACTTTTCTTTCCTAACTAGTATTCTCTTTCTTCCTCGCTCCAAGTTTACTCCTGATAACCTCACAGTTTATTTTGCAGTCAGGAAAGGCCACGATACCTTTCCACAAGATTTTTCCAGGATGCTGATCATTCTTTTGATTGTGAAGGAGTCCTGGAATTTCTGTGAAACAATAGCCCTACCTCCTCTGTGCAGCATCACAAATTCCCTAAATTCATTGAAATCTGACCACTTCAAAGCAAAAAACATTTGTTGCTGAACTCCTTTTTTTTGGTTGGTTTTTGTTTTGTTTTGTTTTGTTTTTTTCTGTAATAATTTAAATTGAATGATTTAAGGTTATTTTCCATAAAATCCCTACAAGGATATCCAGATCAATATAAACCTAGCGCCACTTCTTGTTGATTTATAATGACTTAGCAAAGAAATCTACCAGCTGTCAAAAATCTGAATAGCCAAGGCTTTTCAGCACTAATGCCATTATTAGTTGCATTTGTTCTTCAACACTGTATTTACGAAGTTAAATACTTCTGTAATGATACCATCCCCAATTCACCATCTGTTGAATGATTATTGAACTTCATACAATGCTTACAGCAAAATTAATATTGAAGTTTTCTATGGCGATTAAAGATTACCGTTTCTTGATACATCAGCTATACTGTTTCATAAATGTGTCTTCAGAAAGATAGGAGTGGGAAAACAGCCTAAAACCTTTAAGAAGTTTGTAAACAAATTAAAAACTACAGAGGAAAATGTAAATCAGGAAATGCTGGTGAATAAAACTAGGAGACCCAGCCTAAAAAAATGAAGAAACTGAGTACGATTATCCAAAAGCCCAATCACAGAGAACTAGGAATCAAACTTGTACAACAGCAAGTAGAAGACTTTAGCTTAAATATGTTAGAAAGAAAAAGACAGACAGACAGCTTCCTAAACTACTTAAGAGACACTGAGGTATTTCAGGAACTACTTTAAGGAGATCTGCATTTGTATTTTCTTGCCCTAGGGTTTCTTTTGTAATGTTTTCCTTAGCATAATGATATGTTTTAGTTTTACTCCCTATCAGAGAGCAATTGTGGGGAGACCTGGCAATAAATGGGCAAATGAAGAATGGTGGCTGGGTAAACAGTGGATCCATTCTCCAGTAAAGGATTGACGAGCTGCTCAAGAGGTTTTTCTAGTTCATTTCTTTGTGTGATTGCAGGCTTGTGTGAGAAAGGGGGGTTCTGGAGACCTGGCACATCTGAAACCAGTTGCAAAGGCTCGTTTTGGGGTGGGACCTCCCAAATATCTAAGTTCTGGAGAGTTTTTACTGCTATTGTGACAGACAAAAAGAGTATTAAAATGACTGTTGTCTGCATTATTTTCACATTGATCATCATACCTAGATCTGAATCAAGGGACAAGAGAAGACTCCCAAATGAATCCAGTAAAATCTCTTTCATTATTTTTTTTTTGTGGTTTCTCCCCAGAAGATTGCCCACTATCTACATCTTCTTTGTGCTGATGTTTCTATGGCAAGCAGGATTCCTACAAAAGGGCTTCTACTAAAAGGAAAGGAAATATTTAACAGAAGCATTCATTGGAATGGGCAATAAAGGAACATATATATTTTCCAGAGGTAAATCTTTCAAGCTCAAAATTCCTGAAACAAGCTAATTTTCCTCAAAAGATGCATAAAACATAAGCCTGTACTATTTTCAGGACTCAGCCTTTGTGTCAGACATAGATTTTCTAACCTGCTGTGATAAAGCAATTACCTCAAGCTTTGAAGTCGGCTATAAGAGAAAATATTTAAGGATTCCATAGTCTGGTGGAGACATCTGGCTGGAAGACAGAAACTAGTGCAAATTTATTGCACTGAGATAAGATTCATTCCAGCCAATAACCTCAACAAGGCACCTGATGCTTTATAAGGTTGAAAATATATTTTAGAAAAGAGAATGTCTGTGAATACAGTGGATGTTTAGGCCCTAAAACCAAACTAAACTATCCACTTCTTTTGAGTTGTCTAAACCTCCTTATGTTAGACAACAAATGCACTAAAATTAATTTTTTAGTAGAATAGTAGAATATCATTTTTATTTATTTATTTTTTTTATCTTTTACCTCTTGCATTGTGTCTGGGTGAGATAGAGTCAACTTTCCCCATAGCAGTCCTCATAGTGTTGTGTTTTGAACCGGCAGTTAGAAAGGTGTTTTGGCTATTGCTGAGCAGCGCTTGCACAGACAGCAACTGTGCTGTCTCTCCAGCACTCCCCTCTCACCCGTAGGGTGGGGGCAGCCAAGACCTCGGGAGGGGACACAGCCAGGACAGCTGACCCAAAGTGACCAAAGGGATATTCCATACCACACATTTGCTCAACAATGAAAGCTAAGAAAAGGAGGGGTGGGGTGGGAATGGGTGGTATTTGTTATTATGGTGTTTGTCTTCCTGAGCAACCACTATGCATACTGAAGCCCTGCTTCCTGGGAAGTGGCTGCTGATGGGAAGAAAAGAATAAATATTTTGTTTTCCTTATTAAACTCCCTTTATCTTCACTCATGATTTTTTTTTTCCATCCTATTTTCTCTCAGACCCAGGCCTGTTGAGGAGGTGAGCGATAAGCAGCTTGGTGGGCACATGGCATCAAGCCAAACTCAAACCCCAACAGTTCCTTTTTGGCACC
This sequence comes from Falco biarmicus, assembly GCF_023638135.1. Lineage (NCBI taxonomy): Eukaryota > Metazoa > Chordata > Aves > Falconiformes > Falconidae > Falco > Falco biarmicus. The sequence goes on from NC_079289.1 coordinate 54,702,297, forward strand.
CAAACAGGGGCATGAGAAACTTGAGATAAGGCAGAGGCATTGATAACATATTTGAGAGTGGAAAAAATGTTACTTGTGCAACTGCAGCCAGAGAGAGGAGTGAGACTGTGTGAGAGCAACAGCCCTGCAGACACGCAGGTCGGCGCAGGAGGAGGCAGGAGGGGCTTCAGGTACCAAAGCAGAGACTCCCCTGCAGCCTGTGGTGAAGACCATGGTGAGTGAGGCAGGCTGTGCCCCTGCAGCCCATGAAGGTCAACAGTAGAGCAAATAGCCACCTGCAGCCCATGGAAAGACCACACACTCGAGCAGGCAGATGTCCAAAGGAGGCTGTGAGCCCGTGGGAAGCCTGCAATGGAGCAGGCTCCTGACAGGACCTGCGGACCCATGCAGAAAGAAGCCCAGGCTGGAGAATGTTTTCTGGGAGGACTTTTGACCCCATCTGTACCTGAAGGACTGCTCGCTGTGGAAGGGACACGTGCTGGAGCAGCTCATGACGAACTGTAGCCCATGAGAAGGACTTGTGTTGGAGAAGTTCATGGAGGACTGTCTCCCATGGGAGGGACCCCACACTGGAGTAGGGGAAGGGTGTGAGGAGTCCTTCCCCTGAGGAGGACAGAACGTCAAAGACAATGTAATGAACTGACCACAACCTCCATTCCCTGTCCCCCTGTGCCAGTAGAGAAAACTGGAAATAAAATTAAGCCTGGGAAGAAGGAAGGGGTGGGGAGAAGTTGTTTTAAGATTTGGGTTTCTTTCTCATTATCCTACTCTGATTTGAGTAGCAATAAATTAAACTGATTTCTCCAAGTTGAGTCGGTTTTGCTCATGATGGTAATTGGTGAGTGCTCTATCCCTGTCCTTATCCTGACCCATGAGTCTTTATATTTTCTCTCTCCTGTCCATTCGAGAATGAGAGTGGTAGAAGAGCTTTGGTGGGCACCTGGCATCCGGTCAGGTGAACCCATCACATCTGTAATTGTTTTGTCCTTCACATTTATTAAAAGCAGATCAAATCCTATTCATAACATAAGTGAAAAGCCTCATGAAGTATTCAGTGATTTTCAGATCCTATAGATGGGATACATCATTCTGGATGACCTCACTATTTGCATCACTTATGAAGGTAAGCCTTCACATATAGCTTAAAATAAATGCATTATTTTCAGGGAATCAAAACTGATTATATGGATTGCATCTTTACTGATTAATTTGATATTTGTAAAATTTTTCAGCTTTCCCTTTACATTTTCATTAACATTTTTCCAGATGCTTAAAACAATGTATCTTAATTTCTTTCTTTCAAAGAAAATTAAGAGCCAAATTATGCCATTTATAAAAGGTAATTTTCAATTTAACCTGTTACTCCTTATCTGTTAAACAGAAATTTCAAACTGTGAAGAGGCACTAAACCAAAACCTAAATAAACCCAAAACAAAAAGGCCAACATTATTTTCTTAACCTGCAAATACACTCATGGGAAACTGAAAGGTTTTTCTTTCATGAACAGAGACATGAACCATTTTATCTGAGCAAATGTATGGGAATGATGACATTACTACATGTAACCTGCTAGATTTCTCTTTACCTTCAAATTTTAAATCTTCAATCCTTATCATAATCCTAAAATCATGTCCTTTTAACATTCACTTCCATGTTACTATTTTTTCCATTAAATTATCTAACCCATTTTCCTTTTAAAGCTTCTGACACTCAGTGATTGTGACAGGACTGTACTAGAGCCTTCAAAGAGATTACTTCCTTTGGGTGGTGACGTCTTCAGAAGTAGGATACTTAATTCTTTACTTTTTAATATAGTGATCAACCTTAGGGTTTTAGATAGCAGTTTTTTAAAAGGTTAATTCAAAGTCCTGGAGTTTGCTCTATTTTCAATGCACAATAAATTATTTAATCACACAGTTCTGACAATTTTGATGGAAATTATTTTTTCTTTAGGCAAAAAAATCTATTAATTTAATTAAACATAATAATATTCATAAGGTGCTTGTTTAAAAACTGTATTTGGTATGATATGCCAGCTAGGTGATATTGTTGTTAAGTATGCTTCTTTCTTTCTGATGGCAAATTATTTAATGAACTTTTCCTCTGGAACTTTAGATCATCTATTTTTCCTTTGAGCTGCATTTACACAGTCTTTGCTGGCACAGAGAACAGCTGATGTGCAATTAGTTGCTCACTTAAGACACCTTTGAACTTGTCACCTTGCTGTCTTAACAAGAGTTAAACAATAGAATAATAAAAAACTGTCAGTTTTTTCATGCTGTTCGTAACACTGGTAGTAACAAGAGGTGCACAGACTGACCGCTGTGAAAGAAACCCCGTTTTCAGAAGTGACTGTTTCATTGACATTGAGTCATAATGAATAGGCTTGATTTCTAAAAATTGTTATGGATATTTAAAATAAATGTTCATCACTTCTGAAAATCTGTGCCTTATTATGAAGAGCCTAATGTGCTTCCTTGAAATTAAAACTTTTAGCTCTCCATTTTTTTGATTTTTAAATGTGCATGTATACTGTGACCTCTACTATTCTAAGTGCATTAGATGCTACTGGCGGGCTGAAAAATACAAATAGTCTAATATAACTTGACCTTTTAAAAGCAGCATTCATTTTTAGATTAAGAAGAGTTAGGTATTTTTATCAATTGTAGAGGAAGCATGTTATAAACTTCTGACCTTTTGTAACAACATGGTATTTCTCTGTTTATAGGGAAGACTAGAAAAAAAGAACAGTGGTAAGGTACTTACAGGTTAGTAAAGTGACATCTGGTTTAAACTAAAACTATAGGGTTTGACTCCCTACTAATTTCTAAAGAGAAACTCTATCTAAACCCTCCGTATTTACATAGTGGTTTAGTGTTTGTATTTCCACATCACCTAACTTCTAAATTCTGTGTACCTGCCTTGACAACATAAGTTCTATATTTGCATTTCCATGAAGTATGGAACCAGTAAAAAGATAAAAATCTTCCCTCAGTTAACTTTTAGATATAGGGAAAAAAAAGAAAAGAAAAAAAAAACCCGCAAGCAAATGAAGAAAGACAAGGAGATGAGACTAAGATGGTTTAGCAATATAAGCTTGCTTATATGATTAGCAGATCTTATTGTATGAAAATCCTTTTGCCAACATCAGAAAGGTTTGTGAGGGCTCTGGCGTCTGACTGAAATTTCCCAGTGTACACTGATCCCATTTTTCTCTTAAATGTTTTGGGCTTTTTTCCCCTTGATTTCCATCACTTTAAATGATACTCTCTGATGAAAAATAGGCACCTTTTTGTACTGAAAGGATGAATATGTACAGTGATGATACAAGTGACTGTTACTGTCTACATGGAGGTAATAGCTCACAGAATAAAAGGTGAAAAAAGAAAAGCCTGAAGTATGCATAAAGACTGGAATCAGGGGAAGGTTTTGGACAAGCCTCTAATGTATTTTACTGTTGTCCACTTTTGATAAAAGGCAAGTCTTCAGGGAGTATCTCAACAGTGCTAACAAAGTCCAGTCCCTTTTATAATTGATTGAGGAAAAGCAGGATCCTGCTTTGAATCATCCTCTGGAAGAACCTAACTTTATAGACTAAATTAGCAGCGGAGAAGCCTTTGTCTCTCTCTATTGACTATTAAAGAAGAAACACAGATCAGTCCAAGCACAAATTAATCCTTAAGAAGACCTTTCACTTAATTGAATCATGCCTCTAGATGACGTCATGTTGCAGGATGGTTCTTCAGTGGTTCCTTAATGCAGGCAGCCCTGTGTGGTAGCTGGCTCTGACAACAGAGCTGCAAAGACAGGGGGTAAAGAGAACAGTTAGCAAGCTGTATCATGGATAGAAAGCAAAGGAAAAACCCAGGATATTTCAGAGTGAGGAGAACAACAGAGTTCTTTGGAACACAGGGCTCATTTAGAAACATGGGAATCTTCTTTGTCCAGATTGTCAAGTCTTTCTGCACTTTTATTCCAGATGTGTAGAGAGAAGTAGGAATATGAGCATATTTTTCTAAATAATCAGTATTGTACTGAATAAATACACAATTTCTATTTCCAGTGGATCCAATCAACTACAAAATAATTGCATAGGCTTATGGCCAGTATTTTCAAGATAGCTGATAATTTTAAATTTATATTCAATAAGATTTTATGAACTTGGAGCTGTATGGAGGTAGGGTTTGTTTTCCTACATGTTTGGATAGTTTAAAAAGCTCTGTTTTGGAGGTTGTTTTCTTCTGAGACAGCCAGAATCAGATGCATTTCTAGTCAGTGATACAGATATTTGGAAATGAACTGAACATACACTACACTGCATAGAAGGGTGAAAACTGCTTTCAGATGGAAGCAATTTTTTACCAGAAGCACTCAATTCTGCATGCGAAAATACAAAGGTAAATGCTTAATGTCCATAACCAGTCTCCTTATTAATCATCTGTGTCTCTGAGATAGATACCAAATTTTTATACATATTTTTCTTCTGTTAGCATATTCTGTCAAGGCACTGATGACTTACTTTCAGAAAATAAGCATTTCACTAATGGCAAGGTCACTTACATAGAATTGTCCATATTTGGTTAATCAATGCTACTGTAGCAAGCTTTAAAGCAAAACAATTTCACTGGATCATTGCATCCATGATTCACCAACCAAAATGTCTTGTGGAATTGTACAATTACTGGCAAAATTTAGAAAGTTTTGTGTAGAGGAATTATAGAAGAATGAAAGCAGGTTAATTATCATTGATAATATAGAGCTGTGGGCTGGCTTCAGGGGCTTTGGGTTGGCTGATGTGGATAAGGTGCAGCTGTGGCCGGTTCCTGCTAAGTAGCTAAATAGCTCTAAGGGATATAGAAGTGGGGTACTGGATGAAGAGAGACCTGGGAGAAGCCGAGAGAAGAAGGGGGCCCAGATGAGAAGAGGCTGGCTGGAAGAGGAGTTAGGAGAAGAAAGAATCCAGATGCAGTGGAGGCAAGAAGCAGAGTGGTCTGGCCACCAGAGGATGAAGAATCAGCACAGACAGTAGATGAACCTTTGAAACCTTATGGGGGATTGGTGGCTATGCCGGGGCAAGGCATGGGAGCTCCTTATCGAAGTTAATGTGGCATGGGATGGTAAAAGCCTTCTTGCAGCTGGCTAGTTCTGCTAGTGCTGCAACAGTTTTCCTTGCCAAAGACGTAACAAAACCAGCCAGGTTGTAGTTGGGTGTCCCACTGTATCAGGCTATGGCTTCTAGCCACCTGCTGTGGGAAGCACAAGCAAAATGTCAAACCTGCAGCACCTGAGGATCCTGTTTTAGACTTGTGGTTCTGCATCAGCTGGGACTGCCCCCTGCCCAGAAGTGAGCTTCTCCTTCTGCTTTGAAACAGGGTTGCATTCTGACATCCTGAAGTGCTCCTATTGCTCTTTTCTGCTCAGCTCTATTAGCCAAGTAACTTTGTGCCAAGAGAATAAACTCTCACAACATAAGTTGCATTCACAGCTGTTTAGAACACATGTATATGTATTTAAACTTGTAATTGTACATGAGATGTATATACACTGCAAAATGATGATTTACATACTTCTGATACTAATTATCTGACACAAGACCAAGTAAACCACACTTGAGCCTCAAAATGTGTAAAGGATATAACGCTGCTAAAACTTAATTACAATTATTTCATTAGTGTAGGACTTCTTATTTTATGTAGTTCTCTATGTTTCTCAATACATCCCTAATATGCTTGCACCTTCACCAGCAGGAAAAAAATACTGTAGAAAACTAGAAAATCATGCTTTTAAAAGGAAAGTTGTGGCTGAAGCTCAAAACCAGATATTTTTCTGTTCCAAACCTGTTCTTTAAATGGTGTACGTGCTGTTTAGCCCAACAATAAACATACTCCTACAACGAATCTCAAGTGAAAATTCCAGTTATGATTAATGCTTATACTTACAGCAGTATTGTGAATTTTCCCTGATAATGAGTCAATTTGACAGGAGTGGATCAGTTAATTCAAGCATGTAACCATGGATAAAACTGGGAAGCATTACATACCAAACAAGTCCTCCTCTAAAGAGATAATGTTTATTATTAACTGATTAACCAAGATAAATTCATTGAAATGTAGTAAAATGACATTTGCTGAGTTTATTCATGGACATTGATTTGTTTATCTACTTCAAATACCTAATGACAATTCAGTTCTTAAGTAATTAAATAACATTTGAATAAAGGAAATAATTGGAAAATAATGGTCTAAATTCCCATTTCCCTGATATCCAGATTTCAATTAATACCTTCTGTATGTTTGTATGAGTGTAACTGGGAAAAAATAAGACAATAAGGTTAGAAATAATACATGTAGATAGGAGGAATATAAAATGGTATTTGATTCTTGGCTATTTTATTAAATATATCCCTAAGCCAAAACAAAAGCTGTAACAATGACCATATTAAAAGTAGCAGTCTGTTCCATTTGTAAATTTGGATGTTAAGGTTTGTAATAAAGACAATCACTTTATGTCTAAATATCAAATGTTGTATAGTAATATCTTTAACAAATTTTAAAATGACTATATGTAAAAGCTCTTTCTGGACTATTTTCTTTTCACAGCAGCCACAAGACACTTTTTAAGAATTTATGAGCACAAAAAACCCCAAAGATAATAAAACCTGAGTATATCTCAGTGGAGGTAAGTAAAAGTTAAGCTAATAAAACAAACATTGAACTAAGTACAAATTCAAGTGCTTGCATGCTGGGAACACTTGGAAATACACACAAGAAGTACTTCAGTCTTCTATCAGTCTCTACTGCACTACCCTTGATAATGGTGGAAATACTGCCTTTGGGATTACTGTAGGGTACCAATTCTCATACAACCAGAGTCAAAATAATCATGACTATTGCTGATGTGAAGATAAACCATTTGCAAGCAACCATTCACATACACATCAGGCAACAATGTTCTTATAAGGGAAGACAATAACATCATGAATCTCCATGCCATGATTCAACTCATCCTAACACAAATGTCAAAACCCAGTAAAATAGATTCATTCTAAAAGTGTGCAGCTTGGGCTTAGACATCCAAAGTTAGTAAAGATATTTTTCATCCTATGTGATTTTGAAACATGTTCTGTTTAGGCAGTTCCAGTTGCTGAGTCTCTACCAACAAGGAAGATTTCTTCAGTAGTGAAACATTTTGTCCCCATTGGTAGGATACATCTCACTTAACTTTAGACAGCTACAATCAAACTAGTTTGCAATGCTCCCTTTAGAGTTAATAGAGATAAATAGACATCTTGAATTAGACTCATTGTCTACAAAGACAGTCTGGACAACTAATCAAATGTAGACATCCTAATTCACTTATTTGAATCCTAAAATACATTGCTAATTGTAGATACAATGTTTTCGGTGGCAACCAAAGACATCTCTCTTTTTCCCTTTTCCCTCCCCTCTCAATTCTTATTCCTCGCTATATTATGAAGATACTTTCCAGTCCTATTACAAGTGATTAAATACTAGTTTAAGTAGATAATCAATGTCTGGTAAGACAGATCACCTTATTAAAGAGAAATTTAATTTTAGCCATCTCTAAAAACTGGGACAGAGCATAGAATAAAAACTCAGGGCAGTTCATCAAGGTCAGGTTCAGAAAGAAATGTATCAGATCAAGCAAGAGCAGAAATATCTACACACAAACATCCAAGGAAAAGTAAAAATCACAGACACGGGGGTAATTTATGTTTCAACATAGGCAGAGCAGTACTATGTTTTATGAATCTCTTGCTTAACTTTAAATGACCTCCTGACTCTGCACTTAAATTATCCAGAAAGAGGAAATGTTTACTTCGTTCTAAGAGAGATTTTTTGGGGCTATGTTAATGATAAGGCCTGTACTGAGAAATAACCTGTTACTTCAGTTGTCTGCTTAAATTCTAAGTATTTTCTCCCTTTCTGACTAATGGAGGCTCCACTTTTCTTCCTTTTTTATAACTTCATATATCATCTGATCTATTTCTTTAATGATACCAAACTGATGGAATGTTTTGCCACCTCTGACGTACATGTGGCTCCAGAAGAAAACTTTCTAATAAACTCCAATCTGTATTTAAAAAGCAAACCTGAAATGATGGGTAAGAATTGGTGCACCATGAACTGGAAAAAGCCTGAAATTTTCTTTGTGCGTGATCCTTCATGGCACTAATAATACCACCAAGAGAGACCTTAGCAGCTAAAAGGTGGCTCTAGCTAGAGCTAATGTGAAAGGTATAGGTGTCCACACAGTATCCTACTTAATCCCATAGTCAAAAAGAAAGGAATGGTGGATCAAAGAGGATGTGCCAAGAAATCAACTCCCAGCTGCTCAAGTGGGGGTCACTGGCAGGTCTTCATCTCTTTGACCATTGAGCCCTCTTCAAAGGATGAGAACTTGTGCAGAGAGAAGAAACAAGATCATAGAATCATAGAATCATTTAGTTTGGAAATTTGTAAAAGACCGTTAAGATCATTGAGTCCAACCATTCATCAAGCACTGCCAAGTCCAACACTAAACCATGTCCCTCAGTACCATATTACACATCTTTTAATTACCTCCGGGGCGGTGACTCAACCACTCCCTTGGGCAGCCTGTTCCAGTGCTTGATAACCCTTTCGGTGAATAAATTTTTCCTAATATCCAACCTAAACCTCCCCTGCTACAACTTGAGGACATTTCCTCTTGTCCTATCACTTATCATTTGGGAGAAATGACTGACACCCACTCATTACAACCTCCTTTCAGGTAGTTGTAGACAGTGATAAGGTCCCCCCTCAGCCTCCTTTTCTCCAGGCTAAACAACCCCAGTTCCCTCAACTGCTCCTCACAAGACTTGTGCTCCAGACCCTTCACCAGCTCCGTTGCCCGTCTCTGGACACGCTCCAGCACCTCAGTGTCCCTCTTGCACTGAGGGGCCCAGACCTGAACACAGGATTCGAGGTGCGGCCCCACCAGTGCCCAGTGCAGGGGGACAATCACTGCCCTGGCCCTGCTGGCCACACTGTTTCTGACACAAGCCAGGATGCTGCTGGCCTTCTTGGCCACCTGGGAACACTGCTGGCTCACGTTTAGCTGGCTGTCGACCAGCACCCCCAGGTCCTTTCCCACCAGGCAGCTTTCCAGCCACTCTTCCCCAAGCCTGTAGCACTGCGTGGGGCTGGTGTGACCCAAGTGCAGAACCTGGCACTTCTCCTTGTTGAACTTCATATGAATGGCATCAGCCCATCGATCCAGCCTGTCCATCCCCCTCTGTAAAGCCTTCCTGACCTCAAGCAGATCCACAAAATGAAGGTAGGAGGCAAGATTATCATTATCTTTACCATCAGGATTGCTGACCTAGTGTGAAGAACTTTAAACTAGGTTCAGTGGCAATGGAGGCAAAAAAAACCCCAAAGAAATGAGGGAACAGGGATGAGAGGAAGCCCACTTTGCACAGCATGATGGAAAAGGGTCTCACACTTCCCTGGAGAAGGCAAGGTGGCTGTGAAGTCATCTGAAGTGCCAGTAACCTAGATGTAAACAGAAGAAATTAGAAGCCTTCCACAGCTTCTGAGCTCTGATACCACTGGGATGAGACAGATGTAGCAGGATAGCGTCGTCACCCGGAGTGCAGCAGTAAACGAACATGGACAAGCTCTTACATTAACATAGGTGGAAAAGATACAGTGTGGACTGCTCCAGCCACAAAGGACCAAATATAGAGCACGGCCCTCTGCTCTGGAGCAGCCTATGGTTCAGATTCAGAGAAAAGCCTGTATTTGGTCTGGATGGGAAGGAGTTAATTTTCCCCATAATAGCCCTCACAGTGCTGTGCTTTGTATTTGTAGCTAGAACAGTGTTTATAACACACCAGAGTTCTGGTTACTGTTGAGCAGTGCTGCACAGCATCAGTGCTGCCTCTCCAACAGCCCCACCCCAAAGGCCAGTAGTCTGGGGATGGGAAAGATCTTGGGAGGGGACACAGCCAGGACAGCTGACCCAAAATGACCAAAGGGATATTCCATACTATATGAAGCTGTGCTCAGCAACAAAAGCTAAGAGGAAGGGAGGCAAGGGGAAATTCATTATTAAGGCATTTTGTCTTCCAGAGCAACCACTACATGCACTGAGGCATTGCTTCCCAGGAAGTGGCTGAACATCACCTGCTGATAGGAAGTAGAGAATAAATCTTTTTGCTTTCTTTGCTTCACTATATGGCTTTTGGTTTTCTTTATTAAATTGTCTTTATCTCAGCCCATGAGTTTTTAATCTTGTTTTCTCTCCCTGTCCTGCTGAGGAGGGGCAGTGATGGAGTGGCTTGGTGCGCACCTGGCAGCCAGCCAAGGTTAACCCACTGCAGAGCCAAAAAGCAAGAAGCTGGGGTGGGCATCTGACATAGTCTGAGCAAATCAAGAAGAAAAGGCGGATAACGTCATCTTAAACCAGCAGATAAAGTGTTCCCTCACAGGCCCTAGTTCTCAGAAATGATGAAGAGTTGTCTGGGTGTGTGGTAGTCACTGGAAGCTTTGGCTGTGGTCACTATGAAATGGAGGAGTTTAAGACAATGAGAAGAGTAAGGAAACCAAGTAGCTGACTAAAAAACTAGACTTTGAGTGAGTGAATTGACTTCTTCAGTTAACTGACAGGCAGTGGTAGCAACTGGAGGATATCTCAAAGGGTGAAGGAACTCTGGCGGATTGGTCAGTCTTCAAGGACAGGTTCCCCCAGGGCACAAGAATGGTTCACCCACATTTGCAAGCAGAAAGGAAGGCAAATCAGGAAGCCAGCTTTGCCAACTGTGGAGCCCCTTGTTGACTCCAATGAAAGAGAATCCTAAAGGAGAGATGGGGTTCACAGGTGGAGAGTAAAAGCATCACCTCTCCAATTTTCTGGGATTAATGATGACACTTATGCACAGGATTGAGTATTCAAGTGAATGTAGATGAAAAAATGCTGTACTTCCCATGTGTTCTTCTTGGTCTACATTGTTGGGATGCCTTAGTGATTTAGCTCACAGTAAGAGTCTTTTTTAATGAATGCACCTTTGTGGCCTTTCTTGCTGCGTGTTCAGAGCACTTACATGCACCTCAATGTGTTGATGCTCATTTTCTTTGTGTGCAATAAAGTCAGAATGTGTGCATTTCACTGTCATGTAGCTAGAAGAACTATTGACAGGGACAGAAGATATAGAACATGATATGGATTGTATCAGTGCTGAGGTCCACCAGAATCGTCTGATGGCACATGATTTGGCTGCTGTTCCGTAGGACTTGTGATTTTCAAAAGAACAGAAAAAGACATAAAAGAGATTAGTCTTTTACCATTGTTTTGGCATTTTGGTTGAGTTAAAGCATTATATACCTGTATCACAAGCACTTTCTCTGATTTTTTTTTTTAATTCAACATTACTCTGCATTCAGTACTGCCAAATTTCATTCCCCAAATTCTCATCTCCTGTGTACCCCAAAGCCTTGCAGCTTCTACACCTGCAATTAAATATGGCAGCAAATGAAGAAACAAAAATCAGGAGAGGTATCTCTGTAGAGCCACCCAGACACCATCTGATATTCTCATGCCTGTAAACCTTTTCAAAGAGAGAGTGTTCAGGAGTAACAGGAGAAGAGAACACAGCTCACAGGGAAGGATGCCAAAAAAACTAAACAACTGACTACCATTGGCTACCTGCAGACAGGTATTACATACAATTTAGAAATAAGAAGACATTTTTTCTAAAGACAGAGATGGCATACATGACCAAAAGTTCTAGTCCACAACTTCCCACATATTTTGGCATAGATTGCAACAGCCTCTGGCACTTTTAAATGACTAAGGTAAAGTTACAAAAAAGCCACCTTTTTGTCTCTGACTTTTGCATAATCAATGATATCCTAGAACATGGGTAGAAGTTTTTAAAGGGTGAGAGGTGGAAAAGAAACAGCTTTTTATACCTGGCTGCTGTTCCTATATCTTATGTCTATAGGGACATGTATCCTATCTATGCTTCTACCTTCAGAACTACCACCTTTACACATATTTCCATGATACAGAGCTGTGTTGAATGGTGGACCCATTTCCTTCCAAACTCATGTACAGCTGGGGCAGAAACGTTTCCTTTGTTAGTTTAATGCTGAAAATAACAATATCTTATTTGAATCATACCAGAGTCACAGAATAATGTGGCCATATATGTACTACACAATACTGGCATTTCCTTCTTCTCCTTCCACCCCACCCCCTACATCTCCTTAATTTATACCTTTATTTCTGTATAATTTAGTTATGTTGTTACCAAGAATTAGACCTTGTCTTCTTTTAGTGGGCAGAGGATGAGTGAGATGGAAAAGACTCAATCTCTACAACAACCAGGCACACAACACATTTTTTCATAAAGTTAACAAAAGGAAATATTTGAACACATTTCAGTATCATTTATGGGTAAAAGCATGTTGAGCAATAGACAGCTATGGTCTGTTGTCCAACAACTGAATAAAATAGAGGCAGATGGCAATACATTAACTCGAACGTGTTTGTTCCAAGGCGCCCAGTGCCAGCTGCGCTCACCAGAACTTCCCAACATTAACTTTCTCCTTCATTGCCACATGCCACCTAGTGACTTAACACTGAATCACAGTTTAAAAGCTGTTAAAACCGACTGGGAATCACAGCGTATCACGAGGACAGTCTTGGTTTTGAATGCTTAAGGACGTAAAACTGGCCGAGGAGACAGCTAAAGGTAGAGCGCGAAGCGCAGCCTTGCTTCTGAGCACAGCTTCTGCCACAGACCTGCAAAGACAAAGCAGCAAAACAACAACAACAACAAAAAAATCAGATGTATCTGAATGATCCAAATTTTGTCTTCCATTATTTGTGCCCCTGAAACTGAAATACTAAACCACAGATCAGGTCATTCAGACCTTAAAATAAAAAAATCAAATTGTAAGACAATATATTTGCTAAATGATCAAACAATAAACCCAGTTAATGTATAAAAATAATGAACATTCCCTTCTTCTGACTTAGACTTCTTAAACATTTTGCTTAACTTTCTTATCTATCTCCTTATATTTTCAGATTTTTAAAAGTCGTGGTTTTATTCACATAAGTTCTGGAGGTTTATTTTTTTTTATTTTCTAAGAGAACACAGACAGTGGAAGAGAGCACCTCTTTCTGCCTGTGATCTAAGGCCATGTTACAGAGATGTTTTGATTTTTGAACACAGCACGTATTTCTTACACAGAATGGTGAAAGTAAGGTCTTTGTCTCAGAAATGAAAAATACGGGAGACATTATTTTAACTGCTTTATCAGTTACAGCAGCTCTAGAAACTCACTAAAAGATGTAATTATAATAGCTTTAAAATTAAAACTGCTGTGCTTGAGCAGGCACTTCTAAGAAGAAGAGACATGGTGATCTCTGCATTCTTCCTACTTAGGAAACAAAAAACCAAAACAAAACTATGGGGTACTCATGTTGATTATCAAAATACTGTGTCTGCTTTCTCTCAAGTGTATTTTGATTGAACACTGTCTGAGAGGTTCTTCATTACACAGGCAGTCCAGACATTCAAGATTCAGCATGACTTTATGTAATACAGATCAGAAAGCATTTGATGGCCATTTAGTATTCGAAATGCAATGAATAATTCACTGTGTGGATCCAGAACATCATTCTCTAACTTGCTACATTAATAAAATTAAACTGCAAAGAAGTATCATCTCAAAACAAAACAGGATACCAGACCAAATCAAAATTACATTTATCACACAAGACTGTTAAAAGATCTTGTAAATGAATACTGCAATGTATTCTCTTTTGAGGGAGGGTTACCCTGTGACTAGTAACATAATAATTATGCCATGTTTGCCTAGAGTATTTTTTTTCATCTGATAACCCTTGACCTGTTTCCCCAGAAGAAACTTCCTCTAATCTGCTTTGGGAAAGCTGAAGTCAAAAGAAACAAAAAAAATTTGTTAATGATTTAACTGTTGCCTTATTCACCTGCAGCTGTACAATATTAAACACAGCCTTTCAACAAGATCTAGGAATTGAAATCTGAAATGTATTCCCTGCTCTGTAAAAACTTTTTTAAGGTTCATATATAGCATGACTCTATAGTTTTAATGGTACAAGGTATTCCCTTGCCCAGAAATTGAACGCTTACAGAGATTTCAGACTGAATTCAATGAACAGCACAGATCAAACATAACTGCATTTAAGAATTTGATCACTTGTTCTATTTGCAAAGGATAGGACCAACCAAAGTTTCTTTCATTATGGTGTTTAAGCTCCAGTCTTCCTCACTTATGAAGTTCAAGACTTACAGACACCATTCAGATGTAATTCTGAAATTAAATGAAGAAGTCTCAAACATCTAAACAGAAAGCATGTTTGTAATGCTGGTATTACATGAAAACAAACCTGGACTGGTGCTACAGACATGAGTTGGTGCTTCATCAGTATTGGACAAAAGACAGAGCAGGCGAAAGGCAATTTTGGGTAGGCTTAGGCATTGATAGCAAACATTCAAAATGCACTCTTAATTCAGGGGCTAAGTATTCATTTACAACCGTTGGTTCTCCTTTAGCCTGTCATGGATATCAGCCTTGATAAATGGGAGGATAGTAGTGATTCATCCTTCCTAATGCTGTGCACTACGGCTGACCCCAGTCTCTCCTGAGCATTCCAAGTTTGCTAAATTTATTGGTATAACCTATGGCTCATAACTAAAATTTAGAAATAATTTTTTACTGCAATTTACATATATGTATGTCAGTGAAGTGATATCCAAGAGGGTAATGAGGGCAGCCTACACTGTTGCAAAGGGAATCTGCCTTTGAAAGGCTATGTGATTGTTTGGTGCTTAAAAGCCATCTGTTTCACAGGGGAAGAAGGGAGCACACAGTGTAATGCACCACAGGCTGTCAGTGCTGTATTTACTGGACAAGGACAATGCCAGCCAAATTGTAATGATAACCTATTCTGGCTGCAGCTAGACACAACAGATTCCTCCAGCTTCTTTGCAAGTGTAGCAGTTTGGAGGAAGTCTCTTGGTGTTCGACAAAGTAACTGAGTTGTTAATAATATCTTCCAGAGACCTCATGAAGGCAAAGAGAATGAGAGAGAAAGAATAAGGAGGAAGAGGAAGAGACAGGCTTTGTGGTTTAATGACGAACCCTGGCAGGAAAGTAAGATCCTGAGCTTCTTGAAGGACATTTACCTAAGTATTAGAGAGTTTTTCCAAATAATAAAGAAACCGGCAACTGTTACTTGGGATAGGTTATTTTTTTTTTGTTCATGACAGTAGCAGTTTGCTAAACTGAATCTGCTGAGTGTTCCCTGTGCATCAAGTCTCATTTATGCTCTCAGAGGGATGAATGATAATCCCTGTGGTAGTGTGAAAGTGTATGTGAAAGCTGTCAAGGAATCACTATGTTGGCCTAAAAGGGTTGCAGACCTTTTTACAAATGGGTAGTAGGTTAATAGCATGAGTCAGGCCACCTAGATTCTCCCAAGTCCTAAAGAAGAACTGAATGTTGTCTACATTGCAAAGCAAAAGAGGGACCACACTCAAGCATTGGCTCCTGATTACCACGCCACATAATTGTAACTCCTCAACTAGCTCACTATTCAACTGTCCCCACTAGCTTTTTCCAAGATTAAATCTGAGCTGGATGAGGGATATAGTCAATTCCCCAAAGCGTAAGATTATATTGGGATTACTTTCCTCTACTCTCCACATCCTCCAGCACGATCTAAGGATATCTTGCATTCTCAAACATACCTGAAGACCCTTATCCCTTCCCCAAGACGTGCAACTAACACGCTTAGTTTCACACACAGACAGCATTCTGGTGAGCTGTATCACAGCCGTATATTATTTCAGACATTCCTAATGGAAACAGAAGCAGGTAGTGCAGACTGTATGTGTAGACTGCATGTATAGACTATAGGTCCATACCTGACAAGACAGTCCAGTCGTCTTCACTTTCATAACACCAACCATGTCCAGAGCATTTAAAACAATTGAACATCATGCTGCACTTCAGGAAAATGGGCATGCTTGAGCTATGTTGCAGTTCAGTGGCAGAAGTGGAGAAGCCTAAAGTACTCTTTAGCCTCTGGTAGGGTAAAACTTGCAGGCACAAACATGTTCACACGAAGTCTAACAGCCAGGCAGCACAAAAGGCACAAATGACTGCCAGTCACTGAGTAAACAGGGTCAGAGTAGTGTGGGGAAAGCACATCCTAAATATCTAAACTTTGTTCAGGCAGTAAGTTTGGACTTAAGGAATAATTCACTCTACTGCTAGTGACCTGCTCTGTACAACTTGTCCAAGGAATGTTACCAGGCTGTGTGCTAAAGAAATAATAAATTGAAAATATGGGTTGTGTGTGATCTAAAGAGTATTAAATTAACTACTTCTAACCTGACTCATTATTAATAATGAATGATATATCACTACTATATATCATTCTACATACACATTAGTAATCTAATACTAAACAAAATCAGTAATATAAATCAGTTAAGAACTTTAAGTGAAATCAACATAATTCCGTCATGAGTGTGTGGGGTTTTTTAAAGAAAAATGCAGTAGTTTAATGCACTTCAGCCAGAGGAAACTGAACAGCAAAATTTAAGCAGAGAAATAGTCTGTTAACTATGCTTTTGCAACCTATGATGCTTACTATATCAAAATACAGTAAATTTCAAAGTGCAGTCAAGGGCTTATACAAACAAACAAGTCATTGTGGTGCACCAGCTCCACACACCTCAGCTGATTTGTGGCAGCTGCCTGTATGCAGGCTCTTAGCTTGTGGTAAAGTAATATGAGCTAGCTTAGCCTTCTTTCATTAACTTCTTACCCTGTGGGAATATTTTCATGTATTTAAGCTTTCTGGCTGACGTCTAACTTTCAGACTAATGCACAACATTGAAACATCACATCCAGACTGGTGCAAAAGCCTATCCAGATTTGAAAATGTGCACGTCATTTTAACCTGCACTGACGGAAAGAAGACTTCAGGGGATCACGCAATTTCCTTTGTATGTGAAGAACATAATCAAGCCTTATGACAAAGTGAAACATCCAAAATAAAGTGAAAAAAGTCCAGATGCATACATTATATATATTTTACCAAACCAAGAGATAACTTAGTAAGAGCAGTGTTCTCTAACATTGTTAAAACTCTTTCACCTTATGAAGCTGTCTTCAAGGACATATCAGCTCTTAATCATTTTATAGCTGACTGATCTGTCGAGAACCCTTTCCTTCTGATCCCTTCATAGTGTTTTGTAAAAGATAACTAAAAACATTAATAATCAGTTAAACAAAATAATTACATTTAAAATATTCTTAGCCCGGGGGGGGGGGGGGGGGGGGGGGGGGGGAGGGAGGGAAATGACACACAACAACACACGACACTACTTTTTCCAAATGAACCCAATACTTGTAGTTTTAGTTGTATTAAATATTTTATAAATATTTCTATTTTTTTTATATTCCCTCAAAAGAACAATTATTTTCTGCTCAGCTTATCCCATTTTCACAGATGACTTAACTATTTTTCCAAGTTCTATTCCTTTTATCTGGTTCATGGAAGAACTAGAAAATGCCTCTTCTGAGTCCTGTTAAAGCTCTTTATTCACAGATCTGCTCCTCTGTGCTTCATGGTGCAACCAGCTTTGGAAGGGTTGAAAGCAGAAATGTTTTCGCTGAGGGAAAATATCCCACTTTGAAGAATGAGATGGTTGTGCATACAGTTCTTTATTTTATGAATATGTGTGGGAGTTGGAGGGAGGGGTATTAATCTCACCTGTCTATAGACATCCAAAATGTTAAGTTTGTTAACAGCAATTTTTATTGATGACAGCAAGAAAAAGAGCTCCAAAGATCAATTTAGCTCACTTTAACATAGATACCCAAGACAGGGCAGCTTAATCTGAAGGTGCTTGGTTTTTTCCATCATCACCAAAAAGAATTTAGGCTGACTACTTCCAGCTTAGACATCTAACTTTCAGACATCTAAACAGTGAAAGAGGCAAATGTTCCCTTTAGAATTATTCAGCCTTACTGAACTGATTAATTTAATACTGCTGAGGGTAATATGCAACCAGGTAAGAACAACTCCCTTTCATAGGCATTCTGTAATGTATATGCTCCTAGTACTTTAAATAGCTCATGTTTTCATCACCTATTAAGCCAAGTCAACAAGTTACCTTTTAGACTGATTTCTATAGCTTCTCTTTCTTGCCCCATAAATGCAATCTTTTTTTTTCCTACCACACTATTACATCTGAAACAGTTTTCAGTATATAGTACCCTCCTTTTAGCATCCCTCAGTTGAAATACATTCTGTGTTCATATCCTATTTGAATAGGGCATTCTCTGCAATATTCTTAAACTGGCTTCTATCAACTACCCAAAGAAGTCTGGAATTTTCCCATCATAGCTAAACTATTAAGACGGCATTTAGCACTAAGTTAACTATATTTTCAAAATGTATTATTTTAACTGCTTCCTCTTATGATATCAGGAACTATTTCTTAAAGATAACAGTGTTTCAGTGTTACCTCTGTCAAATATTTCTGCAGCTATTCCTTTAAGTATAACAGACACCAACCAAATGAAAATATTTATGCGTAAGCAGGACCTCACAGAAATATATTATATATGACTAGGAAAGGAAAAATGAGCAGGTCTTGGAAGAATAACAGCAACAAGAGATATCACTATCAGAAATAAAATTAAATGTGGACAGGAACATCAAACAAGAATGTTGTATTATAAATAACCATGTCCCTAACTGAAACCATAAATCAGACTTTACTTATCTTTAATCTCTCTCTTGAGCATTGTAGATGTAGCTTCAGCTGCCTAACTACAGCCCTGACTGGCGTTTGATCCCTGGGACAGTCCAGTCAGCCTTGAAGCAATGCATTTCACCTCACATTAATCCACACCCCGGACCAGAGTTAGGCTTCATTTCTACTCTAAGCCATATCTCTTCCCGGGCTGCTTTTAAATGACTTCCCTGGTTCACCTCGAGGAAAATTTTGAGAATACGCATTCTGCACCGTTCCCTGGCAATTGTCATGCAGCCAGCATCATGCAGCCTGGCACCGGCCCATTAAGGCTCCAGTCATGCCTCCAAGGTCCATCCCTGCCTGCATTTCATCTTCAGCTCCCACTTCAGCCCAGCTGCCTCAGCCAGTTCCATGAAGCTTTGAAGGTCACCTGGTCAATAAAAAGATCAAAAGTGAATATTTTAAGGCAGCTAAAAATCATGAAGTCTAAACGTAGAAGAAGGCAGCAGAAGAAAGCAATACAATTGTATCACCAGAAATAAGACACATCTTTTGCAAGAGAAGTGATATAATGTCAGTTATAGCTAATGAACATATGACTGCCTTTATGACTTACAGATTTCTTATGCATAATGTTTCTCTGTCAAAGCCTATCCACCTGCAAAAGAAAACAAGTAAACAACTTGATTTTTTTTCACCTCTCACTTTGATTAATGATCTTACTTTGCCTTGAAAATTGCAATATTGGCCAAAAATATCCATTCAAAATGCTCTTACAAAGATTACTCTCCTTGTGTTCAGCTTCATCATATTGCCTGTTTCTCCAAGTCCCTTATCTGACTGCCCATTCTTAACTATAAGCTATTTGTCTTTAAAAGAGTTCCATGTGTACACTCAACTACATCTTGCGCTTTCTTTAATATCTACCCATTAATATATCTGGGCAACTCAAACTAAACTTTTTAAGAGACTCCTGTTTGTTTCTTAACACCATTGAGCTTTCAAACTGCTTACAACAGTTAATTATTGTTGAAATATGACCAGTTAAAATTAATAATAAAAATAAATTAAAACTGGGTAAAGGACAGTTTACAAGACAATAGAGCTGATGAAAAGTCAAATCCAAAGATTTTAGTTCCTGTGGTGCACCACCTACTGTAGAAACAAACAACATTGACATGCTGTTTTTACACACAAAAAAAATGGAATACTGTACAATCTTTGGTATAAAATTATTTGCACTAATACCACATTTTTTGTAATACACAACTATAAAAAACCACACTGAAAATACACCAAAATAAATTAAAGATGAAAAAATAATTCTGATTTATAAAGTCTCTAACTAGTGAACTGCTATGAAATCATAGAACAGAAATAACGATCAAGCTCATAAATAAGAATGAAGTATGTTAGAATTTAAAAGAGAGGAAATCAAGATTAAAAATGATTAGATATATTACATCTAGGCTCATTAGGTTTTAATATAAATTGATAAATATAATATGCATGGATTTAAAATAATAATTTCCCCAAGTAAAACAAAAAATAGCCAGCAAAATCTAGGTGCAAAAAGTTTTTACCTCTACGTTTTTTCAGGAGCTCCTCCCTACTGTCCCAGCTAATCTGCAGCATCGTTGTGGTGAATGAGCCACAGAAGGTAATATAAAAGCAAGGTATTAGTTTTTGAAGAGTGCTGTAAGCAGAAGTCATATGAACTGTGACATGTTGATGGAAGAATTTGAGAAATAATTGTAAAGAAGAATGGCAGTACTCAGAATCTTCAAAGCTTAAAAAGTTGGGGGTTGAAGAAAACAGGATGTAGAACAACACTTAAAATCTCTTAGTTTTATCAAGCCAAGTGCTAATGAGAAAAATTCAAACCATGTTAGATGCGTACTTCAGCTTCAAGTATCAAGAAAGAAATTTAGAAGCAGGATTATTCTGTGGTTTAGCGTGTGCTATGACCTTTGGGGATTCTACTTAATTCTAAAGTCAAGTTAGCCATTTGCTTTCCTAATTAAAGTTTTACCTGTATTGTGTGTATCTTCCACACAACAGAAAACAAAGATGCACTTTACAGGTGTGTTTGAGTTTTATCAATAATAAACACTCAGTGATCAGTTTTCTGCAATTGTTACTAAAGTGACATAGTAAGAAAGACTGCCTAATGATCAAAGTAGTTCATCATTAGCTGGTTTAAAGTAAACACATGCAAGAATAAGGCTTTCAGAACTGAAGCTGTTGATGAAACTGAATGCTCAGGGTTGGACATCACCTAAAAGTGAATTGGAAGAATTATTTCAGGAAACCAAGTGTTCATTAACAACACTTTGACAGCATGTATGTGAACATTTGCTAAATACATAATTGAATCTTCACTTTTGCACATTCTATGGAGCAGATGACTGCTGAAAGATTGAAGATTACATCAGTCAGAATAAATTGACTGGTCATCTGCAGCTATATTCCTAGCTTGTAACATATTATTTCACCTAAAACACAAGTAGAAAAGTATAATTAATTTTTTTAATGATTTTGCTTGATTAATGCAAAGTCTTGCATTGCTATTCAGGACAACATAGATGAAGAACCTCTGAGCCAAACACGTTTCCACGACAGAGAACTGCAAGAGAATTTAATCCCTTCATGAAAAAGCATGCGAAGAATTAAAGAAAGATTTCCACCAAGTTATTTGACAAGTGAACAGTAGTCAACTCCTGACCTTGGAACTCAAGCATTGTAGTTGCTGTCTGGGCCTTAACATCCATGACTGCTGAGTGGTCGTTCAGTTCATTTCAGAAAATACAGGACAAAAGACCAATTCAGTTCTCTTACAAGCACTTCTGACAGTTGAATAGGTTTTATTCTAACACAGACATTAAAATCAACTTGGAAAATTGCATAAAAGAATGCTTTTGACTGTCACATAGACAGTTGTTCTCCGATGGTTCCAATTCTAATTTGCAAACATCCTTATTGCAGACCCTCAGTTTCGTTACCATTTTATTTTGAAGATTAATTAACAAGCACATATAACAAATGCATAATTAATAAATACATTGGCTTTTATGTGACTATAGGTACAAAACCTGAGTACAAAACCATAAGTTTATTGTAAATGTTATGGAACAAATGGGTAAGCACATACTTAAATGTCAAAAATTATTCTCAGTATGTCTCAAGGCAGTTTTAAATGCCTGCTCTTTGTTAATGTGATTGATGTGCCACCTTTGAAAAGATATTCACAGAAGAAAAGTGTGACAATAAATTTGGTTACAAATAACAAGATGTATTTCAGGTTTTGTTCCTGATTTTTATTAAAAGAAGTGATAGTTTTTATAAAGTCTACCTATAATTCCTGACCAATGTATGACCTTTGAAACCTTTAGAATTGAGATTCTTTAGTCTCCTCAACATGTAAATTGGCATCTTTTCATAATACGTAAAATAAATCTTCCCTTTTTGAAATTAAACCGCAGATAGCCTGTGTACAACAAGCACAGAGAATGTTTTTCTTCACATCTAAAATTCTGCCTTACCATGTTTTCATTGCATTCCCGGAACATTTCATTACAGGAGCATTACAACTGCAACCTTCTGGACACTCTCTACCTGGTGTTCATCTACCCTACATTGCAGGTAAAAGCACTTCAGCCAAGACCATGCAAGAAGGAATTCCACCAAACAAAGCAGAAAGGTGCCTTTGAGACAGTGTTCCTATTTGTATATCCTGATAATAATGATAGACATCTTTTTTTTCAATTGCATTACATCAATCAGTGTTGTTTGGCACTGAACCTCATCCTTTTTTGCAAAATGCTACCAAGGCTATCATTCTGATCTTTCTGAAATAGTACAGAAATTTGTTGTGTATTTGCAGAGGGTCTTTTCCCAGTTTGTTCAACCAGTTTACGAAGACAATTTTGAATTTCTATCTTACCCAATAGTCTGCTTGGAGTACCTCCTAGGGGTTAAAGATATATTCTCTTCTATCATCAAGTGTTTCAAGGCATTCACATTTAAACACTTAGGAATTGAGACTTTTTTTTCCAAAATGAGATATTCAGAGAAGATTCTCAATAGCAGAGGTTGAAATGAATCAGAAAGAATTTTATTTTGCTGAACTAATGGCTTATTGTGTTGATGTACAATCATTGTAAGTGCTCAATGACATTTTTTCAAAAAATACTTAATTCAGCAAGAAGTGACATTTTGGAGTAATCAAAATAACTTGCAAATTTAGTGAAAAGTTTAAATAAAAATATTAAAAGGTATATTCTGAGAATGAGTTGTTCTGTCTCCAAAATGAAAAACCATTTCTCTTTGATATTTTTAAATTAAAGTTTTTAATATATTATTTCTTTTGGATATTTATCTTCATTAAAGCCAGAAAGGGCTCAATAGCTTGAAAATGAAACTAATATTTTCATATGACAAAAAGGAAGTGTTTGACATTAGTCAGATCAGCAGAGTTTTCACGTTTCAAAAAGAAAAAGAAGGTGTGGTACTTTGACCCACAAGGAGTGTATTTATCACAACTATTTGGGGGAAATATTTAGTATTATTTTTTTTTCTTATCTTAATCATGTTAGATATTCTGCTTTCATTGTCAGATCATAGTGCTGAAATCAATCAGAATATTTACTTCAATATTTTTAAAATACTTATAATTGTAAAATTAGTCTTTTAGTACTTATTTATACACTTGTGTCAGATACTTTAAGTAATTTTTTAAATAATACAGTTCAATTCTAGGATCAAAGTTAAGCCAGACATAAACTAAAATAGTCCTCATATTCTTCTTCTCAGCTCACCCAATAAATATTCTACCTCTGCTACTTCAGGATAAATGTCATTGTTAAAATTAATTTTTAATAATTAACAATACATGTTAATGTATAAGCAATTGTATTGGAATAAATAGAAAAAATACAATAAAATCTGCCCAGTGTGCAAACATTGCTGCACCTTTTCTGGTTAGTCTTATTTAACCATGGACTGACTATTCAACTCTGGACTGTGATAAACAACAACCAATTCACCACAGCAGTAGTTAATTCCTCCTCATCTGTTCCTTTCATTCCATTTCCTCTGACCGGAGAACTTCACTGCCTGAGCACCCAAGCAACTATCTCTCCTTCCACTGTTACGAGGGCTGTTTTGGCTGACAAATGATAACAGTGCTTTTTCTCCACCTAAGCACAGTCACGCCAGTGACCCAGCCATGTAGGCTGCAATCCCACTGTGAGACCCAGGAATCCAGCATCTTCCAGTTGAATGCCTGGGCAAGAGTTACATGTGTTCACAGTCTCTGGTCCTTATGATTGCCATTGGAGGCCCATCTTTTGTAACCACAGGTGCAAAAAAGAGACTTCGGTGTGCTCTATCTATCTAGGTCTTTTGGAGAGAGGCTGGGACTGCAAAATTAACTGGGCAGCTACACTACCAAAGAGCTCAAAAGCAATTGCAGACTTTGGAGTTGGTCAGTGCATTCATTTATGTATTTTAGTTTTACAACTTCAAGCCAGCATTTTGAAATTCCAGCCAAGATTGTCCGCATTTAATAGTTTCAGATGTTTGCAAGATGACTGCAATGTTTCTCTCTGGTGACAGTGAAGAGAGGAAGGCTGTGGGAGAACCAGCCAGTTCTATCTACCACTATCATCCAGAACTAAAAAAACTTACCACAATTTGTTTACAAGAGCAGGTGTTTACCAAGACTTTAGGGGACAAGTCCTCACATAAAAACTTGAGCAAAGACTTTCACTGCAACAACACAGGCTGAGACTTGACCTGGGACTGTATATTTACTGTATTATAGACAGTAATATATGGTTAGTCCCAAGACGAGCAGTCAGGGAGCTTGGAGACACACTGTACCACTGTGTTACAATAATTTATTCAGCTAATGTCTTGTCTGAATTGACGTCCTGTTCTTTTCTGAGTACTGCTGATACTGACTGCTTTGGGTTGTTGTCAGGAAAAGGACAAAGGACCCTTATAGTTAACCAGTTATGGAAACGAACATAGTGAAACCATGAAATTAATTAATGTATTCCTACATTTCGCTTCTCAGATTTCAACAGCACCCTCTTTTGAAGCTACCATGAGCTATGTAAGAATTTGTAGCTATCATCAACAGATATATATAAAAGGCAGAACTATTTTCCATTATGATTTCCTCCTGGAAATACTCCCTGCAGGAATATAAACATATGGTAAATGTGAAAAAGTTAATTGGCTATATATTGGCTGTAAAAGTTAATTAGCTGCAGCGTGTTGCATATATTGGTATTTTAACAATTTACCTTCAGATGTCAAAACTGGTCCTTTCATTTTCCTAGGTCTGTTACCTCAAAATTAGCTTTCAAAAAAGTTCAATGCAATAAAAAGATCTTTCTGTCCAGAGACTGAGTGCACCTTAGAGAGTTGTTATACTCTTCTGTTAGTCATCACAGTAGAAAAAAAGTGCATCCTTTGGATTCTTGCCAGCTGAATTTGCGAATGGCCGGTCAAAAGCTAACCTGGCAAAAACAGACGTTTTAAGCCAAACCAGCTCCCTGAAGTAATTCGTTGCCTGGCCACACAAGCATAAGGGCTCAAAAAAAGAGGTAGGAAGATAGCATCCAACATGATTTGTGTGGCCTTAACCTGCCACAGTTTAATTCTTCTCATATTCTGTCTCTATAACTACTCCACTTTTTAGCCTCCTGTGTTCAAACTTAAATTTGTTTCGTATTCAGGCTTTGAGCAAGCTTCAAAACGTGTGTGTGGGAGACAGGGGAGTTTAAGCTCCAAAACCCCCTTAGGACAGTGCATCAAGGACCTAACGAGGATGTACAGGCACCTGGTTAATGGCTGTAGAAGCACTCTATTTCTATATTTCTCATGCTGCCTACAGATGCAACACGTGGCTGATGTCAGGCAGAAAACCAGCCACGCTTCTTCATTAGAGGCCCAGTAGGACAAACCAGAATTTTTAATTTCTGGGTAGCTGACCATTATTGTCCACATTACCATGCCCTATCATAGTCCTGATTTTATTATCCTGTGAAAAGCTGCTCATATAGAAAGATGTGGATTCTACTGAAGATGCCAGATAATTGAAAATCATGTGTTAAATTATCTAACACTAGGCCTTTTGTTGGGTTTAGGCCCTACCATACTCTAGAGTCTGAATTTTGCTACAAGGTCGGCACTTTGAAGTGTGATATCACAATGAATGTCACACTGGTTGAAACTCTGGGCACTGGTAACAAACACTGTCAAGACAGAACTCAGGACCTGAACCCTTGACCATCCACAGTGCTTATATTTTAACTTACTGCTTCGTGTCTGTTATGGACTGCTCCAGCTAGCTGTTTCCAAGGCAAAACTGTTGTAGAGACAAAACCAAGCACTCTGGAGGCAAGACAGTCTGTGTCACTTGGCTTTGAGGTCCTCTTTAATTATAATAACTTATTATAATAGTATAATAATCACTTGGTTCTCTTTTACATGCTAGAAACTCTAGACCTGACACTGAGACCACTGAAATCTTCAGCTAGCAAAAACAAGATGGCCTTGAGGAAGCCTGGTAAAATTAGATCTATGGGAAGATCCTTCAATTTTCTCTCTTTTGGGCAAAGGTAAAGTAGGAAAGAGGTTTCCATTAAAAAATGAAATAATTTTTGCATTTACCGAGTTTTATTAAGCAAGAACCTTACAGTACTTACGAATTGCATGTAGTCATGCAACTTCCCTGTGAAAGTTAACTTTTTCAGGTGGCTAAGGGCTCAGAAGACAGCTAGCTTGTCAGTGGCAGAATATGTACTAGATCACCAAAGACACTCTCCCTGATGCCTGTTAGCTAATTATTTCAGAAGGAAGAAGACACTGGAAGGTACAAGTTCTTAATTCAGACTGTGGTGTCAACTTTAAGCAATGCTGGAGATACATTTGTAGTAGAATTTTTTACTATTCAGTAGAAATTCCCTTCATTATGTCTTCAACTCTTCTTCATGTGTATGATTCCTTATCCTATTGATAGATGCTTCTGCAGTTACTTTTTAAATAAAAACTTCCCTCCATCAGAATCTGAATGTTCAAAACCTGAGAATATTTTCCTTTTCATTAGATGTCTTACTTGTCATGAAACTGAGAAAAATAAAGTATTATCAGTAAATGACTACCAACTACTCACCACTGCCTCTAGTCTGACTTAATCGGCTAGTAATTCCATGATGAATTATTTTTTTCAAATTTTAATTCCTTCTTTCTATGCAGATTATTCCCCAAAAGCCAGTAGAGTTTTCTAAAGCATTTTACCTCTGTTTATTTCTGCATAATTGAAACAATTCTCATTGGATTTTATACACAATTCCTGCAAGCCTTTAATTTAGAATTTACATAGCCCAGAAAATCTGCCTTTTTACTGCTCCATTGGGAAAACTGGGGTAGTGCAAAATGATCTTCTGATGGTCAAACAAAGCATTGACCTGTTAGTTCAATCTGTATTTGTCTTTGACAAAAATCTGAGGTCCTAGATTAGAAACAGTTGGGTAAAAAGACAAATCTGGACCAGCTACAAGAAACACTCATGCTTCTTATGTCAGTATAAGGCAAATTTTGAATCCCCAGGTGCAAAACTAACAGATGGCCATCTCTACAAGCATTTACAGCTGGGCACTTCTTTGTCTATGTCAAACAGTTTCACCATCAAGTTTGCTTTGCAGCAGCAGCACTTTAGATCCCTGCCTGATAAAGTAAGTGTGCTTTAAACACATCTAGGGCACAGTCCTTATTAAAGGGAAATTGTCTTCTTTTTAAAAAACAGAGGTTGAAAATGCCCACTATCTTATCAAATAGATGTAGGTGATCTAGATTCCTGTCCCTCCTCAGACTAAGAAGCCATTGATCTACATCTTAAGACTGCTATTGGAGCATCAAGACAGAAACTAGTTTCCTTTCTATGGGATGAGGCTGTGGCAATGTGTGTTGAAGAATATAAAGTTCCAGGGGCAAGAAAACAAGTTATTCAATGTGTCCACTGGGAGATGATGCTCCAATTTCATTGTAGCTAAGCAGGGAATAGAATCCAGGCGTTTTATTTTGTGGTTGAATATTTTACTAATTTTGTAAACCAGTCCTGAAGAACGGAAAGTATGTCACTGCCATGTTCTCCTGATCCCTCAGCTCACTTGAGTCTTCCAGTGCATTGTCACATATATGATTTCCAGGACCTGGATCCTAAGTGATGAAGATGCTTGTGTTTTTTTCTCTTAGTTTCCTAAGAAACTAGTAATTCTAAAAGAATTGAGTTTTCAGGTATGGGTAGCCATTGGCTGCCTTTTTAGGCCTGACACTGCATTAAACATTTAATTTTTAATTCTTTTTTTTTTTCTTTTTTCTTTCTTGGACTTGCTGCTCTTGGCTGTATTTGGATTTCCTTTCTGAGTTCTTCTCCAGCAGCAGAGGTTGGAACAGGTCTTCATGGGGTTTGGCCTTCATCTCTGGGAATAAAGAATTCAAGGACTATTTAGTGGTAATACAGTAACTGAAAATATGACTAACAGTCTTTCTGAATGAAAGGAAACTTCCCTTTAACCTGCCTCTGTAATCAATATACGTGCTAAAATCAGCGGGTCTCTGCATGCACATCTGTCCCAGTCTGTAACATTTGGAACCTCTTCCACCCCAGCTACACCCTGAGTTCATCTCAGATGCGCATGCCATTTCTCTTCTCCAAAGCCTGGGGGGTTTTTTACATGAAGAGTTGCACTGCATTCAGGTGAGTCCCCTGATCTAGACAAAAGGATCAAAACTGTAACATGCTCAGAGAGGGCACCTGTCTCACCCTCCTGATACAGGGACAAAATCTGCCAACAGTGAGCCTAGTTAGCACCTTTACAAAACACCGATTAAAAAAAAAAATCCAAAATATAAGCCCCTATACCCTGAGAATGTATACAATGCGGTATGTAAATACAAAACCCCTGAGTACAAGCTACCTATCCTACAGATAGGCTGAGACATCCTGTACGTCACTTGTGAATTGCTCCTCACAAGCCTACCTGGAGGAGTCTCCAAAATGCTAAAAGCTGCCCACAGTGTTTAGATATCCTGTATTTGTACGTGCCAATGTTCTCCTGAAGAACCGGAGGCTGGTTCTATCGTTCTGGTGAGTGATGTGTGAGGTCTTGCAGGTTTGCCAAATCAATCGGGCCATCTTCAACACAAAGGAAAGCTCTCCTTTTTCAGCCTAGATGGAATCCTCAGATACAATTGTATAGATTTGTGACTGACGCTAGGGACTTGACAGGAGCTTTTTAACACCTCAGATGTGTTGTTAGATTTTATCAGTCTCTCCACAGCTGGTACACGCTTACGGAGGGCGACTGAGCCTCATTACCAAATCCGGCAGGCAGGCAGGGCAGCTAAGCCTCCAGTCTAGCTAACAAGCCCACTACAAAAGTCATAAAGGATACTAGGCTGGGAAGTAAGATAGAAGGATGCAGATCTGAAATGTTGCCTGAAGAGGCCAGAAGCTGTGTCATGAGGGAGTTATTAGTAGACACTTGTACATTGTTTATTTTCCTGGAACATAACTGAAGTTAGTAATGCTAGATACAGCTGGACTAATGCTTGGAGACTTTGACACTGTGAACTTCAGAAAGCTGCCAGTGGACTCTGGATCTGCTATTTCTTTCCTTGCCTGTCAGTCTTAGTATAATGTAGCTATTGACCCTTGCTGGTTTTCCTTATTATGGATAAACATGATCTTATTATAAACTGCAGAATATTTGGCTCAGCCATCTTTCCAGGGTGGAAGCTGATTTTTGCAGTTTAATATCCTTTCGTTGTTTATACTTGTATATGCTATGTGCGTTGGACGATACAACCACATAGTACTCGAGTTATGCAAAAGCAAATAGACCCATCCCAAGTCATCCAGCTGTAAATCAGAAAATACAATTTGTATTTATGCTGAGAAACCCTTGCATATTCTTACAGCTGACAAGCATAATTGCTGAAGTATCGTTACTTTCCACATTGTCTTTTTAACACCTATTCTGTCATTTTATTGGTAGACAGTAGTGAAATGGTTAGCAGCATTGAACAGAGGTTCCTAATGCTTACATCCCATAATCACTCAAAGAAACGTATTTAAATCTGATTCTCTTCTTTACTGTCTTTTTGCCTTGTCATGTCCTTCAAAGCAGCCACATTTTCCAAAGACATATGTAAATATAATGGCAGTCATATTGATCCTCTGTTCCAAATCCTTAAATCCTATAATAATTCTAAGAAACATGTTGAGATAGGAAAAGATTTCTGCCAGCCCCTGATCTGATTTGGAGGCAGGTAGTCTGGGATTTTTTCCCAGTTCAAGATGACAAAAAAATATCTGAAATATCAACATTTCATAGATGTCTAAATAAAACACTCTCATTCTAAAAAAAGAATGTACATATGCAGACTTCACAAAAATGGAAGAAAAACATGATTTCAATTCTTGTTAGCTTAACAAACCAAAAATAAGTCACTCTCAAGCTAAAATTGTTTATGTATTAGTTAGGGCTAAAATCAATGCAGAACTGTGAGTAGCAAAACCCCAGAAGCTCAGAACTAATTTCTTTTCCAGAGCTGAAGAAAATGGAAAAGTGAAATAAGGGGTAGCTTATCATAGACACAAACTCGTTTTTAATTTTTTTTTACTTTTCTTTTATGGGGATATACAACTCTTCCACTCTATTTTAAACCTGCTGACCTCAGAAGCTCACAGAATTATTATGGCAGGCTGTTTTTTTATCCACACTTTTTGAAGTAGCTTTTTGGACAAGAAAGTGGCATCCACTGGAACTAGGTATGTATTTGGAAATTTAAAGCTGGCAGACATTGGAAGGAACAGCTTCATTGTTGATATACTGGTTTATCCTTCCTTCTATTTATAGGTAAGTGAAAAACTCATTCTGTTTCCTGATACAAAATTCCTAGGGCACATCTTTGAGACTATGTGTCTGAGATGAAGAGGATTAAGCTGCATGTTGTACTTCTCTTATTTAGGGGTTTTGGCAGTTCCTAGAGCTGGGATCAACAGTTTTTCCAAAAAAACCCATAGAACTGATACTGGAACTCAAACTGAATTTTGCAACGTTGTGGCACACTGCTGATGCAAGCACATTGATTGCTTACTGCATTACACATCCTTTTTCATGCCGATTTTTTTCCAGGTCTTTTAAATCATAATGTGCTGTATTTACTCCTGTATATCTCTCTTTTTTTTTTTTTTTTTTTTTTTTTTTTTTTTGATAAATGGGGAATTTATAAAGCTAAAATAATAGATATAAGAGAGCAGGACAGAAAGTTTGATTTTAAAGGTCAATCTAATGGTCATTTCAAGTTTCAATAATGTATCTTGATTTTGAGGTTTTAATCCAAATTTTCAAAGGAATGACACTTTCAAAACACTGATTTTGTACTTTCTGAAGCACTGTCTGCTTTTAGAAAGCTCAAGATTCAGCAACCAAAATTGTTACTCTTTACAAAATTTAACACATATGCATAAAAAGTCATCTTTGAGTTAAATACATTATCTCCTAGTTTTTCTGCACTTCCAACTAAAGGCAATGAATGCATGAGTAAAACAAGCCTGACAAACTTCTGTGAATATTCCTTGATAATATGGTTGTTAAGCCAGGGAATTAACTCAATATAGCTATTTTTTCATCTTTTTCTTCAGGAAGGAGGATATTGTTACATACTGAACTCAGAATTCTGATGAGTTCTAGCTGTTGTAAAGATCAGATTTATTTTATTTAAAAAGTAAACTGTGTTCCTCCCTTCAGAGGATGGGTTTTGTCAAAGAATTTTCATTGATTCAATATCAATTCCAAACGGCAGGAAAATGAAGTTTTAAGGTGACTATAAGATTAGTTTTCTTCATATACTGTTCCTGCGCATTGCAAAAGAAAATTAGAAAGTTTTCTCCTTTTTTTTCATATAGAGTCAATGTTTTAAATGAGGTTTTCTGCTTTCTAGAGATAGACTCAAACTAATAATTTATTGAGGTTTAATTTATAATCTGGTTATGTCCATTTTGCATATTTGGATACTATTTGCATAAACAATGCAGCCACTATTATCAACTTTTCCCAAAAGATTACAAAAATACTAATTAATCTCATTTACATAAGGATAAAGATAGTTACCTGAGCTAATTTTCTATTATTTTTTTTCCTTTTTTAGCCTTTTTTTACCATAGTAAAATGAAAAATGCCTTTTATTTTTTTAGATTCATACTGTACCCTTATAAAACTGTGTTCCTATAAATATTTTTTGAAGTTTTCAAAGATAGGGCTCAGTTCCCTCAAAATGGATTATTCTGTGATTATATTCCCTGGATATTAACTGATACCGTGCACCCATTCAGCTGAAAATGAAATCTTGGAGTCCTGAGCACTCTCAGCACTATAAATAGCCTCCTTTTTAGTCTTATATTCTCACATGCATGCTCATAAATTAAGAATTTGTTGAACAGGTTAACGCCACTGCTGTGTTTCCCTTTGAACACTGAATTCCTCTTTTTTTTACCTTTGTGCTTCTGGATATCTCTATATGCATGTTTTCTTCTCAAAAAGGAGGTGCAAGGCTATATTAAAATTTGTGTGAGTGAAAAAGCATTTGCTTAGCTGAGTGGCTAGGAGGGTTAGACAGATTTAAATCCCTAGGTGATTGACAGGTACATGCTTCGCATTCAGCATCATTGTAGTCAGTGAGCTAAAGGGTTTCAGAGA
Source organism: Falco biarmicus (assembly GCF_023638135.1). Classification (NCBI taxonomy): domain Eukaryota; kingdom Metazoa; phylum Chordata; class Aves; order Falconiformes; family Falconidae; genus Falco; species Falco biarmicus. The sequence continues at coordinate 54,734,889 of NC_079289.1, forward strand.
GAGTGAAAACAAAGATCATACCCAAAGGATTGCTTCTCCCAGTACCAGTAATAATAACCCTGAGTTTTATCCTTAGGCGACACAGATGAAAAAAAGGAGTACATAAATAATTTACAACTATTAAACATTAAAACAAAATTTTTTGGGGGAGGGTATGATGTGTCAATAAAATAACACAAAAGGGAATACAGCATACTTTGCTGTACTCTCTTACTGGCATCCAAATTGAAGGGAGGTTTTCAAGGACTGAATTTCCAAAGATGAGCTGTGAGTAGCTGCTTGAGTTATAAATGTGAGCATAAATTCGTAAAACTCAATTCTTATCTGTGGTATAACTTTTTCCATGTGGTATACAGGTCACATTGTCTTGTGGGTTTATGGGATCTCTCATCATTTTCCTGATATAATAGAATCACTATGGCTGAATAAGTACATTTTCCTGATCTATTACCGTGTCTCATTGATATGAAGCAATCATCGTGATTTATCATGACATCAATGTGGAACAGTTGCACATGGCTAGCTGCATGCAACGCCATTTGCAGTGGCACCAGCTACGCTTCCCTTGGCGTCAGGTTTCCTGCTTTTGCCTACCAAAACCTCCCAGTTCCCTTACTTTTGGGTCAGACCTTGTGTACAGTCTCTTGCATTGTACATCGCCACAGTTACTGTGATGGTCTGGGTCTGGCACCTGGGATTCTGCAAGCACGCTGAATGAAGCAAACTGATGAAGCGACTTTCCTAATGCCAGTAGAAACAAGGTTTCCTGAGGATGTGAAAAGAAGGAAAAAGCTTAAAATATCAAAGTGCATGGCTATCTTATCTTTCCTTAAAGGTGAACTTATTTCTTTAGACTGTGTTCTTGTTAGCTCAGGCTAGTTCCTGTGACTTTCTGGGTAATTAAGTGTGAATATCCTCAGTCTTTGTCTTTGCCTTTAAATACATCAAATGTGTTTTCTTGTATGGCTCTCTTCAAAGCAGCAGCTTGTAATTCCTGCTGTTTTCCTGAACTTTCCATGGACTCTTTTCAATACCACATGCCGTAATATGGCATTTCAGTCTCAGTCCTTCAGAGATGCTGCACTCTTCTGCCTGTTCCCCCCCGACCCTGCCCCAAACCTCCTCAGAGCCCTCCCTTTTGCTGGCACTTTTTCAGAAGGAAGATGAGGAAACTAGTTTTCAGTGGGAACAGGTCCCTGAATAAATAGGCATACCGCACTGCTTCTGAGGGACTAATGCACAAAGAGGTAGGAGATGATGAAAGAATGATTGGGTTTTGACAATTATGTTGCAAATAAACTATTTTTTTAGTTAATAATTTTTCCATATGGCATTATGGAGTAGCTCCATGTTTGTCAATAAAGTATTCTCTTGTCTTCTCAGTAAAAATACTGATTATTTTTTCCTTTAGTTTAACATTGAATGAAAACAGCTAAAATTAATTTGCTTTAGAATAAATATGGATTATTTTATTAGAATAAAAGTGCAGCAAGGATTTTGAGATGTTTTAAGACTGCCTTTATTTATAAGCAATGCCTTTTCATGTAGCAGATATATTTTAACATTCATGTGCTGTACAAAGACTTGTCTCGAAAATGTTTTCTGAGCTTACTTATTGGTCTGCCATTTTATTTCCTGTTTGAAATGCCTCTGAAGTTTCACAACTTGAAAAAACCAAAGCATTGAAGTCAAAATTTTATAAAATATGAAGATGAATAATATATTGTTAAATACCAACAGGGCAGAGTAAGATTCAGCTTCAGTAAGATTCATTTTCTCGTGTTCTTTTCAACCATAATTTTAGTCATGCTTTAATTGATTAGAGTTTTTAATTTTTGGTCCTTGTCTACATTGTATGTTAGAATGAAACAGCCAAAAGAAAGAACTCTACATTTATCATGATTTTTAGGTGGCATTATTTGAAAAAACAAACAAACAAAAAACTCAAAATAAAACACAAACCACTACAGCTCCATGGCTCCTTGGAGGAACTACAAATGTCATAGTCATGGATTCTGGGGTATTTTTTAATGCTACATTATAACGCTTTCAGAGTTATATCTTGTTCTGACCCTAATGGTTGCTGCAGGAGAGTAGAGAGCAGCACAATACCCAAGGCAGGCCAGAGCTTCAATCTCTTCTCTAAAATTCTCCCTGACAATCCTGATGTTGTCAGACATTCCCGGGAAGTTGCCATTATCCGTGTCAATTGGGCTGCAAATGTTCTCAAGAATGCATATACATTACGCTAGCAAATAGCACTCTGCTTCTAAATGTGGACAGTACAGTCATGACTGTACCCTGAGCATCAGCTGCAAGAAGAATAACTAGAAGGCTTTGAAATACTTAAGTTCCCAGGCATGAAGCAGGAAATATGTGGTCTGAAAGCCAGAAAAAATGCTTATGGCTCCTGAATTAGAGGAATCATCAAAACTAACAAAGCAAGAGAGAGAATGTTAATTTTATGTTTTATACTGCCTTAATTATCATTTTATTTATTTAAGAGAAAAAAAAAAGGCAAGAAAAGGTCTGAAAATTTCAGATTCAAATGACTTATACAATATTTGAAGGGTATTTGGACCATGAGAAATAAGGCATAGCTATGTTTTTCAAATGTGCCTGTTAAGTACTCTTTTAAGAGAAAAAGACAAAAGAGATACTGATTATTATATAAATAGTCTTCTAGTCTTAAAAGCATGAGGCACCCATTAGTGCCTCATTTACTGATTTCAGTATGATAATTTCATGCATGCAATGTGTGACTTGTAGACATACATTTGCTTGGAAATTAGGCAGAAACCATGTTGTCAACTGTTGTTGACAAGATATTTTTTACGACTTGGTATATACACTGAGGTGGCTGCAAGTTTGGCAGCCAGAGTGAACATTAAGCTTTTGAGAAAATCGCTGGGGTGTTTGAATTACAAAGTTTGAGAGACTTTACTTGGTATAATGAGATGATTTAATAATGATTTAATAATGTAGTTTTGCAATTATAAGCATGAAAACCATAGCTTTTTGTTCCCAGGTTTCCTACCTGTCCCAGTGAAAAATAAAGTCCTTGGTTTTACTTACTACAGATGCTGTGTATTTTTACAGAATTTGCATTATGCAAGTAGGTCACCGACAACCTCAAAGTTTCCATGCCGTTTGAATGGTGTTGTGTGAACACAAAATGGAATTTCTTTTGAACATATGCAATTTGCTAAAGGCGTTTGGAGAAAATTATGAAATTACACTAAACTACTGTGCTGCATCCTTTTTTTTATATTCCCTCTCCATTAGTGAAATAAGCTTGAATGGTCAGCATGTAAATTATCTGAATCAGCTAATATTAAATTTCTGTTAATTAAACTAATTTATAACTTTACCTAGTGATTTTTATTAAGGTCAGCTCTTATTTTTCACCGTTGATTAATATTCTATCTCCCCATTTACTAAATCAACTCTGAACTGTTAGTAAAAGGAAGTATTTCAAAGTATTCTGGTTATATCTTTTAAATCCCCCTAGTGTGTTTAACTGAATCCACAATGTATTTTATGTCAACAAGTGACAGGCTTTACAACCTCACAATACAGTCAAGGATAACAAGTTGCATGGATATAAAGTAAATTGATTTGAAATATCGTTCTGTTATGGCAAGAATGAGTTACTGCTGTTTCTCTCAAGGGTTTGCTTCTGTACGTTGTCTTATGCTATTGATGTATTTTTACATTACGTACTGCCCAGTGAGTTGTTTTCTGTTATCTTTTTATTACTGACTGAAATATAGCAAGGGCTGAGTTAAAATTTTATCATGTCAGACTGCATCAGGTGAGTGAATAGTCTCTTTGTTGTTTCTGCTGTACTGGCCACATATTTGAACCTGAAGTGGTAAGAAAAGGATAAAGAACCCCCAGTCTCAGAGTATGGTATATAGTCTGAAAAAAGTGTGGTCTTGAAAAGCAAAGAATCTGAGGCTGACTGGGTGGTTTGAATCTGGCTCTTCTCTGCAGACAAAAGGGAAGCAGTACTATTCAGGATAACAAGGAGTACGTGTGGAAGGACGTATGTTGAGTTTTCTGATTTGGGATTATTGGTCACTCCAAAGAATCTTTCCTACAAATTTTTAACACATTGGTTATCACACTTCTGTTCAGCTACTGGATCTTTTCATAAAACTATATTCCATGAACTGATTAATCTGATAACATCTGTTTTGTAAAGCATAAGTACTTGCTCTTCTAACCTACTATCTTTAACTCTGTAAAGGTTAGTACATTAATATGTGACACATTAATGCAATCTGATAAGGCAAGCTGCAGCCACTGAGGTTACAGCAAGGACAGATGCTGCCTTGTGGGAAACAGCTTAGGGAGGTAGGACACCCATGTCCAAAGCACACTCACTTCACCAGACCACCCAGGGCAGGAGAGGGTAAAGCGTGCTACAGAGCTTTGAATGGGAAAAGGATTTATCACCACTCTCATTATAATGGCTACTGTCTATCACATTTTCCTTCTGATTGGCATTTGGTGACAAAAGAGGAGCCAGCGTAGCTTGCTGTCTATGCGTGAAAATACAGCCTACATAAATTACAAAGTATCCAGTGCAGTGGGGTGTCTGCATACCCCCATATTTTCATCCAGTTTCCTGGATAGAAAAATGGGTTGCCGTCCCACCCTCTGCTATCTTAATAACCCTTTTCCTTGCTCCTACATTGTTGGGTTGCCACCACTTCTTCCCCCAAAGCATGGTCAATGTTTGGGTCATTTTACATTTAGTTTGTGATATTATGGAACTGGTGAAGGACATCAGTGGAGAGTGCAAGTTGTGTTGGTGACCTACAGAGTGGAAAGAGCATGAAAGCAAATGGGATGGAAGTAATAAAAACTCCCTCTGTTGATCTTCACCTTGAGGTAGATAGAGCTATATGATTACATCCTTGGGAAGGATGAAAAAGAGACACTGCAGAAAGATTTAGATATCTAAAAAGCCCTATCTAGCAGAATTTGCCCAGGTTCTCTAAAGTATACACAATACGATGAAAATAAAAGCTGCTGCTTCTGAAAGACAATAAAAAGTGGGACAACTCCCAGAATAAACTATGCTCAGGTCTCCCAGGCAAAAGTATGAGGAAGGGCATTGCACTATTTTGCATAACAATCACTTTGTATCAAGCTGGATTAAACAGGTTGTAAAACAGTGTCAGGAGCTTTCTTTCTGCTGCTGGTGACATGTTTCCTGTCACTGATGCTCCCTCCTGCTCACTGTGAGCACATCAGAAGACCTCACTGTCAGGCGGTAGATGCATCAGGGAAAAAGAATGGGTTTACATTCAATCTGATAAATCACATGTATATGACAAATTGTTTTCTGCACGTAGAGAGGACTGTTAGGTTCACTGACAGTTTCTGCCCCAGCTCAGTTATATGCAAACGAATGCTTAAAAAATAGGATGCATATTTAAATATCAGCACCCTGACACCAGCGTAATCTCATAACTGCATAAAATCCCACCTAATAAACTCTGAATCCAGTCTATAATTTCCATCATATTTTTAAACATATACAACTGATTAAATGTTTTCAAGTGACAAGGAATGACCACCTCCCACTGTAAACTTCTGAGGATTAAATAACCTCATCATAAAAGAAAAATCTATGCCCTCTGTTTTAGATTTGTCCAGCTTCCGTACCCCATCATTGCCCCCTTGCAATGCTTTTGTCTCTTTGAGCAGCCAATCTAAAATCTTTTCCTATATGGTTATAGGTAGACTGTAATCCAACATTCTCTTAACTTTCCCTTAAAAAAACTCTCACGTCCCCTCCCCAATCCTTTAATGATTCCATAGGTATCCCGATGGGTGAATACCAGAATTACAGATGGTGTTCCAGAGTCATTTATTCCCAATAACAGCTTCATTGCATAAGATATGTTTGTAAATGACTGGATGAAGTATTGTAATAAATAACCCTGTACGGTTAGAAAACAGGGAAGTTGTTACCGATGTTTGAAAACTGCAGTCTTGCAGTTCTACTAAAGCCTATTCATTTTATGAAAAGGGGCTCTAGAACTTGTGTTAACATACTTTGTATATATTTCCATTTCCTTTATATACAACGTCTTAGGGTTTGGGTTTCATCAATCCAATAAAAGTAAGTAGGTACAGGAGAGCAGGCATAGTGTACCAAGTGTGTTTTTTGTTCAAATGAAAGATAATGAATGATTTTCCTGAAAATAGGAATGTTAATTTATGCTTTTAGAATCTTCTTTTCCTGTTCTCTGCGTTTTTTAGGGATCACTTAGAAGACGTTTGAATAATGGTAAAAGCAGGAAGAGTAATGCCACTGTAAAATTTACATACTGTACTTCCTGTATCACAGGGATGGGATGTAATCTTTGAGACTTGTTCCTGCATTGGAATTCTAAATGTTTTGTAAGCTGGGATTCAGCACATTAAACCACCTCAAATAAGTAATAAAATTGAGATGATTAAACACTATGTACTTTTGTTGGCTTCTTTAAACAGGTAAATATTTGTCAGTAAAACTCTGTCCTTTTCCAGCATCTGGAGAATTATGCTGTGACTCAAATGGCATTACTGCACTATCTGCAGAATGCTTTTGCTCAGAGTTCACAGAGATTGAGATGATGAAAACATATTCTAGCAGTGAATGTGTTACAGGAACATTTCTATTGCAAGGATGCTAAAAGTTGAATCAAAAGAACATCTACTTTAAGCACTTTTTTCAAAGAAGATTACTTCCTTCCTTGTTTTCTGTAAAGATCTGTAAAGAAAAGAATTTACTCATCCTGTATAGTATTATTGTTGTGGAATAAATATTCTTTTTCCCATTTTTCTCCTGTTATTCAAGGTTTTGGTCACGTGCTGTGAATATTCATTCTATATGTTTTCAATTGTAATATTAAAATGAATGTTGTTATTACTTTGTCAACATTTCATTCCATCAGCTTACTCCTTATTGAGAAACAATGTCTTGGGTGAATTCAAACCAGTCAGGTTTATAAGGGTTTTTTCTTCCTAAAAAGAGCAGCTAGCTTTGTTTTCTTTAAGTTGATGTGGATGAAATTTGTACAGGTGTACTCTGCCTTACGGTTTGTGGCACCCACAGAATACCATACATAGGGAAACCAGAAAGGTGAAAACAGTAACGTGATGAGGGGTGGCCCCCGGAAGAAATATTAGTTCCATGTATATTGTGTTCAGTCTTTTCCCTCTCAGAGTAGCAGATGGGATAGCAGATACCGGGGGCTTCATAGGTTGAATGTTTTCAGGTTTATATTTTGTTGGATTTTTAGCTGCAAATATCTGGCTTCACTCATCAGCTACAATCAGTAACATTCTGGATTTGCCCTTTTGGAGATTAAGATGTATTTAGTGGCTAAACAGATAAGGTAAAGCGGAAATATATGGGGTCACTGAATAGGTCACTAATGTTTTGTTAACAATCGTTTAAGCTGAGGTCACCATCTTTCTATTTAGAGACTTGGTAAACAACATCCTCCTCTGTTGAGCTTAAATATTCTAGTTCCTTTGGAAAGCAACTGTCTTGTAAAATTCTCAGGTTGTAATACCTCGGCCAAGATTTCCTAGGTGCAGAACATCTCGCCTACTGCTAAATTAATACCTCCATAAATATGCCCCTGGTACAGGGCTGATGGTTATTTTACACAGAGAATTTTTGCAGTGATCACTGTCAGGAGAGGTGAGGTCTGATTAACACTAGCCACCTTTGCTAGCTCTATCTTTAATCACAGGCTCTACAATAAACAGAGAAATGTAATCAATAAAATTGCAGATACAATGAAGAAATATAGATGGGGACTAAAAGTCTATTGATAAAATCTGGTGATTATTTCCCCTCAAGACTTTAGCCTGTTATCTTTACCTGTAACACAACCCAGCAGAACTGAGTGGCCAATTATTAATAAACACTACTAAGAAAAAAAACACTGAAGTTCCTCTCAGGCATGTTTCTTAAACCTTACTTTTATTTCCTTGGTGTATTTTTTTCTTTAAGTATTTCTTACGTCCCTTACTATGTGATTATTTGGTAGACAAATAATTTATGCACACTAATTTGAAGTTTGCATCATTCCTCAGTATAATTTTATTGTAACTTAACCTTTCAGGTAACCACATAACTTAAAGCACTTCTAGAATGTGATTAAGTATTTTCATTTAGCAAAAGGATCACATTTGTTTCGCTTTCCAATTAATAGATAAAATTACTGTTGTTCTGAATGTTACAGTACCCCACCTTTTTATGAAAGCACAATCTAATTCCCTTGTGTAAAGTTCTTAAGCCTAAATTTTCTTTTTCCTCTCATTTTTCATAAACCTTGGTGGAAAAAAAGCCCAAACCCAAACAACAGCAAGATAATCAAACAAAACTCCCAAGTATGAAATGTGATAAATAAGACTTTGAGTTACAACTCTTTTGTTTTTTTCTTGTAGAAGTTGCATGCAATTCTCAAGGATTTCCAGGGAAAGAAAAAGGATACTTGTCGTGTTTGACTTCTTTATCAGCCATAAATTCAGTAATAAATCTCTCTATGTAACAAATGCCTAAGTTCAAGTCATAATACAAAGTGTATGTGTATCTTATATAGAATACATGTTTGAAAATTAAACCTAAACCATCATTTTAAACAAGTAAGTTTATCATCAAATCTCCTTTCAAAACAAGGAATGGCACCATTGCTTTTGATGGTCAGGGAACAGATCCAGCATTTTCTTGATTTTTTTATCAAATAGGATAAAAGTATGATAAACATGTCAACTATCCCATAAATTCAAGATAAACTGTCATTCTTCTAAAAACAATTTATCATTCATAAATTTAAGCTAGCAACTTTGGCATAAACTTCTTGGGTATGAGCATAGCTCCTATAAAGATACTTCTATGCTTATTTGCAGTATTCAACACCTTGTCACTAATTATCTTTAAAACAATATTCTATTTTAATGTTCAAAAACCTGACCCTATCTCTGCAAGTGCAAACTGTTATGAGTGCTTCCTTCCACATATATGTTGAAAATTATGAAATAATTTATGGTTTTCAAATTCAGATGAACTGCCACTTTTATGAGAGCACATAAACATATTTCTAGAAGCTTTGCAAAGGTATTTCAGGGCTGAATTCAAGATGACAATGGAGTTAGTGAGTGAAATCTTTCTTACCCACCGTAGCAGAAAATGTACACTGCACAGTATTCATCCTGCTCTCTTTCACTCCAGTAATCACGCTGTATTTCAAAATGCCAGTGTAACTTTATTAAAAACTGACAAAAATGAGAAGATCATGTGATTCACAGATTGCATAAGGGGTATGGAAATGTGCTCTTCAGTTAAATATTTGCATGTGCCTTACATATCCCCTGCATTAAGACTTAAATCATTGAGTCTCTTGCTTAATCCTTGCATTTTTGCAAAGTGTGTGGGGTTTACTATTCAAGTGAAGTTCAGACTTTTAGATTACAGATAGGATGCAGCAAAGGTCTGCCCCAAACTTCTCTGACAAGATTGCATGAAGTTATTAGCTTGCATGCAGTTTAAGACCTTGGATAGATGCACAGACAGTAATCACTAGGACACGGACAAACAGAACTTCAGAGGCTCCTTGAAACGCTTGGGCTGTAAAACTGAGTACTTGAGGCATGAGTCTTCTTCCTTACCAGAAGCAAGGGCTGCCTTCTGGACTAGTTTGCAACACTAATTTTAAATAACGTGAAAGAGTGCACAGACTTACTAGTAAGAGGAATGTGCAAATTCTAGCTACAGCAAGGAATCTTTTTGTGTTTTCCTTCACTTGTTCTCTTCACATATTGTATTATAGGGTCTTGTTAGATATCTAAGGTGAATTAGTCCATTCTGTACCTGTCAATTGTTCTACTTGTTTGGCAATATGTTTTTGCACATTATCAGTTACCTGAGTTGCTTTTCTGGCTATTGATCTGGAATTTTTCAGCAGCTAGTCGTGTGACTCCAGTAAATCTAACTTGAATTCCAGACAAAAGGACTCTGCATGTGGATAGACTATGCATGTTTAAATGCAGTCTACTGCACATGGCTAGACTAACTATACAGTGTTTAGTTAGCAGAGCCATTTAAACATATGCAATCTGCATACATCCATTAAGCTACAAGCAGGGACAGTACGTGTGAAGAAATCAATTGCAATAGTTCTACTGTAATGTAATACTTTTTTTTTTAAACTCATGGGTTCTGGAAGAGCTTTGCTTAGTTTATTGAGCTTTGCATTTAAAAACAAGTACATGATGTAAGAGAAGCATCAAAAGACTGTTTTGTGGCTATTCCATGGAAAACAGGGAAACCAGATTTACAAAAGGATCTGCATAGTGTATGTGCAAAATACTAAGGCTCACCTGAATTCACACTATAATACCTGTATTTTTAAGAAGGTGCCCAAAGACACCCTAAGAATTGCGAGTTTTGTCAGATGTATGTTTTCTAAATATTTATTGTGTTAGGATTTATACATGTTTTAGCTTGAAAACAAGCAGCAGGAAGCCATTTTAGCTAAAAAGAAGAACAGACTTATGAAAGAAACAAGAAAGTGTATGAGCTAATGCTTCTTTTTGAGCAGAGATGAGTCCAGTAGCTACACATGCTTGAGAAGGCTACAGGAGTCAATTAAAATGTTCAGGGAGAAAAGAATACAGAAGATTGCATTCTCAGCACAGACATCACAGAGCTGCTGTTCTGCTCAGCCTCAAAGAAGTATGTTTTACTTTCAGTCCTACCAAGCCAGCTTCATCATTTCATTTTGACGATCAGCAAGAAAGGAGTCACAGAATCACAGAACAGTCAGGGTCAGAAGGGACCTCTGGAGACCACGGCAGGTTGCACAGAATCGCTTCCAGGCTGGTTTTGAATGTCTCCGGAGAAGGAGACTCCACAGCCTCCCTGGGCAGCCCATGCCAGTGCTCTGTCACCCTCAAGGTAAAGAAGTTCTTCTTTATATTCACATGGAACTACCTGTGTTGCAGTTTGTTCCCATTGTCCCTTGTCCTGGCGCTGGGCATCACTGAAAAGAGCCTGGACCCATCCCCCTGACACTCACCCTTAAGATATTTGTATACATTGATGAGATCCTCTCTCAGTCTTCTCATCTCCAGGCTAAACAGGCCCAGCTCTCTCAGACTTTTCTCATAAGGGAGATGTTCCACTCCCTAACCATCTTTTGTAGCCCACTGCTGGACGCCCTCCAGTAGTTCCCTGTCTCTCTTGAGCAGGGGAGCCTAGAACTGGACACAGCAGTCCAGATGTGTCCTCACCAGGGCACAGCAGAGAGGGAGGATCACCTCCCTCCACCTGCTGGTCACACTCCTCCTGATGCACCCCAGGATCCCGGTGGCCTTCTTGGCCACCAGGGCACACTGCTGGCCTATGTGCAACTTGCTGTCCACCAGAACTCCCAGGTCTCACTCCACAGAGCTGCCTTCCAACAGGTCAGCCCCAAGCCTGCACTGGTGCATGGGGATGTTCCTCCCCAGGGGCAGGACCTTACACTTGCCTTTGTGGAACTTCATTGGGTTCCTCTCTGCCCAACTCTCCAGCCTGTCCAGGTGTCACTGAATGGCAGTGCAGCCTGCTGGTGTGTCAGCCACTGCTCCCAGTTTTGTGTCATCAGCAAACTTGCTGAGGACACCCTCTGTCCCTTCATCCAGGTCACTGATGAGTAAGTTGAACAGGACTGGACCCAGCAGTGACCCCTGGGGAACACCCCTGGCCACAGCCTACAGCCAGACTCTGCGCCACTGGACACAACCCTCTGAGCTCTGCCATTCAGCCCGTTCCCAACCCACCTCACTGTCTGCTCACAACACCCACACTGCCTGAGCTTGCCTATGAGGGTGTTGTGGCAGACAACATCAGAAGCCTTTCTGAGGTCAACGTAGATGACATCCACCACTCTTCCCTTGTCTACGCAGTCAGTCTTTCCATTGCAGAAGGCTATCAGGTTGGTCAGGCATGATTTCCCCTTGGTGAATCCATGTTGACTACTCTTCATAACCTTCTTTTCCTCCACATGCTTCTAGATGAGCTCCAGGATGAGCTGTTCCATCACCTCCCCAGAGATGGAGGTGAGGCTGACTGGCCTGTAGTTTCTGGGTCCTCCTTGTTGCCCTTTTTGAAGACTGGAGTGACACTGGCTTCCTCCAGTCCTCAGACACCTCCCCTAACCTCCACAATCTTTTAAAGATGATGGAGAATGGCTTGGCAATAACATCTGTCACCTCCCTCAGCACTCAGGGGTGCACCCAATCAGGGCCCATGGATTTCTGGGTGTCAGGTTTGCTTAAGTGACCTCCAAGTGACCCTCTTCAACCAGGGGAGTCTTCCTTTCTCCAGACTTCCCCTCTTGCCTCCAGGGTCTGGGAAACTGGAGGGCTGGCCTTGACAGTAAAGACTGAAGCAAAGATGGCATTCAGTAAAACTGCTTTCTTTGTGTCCTTTGTCATCAGGGCACTCACCTCATTCAGCAGCAGGCCCATGTTTTCCCTAGTCATCCTTTTGCTACTGATGTACTTGAAGCTCTTCTTTTTGTCCTTGACATCCCTCACCAGATTTAATTCCAACCAGACCTTAGCCTTCCTGGTCACATCCCTGCATGTTCTGACAACTTCCCGATACTCCTCCCAAGTGGCCTGTCCCTTTTTCCACATCTAGAAAAATTGCTTCTTCTGTTGGAGGTTTGACAGAATCTTCTCGCTTATCCATGCGGGCCTCCTGCCCTCTGTGCTTTGATTTCTTACTCCCGAGGATGCAGCTGTCTTGAGCTTGGAGGAAGCAATGCTTGAATCTTAGCCAGCTCTCTCAAACCACCCTACCTTCTAGAGCCTTAACCCATGGGATCCCTCCAAGCAGGTTCCTGAAGAGGCCAAGAGTCATTGTTGCCAATAGCCATGCTCATGACTCCTATAGCTGAGATCTGAACCACAAAGAAAGATGGAGCTTGGCGCCAAGTCATTTTCAGAAATCTTTCTCTTCTTTCTTTGTTTAACTTTATTTCTCATCCAAAAATCAGCATAATGCATTGAGGTCACAGAGTCATACAAGAATTTGTTAGAAGGGACCTCAGAAAGTCATCTGGTCCCACCACTACTGAAAATAGCAATACTAAAGTGTAAGAATTCCAGCTTTTTTCTAGCAATCACACAGAAAAGTCCAAATAGGCTCATAAGTGACCTTCTGCATATTCAGCAATCTTCATATTCAAAGCTCCCACTGGAATTTCAGATAACACAGAAAAATGTCTTTTACATTTCTCCTGTTTATTCTAAAGGAATTGATATCCGACTTGATATTTGGATTCTGCAGAAAAACTTATCTTCAAAGTTGTGAGGCTGAGCGTGACTCCCCAGCCACCGACTTCCAGGCTCTCTCTTACCTCAGCTCTTCTAGAGAAGGCAGGGCACAAGCCTGCTGTCTTCACAAAGACACCACCCTAAGACTATCAGATAATGGAAATGTGCTAGCCAGTTATCTGCAGCTTGTCAGATTAGGCAAATGGTCTTTCAAAGGCTGCCTGGATGCAGCTGGCCACGTGCAACACTGCCCATGCCCACAGGGTCATATGCTTCTTAGGTATCACTGGAGATCAAGCCATGCACGAGGAGCAGGTGGGCTGCTGGATCCTCCACAAACATGCACACCTTTGTCTGCTGGGTCCCCACAGTCACTCCATTGTGTTTTACCTGCTTTGGAACTGATATTTTTTTTTTTTTTTTTTTTTTAAGAATCACAATCTTGTAGTTGCTGCAGAAGAAACTGCAAAGAAGTACTTGTAGTGGGAAAAGAAAGTGTCCCACTTGTTTTTTTTCTTGCTTTTTTGCAAATAATCTTCTTCCCTTCCCACTCCTAGCACTTCTTAGAAATCTTAAGATTAAAACTCTGAGCTTTTGGGGGAAAATAAATAAAGGTGGTGATATGATTATACTAATGATAATTTTGCTGACAGAGGTAAAAAGTATCAAAGGAAGATACACTGAAGCATCTTGATGAAGGGTTCATGGTGGGGTAATGAAAATAATCTCCAGAGAAAGAGGCATTCTCCTAAACCCTGTGAGCCTGGAAATGAAAATAAAGCATCTGAGTTACTTAACAAATACACATTTTATAATTTAAGCCAGCTACTGTCTGAAGATTGGAGGGAGGCCGAATATGATACCTAACAGAAGAGTTAAAGGTAATGCTGGGAACTACAAAGCAGTAGTAAAGGAGTACAGGAAAAGCTAGTTGCCACAAAATTAACCAACAAAGAACTGAATAAGAACAGATCAATACCCATAGCTGATTTTTCCTCTATCAAAATTGTAAATCAACAGAACTCCCTGAACATGAGTATTGTTAAAAGAATACAGCCCTTTCTTTTGTAATAACTGCAAAGAAGTCTCCTGAAGGAAGTGGGGTAAATGTCTCATGAAAAAACAGAGGGTTTTTTCCCCCCTAAGCTTGGATTTGTAGCTTGCTGAACATGAACTTAAGGCTGTAGCAGACAGGTATTTTTCTGAACAGTAGGTGGGCAAATATAGAAGAGGGGTTCTGTGATCTTTCCTGTCCCTAGGAGGAGTGATCCTTTTACTCAATTAAATGTGTGGAATTTAGTCTCCTGAAGATAAAAATACCCAAAGACTTGTACACTGATATTAATAAAATTTTATCAGTTTTGCCATTTAAAGGTCAAATGGACATGAGCCATGTTGAATCAAACTAGAAAATACTGCTGGGACTGAAAAAAATTTCCCTCCCATGGAATATCACTCAGTAGCAAGTCAGGGGGGCTTACTGGGAGGGAGAGGTGGGAGGGAGGCAGCGAGGGAGGGGCTGTGCTTCCCTGTGAAGCAGAACATATTCTTAAAAGGACAATACTGTGTTTGTCCAGCCAGTGATCTTGCAGAATATGGTAATTCCTGCTGTCCTGATTGTGGGAAGTGTAAAACCAAAATTTTTTTTTTTACAATCTTTGCAAAACTTGCAGTGTGTGGTTGGTAAACTGGAGGTTTAGGAGGTATTTACAAGGCATGCACGTTTATGGGGGGCCTGCCCTGCTTACTGCTAGAGATCTGAATTCACCAAATACACTTCAGAAACTGATATGTTTTTCCAGACCCAAAGAGATAAACATTTACTTTATATTTACGTTATTTTTTGTTCTAGGTACATAAGATTAAAACCAAATTAAGAATGTAACATATGAATGGCTGTAATGGCTTTGACTGAAGGGTAGACCTAGCAGGCTGCTCCTTCTCTGCCAGTGGCCCAAAGCACATGCTAACAGAAAGCACAGAATAGGACAAATATATAATCTGTCATCTTGAGCAACTGGTTGCTCATGTTATTCCCGAGCCAGGTCAATTCTGCGTATTTAGCAATTGTCAGCTAACTCCTTTAGCATCGGCCTGTCTAGTTTCTCTATGAACCCATGCAAATCTCTATTAAAACATCCATAGAAAAGAGAGCAAAGTATCAATTCTATACAACACTCTATTTTGATTATGAGGCATACCATGCCCACCCCATGACATAAAGGTGATGATGTCATTCTATTAAAAAAGCCAAGAAAAAAATGAATTATATAATTGTGCATGAGGTATATTTTCCTTTAATCCTTACACAAGTTTTCTTGCCCATCTTTATCTAAGAGCTCAGCTGCTGTAGTCAGAGTCCAACTCAGTCAGCCTCACACAGGGCACCAATTGTTGCAGCACAAACAAACCAGTAGGCTACAACAAGGCTTTTACCATCGGTCAGATTCTGCTGTCTGGGCTGTATCTCCTTCCTCCAGAGGTCAGACCACACTGCTCCTCCCCCATCTGACCCCCTCTCCCACACTCCTCAGGGCTATTTAATCACATAGCGGGCAAGCTACAGCTGCACATCATCCATGTCGATCAACCCACTGTTAGCAATGCTAATCAACCCACTGCCTCCATTCCTCTACACCTGGCATTTCCTTTCTCACAGCCTTCCAGTACACTTGCATGCTCACAGGAACGAGTGCACCATTGCAACCTCCTTGTACATTTCATTCGCTGATATTCCTTAAAAGATACTTTGTTTTAGAGAACTAAATCACCCAAGAAAGCTGACAAGGCAAGCATGCCAAGAAATGAAAAGAAAATTTAGTCTCCAATAAAATCTTAGCTATTATCATAGCGCACATTCCAAGTCAAGTCTAAGATGTCCTGTATTTTTGCTGAATGTATAAGCTTGTGTGATTCGTTAGGCTCCCATTCATTATGAAAACAGACCAGTAAATTACATCTTTTGCAAATGGAATCATTATAGCTGTAATTTACAAAATATATTAAGCCCTTTGATCTTTGTCAGAGAACATATCATATACTTTTAAACACATTGCTTGGAAATTATAATTTAAAAACAATAAACCTTACATTCAAAGCTTTAATGCATATATTAGACTGTACTTTTCTACCAAAAATAATGTTGTCTATTGCATAACACTGCCTCAACTTTCAGCTGAACAGAATAATAAATAAATAAATAAAAAAGATACTGCAAATTGATAATGAATGAAAATTGTCACCAATGGACACCTGTTGACATTTGTATTACTCAGGCCTATGATCTAAATAGAGCTAGATTTTCTAGTGACAATCTATTGCATATTAAGTATTTTCAACTCTGCAATATTGTTACAATATAATCTGTAGTTTGGCATTTTATATATGCATGTTTAAAAGTAGTAATGCTTGTCAAAAATATAAATGTACAGTCTAAATGCTGTTTGGAAATTAATGTTTTTCTTTGACTTTATATATCAAGTCATTTTTTGGTTTTACTTGTTACTTTCTAATGATAGTAAGATGGTACAAAAACAAAGATAAAAAGATGCTTAGCCATTTCTAGGAATCTTTAATGTAATCTTCTTGAATCAGAACAGATGTTGCATCATATCCATGGATTAACTGGAGAGGAACAGATTCATAAAAGTATATGTTTGAAAATGAACCTGATCTTGTATATATCTGTTCTTATGAAAAATGGCATTTTTTCTGGAAAGATCTAATATAATGTTAAAATCCTGCCTGAGCTGGAGAACAGTCACTTAGAAGGAAAGCATCATAACAGCACAAAAGAGGCAGTACATAATATTTAAAATGGTATTTCTTGGTCAGTGTAAGATTGACACCAATATAGAAATAGTTGGGTTTTGGAACTTTGCCAACATTTATTCAAGCTTTAAAAATGTTTTGGACTTCAGTGAAATTGAGCATAAGAACAGAATTTGTCTATATATGTGCACTTCAGTCTGATGGATTCATTGCTTATTGAAATGAAAAGTTATGGTCTTAAAAATACTTTCTGTAGGCTTTTTATTTAAGAGACAGTGCCAGTGTGGTCCATTGTTTTTATTAAAAGCAGGTTAAATGACACTACCTTAAATAAATAGAAAAATATATTTAAAAAATATTATTATTATGAACAACAGCCCTGGATTGTTTGCTGTAATCCTCACCTAAAAGGAACAACGGTTCTGTCCAGCCTTCACATACTGTTGCTGCAAAGCCCAGGCATTTCGACTTACCCATTCAGTTGCTATGCATAAACTTCTAGCATTTCTTCACAAAAGGTTTCATAAAATGAACAGCTAAAATAAAATGCCGCTATTTGACCAAAATAGCATAGCCTGCAGATTTCAAGAGCAACCACTACTGCTTATAATTAATATGATATCACTGATTACCACTTATAAACCTTTTTTATGGGAGCCTAATCCTCCTATATTATGCGTAAGTGAGCATATGGAATCTTAGATCATTTTTTTACCTTCTGTCTCTGAGCATTTTCAGAGGAAAGAAAGCTAGTTGTATTTCATTATTCTGTATATTTAGCAGGTCTGTTTTCTTGGCCATGAGTCTGAAAACCTTTTCTAAGAGGACTTATCTAGCAGCTGTGTTGACAATTCTATTTTGAGCACAACTTCAAGAGCAAGATGAGTTCTTCACACCTGTGCCTCTAGAGCTTACTTTTCGGAAAGAACTGGGCTTTGCATTAATTTTGCAGCAAATACCGTAAGTGCAAAGAAAAAAACAAATGTCCTCCCTTCTAACATAGAGTGATAAGGAAGAACAGTTTGTGCTGTGTGGAGAAAGTTTTTCTATGAAGGCTATGGACGCAAGGTGAAAAAACAGTTAAAAGGGACCTATTGATACTGCAACGTATGCCTTCCTTGAACTGGTCTTTGGGAAGTTTTACTGGGACAAACTCACAGCCCAGTTTCATTCAGAGCGTTACCTCATCACCATACAATTAATGATTTCTGGGCTTTTAAAGAATCACACCCACCTGGAGAAGACACTGTAGATCTAGAATAAGAACATTTTCTTCATTTAATTTCTTCACATTTGTTCACAAAGTTTTACGAAAAAAAGGAGCGTGTTCAGACTTCTCTTTTGGAGCGTACAGCTTGGAGTGGGGGCAACTTGGTCCTCAATATCAAGAATGTCTTCTGTACTCTAAAAAAATGCACTGGAAACCTGTACGGGGGTGGACCTCCCCTGAAGATGAAGGCAGGATCCTACCAGCCCTCCCTCCCCGAGAGCTACAGCTTCTGCAGTGCTCCAGGGCCTGGTGGTGCAGACAGGGGCTAAATGCACAGAAGCAGTCCTTCACCTGCAGAAATAACTGAAACATCAGAGTCACTTCACTAGCAATAATTCTATTGGACATCCGAGAATCTCGCCGATTATTGCCTCAACCCATGAAACCTTCTTGCTAGAAATCCATTATGTGAAAGCTGCAAATCTACAGCACACATAGATTAACAATGAATCTAGAAGTCAGCTTTTTTTTTTTTTTTTTTTTTTTGTGGAGTTATAGAGCATTTTGACATTTGCCAAAGCTTTATTGTCAAGCCACGTGAAAGATGTTTTTGTCTATGCAGTCCCCTTAATACCCATGACATCAATGAGTTTTTTGATAACACCTGATAATAAATCAGTCTATCTTTCAACGTAACATCATTTATCCTGTTTCTAAAGGGAAATAATGCAAAAACATGAAAACAAATGAGCAACACTTCCCTGTAGAATTTCAATCTCATGCCTATGTACTACACGTTATACTGTTTAAAATCCATAACCATGTGTTTTTCCACCATGTCCTTGAATCATTCTGAGCTCAAGATGATGGCTGCTTGGCAAATGACGTAGCAATTTAATATTTATTTTTGTCCATATTGTTTAGAGATTCCATAGCTCCTTTACTGCACACCATAAAACTGTCTCAGCCATGGGGGCAGAGTGTTCCAGTGGTTGAAGGAATTAACGTTGGCTGCTGCTCCACTTTGCTTTGACGTTTTTATTATGATGGGGTGTGAATGATTACTTGTAATCCATTTTTTATAGAAGTATTTGGAAACAAAGGTTAAAAATTATTTGTCTTCCACACTTCTGGCACAAGTTTAGGAAAAAGTTTGCAAAAAAAATCAATCAGTAGAACTTGATACGAATGAACACCTTTTATTTGGAATAACTTGGAAATAAAAGGCCCACTTGTGGTAAACTTGGCCAGTAGATGTATTGCAAAATCTTCATTCTAAGCAATCATCTCATGTTAGTACATTGAATGTGTTCAGTGGAGGGAGCTCTCCAAGAGGGTAAATGACTGATTTTCAGTCTGACTGCCAAGCAAGCAAAATTATTAAAAATATTTTTTTTAAGTGCTATTATTTCTTTCCACAGAAATGCAAAAGAAGAAAAAACATTCTCTGGTGATTAAAATGTTCCACTAAAATAAAATTTTTCATTTTGGTGCTTATGCAAATAAATTGAATGTGTTACTTCACAAAATTAATGTAGGAAAAGCCAGCCTTTTACCCAACAACTTAGAGCTTTGAGCATTGAATGATATGTGGCAACTCAGAATCAAGTCCGTCTCTGCCAGAGAACACTTGAACCTGGAAGAGACTAATCACCATGCCATGACAGGGAAGGAGGACTTTATTCACCATCTTATATACATTAAATTGTTTCTAGTTCAGCAACCAGTGGTCACTTGTGCCTCCTCCTGAAAGAACAAATTAAAGAGGTATTTTCATGAGCTGTGAAACATACTGCTTACAGGTTTTAAGGTACAGCTGAAAAAAGGATGACTATGGTGTGTCCACCTCAAATAGCTTAATAGTGTGGGTCCTGAAATAGGAGAGCTTTTAGCTTGTGCCTATGAGTTCCCTGGCAGAAGGTGTTATGTTTCTGAGGGATTGCTAAAGCCACTGACTTTGAGTGTGTTCTGACCTGGGCTTTCTTTGGAGCTTTTCCACTTTGTACAAAATTAATTACGTATGTACTGAGAACACACAATGATTCTCCCATGTGATGAGTAGGAGATTTGTTGGAGCGGTAGAAATACCTGTGTTTAAACATGAGCTCTTGGGAAAGTAAGGTGTTCCTTCAACACACAGGACTACAATGCAACCAGCTACCGGGCCATTTTTGTCTGAGGCAGGGTTCAAGGATGGAAATAAACCTGATTTTCCCATAGCAGGTTGCCCATGTTATATAAAGGTCATATCATGCTGTCATCACCTTAAGTAAAAGTGCTATCATATACCAATGGTATGAATTCAACCGGTATTTGCAAAAAAACGCAGGCTGAATAAGCCCCACATTTTGTATCGTTTACAATTTTCTTAAAACATTACTACCTAAATGTGCTCCTGACTTAATCACAGAATCTCTTTTGCTATTTTATGATGATATCTGCACTTCAAATCAGTTTGCTGATTTTCTCATTTGCATCTTTGAATTTGTGTCAAATAACTTTCCTGTGGGTTGGAGAAGTGTTGAAGAAGATTGGATTGTGGGGGAGTCTGTCATGCTTGGTACACGGTAAGCTAATTCTCTGCTTTGACCACAATGTAGAGGAAAGCTGGAGCAATCCAGAAAAAATGAGGTATGTGTAACATTTGTAACACTCCTGATCCTATCTTCGGGTGAACTATATGTACCTTTCATACAGTGAGATCTTACAGACAGATCTGCCAAACTTTTCCACACAGTAAACATACAGACCTTGCTTAACTTTCCATTAATATGGGGTCACTAACACATACTGAAGGCTTATTATTTGTAGGAGTTCTCTATTTGTGGGTTGCTATCCTCAGAGACTTCCACCCTGCCCTCCAGGAGATGAGGCTGGGTGACAGTGCCTGATGCTGTTACAATACCTACCCACGAGCTCCCAACTTCCCCAAAACTAGTGCTAGCAAGGATTATGGTATATAATTAAATCTTGCGAGGTAGCAAGTCTATGGAGATTTAAATGGCTGGTGGACTAGGGGAAAGGACGGAAACGTCTCCTTTTAGTTTACCTCCCTCCCATACCTTTGCCTTAAAAAGTGATCTCACTGGGACCTGGCACCTGTCCCCTAGAGACATCACACCTTAGGGGGAGGTTGGAGGGACAGGTGCTAACCCCATCTTTTTGAGCAGATTGCAGCAGTCTAATAAGATCCACGACTCGCTAACCCCTTCCTGCCCGCCCCCCCCCCCCCCCCCATCCCACCCCCTGCACATTCATGCACATTCCTGCACATGGAGGAATTTTGCTAGGAAGGGGGAGGGCAAAGGCTGCACATACAATTGCTGTTTCTCTGCCGTGTACGCGAGCAGTGTCAGGGTATCATCACTGAGTTGGCAAGGAAAAGGGGAGAGAAGAAGTGAGAAGATGGAAGAGGGAAAATGGTAAGGAAGGCTAAGGGAACACACAACGTCAGGTGGGACCAGGCTGCGTACACTGGCCCAGACCCAAAACTAACACAGCAGTTAATGTAACACTGCACCAGTATTGGCACCTAATAATTTCGGTCTAATTTGAATGCATCTTGAATGAGGACAGTGTCATGATACTGCTCTATGGCTCCTCACTGATAAGTGACTCTCCCAGCTGATGGTCTTTTATCTCTTCTGTTGGCCGCCTTCACCTCATCCTGGGCCTGACACCTCTGTCTTATACTATTGAACAAAACATCACACTTCTCTATAGTAATATAAAGCACTGCAATAAATCCTCTAAAAAGAAACTTTGGGTTTTACTATCATATACTGAAAAATAGAATATTTTCCTCTCTCTCTCTCTAAACAGAGGCTGAATTCACCTTGCAGGAATTTTCTCAACTTCCCCCATTCAGTTCTTTGCAAGTACTCATTTGCAAGAGAGAATTTATGGGGTTGTCCCCTGCTCTCCTCTCTTAGGGTGGCACAAATTACCTGGGTCAAGGACGAGCGTTCCTTGTTTCCTCCTCATTCTTTGTCTGATGCACAGAATCATCCTTCCTTCTCTCTCCTTTAGAAGATGGACTCATCCTGGTTCCAGCTCTTCAGCTTGGGTATTTACGTGTGCAAC
The DNA here is from genome assembly GCF_023638135.1 of Falco biarmicus. Classification (NCBI taxonomy): domain Eukaryota; kingdom Metazoa; phylum Chordata; class Aves; order Falconiformes; family Falconidae; genus Falco; species Falco biarmicus. The sequence goes on from NC_079289.1 coordinate 54,757,294, forward strand.
AAACAACAATTAATTATAAAAGGTATTTATGGGGCCCACCCCAATCATGGCATTACAAAGAGCAATACCGCCCGCCAAAGAGTACCTTCTCTGACTTCCCACTACCAGGCAATTTGTGATTTCGGGGCTCGGAGCGGCTGGATCCGTGGTGAGGGGGAACTTTTAGGGGGCTGTGGGTGCTTCTCCTTCCTTCTGCCAGCAAACAGCGATCCACGCCAGGATTTGCTTTCTGCTCCCGTATTTCGGCGATGCAACGTGTAGCACGTTTCTGTGAGTGTGTGTGTGTGTGTGTGTGTGTGCGCGCGCGTGTGTCTCTCTCCCTCGCTGTGTCTGTCTCCAGAATTTCTCCCTGCCTGGCTCAGGAGGCTGCTCCAGCGCTGCGCGGAGCAGAGGTTTCCCCGGATCCCGTAAATACAGGCACACGCATCCAGTGCACCACACGCATGCACACGCAGACACACACACAGGCACACAGCCACGCACAGAGCCGCTGTCCAGTCCATCCCCACGCCGGCTGCTTTTCCCACCACCTCCAGCCTCGCAGAGGCGGCAGGCACAGCTCATCGCGCTGCCGCTGGCCCGGGACTCCGCTCGCAGCAACGCGCCCGCGGTTTCAGTCTTCACAACCTACAGCTAGATTTTTATCTCTTTTTTCCTTTTTATTTTCTTTCCCCTTTCCCTTTCCACTCCCCCCCTCCTTTTTTTTTTTTTTTTTTTTTTTTTTTGGCGGGGCTGCGAGAGCGCTTTGCATTTGGAGGAGCTGGGGGGCCAAGGCTGCCGCTCTCCTGCCCCCGCCGTGCGCGCATGTGTGTGTGTGCGCGCCCATCTCCCCCCCGCCTCTCAAAAGTTTGCCTCGGCGGCCGGGGGGCTCCCGTGCCGCCGCCCCCGCAGCCGGGGGGCGCGGCGGCGCGGCGGCGCGGCGGCGGCGCGGGACTTGCGCGCCGCGCCATGCCGGCGGCGCAGGGGGCTGCGCGGCGCTGCGCCCTGCCGGGGCTGCTGCTGCCGCTGCTCCTGCTGCTGCTGGCGTCCGAGGCCGCGGGGGCTGAGGGCAAGGCGCGGAGCTGCGGCGAGGTGCGGCAGGCGTACAGCGCCAAGGGCTTCAGCCTGGCCAGCGTACCCTACCAGGAGATCGCAGGTAGGGGCCGGGCGGCGCGGGGGGGGGGCGGCGGCGCGGGGCGGGGGGCGGCAGCGCGCACTCCCCGCGGAAGCGGGGCCGTGAATCGCCGCGTTGTCTGCGCGGCGCGGAGCGGCTCTGCCGGCCCCGGTGGCACCCGGTGGCTTCCCGGCGGGGCGCGCGTGGGCGCATAAATGATAAATAAACGTAAAAACTAAAGGGGGGATTAAGGGGGGGGGGGGGGGGAGTAACGGGGAAAAAGAGGGGGGCGCGGGCGAGGCTCAGCCGCGGCTGTGTTCGCCGGCAGAAACTTCTTGAGAGTTGCAACCGGGCTGCGAGAGGCAGCAAGCGGTTCCGCAGTGGCTGCCGCCCCCGCTGCCGCCGGGTGCGGGGGAGATAACTTTGCCCTCTGCCAGCGGGGACGGGGCGTAAGGGAGGCGGAGGAGGAGGAGGAGGAAGGCAGCCCGGCTGCCCTCCCGGACGCCGCCACCGCCGCGGCCCCGGGAGCGACGCGCCCCTGGGAAGGGGCCAGCGCAGCCGCGCACCCCCGGCCGGGCAGCTCGCCCCTTGTGGGCGCAGCCGGGCGGCTGCGCTGCAGCCCGAGTCGAGCAGAGGCATCGGCTGCTGGGGAGAGACACCCCCCCCCGCCGCCCCAACACCCCCGCCGCTCCGCCGCTCGAGACCCCAGCAGCCTGTGACTTAGCTCTTCCTTCTGCTGAAACATGCCTACAACAGGTTATATCTCATCTGCCTAGGAAGGTGTTGGGGTTGTTTTTTGTTGTAGTTATATTTTCCTGCTTTTCCCTTCAATGTTATCCCTGTTGCATCTTTGGGACTGACTGAATAAAAATATGTCCGGGGCAGATAATCCTTTAGCAGTCGGAGAGCACGACAGAAAGAGAGAAATGAAGGGGAAGGCATGAGCTCGGGCTGCTTAAATTGGGCTGCTTGAGCCCTCAAGGAAGATTTCTGCTTTGCCATTGGCACTTTGCTGTTAGGTGCTGCAGTTTGTAGAGTGAATTAGGTTTGCTTGCTTCCTTTTTAAAGTTGGAAGCAGTAGATTTATCTTCCTTGAGGTGAAATAAAGCAACAGTTTTTCACTGTGCAGTATTTAGCACTTTACAAGAGGAATGATAAATGTGGAAAATGTCAGGACAGCGAGGATGCTGTTCACAAAAATACGGGGAAGGTTCTTCCACGTTGCCAGTGCAGAGCAGACCAGACCTCTGCATAGCCACCTTGGTTCCTTCTGACACAGGTCTCGCCCGTGGCAGAAGAGTAAAGGACCTGTGGGTGTAACTGTTCCTCCACAGGCACCATTGTCCCTCAGGCTCACGGATTCTCTGGTCTTTCAGTGCTCTTTTTTTTTTTTTTTTTTTTTTTTTTTTAAAAAAAAAGATCTTCAGGTTGCTCAGCAGTTATATCAAATCATGGAATCTCTCCTATGAGCCACAGATCCTTTGAATATGCAGTCATGCTTTCCCTTTGCCCACTGTTACTCCATCTCTTTGAGACAGAGTGGTGGGATATGCCCTGTCCCATTTAAAAAAAATAAAAATCCTGTGAATTTCAGACTTCTAGTAACTTTTGATAAACACTTGTTGCTTTCAGCTCACAGAGAAGTTATGTTGTCTCATTTGTTTTCTGGATGTACAGTGCAAAATTGCTGGTGCAATTTGTAGGTAATCCCAGCATTTGCAAGTTTCTGCTAACATGTATCAGCACAGAAGGACTCCTAGTAGTTAAATATTTAACAGTAGTTCAGTCCAAAATTACTCTTCAGTTTCCTGCTAAGCTTTTAAAGTATAATATAATCTACTTTTATGGTTAAGAAGTATATGGTTTATGCACGTATGTGTTATTTTTTCTGAGCTTCTATTAAAAGTTGTGGGGTTTTTTTTTGTGTGGTTTATATGTCTTGTTGCTAGTTGGTGTATCAACTTTTGAGCAGTTCTGTGTGTAGCTATTCAAGTTACTCTGTTGTTGGAAGACTAGAATTGCTTTAAGGTATTTTTCGGAGTATGCTGCTCTTGTACAGTGCTGAGAGGTCGTGTAGTAACTGTTCATGCAGCATGTGCTCTTGTTAAAGTGAAAGCTGTGTATTTGCAACCCGGTGCAATGTTGGAAGTTTAACTAAAGCAATCAGTGTACACGTTTCACAGCATTTTTTTTTTCCTCAGTCTTTTTCCACCATACTGACTTGGTTAAGGAAGCAATTTGTTACTTTTGTGAAAGAAGTCTAGTCTGTCAAATGCCTTATGTTTTAAAGAGTTCAAACAACTTTAATTACAGTTGTATTTCTGAACAAATATTGTGTTTTCAAAAGATTGTGCATCAGTGGCTTGATAATATGATGGAAAATAGTAACACACAGTATGGTTTATGTATTCTGATTTAACAGTAGTCATATGTTTTCATTTGTCATTAGTTTAAAAGCTACTTTCTAGCTAGGACTCTTGAAACTTGATAAACTGAAGAGTCAGTGTGTATGTACTGATGCAAAGAGCTGAAGAATCCCTTTAGAGAGGCTATAGACACAGAGATACCCCTCTGCTGAATGGAGCTTTTTAGATAACTTCTGTAAAATTATTTGTACTGGCACTCATTTTTGAATGGAGAAGGTAGATGTTAGAGGTTTAAAAAGCTGTAGTTTTTGCACAGTAAGGCAAGCTTTTCCTACGGTATTTTGTGGCACGTGAAATGTGTTGAAGTTGGTGATAAGGTGATTACGGTTGTCTGCTATGCTTTTACAACAATGCTGAATTGTTCAATGTGATTTTATAGATGTTATTTGTAATCAGCCTGCTGTGTCTGATATCTTGTCTGACCACCAAATTGTGGTGCTGTGGCCTACATTGGAGTAAGTATATAAAGCTGATTTCCAACACAGGTTGTCAGAGTAAGCCCTCAGTGAGGGAACTTTGCCTGGGAATGAAAGGAGGAAGAAAATTTGAAGTATACATAATATGCTGCTATGGGCTTGATTCTGTGCATCAGTCACATGCAGGGTGGGTAGCAGTAGCTTGTGGTGTAGCTGGGCTATCCGTGCAAAATCTGCCCTCTCACAGAGCTGCTGTGGTGTGTCCTGCACGTGAGGAGGAGTTGAGCTGTCAGACTCACGCCGCTGTGACCCAGCATTCACAAGCACCGAGTGGAGCTTCTGAGGACTTTCTAGGAAATGTTTTGCTGTAGGAAAATCTGTCATCTGAAAGTCAATACAAAAGAGAAAAATCACAGCACATATCTGTTAGCAATACTTGTGTAACTCCAACCATGATTTCAAAAACTTACAGCATCATAGGGGAAGCCATGAAAATGAAACATCAAAGCTAAAGGTGGAACATGTCCTTGTCTCAGTTTTCTGAGTGAAACTGAATGTCTGGCTGTTTAAAAATAATGGGTGTGTTTGATTTGTGCCTTTCCACTTCCAGGTGATCTAGAGATTTTGAAAGGTGAAGGGTGTGCATTTTTTATGGGTTGTGGTTTTGTTTGGGTTTGTTGCTTTTTTATTTTTTTATTTTTTTGCTAGATACTGAATAATAGTGTATTTAGAGAAAGACTAGAAGTGTCCTGGTAAAGCATCCAACTGTAAAGATTTTTAATTTTAAATACTGCGTAAGAAGTTAGTGAGCTTTGTTCTCCTGAGCAGATGATAAATGGGGTGAGATTCTGGCAACACAGAGACACCATAGTGAAAGTAACTGAAATGAAAGCAGAAGCAAACCCTTCATTTTGAAGGTCAGGAGTCACTTGAAATTGTGCTTTGATGAATGGGCTTCATACTGCCATAATACAGAGGCGTTGACTGAAGAAAGCTAGCAAACATAACACAGTTGCTTGTAGCTCTAAAGTGGTAATAATAATAATAAAAATAAACTCAGCAGTCACTCATGCAATTGAGCTATTAGGCCATGTCAGATGTTCCCAAGGTGCCCTTTTGGAATGTTTTGCTTTCCTGTAAGTAGCTCTAAAATGTAATGATAGGTTGACAGGAGAACAGCAGAAAATCCTCCTAACCGAGGAGTTGTATCAAAGCAGTTGCTAATTAATGCCATCTTCTACTGTTTCTCTGCGGCTGTCACAGAGAGTTGTGTGAAGATAGTGGCTGTAGACCAGGAGGCAAATGGGGATTCACAGGCACTTTTTGTCTTTGTCTTTGGAGTGTAAAAAAAGGAATAGCCTTACTGCAATCAGTAATATAATCAACTCAAATTTGTGAAATCTGAGTTGGGTCATTAGAGATTAATTCACTCCTGACCTCAGTGACAACAATGAAGATGGACATGGAATTTCATGTAAACTTTGTACTTTTCTTGTTTTAGCGCTGTTGTAGTGGTATCATCCACATTGTGTATGACTGCTTCTCACCTCTGTGTGTGATTTCAGTAACTGCAGCTTCAGGAGGCTTTCTGGTCACCTCCCCTTATGGCCTCCCTTGTTTTCCTGTTGTGAGTGAATGGTGTGTGCTAATAAACCAGTATGTGCATTTAGCTAGGAGGAAGTACAGCTTTCCTGAGACCTGGCTTTGCTGTCACTTGTACATACTTACTGGTTTGTATGTGACTGATGCCATTAGAGGGAACACAACTTAGGGTACGTACATCTAAACCTAAAGGTGCTCTTTGTAAGATGAGGGCCTTTAGAGAAGAAATAGCATGTTTTTAACACTTATAAATGAGTAATTTTTGACTGAGAGTTTTAAATCTCAGCATCTGGAGTTTTCCAGTGTGACTTCCTGATGGTAGAGTATCTTGGAAAGAGGGACTTCAAAATAGAAAAGGCAATATGCTTTAATAATTAGTGTAATGATGAATTTCAGTGTATTGCACTCAAATAATCTTTTTCTTTCTGTTGTCAGTCTGATTTGTAATCAAAAAAACAAACCTAAAGCTATAAGGTTTTCTATATTCCTAAGTGCTAATGTGTTAAACTTGTTATTTCATCATATGCTATTGTGAAATTCTCCTGAGATTAGGTGGTGTTCAGACACCAGAGAGGTCAAGCACTATGTTAAAAGCTCAGGCCATTCTTTTTATATTACTGCAATAAAGAATATATTCATTTCATTTATATTACCACTTGGCTCTCATAAAAGGTCAGTTTCAGCTGAATGTACAATTACTTGCAAATGGCAAATCTTGTAACAAGTGATCAACAATAAAAGCTTTTCTGGGTAATTTGTCTTTAAAATTACCACCTGCCATTTCTTTTGAATGACTTGAGCATCTTGCAGTATCACTCAGAGATCTTCATGTTATTCCCCACAATACATGTAAGAAAACTATGCATACTAATCTTCCTTTCTGCTTAGTAAAGTAAAAATGCATAATTACATTAAAGTTTCTAGTTGAAATAACAAGCTTGGTGCTTAAAACTCCATTACGGTATCAAAGTATCAGCACTCCCATTACTAGCAAAATGAAATTACATTTTCAGTGAACTATGACTGTATGCTCCCCTTCGTACCTGGTTAATGGGTGCTGCCTCCCTGGGAAGGGAACCTTCATCCCCATGGTTTCAACTGTTCATACTAGCAGGCGTAATTATTTTAGCAGCTTAAATATGTATAAAAGAATTAACACTTCTCTACAAATTTCTAAGAACAGCGTATAAAGCTTGGTGTTTAAAGACAGACTAGTTCTTTTGCTAAAGAGAGAGAATACATTACAAGATGCAAAAGGAATTTAAAATGTGCTGCAGATGGCAGGAAAACATATGCCTGGTAAAATTCTTATCACTTTATTCCTCTGTATGTAAAAACAGTCTGAAACCTACTGAAACTAAGGTTTGCTTTCATCACTGTTGATTGCTCCGGAGCCCCTGCGCGCTTCCAAAAAAATAATCTTCCCTATTAAGAAATTTTTTTAGCTCTCAATACAGGAGGCTGACACAAAGACCACCAGCTCTCTCTGATGAGCTTCTTTCGGTTAACGTGACCTTTTCCTTCCCGCAAAGTGAAGCAGTGGCAGTTTATTCTGTGGAGCGATTGCAAAGCACAGCGGACGCGCAGCGTTTGAAGCAGGTGCTGCGGCAGAGGCGGCGGCGCTCCCGTGGAATGCAAGGGCGGCTGCGATTCGGGCCCTGCCGCCACGCCTGGCGGAGCGAGTCTCCGCCGAGCAGTCAGGGGTTATTAATCACGCTGGAAGGGTCCGTGTCCCGCCAGCCCGCTGTAGAAAGCTGGGTGCCCAGGAGGAGGCTCTACAGCACAGCGCCAGCCCGGTGATGGAGACCCACCGGCTGCCTGGCCTGGCCTTGGTTTTCAGGGCTCAGGACAGGGACTGCTTTCCCTCCGTTACAAAGAAGCAGCAAGGGCTGATGCTTCTCATGCAAACAACAAATTGCTCTCCCGCTCGTCTAGCCTGTGAGGTCTGTCACCTTGCACTTCTAATGGCCTTTTAACTGCATCTCCAGCTGAGCAGCAGATGTAAAGGGTACAGGCATCTCGAGCTGGGTTGTTGTGGTTTTTTGTTTTTTTTTTTTTCCCTCATCCCAAAAGAAGCATTTCTACAGGTGCTTGACTAACAATGGAGCCTCGGACCTGCTCACTGACCTGTTGGGTTTAAAATAGCAGGGCAAATCTCCTGAAATAGGTGGAAGTCTTGACTGCTTTTAACAGGTGCCTTGTAGGGCTGTTAATTAAACGAGGCATGCTTACAGAGTAACACAGTCGTATCTGTGCGTGTGCATGTATGTGCGTGCAGGGGTAAAATTGTGGCTTTTACGTAGAGCGAATTCAAAGTCACATTTAAGCACTGAAAGAGCTAGGGAAGCTGCACATTACTGCGATGGGTATTTGCAAACCAGGCTGAAACTTTGTTTTATGGGCCCCATCTGAAAAACACATGTGCAAACACACATGAATGCAAACATATGCACAATAAAAAACTACGCAGGGCTCAGTTCATATATGTCAGGAAGATCAAAAGCTAAGTCAGGCACACTAATCCTACTGTTTGGGGAGTCCAATTAGTTCAAGCCTGATGCTTGACTAAGCAGTAGGTAATATAACCTGCCCTCTAAGTCAAAAGCTAGACCTCTCTGTTGCCAGAAACAGATTCTTTGTCTGTCTCTGTAGCTGTAGCTCTGGCCATGTCTGTGGTGGTAGCCACATGTTTCTCTGGTATTCTTTTGCCACATCCCTCTGACTTGTGTGTTGAGGTTCTAACATACTGGAGACTACAGGGACACACACCTGACTTTTGTCTGAGTTTGTCTTGGAGGGAAGTCAACACACGGGATGAGGCTTTTGCACATTTGGGTATCAGACTGTAATATGGTATAGTGTGAGGACGTACATGGATACTGCTGTGGTTGTGACAATATGGACGTATGTAGAAGTGCTCCAGATCTGGCAAAATACCATCTGTGAATGCCTCGTTACAGTTCTTACGTCATATGTCTGTGATTCGTTTTTGAGTTATGGTATCCCTTATGACTTTGGAGTTTTGCTTCAGGAGCCTATCTATAAGCAGTAATTAATACAGAAAACTAAATTGGCTTTCTTAAACAGAATTCTTTTTTAAGAAGCGGAGCATAACATTAGGGAAAGGATCTTTCCGTGCAGTCATCCTACCAGAAGTCTGACAATGCTAACTGATGGGCACAGCCAGGGTGGCTCCTGTCAGGTCCTGTGTACATTTCTTGTAGGTTCTTTTTAGTTCAACATTAAGTTTCCTGTTTTCAGGAAATGTTTCTTTTTGAGCTACTCTTATGTAAATTTCATTTTTCTGGTGATATCAAGTACAGAGGTAACATTTTGGATGAAGTGTTGATATTTGTGGTAGCAGCATTTGAACCCAGAACAACCATTTCTCTTGCCCAGTAGACGCTACATTGATTTGTGTTTTGGTTTTCGTTAGTCTTTTGTGAAGGCAGCAGTGTGTGGCTTTAGAGTCCAAATACGCAGCTCTAGGTAGAAGTAGTGAGGCTAGCAAAAACCTGACCCAAAGAACCAGAGAGAGAACAGAGTAGGATGAATTGTTGGAGAAGGGACTGTTACTGGAAGATGCATGAAGCATGAATGGAGTACTTCTATCATTGCTTGAGTCACTTGGCATTCATTGTGTTAGGTATTAAGATCTTTCACTTAGTTAAAGCCCTGTGAGAATGGAAAAAGAGTGGGAGAGTGCTTTCATCCTTTCATACAAGGATTTGGATGAATAGGATGCAAAGGAGGGAGGGAGCAGAGGTGCTCCATTTCTTTATTTTGTTTGTTTGTTTGGTGTGTGTTTGTTGTTTTTTTTTAGTGCCCCACTTGGTCTTAGTCTGTACAGTCTGTAGATTTCTCCTTTTCCTCACTGTCGAAGTGGTTAAACATCTCATCTCAAACAGATTGTGGTAACCTGACCGATCACGCTCTGAAATGGAAAAAGTTCTAATCAAGATGTATTGGCATTTCTATTGTTGAATGGTTCCTTCAGAGCTTGTTGCTCTGCTAAGTGGGCAGTTCTCAATAATTCAAGCTCAGTATCTAATTGTCTCATTCCAGAGGGAACAATGCAGCTGGTTCTGTCTCTCATCTTAACTTTACATAACTGTGCTGCATAACCTGAGGAATTGGACTATGACTTTCTGGGTTATACTTCTGTAAAACCTAAAAAAAGTTGTAAAAGGGTTGGCTCCAGACTACTGAAGTATGTTTTCATTTGCACCTCACCCCATTGCATGGCAGTTGGATGTCAGCAAAGCTGTGTGTTCCCTGTTCCTGCCTCTGACTGCTTCCCTTGCATCAGGTGCAGCTGTCTGACATGCTGACTCAACTAGCAAGCTGATCTGATAGCTAACCCACCAAAAAAGGTCTTCAACTTGCTCCCACATACTCTCTTCAGTATGTGCTTGAAGTCATGATGAGAAAGTGGGGCTCACCATTTGATGGTGGCTTTCAGGGACACGGGTTAAATTATCATGAAAGTGCAAGTGGAAGACTGTCCCTCTTCTTCATATGACAGTAAAATGCAATGCAGCAGTAGTACAGTACTTTTACAGTATAATTGAGAAGAAGCTACAAGCAGCTGAGCATTCTTGGCTATTATCCTCACTTTTGCATTTGACTTTCTAACTGCATCACCAAAATCTGACAAATCATACTAGCAAAGTCATCTGTTCTCCAAAACTGGAGGAGCTGAACATCTGCCTGGGTTGAGGCATCATCCGGAGTGCTCCGCTACCTTAGGGAAGCTCTCTGCGTGTTACCATGTTGATGTGTGATAGCTAGTGTGGTCAGTTTAGTGGGTGTCTGCTGATTTTATGGCACATTGAAATTTGGGGTTTATGAGGCAAATGGATCGGATTATTAGACCACAGGTTTATATACTGCTATTTATTGTTGTTTTCATGTTTTAAATCTTTTCTGCACCTGAGTGTACCCATTCCCAACTATATGATACATAGGGATACAGCTTTGACATATAAACTAAAATTGTACTTGAAGTGCTGAAATACTAATCGTTAAAAGCAGTGGCAGGATGCTTCTTTGCATCTTGTAAGTACCCAGTTGTCAGTCAGCAAACTTTAGAAGCAGTTGCAGAATTTTTTAATGTAATAATTTCTGAGTACCCTCATTTTTCAATGTGAGCTCATCCCTAAGAAGCTTAAACAATGCAGTGACAAATCAAAGGCAAGAGTGTATGAGCACGCAATGTCCGGTGGCTAAACCTGATGTGGTTTTGATCTTTTCTCTTAAACTGACAGTATTCCACAGAGAAAGGAGCTGTGAGTGCAAACAGTGACTGCATCTCATTTAGTTACACAAAATTGATTCACAGTAAAAGCACATAATATAAATATTTATTTCTCTGATATTAGCTTTTGGCTTTACAACTTTAACATATAAGATAATACTGCATAAAAGCAATTTAGATTCCTGGGATGAAAATAGCTATATATCATTTTGTCTGTCAGCATTATCTGTGTGGTAGAGAAATACGAAAAATCCCTCTCGATCTGTTTCTGACTCGGATCATATTCTCTTTAACCATTACAGTTTAACAAATTTACAGTATTCTTATCTGGTCCAAACTTTCTGTAGCATGCATGTATTTAAAGCTGTTTCAAACATGTAAAAGAGGATGCCAAAGTAAAAACTTTCTTAATAAAATCTTCTCTCTTATTTTGTGAAGTAGTCTATCCTCTGCTAGCAGTCCAGCTGCAAAAAACATGCAGGGAAGACACATCATGCTAATCAAAATTACAAAATAGGTTTTGTTGGCTCAACAGAGGTTTAGGTGTTTATGAGCAGAAAATCAAAATCTAATTTAAAAATGAAGGTATTTAAAAGGATGGTGCAGGGGAAGTTTATTTATTGAATTGGTGAAAAGCCAGGAGCAATATTCCTTGGCCGCTGCTGTTCCAAGGTGGTCTGCCATGCTGGCTATGGGCTGGCAATGAGCACTGTTAATTGAATACCTGGAACGTAACTAAAATGCATTGATTAAATACAAACACCTGTCTTTGCAATGTAGCATGGCTGATGAAGTGAAAGGGCTCCCAGAAACAGCTTCCTGAAATTGAATGCTGAAATAGTGATTAGCTTGTTCTTAAAGCTGATCTTCAGAAGGCCTGTACTGTTCTTTGAATGAAAACTCCAAAGCCTCTTTCTTCTTTAATTACTGAGACAGCATACTAAAAGCCATATATGAATTGACTGCAATCAGATTGGCTGTAGGGCACGTGTACACGTCTGTTTCTCATTTTTTGAGTTAAAGACCCTCAAACCTGATTTCTGCCTATCTCTATTGAATGCAGTTGATGGCAGGATTTGATTGAGCATTAATTACATTTTTTTTTACAAAAGTAAGTAAAGCTGTAAACAATCAAAATTACAGTTTAATTGTGTGAAGCACTGAAGAAGTACGAAGAAGAGACAGTCCTGTCTGCAAAGAGCAGCCATTTTATATTTATGGTAGCATTTCTTCACGAGGCTTACACAATCGTGATGTCACAGTTACGTACATATTGTTTAAACCTTTTTCTATTAAGTAAACAACAAATGTAAATACGCAGCTTAATTTTTTAATTGTCCTTTTAAAGGACACCAGCTTCATATCCTGCTGAGATTACTACAATAATTGATGGATCCTTTGTGGAAGCATCTTTGTACCTTGTTAATTAGTAATTTAGATCTGAGTTTGCTTTTTAAAGCAGCTCCAGCTGGACACTGTAAATCATTGTCTAGAGCACAGTCTATACTCGGTACAGAACCTGGCCAAGCCACAAACTCTTTGCACCTAGTATACCAAAATCTGGTTGCTGGTGAATACTTGAACACATTAATACTGATCATCGCGCAAGTGGAGCTTTTCCAGATCTGATGAATGGATTTAAATTGCTTTTCTTTCATGATTTGCCCAAGAGACTAATGACTTCTCTTCAACTGAGAAGAATGCACAGAGGTATTATGTCCACAGTGTGGACATACACATGTATACATTTATATACCTACGAACCTGAACAGCCCCATACATTTAAGAAGTCTGCTGAAATTGTGTCATACCCTGGACAGATTTTTTTCAAGGTATATTATAACACTGTGAATAATTTTTAGATTGTAAGTGAGGTCCAATTTTACTATTTCTATTTGCATAGTTCTTCCTTCCATTGTTAGTTTTTGCTTCTTTGAGTATTCTATAGTAATTTCTATTATTCTGGTGACAGGATGTTTATTGCTGTTATCTTGATGCCTAATGGACCTCTCAAGCTAAATCTACTTTATCAGAAGAGGAAACTGCATAATTTCCCAGTCCTTTTTAGCTCAAACACCAGCAAAAGTCAAACTCAGGATGAAGAAAATTCTATATTCAGTAGCAGGTTCATCTAGATTTTAGTCTGTAATGCTGAACAAATGTGATGCAGATCCATAAACTTCAGCTGGGCTGAAGAATCATACATGTAACTTTGCTATTGATTTATATACTTTTAGGTTATTTTTTGTAGTCCTTTCAACATCATTACTACAGTTATTGTACAGCACAGACAATAAACCTTTCTAGAAAGACTAATGGAGTTGGCAAATTAGGTTCATCATCATTTTAATGGTTGATACATAAGTGCTAATTTTTTTGTTCCATTCTGTGGCTTGCCTGATGTTGGGAGCTGATCAAACTGTTGCATGCAGTGACTGCTCAGATGAGTCATGTGGAAAGGACTGATGTAGAAGAATAAAACTTCTCAAAGTGGTACTTAGAGTTTCTGTATCTTTGTGTTAATTCAGTATAGAGATACAATCTTAATTAGTTTAAATCAGCAAGTATGAGATGAGCTATTTACAATTTTCAACAATAAGCATCTTGGGAAAATGATAATAACAGCTAGCAGCCACATTTTCTGACTAAATAGATATTTGTATTTTCAACCTTCTCATATGAAAGGCAAAACTGTAAAAATTACTAATATTTATTCCACAAATATTTGTCTCATTTTTATTTCACCCTGCTGTGATCTGCAAGTGCTAAACATTTGGACCCCCTTGGAGGAAAGCTACTTGTGAAGTTGTGTTTAGATGTAGCAGGAACTTAGTATTCAAACAAATTTTTGTTGAAGAACCATCTTGGTAGGTTAATTTTACAAGAGAGCTTCATGCAGGCCTTTCAACAGCAAGGACTTAATTTGCAAAGGCAAGCAATATTCAGAATATTTTCTCAGTTACTTATGGAGAACTAATCTTCCTTTTATTTCTAAATCATTCGTTTCTGTTCTGCCCAGAATATTTGATGTTTATGCTACACAGACACATACGTACCTCCTCCACATTTCAAAAGAGCAAAAAATAACAGATAATTCATCTTTTAATATTGTGCATGCTGGAATACTTACTGCTTTCAAACAGAGTTAGGCCATCACTGTATTTACTGATACAGCCCGTTGTTTTTAGACAGCTTCCTGCCTTGCAGGATAAAGTTTTCATATAGGTGCCTAAGGCTACAGGATACAATGCACAAGAAGAGTTAGTCACAGTGAATCTAACCTGGGAGAAAAATCCTGTGAGTGATGCTGATGAGTGAGGGAATTGAGTCCTCATTCCTTGCCTTTTGGGAGAACATCTTCAAGGCCCTTTTTGGAGGGATGCATGCGATCTTCCCTTTAGAAGCAATTCCACTGTGCATAAATACTAGCATGGCTTAATACTACGCCAGAGAGGGTGTTTGTTGTTGTGTCTGTGTGTTAGCACATTGGAGGACACTGTTTTGAAAGAGCTGAACTTCTGTCCAGCTCCAGTCCAAGGAATGCATAAATATTTTTGTGTAAGGTGGCTACTGGAAAACAGACTTGACACCAGCATCCCGGATCTGTAGTCCCTCTGTGAGGTCCTCGAGGGCAGGCGTCACTCAGCTAGGTAGTTTCTTCACTGTGGTTCTTCCCAAGAAATAATTATTGCATGCAAAGCAGAAGTATGGTAATAGAAAAGATGGAGACAGGTTGCTAAGATTATTTTTCTTTGCCAAGGACAACCCTGTCTATGATAAACCTATTTAAACATAACATAGCTTCGAAGTAGACTGGCATTGATATTCAGTCTTGAAGCTTTTCTTAATAAAAAAGCTTAACCAACTTTAAAATTGGTCAGCATAGAAGGATTTTTTTCCTTTTTTTCCCTCTTGAGGAATATTTTTTTTTAAAAAATGATTTTATTCCTGTGCTGATAATGTTATTTAAATTATTACTAATCAAATACTGGATTGCAAGCAGTCAGCAATAATCCAGAAGATGTTTGACAAACGCTTTGGTTTATGGCATAATTTTCCAAGGAATTTGATGTGAAACTCATTGCTTGGGCTGTTAGATCCTAAATTAGACAAAGTAGAATGAATTACGTGTTCCTGTCACCTCGTATTGATTTGTCAGTAGTGGTGGCAAGCCTTTTTTTTCCCCTTTTTATTTTTTTTATTTTTATTTTTTAAGTACTGTGAAAGAACAAACCACAGTGGAAACAAGCATCTACGCCTTGAAGTGTGAGGTTCTGTAGGGACCAGTTTGGATTAACATGGTTCCCAGTGTAGGTGGCTGCTGGTGCTTTGGCTCGTGGATACCCAGGTAAGACCCAGTCCCTTTTCACAGAATCACAGAATCGCAGAATGGTCGGAGTTGGAAGGGCCCTCTGGAGATAATCTTGTCCAACCCCCTGCTAGAGCAGGGTCACCTAGAGCAGGTTGCACGTCCAGGCAAGTTTCGAATGTCTCCAGAGAAGGAGACTCCACAACCTCTCTGGGCAGCCTGTTCCAGTGCTCTGTTACCCTCAGAGAAAAGAGTTTCCTCATATTCAGAAGGGATTCCTTGTGTTTCAGTTTGTGCCTGTTGCCCCTTGTCCTGGTGCTGGGCACCACCGAAAAGAGCCTGGCCCCATCCTCCTGACAGTCACCCTTAAGATATTTGTATGTGTTGGTAAGATCCCCTCTCAGCCTTCTCCAGGCAAACTGACCCAGCTCTCCCAGCCTTTCTTCATACGAGACATGCTCCATTCCCCTCCTAATCATCTTCGATAGCCTACCACTGGATCCTCTCCAATAGTTCCCTCCCTCCCATGAACTGGGGAACCCAGAACTGGGCACAGTTTCAATACATCAGTTTTGCTCCAAGCAAGAGTAGGGGCTGGGAAGTTCTGTATTGCCTGTTCCCACTGGGCAGGAGCCTCAGAAAGTGATGCTGAGTTAGCGTGACAGCCTACACAGAAATATTTCCACACAGAGAACACACTGCAAGAGAGAGTCTTTTGTGAAAAATCAGTAGGTGTAACTATTGGAAGTTCACATGATTAATATTAAAGATGATTTTTTTAGGTGGGTTATAGTTCTAGAAATGGGTTGATTCTTCCTCAAACGTGCAAAAACCAGACAGCATTCTTGGTAAATGTTCTTATTTTCCTGTTAGTGGGAGTGGGTGGTGGTGATGAGTGGTTCCTCATAGACCCCTCCAAAGGGTTTAATGTTTTGCATCCTATAAAAAGGCTGTTTTAAGAATTATACTATATAAACAAACAAAAAATATTTCATGGAGAGTCATCAGCAGAAATCTTAGTGTCATTTGCTGAAGATGAAGCTGTTCCCCTTCTAAGGTGTTCCACTAAGGTTAAGGTAGAAGAAAGAGGGTCTTAACATCCTGTGGGTTCTGTCTGTTTCCACTAGAAGTTTTATTTGTCTTCTGAGCCTAGATACAAACTCGGCAGTGGGAATAACAGCAGCTTTAAAATTTTCTACTAGGGAAATTGCTTGACTTCAGAAGCACCACAGAAGGTTGCAAAGGTATTGCTGGCCAACAGGCATGAAATAATTTGATATAAAACTGAGTTTTAATTCGCTGTTGGAAACCACCAGGATAATGACTCAGTTTCATAAAAAAAATAGGTTCATTATTTTTTAATTGGGCTGCTTTTCAACGAATCCAGGGGCTGCTCATCAAAATGCAAGAGGTGTTCCAAATATCACAAAGTTTAAGGAAATTAATTTCTGATTAATTTTATATACCTGACATGATGAATCTATCACTTGTACACTGTTGACCTTCACTAGTGAATATTCTTGCATCTTCCAGTGTCTTCTCTTGTGAAAACTAACACAAATATCAATTTAAGCAGTATATAAATATGAACTGAAGTACTTAAAATGAAACTTCAGCAAGACCAGAAACATTTTGGCAGAATTATTTCAGGGAATAGTTAAAATCAGTGAGAACAGCTTTGCTTTGTGATTAACACTGTTATATTATTCATTCAGACATCATATTCATTCAGGATTTATACAGCAATTTTCAGAGGTGCTTTGTAAAAATAAAATGAGAAAAGCAATGAAAGACATAGAACTAATAATACATTTGATGTTCAGAGAAAACAGGTTGCAGGGTGAGCTGGGAGGCCTGGGATACATCTACATTCAGCGTGCTGCAGAACTGGGATGGAGGCAGATGTAGAAACTAAAGCAGCATTTCTCATGCAGTTACATGATACAGCCATGACTGAGGAGGTAGATATTTGGTCAGATGCTGATGGGTGGGCTTACAAGGCTTTCTGAGATTGTCTAGGGTTTTTTTTTTTGTTTGGCTGGTTTTGGTTGGTTTGTTTTTTTTTTTTTTTTGCTTTTACTTTAAATATGAATTCTCTCCTTATTGCTATCAATCCCAAAAATACAACTGGAATCAAACCTCCCTTACTGAGAATTATGTAGTCATTTGATAGGAGCTTGGTTAATACTAAACTCAAAAATGAACATGACACTTCAGTCAAAGATATGTGATAATGTGTTCCTGAGTAACTAACAACTGCATCAGTCCTGTGTGATGTCTTTCTGAAAGTTCCTCTCCTTAATCTCTTCCCTTTCTCTTCTTTTGGTCCTTCCCTAAACATCCCATAAGTTTTCAACATCTCCACAGCCCACTTAGCACATCTCAAAAATTTTGGAAGAGTCTGAAAATGCTCTTCCCTCTGCAGCAAACCTATAAGGAATATTTTACTTCTCTAGACAATACCCTGTTTCATATGCACAGCATTCTGGGGAAGGAGTTTCTTTCTTTGACTTATTTTTGGTTTCATACTAGATAGAACAATCTCATCAAGAAGTCATTCTCCTCGGGCAGTCAGGAGTAGCTGACTGTGTCCTCTGGGTTTCACCAACTAGGTTAGTTACTAGAATTCCTCCACCTATGTTGTTTCCTTGGTTCTTCTCAGGAGTTAGCATTTGATTTGTGTTGCCTTTATTATAAAGATAACCTGACAGCAAATATTCAGCATTTTTCTCCATGTCACTTTGTTCCTGGTAACTTAGTCTACTAATGGTTTGTTGGGTTTTGGCCCCCCTGCTCCCCTTTTTCAAATTATCTTAATATTTTGCTTCTGCAACTCCAAACTGTAGTTTTATCTGCCAGTTACTCAAAAGAGGTATCATTAAATGTGGTCTTCTTACATTCGTGATTTAGCCTCCTTACAGTGCATTTTCTGTCAGCATCTTTTGGGAGTACTTTCTTACCTTGTCAGACACACGCCTGGTTTCATCTGTGTTTCAGACATCATGGGGATACGGTCTGTCATTGCAGCTCCTCCTGACTGGTGGGTATGCTACTGGTTTTTACCAAAGCCTGTCAACAAAAAGTCTTTTGGATTTTTGTATGGCCAGGACTTCTTTCTTTGTTCAGAATTTTCTTTCCTGAACTATTTATTTTTGGAGATTTTAATTATTTGCTCTATAGATAAACCAATATGTAAGAAACTTCTTATTCTTGGGGATACAGAGAGGAGTCCCTTCAGTCTGTAGAGAAACAAAGCTTTGAGGAGCAAGAACATGAGGCACACAAATTTGCTTTCGCAGAGCTATGTGAAAGTAGAGGAATCAAAGTCCGCAATATTTACTGGAACAAAAGAAGCAATAACTAAAGTAATGTTTTGTAATTTTAGTGCATGTGTATTACTAGAGCAGTTTTGCTTAACTTCTGACAGTACCAGAATCTTGTTCACAAGCTCTGATATTACATCTGTAATTAGTTCCTTTTCTATTCTTAGACCGTGACACTTAAATCCAGGGAGTTCCCATCTTTTTTCAAAAGGGATATGAAAACTACTAGCCGTCTCTCCACATTCCTTTCACAGCAGAGGTCCTAGGAGTTATGTGCTGGAATCCTCATGTACCCACAAAAGCTGCAGAGGCAGCCTTTGTGAGCCAGCAGAAGTGGCAGCTCTATGAGGAATACAGGTAGGAGATGACAATGTAGGAGATACAGGTAGGATAAACCCTGGCTGTAACAGGCTTCCCTGGTTCCTCATGTCTGGGTGTCTCTACTCCAGGCACCAGTGCCCTGCAGCCCGCTTGCAAATGATGTGGCACGGCTCATGTAGGGATGTCCCAACTGAACTGCAGCTCAGGAGCCCTAGGCTGGCCAACCTGCCATGCATACATGGGTGTGTTTCTGAACATCATAGAATGTCAGGAATTTAACCTTAAAAATGCTCTTAACCACTCCTGTGCAGAATATATTTTACTTATATTGACTAACAGCACCTCTCGCCTTATGCAGTAGTTTGATTGTGTGTGCAGAATAATGCTGTGCGGAGTAGAAGAGGCTGTTAGAATCGGTCTGAATTCGGATAGGACATGACATCAGATGAAGATGTTAGGAATGAGAGGTTTATTACATTTTTTCCCCTTGTATTTGAAGGAGGGAGAAGTATTAATAGCAAACAGCAGTACAGATGTATTTTTATTTCTCAATCATCAACACTTTGGGAAGAATGCAGAGGAAGGAGAAAACAAGAGAAAAGCAGTAGCAAGACAGAAGTGGCGGGATATGTTGAACTGGCACTGTCTTTCCCATTCTGCTGTAATCAGAAAAGTCAAAATCCACTTCAGAATGCAGGAATAAAAACTGACAGTCTGCTAGACTGAAGTCTGACATAATTGCTGTGAAAATAAGCTAGCTCCAAGCACAACACTGTTCATCTACACTTACCATGATGTTGGCTTTTAAGATACAAAGTGTGATACTGTATTTGGGGAGTGGAAAATTAATTTTTTTATCAGCATGGCAATTTTTAATGCCATTATTTCATAATTACACCACCATGCTTAGAACAAAGACTTCTAGTATTGCCAATATCTTTTTTCATCCTGTTGAATAACACTGAAAAGTAATCAGCAAAATGAAATCAAAACGTAAAATCAATATGAAGTTGCGAAAGCTTTAACTGTTTTGTCTTAAACAGACATAAGCTTTGAAAAAAGCTTCATTTAAAAAAATAAAAAAGTGTAAATTCTCTTTTTTTATTACCAAACAGAAAACGTGGAGCTTCTGACCCAAAGGAGACAGTTTCAGAATAATGCATGAAGTAAGCTGTTGCTACCTAAAAGTGTGGAACACCAAAGGCAGGTGCAACCTCAGTGTAGATCAGGACTGTGCGAGCACATAGTCGGTGGCACCAGAGGGCTAACTGATCTGCTTACTGCTACTTTAATCTCCCCTCCTGGCTTGCAGATGGCCAACAGGCATGAACTTTGCTGACATTCTTTTGTGGTTTTAGTAACAGTGATCAAATTCAAATTTTAGGAGAGAAACACCAAAACAGGTTTGTTTGTTTTTTTTTTAGATTGTGTGGGAAAAAATATAATTAGCATGGTAGCATATTTTTATATATATATATCAGTATTTATAACCAGAACCCATGTGATGTGAAAAGCATTGCATCAGCAAAATTATTCTTACATTATATTCTGGGGTTAACATTAAATAGTGGTGGTATTCCACACCACCTTGTTTACCTGTGACTGATTTGCCTTTATATCATGATGTAAGAAACACATGATCAAGGTACAGCTATTTTACTAACTGAGGTAGGCAGAGCAGCGTGGAGTTCTGCTTTTTGGCATGATGCTATATATCTGTAGAGCAAGAAGACAAATTATTTAAAAATGAAAAATCCACTTGCTCATTCCTTGCAGAAAATTGGTAGCTATTACTGATGCAGATTTTGGGCACAAATAACACAAATATGCATACCGAACCAGGCACTATGATCGCTGTTGTTTAAAACTATTTCTTACACTACAATTTGTGAACAGATACTGATAGAAAAAGCTTTACTCCAAACAGAAACAGAGCATGGGAAAAAAAATAAACCACCAACAACAGGAGGGAGAAGTCTGTGAATTGGACTTAGATGATGGTTGTATTTATATTTCTGTATGATGCTAGGGACAAATAAAAGAGGTAGATCCAAAGAGAAATATATTTGGAAGTCCATTGGCGATAGGATCAAAAGGAAAGCTAATGGGAGATAAAGAGGATGGGGCTGGAGAAAAGGCACTCCACAAAACATACAGCAGCACACAGAGGGAAGTGGAGGTGGAGGAAGTGGCATGTGGTACCTTCCCTTCAGATGTGAGGCTTTAATTTGTTTTTACATGTTTTGCACATGAATTCTGTAGAATTGTATTTGCTTTCAAAATCTCATCAGGCACAAGTGCTTGTTGGAGTATTTCTGATGGTATTCCTAGCCCCTGAACTTCTTAGTTGTGATTAGTTCCTTCAACAAATTTTCCATGCAGTTGCTTTGATTCTCATAATTAATCACCCTCACTCAGTCAAGTACTTTTTTCAAAGACTGAAATTGTTAAATATAAATTGTTTGTGATCACATATAGAAAATACAATTTTAAACGTTTTGATTCTTAATATATGTTCCTGCTAAGAAGACACCGTGACTACCTGAAAAAGAACAGAGCTATGTTCCAGGATACTCTCAATTTAAGGATAGGTTAGGGGTTTTAATACATTCTTAATGTGTGTTGTGGTTTAACCCCATCCAGTGACCAAGCATCACACAGCCGCTCTCTCACTCCCCCCACAGTGGGATGGGGGAGAGGATCGGAAGAGTAGAAGGGAGAAAACTCACGGGTTAAGATAAAGACAGTTTAATAGGTAAAGCAAAAACCACGCACACAAGCAAAGCAAAACAAGGAATTCATTCACCACTTCGCATCAGCAGGCAGGTGTTCAGCCATCCCCAGGAAAGCCGGGCTCCATCATGTGTAGTAGTTACTCGGGAAGACAAACGCCATAATGCCAGATGTCCCCCACTTCCTTCTTCTTCCCTTCAGTTCATATACTCTGTATGATGTCCCATGCTATGGATGTCCCCTTTGGCTAGTTTGGGTCACCTGTCCTGGCTGTGTCCCTTCCCAATGTCCCGTGCCCCTCCAGCCCTCTGGCTGGCAGGGCCCAAGGAACCGAAAAGTCCTTGAATTAGCATAAACGTCACCCGGCAACAACTAAAACCATCAGTGTGCTATCAACATTGTTCTCGCATCAGAGCCAAAACACAGCATTGCACCAGCTACTAAGAAGAAATTAACTCTATCCCAGCTGAAACCAGGGCAATGTGTTAAGATGCCAGTGTTTCCAAATACATGCAAAATACTGGAATTGATTTATTAAAGATGGAATCCTATACCATATTTGTGAGGTGCATATATATACACACACATATGTATAGCTCTCTATAGGTGGTTCAAGCAAAGCTGTTTATTTGCTGGCATTTTTGAGAAAACATTTTTTTACCGTGCCTGTGATATCAGAGAGTCTCAGCTTTGAAATGATGTGTGATACTAGCAAACAGAAAAGCAAGCAAAATAAAAGGTGTTGTTCCACCTGGAAATGAAGGCTGGAGTGAAGGCTGTGTTACAAGTGTTTTATGCTGGACCTATGCATGTGCAGACCTCCTACATTAGAACTTAAAAGGACTTTATGCAGAATTTAGTTAATAAAATCTTAGAGACCAGTTGAGGCAGCTTCTTGTCAAGAGCCCCATGACAGCTGTAAAAACATAAACATCCCCCACCCCAAACAATTGCATTGTCTGGTTTTGGGCCAGGAACTTCACCATGCTAGCCATTAGGCTATTGAGACACAGTGCTCTTCTCGTGTATATGTTTATCACCCAAAAAGAAGGGCTCAGCACTTTGAATCCCAAATGGATTTAGGCATCTGCTTAATCAGGTTTATGAGCACTCCTGTGCCTGGTGTTCTGGCATATGGATACCTTGCAGTTTCCCTTGGAAGTATATAGGTTTCTATGCTCTGTAAGTTTTCTTTTTTCTCTTTATAGTACATGAAAAGAAAACATAAAATATATGTCCTTTTTTTCCATTGTAATTATTTGTAGTCAATGGAGAAGGGGAGACTTCTAATTAAGATGTTCTGCATCATTCCCTGTAAGCGTTAAAGAGAATGTACCTGCATTAGCATTTTGGTATGAATTAGGAACGTGCTTTTGAAGTAAAGGTCCCCATTTTCTCTGCTTTTTTTGCTTGGATTCACATCAAGCGTGGCCTTGGAGGACACAAGATGGACTTTTTTTTTCCTTTTTTTTTTTTTTTTTTTTAATGACCAGAAGTTGCGCTCCAACCATTAAAATACATTCAAATCCACAGGCCCAGAACAGGATAGTTCAAAAGCCTTTAATATGTACAGTGTGGATGTCAGATTCTCCTCACCAGTGCTTTACCCTAAGGATTTGCTCCTATTGCACTGCGCTGCTTGTTGATGTAGATACAAGCACAGATTTCTTCAAAGCTTTCTCTCTTTTAGCTGCAGGGTGACTCTGTGTCCTCAGCACAGGCGGTCTGAATCGCTCTGCAGCAGTGAGGTGCCTAAGTCTGAGGCACTGAAACATTCACATTAGCTGTCTAAAAGTAGGTGATATAAATGCAGTTCATAGTGTTCCTATAAAATAGAGCAAGGCGGTGCAGGCAGCAGCTGTGTATCACTTCTTACTTCAGGCCCCTTTGGTTATTCTGCTTGGGGGAGAATGTGATGAGGAGTGCACCCTGTCTGTCCTAATGCAGCATCTTGACTGTTGTTTTAGAGACATGATATATACAAAAAATATGAACCAATAGAAAGTAGGCAAGACAAACACCCCTCACCCCACCCCCCTTTTTTTTGAGTCACACCCTTCTCCACACTTGAATTCAGCTGTTCATAATCACTTGGCCAGCACAAAACAAATAGTTTGATCTTGTACTAGGAGTATTAATTAGACCATGTAAATTGTTACTAGTGTTAACTCCTGTTTCCTAGCTTGTTCTCTCCAAAGCTGTTTGTAAATCTTGTTTCACTGTCAATTTAGTTATTGTTCCTCCCTCGCAGAAAACACAGACATCTCAATTAATTCAAAGAATAGTTTACCAGTACACCTTTCTCATGTCAAGGCTGTAACAAATCAAGTATAAAATGGTTCAGGCTTTAGTGATGTACTTTTCTATAACTTAGTGATTCTAATAACATTTGTAGCATATGTTTCTACTTAAAACACTTAAAAATACTACATCAGCTCATCTGTAGGCTCATCTGTAGGACAAAAAAAAGACAATATACTAGCGTATTATTTGAAATTTAGGATTGTAACATCAAGCATTAAAAACTTAGGTAATTAAGACTGTTGCAGGAGCTTCTGTTTAGCTCCTTGGTGAGTAAAGATAGTTCTTACAGCATAATCATGCACAAATCCTCATACATGATAAATGGTACTTATAAAAGTAATTATTTTCTTATACTAGTTTTTATTCAAATTTTGTTCTGAAGACAAGACTATGTAATAGATATTCTTATAGCCTTTTCTCTTATAACTACCATATCTGGAAACTAAATTAAACCCCTTTATTTTACAAAACTTTCTGAGATATTATTTTCCTTTTACAGATGAGAAAAAAACGTATTTTTGAGGTTTCAGTTGCTCAGCTTGTGTTGTAAGAGTACTTAGCATTTCATATTTTCAGAACATCGCTAACACTGGTTTCAGCTTCAGTCTCTTAAGTAGGTCTTCTGAATATCAGGCTCCATTGTGTCTGGTTTTGGACACCAGAAAGTGATTAATGCAAATAGAGAATCATTTGTGAAAGTTTGGCTGAGATGCAGGAAACTACAGAAGAAGAATCATACAATGCAGTTCTCCATGGAAATTCTCTTGCCATCATACTCATGAGATTATCCTTTCTCTATCTGTAACTTCCATCTCCATTCACTAAACACTCTCCTAGTTCTTTAATAAATAAAATAAAGAAAAAAAAGACTTTTGTACTATAGACGGAATACCTAATCTTGCTAATTCTAAAATCATTTTAGTCCTATACCGTTCACTATGTGATGCATATGCATGCAGGACAGAAGGTACCATTTTATCATTTGAATGTTGCATTTCCTCACTTTCCTAGTGATCTTTAAACAGGACTCCTCAGATGTGTATAGAACTTACAGTGAAGGTGCCTGAATTTAGACTTCCTTATTGCTCTGTAATCTTTCTGTGTAAAATTCACTCCACATCTGTCTCCCTGTGGTCTTTGTTCTGCCCAAATCACATTGTGGTTCATTGAAAGAAAATGCCTTTATGGACCCTTTGTATTGTGATCAATTTCCCTGATATTCATATAGCAGTAGCTTAGCGAGAATTGTATTAAAATGGACAGGGAATATAAAAATATCCATTGAAAAATGTGAGATCAGCTGCACGCTAAAGTATCCTGTGATTTTGACCATTTGATAAGGAGATTTGCTTCAAATGATACCTGAACCAGCACCACTGAATGTGCTGTGGCACTCCTGCCTTAGCAAGGTTACGAGGAACCTTAGAAGGACATTTGGGGGTGGTGGTGAGAATAAACAGATGGTGCACAATTTGATTCTTTTGAGCATCTGAGTGGGATTCAGGTCCATACATGCATAAAGAGGGTGGTTTGGGATTTGACTTACAGGTCCTCTTCGTTGTGAAGTATATTCTGCTCCAAGGCTGTTTGTCACTGGGGGACCAAGGGACAACTAATGAGAAAACAGATTTTGCAAGTGAAGCGGACTTGTCAGCAGAAAGACTGGGGAGGGCACAGCTGAAGAACGAATGTTTGGGTTATTCCTGAGCTCTTTCAGAGAGGGGAAAACACGGTTTGTTCGATAAGTGGCAGCTGCTACAGTACTGCAGTTAAGTGTATTGAA
The DNA here is from genome assembly GCF_023638135.1 of Falco biarmicus. NCBI lineage: Eukaryota > Metazoa > Chordata > Aves > Falconiformes > Falconidae > Falco > Falco biarmicus. The sequence goes on from NC_079289.1 coordinate 54,782,861, forward strand.
GCACCAGGTTCACATGGGACACAGGCTTATTTTAAACACTCCACAAAACTGAGAACAATTCTTCAAAGCTGAAAGCTAAAGCAATCATTTATTTCAAATGCTTCTCTTAAAATGGTTGCCTTTTAGTAGACTAGACCCTTCGTTTACTATTGAGTGGTTTATTATTGTTTCTGTTTCCTTTTGAGAATTACTTCAGATGTTGTGCCACAAAGTTCAGAACCTCCCTGAAAAGTCCACAAGAGAGAGAAGCCCGGTTAGTCTCCTCCTCTCTTCCTCTCTGGTTACAGCTATAATTTAATTATATGAGATGAGCAAGTGGCAGGGTTTAGGAAACACACGGTATTGTGGTACCCCTCAGCTGGTGTGTTTTACTTGGTACAGGCCTCTTCTCTGTTACCATATTGCCACTTTTCCCATTTCACGTATCTGCCTTGAGAAGTTTATTTTCTCTTGTTATTCCAGCCTTGTGAAGATTTTGTTTTCCTAGGTCTCGGGAACATTTTTCATTATGCTGAAGTTTGCAGCATGTAATGCAGCTTCTACCTGCAGCTCCATGACCTTGTACCAGCCAGCAGTGTGGTGTTAGAGATGTCACTCATTTGCAACAAATGCTCCTCCTTCTCCATAATTTTACCTGTCTCCACAGCAACTGACAGCTCGGATTGATTTCCCAGAAGCAGATTTTCCATGTTGAAGGCTTAATTTCGGCTTAATTTTAAATTCTAATTCTAAAATGTGTGTGCTGCCCACATCTAATTCCATTTGTGCTTTCCCTGCTTGCTGAAAAATTTCATCTTCACTTTCCCCCCTCTCCTGTCTTCTGACATAATTGTAGTAGTTGGTTCCCCAGTAGATTTCAAGGATCATACTAAAGGCAAAAACTCAAACAAAAAACCAAAGCAAAACGAAATAAAAACCCACCCTAATATGTTTTTCTCCTATTTAACTTCCATCCTAAATCCCTATAATCACATATAACTGAGTATAGGCAGAGTCTGCATCATCGTCCTGAAAAGGCAGGACTAGATCAGGCAGAACTAGGTGGTCTGCTCTAAGACACACATACAGCAGACAGTGTTCCTAAAATAAAATCTAAATCTATCTGAATATTTTTTTTTTCCAAATTCAGGTTTCTTAATCCATTTAATCTTTTCAGAGATTATGTACAGAAGCTTTTCCTTATGTTGATTCATTGTGGTCTTCCTTCTCTATACCTTTTCTAAGTATTCCATCCTGTTGAAATTGCTGTGCAGATGTTATACATCATAAGGTTACATAGTATTTTCTGTTTTGGTCTTGTTTCCTGTTACTTAATAATTCCTAAAATTGCATTTTGTTTTTAACTGCTACTGGGCATGAAGAACAATAATAAAAGCGTTTAAATTGACTATTAATACTACAAGAGTCCGTGATGGTTTAACTGCAGTTAGAGCTGTCCCTTCTTGCCTTGCATATGCAGTATTTTGCAAGTAACTACTTTGAATTTAATCTGTCATTTTTTTTTGCCAGGTGATTCAGTGTTATGAGATCTTTGTACAGCTCTTCAAAGGCAGCTTTAATTCTTCCTGTTCTGGTTAATTTTTTATCATCAAGACTTTCTCTTCACTCATCATCCTCTTTTCTCAAATGCCAGAAAAGGAAATTCAGTGACATGAGAACCTGAGGGAGGTTGCTGGGAGCTCTTCCTTCTCTGTTGTGAATACTGACCTTTTATTTCTAACATGACTTCTATCTGCTAACCAGTTACTAAGCCAGAAGAGACTCTTCCCTCTCCTCCCATGATAGTCATGTCTGAGGCCCTGTGAAGGACGTTATCAAAAAGAAGGCACTTGGAAATCCAGCTGCTTTTTGTAAATCAGTTGCATCTTATACACACTTTGTTTATTCTTTCAGGGAACTAATAATTTGTAAGACATGACTTTCCTTGTTATAATTCATTCAACAATTTTCTGTTCAGTTCATTCATCAGGCAGACTGTTGATACACCTGGTATAGAGGTTGGGATTCTTCACTGTGTGTTTCTTCAATCCCAAGAGAGATAAAAAAACCTCCCCTCTGTTACACCTGCGACCTTCCTCTGGCAGAGAGCTTGGTTTAACTGACAGAACTGGGCGTTAACATGCTTTCCCGTCTTCTAGACTAGTTTGGAGTGCAATGCAAGTTATAGCAAAGGGAGAACCAGGGATGCCTGAAGAATTATGAAACCACTGTTTTGTGGACTAACTGAGCATTACCAGAGGTCTCATTCTGCAAAGAGAAATTCTTCATTCAGAGCTGTCTTAGTTCAAAGAGGAAAGTGAACACATCCTAGTCAGGAGTCCTAGAAAGGCATAAGCAACACAACTCTTATAGAAAACCTAGAACTGTGCAGTAATTGCCATGATAAATAAACAGAAACACAATTTTTAGAAGAGCAGTAAGAAGGACTTGTGGTTACATGGGTAGTAAGTGAAGTTGGAAGTTGTTATCTCATGTACTATCAGCATATTCAAAGAAAAGCCTCTTTCCTAGAAATGCCAATATTAAGTTCTTTCTTAGGTTACTTCTTTTATTTCAGACCAGAAAAGTTAAGAACTTGGAACTTTATTCTTACAGACTATGAAGATCAGAGAAAGAGCGAGCTTTCCAGAGATACCACTGTCAGGAGGTATGTTGGACTAGAGAAGTATAACCACAGTCTTCAAGCAGACATCTTTTTTGAAGCTAGAAGCACTTACCAGTAAGATATGGGATCACATTATTAATTCAGACGAGTACTTGTTATAACTCACATTGCATTCATTTTCAAAATAAATCCAAATAGCATTCTTCCTTTCAGGTAAGCTTCAGAGCTTTTATAATGGCACTATCAATCTGAGGCAGAGAAGTCATGACTTCTGTTGTGAGATCTATGAGACTGAATGCATGGCTATCAGTACATAAATTTACCATTTCTCCTATTGGTCATACAAAGTAGAGGAAAATAGAAATTATGTATAATATATAAGATTTGTTTTGAATTTCCATATTTAGAATGTGGTCTTGCTTTCCAAACAAGATAGATCTTTCCAAGCTCGTAACTGTGAAAAATTGCACAGTAGTTGATTCATGGACCTTAGTTTGATGGAAGGTAGAAAAGTGTAACTGTGCTCACATGGAGGTTTCCTTTCTTCAGCAATAAAAGTCCTTAGATCAGAATATTCTAGAAATGCTGCATAGAATTATTGAGATTTATGTCATTGTGGTGAGTTCTTATGCTTTGCAGTACTAGAAAACAACTTTTTCCTTTTTCCCCAGTTCATTTATTTGAAACAATCTGTTACTTAGCAATGTAACATTGAATTAACTTGGTTGTGAAAGTTTGCTGATAAGAGATTGAAACTTCAGGGAATGAGATGTTTTTCTTGGTTTTTTGTTTCATTTTGTTTGTTTGATTTTGCCCTTTTGTTGCAGGGACAAGTCTGTGCCAGTCTTAACAGACTTGTGGTCTTTGTAAGAAAGGGAAATTTCAACATTTTACTGTGACTTAAGGTCACGAGGATGGGGATTTTTGTACTTTAATCCATATATTAATCCATATAATAAATATACTTTAATCCAAACTAAAAAAAAAAACACCCTCAGTTATATATGAGGCCCGTTAAATAGCCCTAGAATATTCTGGTGGCTTTTGGTTTTTTTTAAGTGGCTGAAATGTTGGCACTAGAAGACATATGAAACTCTTAAATGTATGAAACTTGTGTTGTTGAAGTTTTTATGGTATATTTGGCATATGTGGTATTTTTTTCCCTGGACTTTCACCTTCCATCCTCCCCCTATAATACAGTATGTTAAGCTGTGGGTTTTGTTAGCTAACGTTAATGGTAGCCTGCTTTCAGTGTGTTTTTTGTGACCACATTTGAAGTGGAAATAAAAAGTTATGAGTCCCACAAGATGAGGACATAAAAGATGCAAAATTCAATCCTCTACCTCCTAGTCTTTTAACGACAATATTATTTGAATCAAGGACACTATCATTATGTACCATAAACCCCAGTATTTTGAAAGGGTGTTTTCCAAAAGTAATTCTGACAGATGGGACAGATGAAATCTTTTCACCTGGTCATCACCTACCAGGGTTTTTTAAATACCTATATGTGTTATAAGAAAAGAGTAAAACCAGATCTTATCTCTGTAGGTAGTAGAACAATTAACATGGTGATCTGGGCTCTAGATGAACCTTCCTTGGGAGCTTTGTAGCACAAACCAGTTGAAAAACTACCATGCTTACCAGAGATTACTGAAAAGCAATAGCTGTGCCTTGTCTGTATCCTAGTACAATAGTTGCGGATGGGTAAGTAAGATTTCTCTTGAAGGAGTCTAGTTAAAGTCAGTTTAAAATAGTTTGGGAGCAAGATGCTAATTAAGCACTGTAGAATTGGTGCTTGATCTTCTTACACAGACCTCCATCCCCACCTCACACACACACACACACACACACACACAGAGTATAAATGTTAAATCCCAAATATTTAGAGAACACTGCTAGATGATTTAGTGGCCCTCTTGTCCTTTCCCAAAGTGCCAGCATGGAAAAATACCCTCCTTGCTCAACATTGTGATAATGCTCCCACTTTACCTGTGTGACAGCCAGCTGAACGCTCCATCCTCAGGGAGGATACACCAGTCTCTCTTTTTTTTTCCTATATCAATACTAACTCCTCCCTTGCAGGGTCTTCTTTCTCAGGCTTCTTTTCTGCCTTCTGGGAAATAACCTTCATCAGCCTCCAACCAGATCATTTCCAAAGAATCTTCTCTCAGCTTAGTCCTTAGATAATTCTTTAACATCAGCTTCTGACAACAGCTTGATGTGCCTTGTTTGTAGTCTACAATCAGTCTAAAATCACTCTCCAGGCGCTGTGGAAGAGTTACCCTCATTTCCCCCATATTGTAACGGTAAATGGGGTCTTGGGGTGACTAGGTCTTGGGCTAGACTAGTGGGTGAAAACACACCCCCTCCCAAATTGTAGGGTCTTGGGACCACAAGCCAGCCCTTGTATAAACACTTGTCTTGAACCAAAATGCCCTAGTCCTAGCCAACGGGACCTCATAACTCTATGGTTAAGATGCTCCCAACCAGTCTCTGAGGCTTAGGCATAGGTATATATGTGTTTGCATGTGAATAGATAGACATAGCTTGCTCACTTTCCCTCTCTCCCCCACCACCCCAATATATAATATGTACATATAATGTAGATCTATACTTCATCAAAGGATGATGTTTGCACCTGGGATGCTTCTTGCCACAGATCAAGTGGATTAGGAAGGTCCTCCTCACCAGGCTGAGAAACTTTTAAAGGTAGGGAAAACACCTAGGAAATTCCTCATTCTTTCCTGGAACCTCTTTTCCCTAACTAAACTTTTTTACATAGTGGGGTAGTCTGCCTCTTTCTGTGATGCAGGTCCCTTGCAGCTCCTTCAGCAGGCAGTCACAGATCCTCACTGATTCCCAAAACCGGCAAACGGTTTGCTGTAGGATCAAAGCTATCTGCTTCCCAAACTTCTTTGAGGGATGCATGTGCACTGCTGCACTGACCATTACTGACAGCAAGTTAATGGTGAAGATTTGGTCTTCCTCAGTAATGAAATTACCAGTTTTCAAGTATATAAATTCCTTGAGAGAGTTGGTTTTAAGTTGCAGTATTTTTGAGAGCAGCATAACGCATACATGTGATAGGGACTGTGCAGGCAGAGCGAGTATAGCTGGTGTGTTGTGCTCTCAGTGTAACTATTTCATACAGCGAAGCAGAATGGATGTTACAGCTCGTGGCTACAGAAAGGCGTTAGATGTTTTAGGTCCAGTAATGGGGCTGAGGTTAGAAAAGTTAAATCTAGTGAGACAAGACATTATTATGTTGCTTGCTAAAGGGCTGGACAGGATTTAAAATTCTTGGGTGGGGAAAAAACCCAGACCTGGGCACAACTCAGAATTCTATTTGTTTTGTTTCAATCCTTCTGTCATACACTAGCTTAGTTTTCAAGTATGCTTTCTAATGCTGTGCAGTGTGCCAGAGACTTTTCCCTCGCTATTGCCAGGAAACCATTAGAAAATGCTTTTTCCTTTCCATTTCTTTGTTGTGTGGATTCTTAAAATATCTCATTCCAAAGAAATATATTTGTTATTCCCTGGGTGCCCTAGAAGTAGTCTGGTGGGGGGCTGGGCACTTTTAAGTGTTTCAGTATCTGTGTTTAAAGATTTGCTATGTACTTTCATCAGGAATGTCATCTTGATTGTTGGGTCCCCATTTAAGAACTAAAGAGCATGTCTTTAAAATATAAATTTGCAGTAATGGGACCTAAATATAGGACGATACAACAGCAGAATTAAGACTGTGCTTAATAAGAGCAATCTTCCTTGGCTGCTCCAGCCTCTCTGAAAGGTTTCATCTCACTTTTCCATCAAGGCAGACTCTCCTGCTATTAATTGAAGCTTATCTGCAGACCCTTTTTAGTTTGCTTACGTTGAAGAAAATGTTTCCAAGTAAAAGCTAGTGCTTTTCTCCTCTGCCATCCCCAAGCTAGAATGTTCCTGTCGGTTTACGTGTTGTGCAAGAAAAGCTCTTTCTTTTTTCCTCTTTGCTGAGCACTCCTGGTGATGACTACCCCTGGCACTGAGGAAGAGGTGAAGGGATTACTTTACTTCCACCCCAAGGTTCTCAGAGCAATGCTTCAGTGGCTGCTTACTTCAAAGCAGTGAACAGAGCAGTGCCTGATGGAGACATGTGTGCTTAATTCATATGAGAACCATTCCTAAGAAGACTTACAAGGATTTGTCTGGGATCAACGGACTTTATAATATGCCTCTCATTTACAGAAAAGTGATTTTTTTGCCTTTTCTCTTCTATTAGAAATATAATGACTCAACAGGTGTTTCAAGCTTTGGACGTACTACATGATTATTTTTTTTGTTTGTTTTTTTAGGAAAGTCAGAATATATGGCTTTAGCTTTTATTGTATCTTAGACAACAAAACATTAAAGCAAATGCAAAATCTCAGACTGGAAGAAAACCCCAGCATAATTTAACATAAAATAGTCTGAGGCACAAAAGGTGTAAAGATTTGTTCAATGCACATAAATGCAGAAACAATTTCTAATCTTCATAAACTGTCAGTCATCCAGGTGTTGTAACTGCTGTTTTCCATATCTTCTTTCTGAATATTGATAGATCATGTTTGCAATTGGGAACTCTCACCTTCGGCCACTGTTTTGTTCCTGCATAGTGCTTGGGAGAGATTCAGTAAATGAGGTGGTAAAAATTCATCCATTTTTGACTAGCAACTCTTCAGAAATAGCAAGTCTATAATCAAAGGAATACATGAGGGAGTCTCTGGTCATTGATCCTACCAACTTAATTCATGTCATAATAAGCCCTTTAGGAAGCCCACCTAGCAGCCCCTGTGTATTTAAATAGGTCAAGCAGATGCTGGTACAGTTCAGCTTATCGCACTAGATTCACAAGAATTGCATGGCTGCTGTAAAGGTTTTGATTTCAGCCAGTGGATATCTAAATTGGAGCATTACCAGACAAGCAATATTAAAAGAAGACAAAACAGAACAAACTTCCTTCTCCACCAACAAAAACCATCTAGGAACATAGATTTCTCACAAAACGGGAATGATGATCTAATGGTAGTTTTTACAACAAGACGGGATAAAACATACCCTAGAGGTGTGTTTAGATCCCTTTCAAACCCACTAGAGAATATACGTAATTTCGATAGTCGTTTCTGCTATTGCTTGTTGTGAGTAGACTGCATTCCCTCTTCTAAATGGGAACAAACTCTGTCCTTTCATATACATGTGCAATTCCCAAAGAAAGCAATGGCTCTATATAAAGTGGTTTCATGTAAAAGTTTTCAGCTGCTGAGAGGCTTAGAAAGAAATGGTTGATGTACCATTACTGGTGACCTAAAAGCTGTACTTTCAGGATGGAGTTTTCAAAAGCTCTTATTGAGGACCTCCATAAACCTCATGGGAGCAACCAAAGATAATTCTGTGCTGTTTTGAAAATCTGCTCTAAATGTGGGCTCTCCAGGTGCTACATAAGAATGTGAATTGGGCTGTCCTGTCCCCAGGAAAAGTCCCTGTGACCACTACTGATATGCCCTTACTCTGCAATGGGGGCATTTCTTTTTTTCTGCAGGCAGTGCAGAAATGGGAGTTGCCGTGGCATCCAAGGACTGTCATAAAATTAAAACCTACCAATGGAATTCACGTGGAATCAACTCAGTTTTATTTTATTCAGTTCAGTTGTCTGTTTGTGTCTGACAATAAAACATGTTATTCTTTCATGAGAATGTATTTCCACTGTAATTCCTTTAATTGAATGGTGCTAGATAGGTTCCAGTATAAGATAAAAACACTGCTGAATTAGGCATTCAGGGGCATGCAGACGTTCCAAAGAGCCCCAAGCAAAAGTTGAAATTGTGGTCTTTTCTAAATTGGGATTTATTATTAGTGTCTTCACACAAAGCTCACTGTGCCTACTCAAAATATTGCAAACTGTCTTTCCTGCTTCCTCAGCCTCATCTCCTGGGCAGTCCTGAACTGTATTTATGAGATACTCTTGCATTTACGAGATACTTTTTATTTTTATTTTTTCTGGTTTAAACTTCTCAGTATCCTTTTTCAAACTTGAAGTTTGAAAGCTATAGAGACAGTAGAGTATGTAGTGGAATGGTCACTTGTGGCTGGATTTAATAATAACTGGGAGGACAGTGTGAGGTCCATTCATAAATTGTAACAGTTTGAAACACATTGTATATAATAGCTTGGGAAATACAGCAGATGTATTGCCCAAGTTCAAGAGCAATTGATTAAAATACTATCAAGAGAGACATACTTATAAGAGTGCAGTAACTCTTAAGTCAGTGCTTAAATTCTGTTTGTCTGACTGCTGGATCCAACTGATGTCTCTCATTTTCTAAACGCATCATAAAAGCTACACTGAATGTGTTGCTGTTTTTCCCAGCCTGGTGAAGCCTCATGCTCTGATTAGTAACACTAGGATTTATCAAGATACAGATAATAAACTTATTGCATTGTGAAAAGAGCAATCAGTAACTTGCACAGATTTTCATAGGTACGGCATCACTTTTTGTGAGAATTGGCTCCTTCATTTCATTGGTAGACTATGCTTCCTGCTTATCTTTTAATTCTTTCTCACACTACCTGAAGTCTTTTATCTACTGTGTCATACGTTGGGTTTAAAACTCTATATTAATAAGTATTTAAATATTTTATAAAAAGACAAGCTTTATGGTTAATATTGTTCCTGCTGTTTCTGCTAGTTGATGTGTATTGCTTGTTCTTTCTAGATCTGAGGACAGTCTGACTCTTAGGATTAGGCACACGGATTCCAGTGCTCAAACGGGGTCCACAAAATGCAGAGGAGGTTCCCTGTTACTTAACCATGGGGAAAGTGTACTGGCTGTGGACTGCCCGCCAGCACCCACCTCTCACCTATCCTTCCTTTCTAAGTAAGGTCAACTGGAGCATGCAGTGGGTTAGGTATGGTACCTTACAGACCTCAGCATCTGTAAAAACTCTGCCTGCAGATTCCTCTTTCAGATGGCATTGTCAATGTCACCGCTTTTATATCCTTACCATCCCTGCAAGTGTATATTTCATTCCAAGCCTTCTGTATTTTCATGACTGCTAATTTTGTCTCTTTTACAATGTTGTTATGTCATCTGTTTCTTTGGATGGCCTTTTTAAGGAGGTTGAAAATAAAGTTGCCTTTGCAGTCGTGAGAAGAATTAAAAAAACCCAAAACCAAACACAAACAACAAACCAGTAATAAAAGATTTAGGTACTGAATGCTGAGCATAGACACTGATGGATCTTTAAATGCCAAGATTAAAAATTATGTTAGGCATTACAGCTCTTCATCTCATGTATAAGATTAGTTTAGGCTGCAAGGGTGAGAACTGGGTGCGAGACAGCATTAACTCCTGGGGGGCAAACAGGGAGTTGAGGGTTTCAAACCTGCCTCCAGAGTGGCCTAGTTCTTTACATTAAGCAATTGCTGAATAAATTTCATAAACAGTTATCACAGAAGGAACTGGAGCACGCTTCTCCCTCACCTGGCTGCTCTGCCCTTGAAGCTACACAATCATGTTCTTTGCTTTTTCTTTCTCCTCCTGACTAAGGAAAAGGCTGGAGGAGGCTCTTTTCCCAGCCAGTATAATGTACAACCCACTTGTGAAGACGCTTTCCAGGGAAGTTGGATGTTGGGGGTAAAGCTTCAGCTCTCCTTCCTCAAAGAAGCACCAAATCCATTAGACAAGTGTATGTAGGGGAACCAGAACCATCAGATGGATTTTTACTGATGCTGCCTGAAGGAAGAGTGATGCAAAGTACATTTTTGAAAGAAGGGGATTCTTCTTCTTAGGCAAGATATTTGCCTTGTGTATCTCTGGAGAACAATAGCACTTAAGGTATATATGGGTCTGCTTTGCTAATTGCTGGCTATTTTCAGGCCAGTTTCAGCACTGTTCTCGGAGGTTAATTGGATCTTCCATCACCCTGGATTGAGTATCTACTTCTGTGATAATATTGTATCATGTAAGGAGCTGTGCTGCTCATACCAGATTTCTTGCCCAAGCTGCATAGCCTGATGCTTTGCATAACCTGCAGGGTAGTTGGGATACAGGGGCTTGAATTGCAGTAGATGAAGAAAGGGGCTGAACTGTCATCTACTGAAAAATTCTGAGTGTATCCTTGACCTGCTGAATCAGAACCCTAAAATTATTCTTATTTGTATTTTTTAATACTGTTCTGGCCAAGTTGTGTAACTGTAGCAAACTTAAGTCTATTGATGATAGGTGCACTCTTCTTAGTTATATTTTATGCATTGCACTCAGGTAGTCTGTTCCTGTTCAGTGCCTGCAGACAACAAACTGAAAACAGGTTAAGCTACGTTAGGCTGTTGAAAAACATGGAATGCTTGCACTTTTTGTTAGACTTTAAAAGTGTTGGTTAACACTGTACTGTGGAGGGGCTTGATCGTGGTGGTGTGTCATAAGAGTATTTAATGAATTCAGTTCTTCAAGGACGGTAGGCAGGAGATTATCGACCTCATTTTTATGTTTGGATTTAGCTAAACATTGACTTCTCAGTATTTCCACACCTGAAGAAAATCTGTGTATGTGCTTAAGGAAAATTTTAGCTACTTAGGAACTTCTCAAATACTCAAAGTAGATACCTTGAGTAAACTTTCACCTGAGTTCAGGTCTTCAGAATAACATTCTTGAATACAGGCATCTCTGTTTTTACTAAGCCTACTTTAAGTGCCTGGTTTCCTTCTTTACTTTTTTTAGTTTTTTGGGGGTTTTTTGTTGGTTTTTTTTTTCCCCATTTGGACAAACATAGATTAACCTTATAGTGTGCCTACAAATGAGTGAGTTAATACCCAGGTTGTGCTGCTAATGGCATTGCATTTACTGCTGAACTGGGAAGGAGAATAGCTACCTTAGCGTCTGGCTGGCTGTGATCTGACACTGAGTTTAATTGGACAGCAGCAGCTCCTTCAATTAACAAGTCCTAATGGCAGCACACACCTGATTCCCAGCATGAGCAGAGGGGATGCAAGGGAAAAGATAATCTGACACTATGGACAAAAAAAGAAAAAAAGAGACATTGCTGCAAAAATTAGCAGAAGCAAAGCACATCATTTTACCTTTTTTTCTTTCTTTCTTGAGAATTAACAGGGAGGGATCAAACAGTTATATTTCAGGAACTGCTAGCTGAGAAGTACTTTCTAGATTTTGAAATGTTTTGGCTGAGAGCTTGGAATTTTTATCTTCTGTCTTCAGGAATCTTGGAACAGAGCAGTCTTATTTATAGTAAATACTGGCAGAATATTGGACAGATAATGAAGAATTATGCTACTTTGCCTAGCAAATAACTTGTCATACCATTTCCCCTAGTCAATGCATGCATTTCAACAATGAATCAGTGACTACTTGGTCGTATTTTTAAAGGATTTTGGAAGCAGGCAAGTAGAAATATGGCATAGATAATTATGGTAGACAATCTCAAACTAATCACCAAAGAGCTGTAAAAATGGGTTTGGTGGGAACCCCTGTTCTTTAATCATTTTGTTGATGCTTGGCTGTGGAATATAGTAAATGAAAAGAAAAAGATTTTCAGCTTTACGTCATGTATCTGCATGAAAAAGTTGGGTCATTCAACATGTTTAGTTGGTTACAGCTAAAAAGTGATGCTCACAATCTCCTGTATGTGTGTTTGTTTGTGTGTAGGACTTCTGAACCTGGTAAAATTGGAAAGGGATTTAAATGTAGTTTAGTACATAATCTTAAAAGCTGTCCATCCTTGTACTATAGTCGCTGATAAACTCCTTATTCCACCTATTTAGTCTTCTCTTTTGTTACCGCATGGATTTTGTATAATTTTGGTTTTCATTTGAACTGTTCCTCCTTGTTGCTTTATTTTTTCCCTCATCAGCCTGGTGTCTCAGCTGTCTAGTTAGGAGAGAAGTGCTAAAAGAAACAGAACTGAAGAGGACCAGTTTCTTATGGATTTATGTCTTTTGGTTAATAATTGAATTATAGAGGTCTTCTTTTATCTCAGAATATGCATATGTTCTGGTAATGGTATGCAGGCTGCCACACTTGACAGCAGAAATGGGCTGATAAGATTGTTAGCACCCTGAATGTTAATGTGAGGATCCTTGTCCCTCTTCTCTCCTGCAGCTCTGCTTTCAAAATTTTAAGACTGTGACTGTCTTTGAGATTTCTATCTTCTCAGTCACATTTGGTTGAAATTGGGCTACTTACTTCAAAAATTACAAGGAGAGGACACGCAGACTGTATTACATAGTTGTACAGCCTTGTTTCCATAGGAAACCAGTCTAAAAACAGCCTGATAAAAGTATTCTTTATCTTCTGCCAAAAAAAAAATAAAATTAAGAAATCCCCTCCCAATTGTATGCTATAGACCTATAACATAGCTGAGGATAATCTGAAGCAATTATTTTTAAGGAAGATAGTATGCTTAAGCACACCTGTGGCAATGCCAGATACCTTCTGTTAAAAGGAAGCTTTTCACCTAGGCAGCTGTAGGGTAGCAGTCATTCAATCATGGAGAGTCCTCCCTGTCCCATCCTTCCTATGCTGTTCTCTGTGGATGAGGGTTGATATCTTGTGCATGCATCTGTGAAGAGAGAAAGTAGATGAGGAAAGGGACAGGAGGACTACAGAAAGGTAAAATGTTTCTTTCCTACCTTCTGTTGAAGATCTAGATAACTATATTCCTCTGCCTGCACTCGCCTCTGTTCAAAGCTTCATTTCTCTAGAGGTGTGCAGGGAACACTATAAAGCTAACTGGAAGTACATTATGAAAGGAATTGGAGGTATGACCTTCCAGTTGTATATTGCAACAAGAACAAACCTTGCTTGTAGAATTTAACTGATACATGACAAAGTGAAAGAATATTTGGCTAAATCATAAAAGAACTATCAAAACCCAGCATCCTGTAGAGGTACATGGTTCAGAAAACAGGAACTTTTAAGACTAGTCTCACCTAAAGAAAATATCATATACAAAACACTATTGAATCATTTAATAACATGACTTAATACATTGCAGAAAATGTTAAAATGCAGGAAAAAACAAACACTGCTGTTTCAGTGATAAAATTAAAATGGGTTATAAAGCAGTCAGAGTCTATTCACCAAGTACAACTAAAACAATAAATAAGAATACCTTGAACAGTGCAAAATTTGAAGAATTTGGCTTGGCAGACTTGTCAGAAACTTGACTAAGTGTTTGCTAATTTGTTCTGGATGCTAAAATATTTAACACATGACAAGGGAAAATGGTCAGCTCTGGACTATTCGTGAATTATTGAGCCTTTGGGGTAAGTACTGGTCACTCAGGTTTCTCAAAAACAACATGTATTGTTATGTCCAGTACATCTAACAGACAAGTTATACATAGACCAGCTTACTGCCTTCACAAATACATGCAAATGAAAGGCTTAGTCAATAGAAAGCATCTGTATATTTTTGGAAATCCAAATGATTGCTTGTATAGTAATATACTCAGAAGTGTAAAGTTCTGGAAATGACCTAGTACGTGTAGTTGAAAACTGTCTCAAATTGAATGCAGCTGTAGATAATCCATCCAATTTCTATTAGACTATACAGCATGCAGTAAGTTAAGGGTTAAGAATCAAGCCTTAAGTTAGTTACTAGTTACTTCAGTCAGTTCCCTCTATGGTCAGTGGAGAGAAAGGGGCATCTCCAGAGAGTGGCTCACCCCACGCTACGTGTATGACTGGCATGAAAACAGAGAAAAAATGAAGAAAAAAGTTATTCTCATTCTGAAGATGAGTGTTTACAAAAATGGCCATTGACCTTAAAGCATGTCTTTCACCTTTAAAGCACCACTTCAGACACATGTTGATTTTTGTTGTGACATTTGGAGCACATGACATACAAGCATGTTAAGATGTGTTTAGGCAGTGGCATAGGAGCTGTACCAGGTGAGGAATTTTTATTTCTACAGCATTTCGCAAATGGACCAAGGTTATGACAAGATGCAGGTAGAATATATCTTTCCTTCCAGTTTGCTCAGAGATAATTTGATTGGCTGACTGAGTTCTAAAAATCCTTTTTTCTCTATTATTATTTAATCAGGCTTAGTACTAGCATATATATTGAATAGCAGTTTTACCGTCTGAGGAGCAGGCTCTGATTACAGATTTGCAGAGTAATGTATCCAAGATACGATGTTATGACAACCACCATTTTTATTTCATTGATTGAGAACAGTAATGAGGTCAAAATCATACCTCTAAAATGGGTTCATTTAAGCCTCTAATGAGCTGTGTGATATGCAAGCTTTTTTCGTGTCCTGTAGTATAGACACATACTGTGCAGTAGGAAAAATACAGAAAAGTGACACATCTGAAAGAAGTACATAAAATAGGAAGATCATAGTGATATGTCTTGAATTTGTTAATCATTCTAATAACATAATAGAAATCTGTGGTTGATTAAAGAGTTGCAGTGTAGCAACTTGAGGCTGCAGTGCCCTGTTGGCTTGCAGCCAAAAAATATTTGCTGTTGTCACCTGAGGAAGGTATGTGCCCTGAAACACATTTATGGAGCTTGTTGCTGCCCACAGGTTACACTGTGTATGGTCAGGTGTCCACTGTGTGAGACCTGTGGCAATGCAGGTCAGGAGAGAGATGCTGATTAGAATTGCAGTCTAATTTAAGATGTGACTGAAGAGGTGGGAAATACTCCTAGAAGGACAACTGAGAGCAGGAGCCTTCCAGTACAAGGGGAGCAAAGCCATGGAAACTCTACAATGCTATCAAGCGCATGTTTTATCTTGGCTGATTTATCAGTGTTCTTATGTAATTTTTAATTGTTTTTCAAAGTTTACTGTAAAATCATAGGCACTTACTTGTTTTTATCTGTTAAGAGACAAGTGTGCTCACAAACCAAATCCATATGTATGTAAATCCATCTGTATGTGACTTTTCTCTTACCCAGTCTTCCCACTCTTTTTTTCCCCACCTTTTTCTTTGCTGTGGTTTCCATTAATAAGCTATCTGTATTGGCCCCACAGACCTTTCCTCCCTCCTGCACCTCTCTGCAGTTTACTAGGTCCATGTCAGGTTTCCTGTAGACTTTCCCCCCTGACATACGTTTCATTCCAAACTGAAAGCTGGGCTCAGTGGCGGATATCTGGGCTGTTACAGTGTCAGGCATCGCTTACACTTCTGAGGGGCTGAGTGGTGAGAAGGGGTACCCCAGGGCATCACAGAGTCATAGAATGGTTTGGCTTGGAAGGGACTATTAGAGGTCATCTAGTCCAACCTCCCTGCAATGACCAGGGACACTTGCAACTAGATCAGGTTGCTCAGAGCCCTGTCCAGCCTGACCTTGAATGTTTTCAGAGATGGGGCACCTACCACCTCTTTGGGCAATGTGTTCCAGTGTTTCACCACCCTCATAATAAAAAATTTTTTCCTTATATCTAGTCTGAATCTACCCTCTTTTAGTTTAAAACCATTACCCCTTTCTTTTTACAACAGGCCTACTAACGCCCTGGTTAACTGTGGTAAGCCTTGAATCAGGGCACATTCAGGCATTGAGGGGTTTCTTGGAGCATCTAGTCACCAAATTAATTTCCACATTTCAGTCAGTACTTTTTTTCTAGGAACCACAAAAAGCAGCTTTGTTTACATATTTCAGTTTGCTGCTCCAGAGTGTGAAGTGACAAGTTATCTGATGAGATTGAAGAAGGCATTTGTAAAGCTTTGGCAAAGCAAAGCTTTTCCTGCCTTTCCCTGTCTAATTTCAGTCTGGTATGGAGTATCTGTACAATTTTTGCATACTTAAATAACAAACCTCAACCAGAAAACAGGTGAGAGATTTTGTTTTTGTCAAAAAATTATTGGCAAAATTGGAAATTCTTTAAAGTAGGGAATGTCACAGAAAATTTTAGCAATACAAGTGCTGAAACTTTCCGTCTCCTGTAAATAGTTGCAAAGTTTTGCTTTTTAGTGGTGTCTCTAGAATGCAGAAGATTAATGACAGTGCCATTATCATAATGCTGATTGTAATTGGATACAGATGGTAATAGCTTCACACCGTAATTAGCTGTTCAGATTAGGATTATTGTAGGTTTAGAGTTCTTAAATTTTACAAAGGTTTACCATGGTAGTTAGTTGCTTTCTGTGACAGATATTTTGCAGCTTTACCAGGACTTAACAGGGAGAAGTGAAACAAAAAAAAATGCTCTTCCTTTATGCAGACTGCTGTTACTTGATACCATTCATATGCTTATAATAATGTCAGAGTAGTAGACCAAGAAAAAAAATCTTTTCTAGCTACATTTTAAGGACATTTGTAAAATTACTGTATGCTAAATCCCTCTTAGTAACACTATGTACAAGGTGTAACAAGACTATTACAAGGCTACTGTTAATACATAGTCCACCTTACAGCTTCTTTGAATTTACTTTCAACGTGGATATGCAGATAAATTGTCACTAGAAGAATCTTTCCTGTTTTCTAAGTGATGGGGAGATGGAGGGAATGAGAAAGACAGACAGACAGCTGGACGGACAGGTGGCTCTAATATTGCGGTTTGTGTTTGATAGTCACATACACTCTGGCATAGATCTGGGATATAATTTTTAATGTATTCAGCATAATACAGAGTAGATGCTGTTTAATACACATGGAAATGCTTTTTATGTCCTTTCCTCAGATGTTTTCTTGTGGAATTTTAATTCAGGTATTCACAATCCCCTGAGTTCTTTAGAGACCAGTGTATCTTCAGTTACCATGTATCTCTACCAGTTTGTCTTCAGATTCCTGTGTTTTTCAAGGGAAGTCCAAAAACCCAGCATAAATTTTAACAGCCTCGTAGAAAAAATATACTGTACAATATATTAATTTTTACATAGAGACATCTTTACCAATATACTTCATATGAAAAAGCATAATAAAATGGTAATTCTTTAGTGAGAAGTTACCATGTTTATCATACAAAAACACTTTTAAATGAAAATACAGTCCTTCAGAGTTTTTGTTAATAGTTTATTGCAATTCAGAGGAACACGGGGAATGCATAGGGGGAGCAAAGGGAATTTTATCATTCGCTAAGAACACTGTATTGCTAGATTATGCCTCCTGAATAATCATGTCCATTATCTACCTCAGAACATCTTGCAGTCCATTTTGTAAATATACTCAGTCATATTTTTAAAATAATGTGCATGTTTTCCCCACTTAGGGGTTTTATCCTTCTTGCTTACCCCATCCACCCATGTACTGTTCCATTTTCACTTCATCTGTCATGGATATCAGGCAAAAGTATTCCAGACAGGATGTATTACAAAATATCACAGGCTCTTCTCTCTTTATTTTCTGGATTTCTGCTTCATATACCCCTAGAATAGTACTGTACTTTTTTTTTTTTTTTTTTTTTTTTTTTTTTTTTTTTTTGTGGCTTCATAGTGTTGTTGCTACCTCATAATCTTCTGGGTTGAATTTAATAATGTTTAATCTGAGTCGCCTAAAAGGTGAGCATCTAGCCTAAAATAGTTGTTGAAGTGGAGAGAAAAAGGCAGGCATTGAGTGTGTGTGGTTCATCCCACCTAAGATACTGGTTTTAGTTCAGTATGAATCATGAGCTAAAGATACTCTCTGCTAACCACAGAGAAATCCTCAACGACTGGCTTAGACTAGACATCTTTTACATGTCTGAACTGGGTAAGTTAAATGTGATAGTCTGTGATCACTTAACACACAAAGACTTATTCTTGCTTCTCCTGGTAACAAAGAGAGTTCCTTTGTGCAAGAAGGCAATAGATAAACTTGTGTGAAGTATGCTGCTAAGGAAAATGCTAGGGGAGAGCCAGAGAATCATTGCCTTTTTTCTTGCATCTCTCTTCCCTTTTCACAAGGCCATTTGACACCAGCTACGCTGGAATTAAGTGTCCAGTCCACTGAAAACACGATTACTGTCAGATTTTGAAATAGCACACTGCTGCTCTAATAAAACCAATTCTGTCTATAGAGTTTCCCTCCAAAATTAGTCTTGGGATAAAGTGGGGGATTTAACCTAAAATGACAGCCTGTGAAGAGCTACATGGGAGGATCGAATACTGGTATTTCAGCAAAATGATAGCAAACTTCTTACTATGAGAGCTGTGAAGAAATAATCAGAAAGAAGTAATATTAGTAAAGCAGAAAGCATAGTTAGAACTCTTCTTGGTAGGCACATTCTGAATAACTGAATCTATTAAGGAGACTCTACATCTAGAACTCTCCAATGTTTTTCACAGGTTTTAAAATATTTCAGTCTTAGTGATACCTCATGCTGCAAAAATATTGATGAAGTCAACTTAATTTTTCCTAATGTTTTATATGTTATTGCCAGCCTCAAGCATAGTCTTTAAAACTTCAATAACTGTTAGTGTTTACAATAAAGTTTTAACATCCTTAACTATCAAATAAGTTACTGACTTTTTTTATTCTTGGAGAGTTTAGTCTTGTCTTTATGAGCCTGGCAGCTTGCTTAAACATTGCCAGGTGATTAACTAACTTCCCAATTAAAGTCAGCATTTTATAGTTAAATGCTGATACTACACTGATAATCAGCTGTAATGTGAAATGACCTTACAGTTTTTATACATGAAACACCTTTCATTGTACCTGATGATGGCATTATAAAGCATTGCTGTTAAAAGCTGGAATATTTTAGAATTTGGAGGGAAGTAAGAGTTTTTAGCTTAATGTTTGAAACTTTCATTAGATGTAGCAAGAATTTACTGTTGAATAATACCCAACCATAAACATTTTTAGTAATATTTAAGGTGTGAAGACTTCACAGACTTTCTGATACACACCAACAGGAATTACAGAGGCCATAGCTAAGTCACTGCCTACTTTTGTGTTGTGGGATGTATTATTACAGATAAAAACTGTAAGTAATGTAAGATTTGAATATAGAATACCATTCTTTTGAGTGATATGATGTACAGGTTACCTAAAAGTCGTACGCATACAAACAAATACATCTTAAATATCAGTTAGCCTTAGAAAAGCTCGTGATAAGGTAACTTTAGAAACTAAATCAGTAGAATTCTAATTTTTAGCTGGTTTTCTTGTAATTGTATTTTTTAATCAGTTTTACTACTTACCAGGCTCATCTTATTTCTTGCATAGCAACCAAAAAAGTCCTATTTATCTCGTAGTAACAAGAGATAATTACTTGCTGGTATTTCCCTTTAATCTGGGAAATGCTGTTATTCCCAGATTAAAACAGTCTCTTATCTATACTATTCTAAATGTCTACAGGTTTGCAAATACTTGAAGACAATCACACAGTTTAAAGAAATCTTAGCTGTGTTTCTTGAATCTGTTATGCTCAGATAATGGCAGGAGATCAAGACACAAAAGCTTCATGACTATTTTCTGTCAAGTGAGCTATGGGAAGTGATGATGACTCTGGTATCATAGCCATCTGCACCTGTGAAGTAAAATACAGCAGTTTATACCAGGGGCACTCAACCTTTGTAACTGGGTGGATGATGCTTATTATAGGGCCCTAGTGACTTCTGTCAGGAAGCGCCTGTTAGGTGAACAACATCAGTAGAAACTGGGGCAGAAGAAGGCTGATGTGCTGCAGACATCCTGACGGTCATAAAACATGGTAAATTTTTTGATGAGCCAAGTGTTTGCTTAAATCCTCTTGGAGTACATGGTGTCAATTTTAGCTTTTAAGTTTGATACCTGAGTAAATAAATTTCTTCTGACTTCCCAACAGTTTGCAGGTGCCAGCTTCTCCTGCCAGACTTCTTTAGCGTGGTGTCTTTTGCTGTTCACTGAAATAAACAGTGAAAAGAGTCATGCAAACCTTAGTCTTACTAGCATAGGTAAAAAGTGATGGCATGAGTTTCAGTGTGTGCTGTGTGAGGCCGGAGGGATCTCTCCTTGCTGGGCTTTTCTGCCAGTGCTGATCTCATGGTTACCTTTTCTTCACTGCTGTTGCTACAGGGTCACCTGGATTAAAGCTAATGTGAGCACTCCTGTCCTGATTGTAAGTACAGATGTGTACGCTGTGCACAAATGCTCTGTTCCAGGTTGTGGGTCATCAGCTTGTCTTTCATAGTACTGTGGTGGGGAGAATTATATTACAACATGGATAGTTGGTATTCATAGGATGTGGTTGTAAATTGTTCTCCAGTTTCTGCATTAGAAATGATTTATTTAACTTTTATGCAAGTTTAGGATTTTTTCTGTTGTAACTGCCCTTTGCCATGTGTAATTAAAAAGCTGTCTCTGGGGTTTTTTTGCTTTTTTAAAAAATTATTTTCTTTTTAAATTTCTTTTCAAAGTCCTATTTCCTTTTATGTTTAGAAAAAAGAACTGTTTTTTGTACCAGTGATCCTTTTTTATTGTTATTCTCATTTCAGACCATGTCCTAAGCATCTATTATTCAATATTGCTGTTTCACAGAAATGTGAGAGCACTTGTACTTTGAATAATCAGCTACTCTGTCATCGCTTGTGTTACACACAGTAAAAGAACTTGATTTATGTGACTCTGCTTTTCCCCCCCCCCCCCCCCCCCTTAATCCATTTGATCCCTTGGGTTAAGCTAGAACTGCTATAAAGATATGTTGCATATCTTTCTAGAAATAAGAATATTTAGGTTCTGTTGGGATTTCTGCTTTTTGAGAGAGAAAAATGTAAATATAACCGTGTGCATAGAACCACAAATTTTTTTTGCTTAAAAGACCAGTGTTGCGGGTTTCGGATCATCTGGAGTGGCTGTCCAGGTGATGTGAGAGTGTTCCCAGGAGACCTGTTTGAGACAGTTTTTAAACTAACAAAGATAAAGATGAATACTGTACTGATACAGAAAAATACAGGAACAAAACTGTAAAGGAAAGTTCTGGACTCAGATATTGGTATAAATGCATATAGTACCTGTTGGTGCTTTGCTACCAGTGGATGAGCAGGGAAATTACTGGCAAGTGTGATATGGAACTGAGGGACACATAAGGAAATACAGAATACGGGAGACCATTTGAATGGCTTTTGTGGAAGGAAGGAAGATGTCTGCTGAAAGTCTTCTGAAAGAAGTAAGGGAGCATATGGACCATAGTTCTGTGTTTAAGGATAGGAAGGAAAGAAAAATAATGAAAGTAAAGAATAAAAATGGTCAATATTTATAATAGTAGGGTAGTGGAATTCTACAGCTATTTATCACCATATAGGGAGGTGGTAAAGCTTCTAGTGATACTGAACCGTTAGGGTAGTATAGTCAGAAGTGGACTCTGGTTATAAGATACTGAGTAGGTAGGTGATAAAACAGCGGATGAAAATCAGTAACTATAAATCCAAAGAAAGGCATGCCAGGGAAAAACAATTTTACCTATTAATAGATAGGAATTCTGTCTAAAGTAGCTGATAAAACAGTGAAAATGCATTTTCAAGCTTGATAGCTCTATAAAACATTGGAGAGGGATGTCAGGCTTGATGATAGGTATGGAGCAGTGTCTGGGCAAGGAAATCTAACTAGAAGAAGGCTACAGTGAGAAGAAGTAACTAAAGATGGATAAAGTCATGCTGGGGTTGATTAGAAAAATGATTATTCACTTTTTCTCATAAGTATCATGGATCATTGAATCAGATTATCAGGTTGCAGGTATAAAATGAGGAAGAGGCAGTATTTTTCATACAGAGCATAATTAATTGATGGATTTCATTTCCACAGGAAGTTTTTGGAGTCCAAAAATACACAGAGAAACAAAGAGCGACTGAATTCATGGTAGATTCCCACAGGGATTGTCAGACACTAAGATGCAAAGTTTATAAAGTTCTGAAGTCACACATTCCTGGGAACTAGGAGCAGATGTTGCGGAATTCTTACTGTGGGATTGTCCTGCATTTAGTAAACTTGTAATGATGGTTATATTCATTATACTGTTAAAAACAAAGGATACCTTGAAGGTTCTTTCTGCTGGCCCAGTATTCCTGCTCACACAATCTTACAGCCTCATCTAGCTGCTTGTTTTCCGTGCTTTTAAAAAGTGTGATAACACTTGGGTACCAGATTAGACCCAGTGTTCACCTGCCCCAGTCTCTTGTATCAAACGAAGCCCAGCAGGGAATGCTTAGAAAAAGGTTTAAGGTTTGAACCAGTGCACAGTAATGCTTCCACTCCCATATACTCTATTGCCTGCAATCTGTGGCTTGGAGATTTTCTAAAAAGGAGGTTTTATCTCTCTCTTTTTTGAATACTACTGTTGGGCTTTCTTAATCTCAATGGTTTTTGAACTTAACACTATTGTAACAGGAAATTACAGATGCCAAAAAAGTTCAACATTGTCCAGATGCTGTGAGAAATAACTTTTCTCATGTTTTGAGTGAATGATGTGATAATTCCATTTGCTATTCCCTTACTACTTGTATTATGGTGCATAGTTGTTCAGGTACAGCATTTCCTATTCCCCATCTCCGTAATGGTATTGATTTAAAATTTTTCTTTTCCACTTCAATGTCTGGATTTATCTAATTGTATTGGTTCTGGCTGAGGTGGAGTTAACTTTCCCCATGGCAGCCCTCGTGGTGCTGTCCTTTGTACTGGTAGCTAGAAAAGTGGTAACACACTGTTTTGGCTGCTTCTAGCAGTGCTCACACAGCATCAGATGTGTAGGCTGGGGGTGGGCAAGACCTTGGGAGGGGACACAGCCAGGACAACTGACTCAGACTGACCAAAGGGGTATTCCATACCATGTGACGTCTGCTCAGCAATAAAAGTTAAGAGAAAGGAGGGTGGTGGAGCAGGGGTATTCATTCTTAGGATGTTTGTCTTCCAGAGCAACCACTACATGTCCTGAAGCCCTACTTCCTAGAAAGTGGCTGGACATTGCCTGCTGATAGGAAGTAGAGAATAACAACTTTTCCTTTGCTTCTGCGTAGTGCCTTTGCTTTTGCTTTATTAAATGTGACACATTTTTTTTTTCCTTCATCTTATTTTCGCTCCCACCCTGTGCTGCTGAGGAGGGGAGTGATAGAGTGGTTTGGTGGGCATCTGGCATCCAGCCAGGGTCAACCCACCACACTAATCTCTCAAACAGAAGCTGCTCCACACCTTTGCTTATCTTTGCCATCTCTGTCTTTGCTGTACATTAGTTCTTCTGTACCTGCACTTCAGATAGGTCTTAATGATGGGTTAATATTAGACAAGTTTTTGAAATTCTCTAATGAAGAAAGAGGAGTCTCACAATGCATCTTGTATCACTTGCAGGCAGGCCCATGGAATTCACTAGGAACTCTTCCAGGGCCAACTGAGTGATGTAAATTAAGCAATGTAAAAACGAGGAGATGTCTTTCACTACTGTGGGCAGAAATAAACTGATACATATATAGGGCTTTCATCATACCAAGCTTTGCATGAGCAATGCAGGACTAGAATACAAGTAGCTTAATTGTCCTCTTGGCAAGGAGTATTTGGAAATAGTCTTTGTTTCAAATTTTGCAGTTACTTCTGGTAATATAGTTACTGTGATTTGAAATGTGAAATGCATGTACAGGGTGCTGGAGATACAAGTCCAAGGAGTGTTCTCTTCTGTCTTCATATGTCAATGTACTGGCCAGCTGTGGTTTCAGATTTTAGCAAGGTACAAGTATAGCTGGGTTTTTTGGTCCCGTAAGCAAAAAAGGCAATGGCTTCCAGTACAGCTGAAGAAGAGATTGATGAAAGAGGTCACAGAGGTCTAAGGGCAGAGGTTTTCTGCCCTTATTGTACCTGCATATGTGTGTCATGGGGAAGGTTACTGAGTTCCCTTCTTCAGTTCATGGAGGAGAAGCTCCTTGTTGAAGCAAATCCTAGCAGACCTGAGACATAAATTTGGTGTTTCTCAATCTTAATGTTACGCCCTATAGTAGGTTTTACATCATACCTGAGCTGGGTTTAATCTTGGCCAACTTGAACAATAATGATGATCTTATATTTCCACTGCTTATCTGTATTGTTATCTGTACTTATCTTTATGCAAAAGTAGTATTCTTTCTTCATGTTCTTCCGTTTTTCAGTACAGTATCTAAGAGGGAAAAAAAATTCTCTTCCTTTACACTGTGGTGCATACTTTGCACTTGAAACTATTGTCTTCAAATTTATTACAAGATTCATAAAATCCTTCCATGGTTTCTTTTTTCTGATTTCTTCTTTTTACATTTTTGTGTTTTCTTAGATGGTAGGATTTGGGATCAAGTAGTACAGTCAGTCAGAAGTTATAAATCAAAATCCCCTCATTATGCATTTTAGTAACCAGCCTTAATGTTCATAGTAGGTCTTTTTTGATACTTGTTTCTTAAAATTTTGGGTTGTTTTTTTCTTTATAATAAGAGTGATTCTTTTTTCAGATGAAAGTTGAGTCTTGAATAATTATGCTTAAGTGGGTATCTAAGGTAAACACTAAATAATGTAAGACTTCTGATGACACGGTGTAAGCTTAAACCACTAATGATATTTCATGATCTGTTTGGAATATATTTTACATTTGCACTCTGTGAATTTGCAGTATTTCTGCAACAGAATAAAACCAACAGATATGAGTGGAAATTTAATGTTTGGAGACAAGACTGTTCTCTTAGTCAAGATTATTTTTTTTTTTTTAATGTGGATATTCATGAGAATTCAGATAATGTCAAGATATTCAGTCATCTGAACAATGAAAAAAGGAAAGATTGCACTTCCTCAGTTAGACCATTGGCTCCAGAGCAGGTTTCCTGACTGACTTAAAATGCTGTTTATTTGTTTTGGCCCTCAAATGCTGGAATACTTTCTCTTTTCATCTTTATTCTTTGAGGAGTAATGACATTTATGGTATATAAAGCACAGTGGAAAAAGTAGACATTTTGATTGTTAAAGGAAGGGTTAAAGATCTGTTGGCACTAAAAGACAGTGTTTTCTTAAAGGCTCCTTTGTGTTCCATATGTGTACTTTTACAGTAATAAATAAATGAATTCATTTTTGATATTATAAAGAGAAGAAGCCAAGATCAGATTTTAAATTTTGTGGCATACCATCATCAATTTAGTTTTAACACATTACTGTGAGTATATTTACATAGGCACAGCATGCTTGCTAAAAATGTACTCTAATGATACGCTAGGCTAGATTTTGGTTTTTTTCTCCAAAAATAATAGTGTTTATAGAAATTGCATTACTTTATTACCATAAAATTCAACTTTCTTCTTTTACATTTGATTTACTGCATTTACTCAAACTGACTAGGTACTTTAAACATGTAAATAAACAGTATTAATGTGTGTCATTTAAGGAAAAAGCCTAAATGATTCCATATCCTCTGGTAAATATGTACAGATCTATTTTTTTAAAGCATAAACTACAACTCTGAAAAAATATTCTTTCAAAAGATTTCAAACCTGGTATTGTATAGGTGTTAGTGCTTTAACTAATGTTATCCATGAAAAGTGAAGAATAAAACGCAGGAAATCTAGTGTCAACACTGATGCCCTATATATTTTTCTGATACTTTCTATTCAATTATATTAAAACAAACTTTTGTTGGAGATGGTACTGATTTTCCATAAATTTAGACTGCATTCTTCAAGAACCAATTACTCTAAAATTATCAAGCCATTGCACTGGTCTGTCCCTTGCTGACCCTTCTACTTATTTTTACCTAATACTCGATTTGACCTGAACAACACGAAACAGATTTTATAACAAGGTTAAGAGGCAATGACATTGGGGGAGGTTCATATTACCTGGAGTAGTAGCAAGGTAAACAAACACACTTCTGATTTATTTTTCCTTTTTTTCTCCCATTAGCTTTCACTGCTTCATGATTTGTGTCTTACAGTTTCCAAAAAAAACCCCAAACACAAGACAACCCACACACACACAGAAAAAAACCCCAAACCAAACCCTAACAAGAACAACAAAAAAGCCTATAACTGCAAGTTCAATTACTTTCATTCTGTACTATAACAGTAGTTATTGGTTACGGTTAATGCTCTTAGGCAGTTGACAGTGAGCTGCCGATGTCCCTCCCTGTTGGTTTGATGTAACAGTTGTGCTCTCAGTCTTACTACAAGTAAGTGGAGGGAAATTAAAACCTTCCGTTTCATAATTTCAATCACTGTGAACTCTACAGGAGGAATTTAACCTCTAAAAACCCCCTTGTTTGGATTGGCTATATACAAAAATAAATTAAAACATTGATTTTCTTGAATTGCTGAAAATTGTTGCAGCATTTCCTTTTTCCCAACTGCAAAGTAACACACTTTTTCATATGGGCACTGGACTTTGTGCACAGGATTTCAAGCCATCACGCTGAGCAAAACGGTGCAGCAAAACACAGGGCCAAGGTAATGTCTTGATGTCTGGTCTGATATGGTTCGGATGGCTTTGGTGTATAAAAGGTACTGAAGCCCACTAGAGGGCTCACAAAGTGAGGTTGCTGAGTTTTTCTGTACTGCCTATTCTTTCCTGCAGGACCTGACAGTGGGCCTGGAAAGCACCTGCTAGCTATATCTTCAATATAAGTGTAGTGAGTATAAGTAGAAAGTCCTCAAATTGTTTTAAGGATTACTGTAGTATACAAATTCCAGTAGTTTTGTATATGCACCAAGACTCTGTAGTAACATTGTACAAACGGTGCTCCCTGAGAACCACATGCTGCACATACGTGTGCATATGTGCATTTTTATTTGCAAGGAGCAGTTCAGTTTTCTACTCTGCCTCCTAGCACATGATTGAAAATTCAGTAAAGATGGAATGCACCTTCAAACTGAACATCTAAGCATCTAGGTATGGACTAGAGGTCTAGGGTCCCCATATACACAACATCACTTTAGGTAAACCAGTCAACATGGCCAGGAGCTCTATTCAGCTCACATTAAAGTTAACATATTGAATATGAATCAGTTGGCTGTAATGGTCCCAGCTGAGGTACCCTGCTGGTTTACAGGTGCTACTTCAGAAGGTTACAGGTGTCCTATCTGCCAGCCCATTGGAGTGGTTTGGATGTGCTGTAAAACTTCAGAGGGCACAAGGCTCCTGTGCAGGCAGCTAAATTAATCACCTTTGGTCAGCTGAGTAACTCTCATCTGGGGTAAGTTACAAATTTCTGGACCATTATGATTAGCAGAATATCTATCTCAGTATACATACAGATCTTTTAACTAAAGCCAAAGCCATTTCTAATAGGTGATTTCTGCCCCCCCTATTGCTTTCCACAGAGAATAAATGATATTAAATTTTATTTATAAACTTAAACATTTATTTATAAAAGCTATAATTTATAAGTATGTTTGGTATAATTCAGTCTTTGTGTGTTATCAAACCAAAAGTACTGCTCGTACTGTGAGAGGACTTGTGCTCCTTATCCCACGTGTGCTGGGCTGTCTTCTCCACAGGACCAGGATGAATATTAGCAGTTCTTTGAAGAATTCCTATTTCATTCATGATGACTATCCATAAAAGCGCAGTGGGCTCATCAGGACTGACAGTATCTTAGTACCCTCATGTTGTGTATCAGCACAGTTTGACTCTCTTGACAAAAAGTGAGCTGCTTTTGTAACCAGGAAAGCCTGATATATCCTTTATATAACATTTTAAAACCAGTATTACCATAAGTCAAGGGCATCAATAATCCTGCTTCTATCTGAAAAATTAAATATGAATGTTTGGAAAAACTGTAATTATTGATAAGCATCTAAACCTTGCTATATATCGCATCTCATATGGAAAGATACTACAGTACAGATATAAAAATAAGACACAATGAGCCATCATTAGTTTGTTCTGACTGATACTATTGATACTAGTCTCATTTTTTAAGGTTTTTTTTTCCAGGTGCTGTTCTGTACTTAGCTGTCTTCTTAAATATCTTCTCAACAATTTCCACTTGAGGAAGGAAAGGATTTTTAAAGTCCTGAAAAGCATTTGGACACACATAGCTCAAACTAGAATGAACTCATGATAATCCTCTGTCCTTTATTATGCAGCAGGTCAGATTAGAGGATCAGGGAGATCTTTATGACTTTATAATCTATGATTAACATATTAATTTTTAACTGTGTGCTTTGGTCCAGTTCTTTGCAACAATGCATATAAGCATGCCTATGTTTGGAACAGGAGCAGCCGAAGCAAGGGGTTAAACTTGGGCAGGTGTTGAGGTGCTTTGTGGGCTGGCACTTCAGTCCTGACATCCTGAGTTCTCTTTGTCTTTCAGAATGTTAGCAGTGAAATGTGGTTTTTTGACATGGTAGTCTCCATGCCTTCCACTGTATTAAGAAAAAAGAGGATAAAAGTGTTAAGGTTATAGTACTTAGCCTAAAGAAACAATTTTATTGAGAAATGTGTTAAAATAAGGGGTTTTTTTAGATGGAATAATTTGCTTTCCCTATGTTGTTTTGGTTTTTTGTTTTTTTTTTTTTAATTTTACATTTTCATACAGCATACAGGTTGGAAGAGACCTCAAGGATCACCTTGTCCAACCTTTATTGGCAAAAACACAGTCTAGACAAGATGTCCCAGCACCCTGTGCAGCCAAATCTTAGAAGTGTCCAATGTTGGGGAATCCATAAATTCCCTGGGGAGGTTATTCCAATGGCTGATTTTCTCACTGTGAAAATTTGTCCTCTTGTGTCCCATCAAAACCTCCGCAGAATTAACTTGTACCCATTACCCCATGTCTTTTCCATGTGACTCCCTGTAAAAAGGGAGCCTCCATCTTTGTAGTCACCTTTTGAACACTGGAACATGGTGATAAGGCCTCCCCTAAGTGTTCTTTTCTCAAGGCTCAACAAACACAGTTCTGTCAGCCTTTCCTCATATGCTAGGATTCCCAGTCCTTTGATAATCTTTGTGGCCTTTCTCTGGACTCTCTCCAGCCTGTCCACATCTTTTTGGCACAGTGGGGACCAAAACAGATCAGAGTATTCCAGGTGCGGCCTGACAAGCACTGAGTGGGATAATGACTTCTTTGTCTCTGCTGGTGATGCCCTTGCTGATGCAACCCAGCATCCTGCTGGCTTGCTTTGCCCAGCAGCAGCATGCTGTTCACTCATATTGAGCTTGTTGACCACCAGAACCCCAAGGTCTCCTTCCACAGAGCTTCTCCTGGCTGGGTAGATCCCAGCCTGTGCTGCACTCCTGGATTACTTTTGCCTAGGTGCAAGACCTTACACTTGTCCTTGCTGAACTTCATAAGGCTCTTGTTAGCCCACTCTTCCAGCCTATCCAGGTCTTCCTGCAGGGTGGCTCTCTTCTGAAGTGTTCACTTCCCTACTCAGTTTGGTATCATTGGCAAACTTTATCAGGGTATACTTGATCTCATAATCTAGATCACTTATGAGGATATTAAAGAGCATTAGGCCCAGTATCGGTCCCTGGGGGACCCCACATGTGACAGATTGCCGGTTTGAAAAGGAGCAGTTTACCACCAGCTTTGCATGCAGTCTGTCAGCCAATTCCCCATCCACCACACAGACCACTTGCCTAGAGTGTAACACATCAGTTTCTCTGGGAGGAGGCTGTGGGAAACCATATTGAAAGCCTTGGAGAAGTCCAGGTAGACAGCGTTGACCAGTCGCCCCACATAACTAAGCAGGTTGCTTTGTCACAGAAGGCAATCGGGTTTGTCAAGCACAATTTGCCCTTGGTGAATCCATGCTGGCTTTTCCTGATCTTGTGCTTTATTTGACTTGTGATAGCCCCTAGGAGGATTTGTTCCATAATTTTCCCACCGGCTGAAGTCAGACTGACAGTCCTGTAACTTCCTGGATCCTCCTTTAAGCCCTTTGTGTAAATGGGAGTGATGTTGGCCTCCTTCCCGTCTTCTGGGATGTCCCCCGATCTTCATGACTTCTTAAAGATTATGGAGAGTGGCCTTGCAATGACATCAGCCAGCTCTCTTAACACTCTCGGGTGGATAACATCAGGGCCCATCGATTTGTAGGGTTCAAGCTTCTGTAACAGTTCACACACCAACTGCTTCCTTCACTAGCAGTGGGTCTGTGTTGGCATCAACCTGGATTTTTGTCCTCAAGGCCTGGGGCGCAACCATGCTTGTAAAGGCAGAAGGAAAGAAAATATTGGGAACCTCTGCCTTTTCGACATTGTCAGTGACTAATTCACCTCTGCTTTCTAACAGTAGGAAAGTATTTTCCTTTTGTTTCCTTCATTTTTCTGACAAAATTCATGTATCACCTGTAGAAATATTTTAAAAGTTTGTTTGTTTGTTTGTTTGTTTCTTGTGGGGATACATTAAGATAATGTAAATGATAGAAAATTAACATTGATAACCTGAATTCATACATCAGGGTCTAAATTAAATGTACGAACAGTTACAACACAATTAAATAATATATCTATGTTTCTAATAAGCTGTTAAAGTTTTGAAAAGTAACAAAACTGAGGATATTAGTCAAATTGATATAATTCATAGTTAATTAAATGTCAACAGTAACACTGAACTTAAATATACTGACTCCTGAAGAATATACCTTTGACAGTAGTAACTTCAAGTAGCAAGCTTACAAAGGGCAAATAACTCTCAAAATGTGTACTGGGGTCATTATTTCTATTGCACAGTGCCTGTGCAAGCTAAAGTCAATAAATCTGTAGCAGCGTAGTATACCTTGAAAAGTATGGAGGAGAGAAATAATAAATACATATGCCTATAATAAAAAGGATCTACATCTTTCTGTAGGAAGGATTCATCTTTCCATCTCCCTTTGGTACTGCAGTAGATTTCTCTCTGAATGTTTCTGTTACAAGTGGAGTTGCAAATGTAATGCATAGGCAATGATATGATCAACAAATTTCTTTCCATTTGCAAATTTTCTGTCAAGTTTACTTGTATTGATTTAATTTTCATACACCCAGTACTTCCACTAGCGTTTTTTGCATGCTGTTGTCATCAGTCTTCAAGAATCTCAGATGTGTTAGGTTTGCTGGTTCTCAGCTGGTTTTCACCTGCCATTCTCGGTGTTGCCAGTTTTTCAGTTGCCCAGTTGCTACGTGTTTTGCCAGTAGGGAAGCTGCATTTATTCTGTTTCACTGGTGAAATACACCTTTCTGCCCAACTTTGTAATTTCTGCCATCCTAGAATTCCTTCACGGTTCTTTCTTTCTTGTCCATTCGTCTCCATTCCTGCCATGCCTTTTATTTCTCCCATATCATTCCACTTCATCTCTTCTGTCTGCAGTTTCTTTCCTGAAACCTCATTTTCCTGATTGCTTGTTGCATAGTTTGTCTTATATGTACCATTTTGTGCTATGCATAATTATCAAGGGTTAAATTGTTTTGGCACAGACAGTTCTAACTGTTGACCAAAACCCTAACTAAAAACTAAACCATCAGATGACCGGCAAGAGGATGACCAGAATTTATGTAAAATTGTGAGTGATGCCAGATGACTGGATGATTTGGAAAACCACCTTGTGAAAGTATTAAGATGTTATGAAAATAAATAGTTTCTGAGGTTCTGTTTCTCCTTGTACAAGCACGTTCTGGGTTTGAAGCTGGTGAGCTGTGTAATTGTCAGCTGAGATGTTATTTAGGACTGTGTGCAGGCAGCAACGGGAAAAAGAAAGCAGAGAAGCAGGAACAGTTTGTCCTAGTCTCTGCATGGCTTTACCTTTTGAAAAAGTTGCACTTCTGTAGTCCAGTGGTAGTGTTGATTTGCAATTCTTAGCAAGCGTACATGAGCTGTCCAAAAGTCTACACCAGTTTAGGTTGCCAAGAGCACTTGCAGCTATTGACTTGAGTTACTTTAAATTCTCATACAATATAGTAGTGCATTTTAGAACACCAGGAAATGATGAATTAAAGTAATGCTGACTCCAAATTATGAAAAACACTTGCAGGTATGCCACAAAATATTCTAACAGTGCCTGCCTGAATCAGCCAGTAGTTACTGGAAACGGTAATAATTGTACAATAGTACACCTAAGTAGCAATGGAATTACTGGTGTTGTATGCCAAGTATTTGAGTTGCAGCATTTGCCTTGTTGGTGCTCCATCTTCCATTCACAATATTAAGTGCAAATGTACTGAATAGCAGGGGGTTAGTCAAAGGGCTGTCACGAATTATGTATTAAGACCATAGTGGAAGCCTGAGGCTTCCAGTTGTTGTCACCTAAATACAGGTGTCTGCAAGTGAACTTTGTGAGTAAGGGTGAAATTTGACTCGGTTACTTCAAATTAGGTATCTAAAGGTATTTGAAATGACCTGGCATATCTGAGGCAGGCACGTAGGGCTAGTGAATGTGACCTAGGCAGAGATGGAAATTGGAGCACTGGAGCCAGCTTCTCCCCCGTATCTTCTAGAATATCAGGGGCAGTTTGTTTCCTGAGTACCAGTTGAAGTGGCTTTCTGCATCCCACTGATAGGAAGCCAGTAAATACTAATGAAGCTTACAGGTCTTCCATAGACTGTGTGTTGTGTCACCTCCATGCATGTGTTATGGGAATCTCACAGCTTCTCAAATGACACTAGATGCCTGTATTGAAGTAAGCAATTCTGTGCATGACTCTGTTTACAATGGTGGGAACTTGTTCATATTTAGACTCCTAAATGTCTATCAAAGAAGAACTGAGCATATCTCAGTTTCAGTACTAAGATTCTGCATCACTGAGAAAAATAGGGTGGCATTTTGACTTTATGATGGATAGCAAGATAGTAATATTGGTGAGAGATTAATTCTATAACAAAATGTAAATAAAGGCAGTTTAGAAAAAATATTCCTATACAAAGGAGAAGTGATGAAGTTTGCAAGGGCTGTTTGATAAAGCGGAAACCATACCTCAAGTGTGGTTTTTTTTTTTTTTAGCATGTGCCTAATGCACTCATCTTGCTTTCATGTAATGGTTTATTTTCACATGATTCTTCTGTACGGTTCTGTAACATCTGTAGTGTAAATGTTCTGACCCCATTATTAAAGAGGAATGAGGTTAACATTGTTAAATCTTCTTTCTTTGATATTTTAGAGACTTGGGGATATTTTAGTTTGGCTTGTGACACTAGCGGATGACCCTGACTATGCATGAGTTGGTGGGTTAACTTTGGCCAGAAGCCAGACACCCACCTTGGCCTCTTGCCACAGAGGCCATCCCTGCAGTCCCCCATGTGTGCCAAAACCTTGCCACCTATGCCCGATGCAGTCAGAAACAGTAATTTCCTTTTTATGCCAATGAAGGAAATATCCATTCTTCCCTTCCACTGCCTGAAGTTGTTTGAAGATTGTTCTGCTGGCCAGAATTAACCCTTTTCCTACCTTTTATCTCTACTTGGTGTTTGACCTTTCTTTTTTGAGGTGAGGAAGTGGTATGCATAAGCAGGGTTAAATGTGCTAAACAAAAGAGGCAGGAAAATTAGAGAGACTGAGTGAGGTCAGTGGTGAATGGAAGGCAAAAGGAGATCATTGTGACACATACATCCCACATATGCAGACGTACTGTCTTCTCTATAGTTTCCTGCATCATACTGGCAGTACCCTTATCCCTAGAAGGGATATTCACTAGCAATTAGGAGGAGAAAGGGAAATTTTGGGTTCTTTAATCATAGAGCAAGAAAGGATCCTCCCATGAGATACTGACATGGACCTGAAATAAAAAAGGAATTATGGAAAAAGAGTATTTGTAAAGGAGTTTGTTAATGGATTAAACAAAAGTCTCTCATCTCTTTCTTAATACCTGTAGCTCTCCTCTGCCAGAATTCCCAGAAAGCAAAGGCCATTTCAGACCTTTATTCATTGATGGGTCATAAAACCCCCCCAGTATTTTTGAAAATCAACTTCCTAATTAAAGCTGTAATAACCATAATGAATTCTCAAAAACATAACAAGGAATATCCCTAATGCATTGGGGGGAGTCTGAAGCCAGGTCCGTATTGACAGAGAAGTATGATGTTACTCTGTCAGTTTTGTTACCCATGTGGCAGTGGAAAATTATTATTAATGATCTATTCTGAAAGTGCTTTAATCTTTTGAACTTAAAATCTTGACCTTCAATCTTTTGAATTAGAAAAAAAAAAACAACAAAAAAAACCCCAAACACAAACCAAACAAAATTCAACCTTCTTTGAAAAATGTGAGCACCAAAATCAATGTAACATTTCAGTAATGCTGTAAATGTCTTAATACATGCAGAAGTAGTATTTGCTGACTTAGCTGCAGCATCATGCTTGAAGTACACGTTTACTTGCTCATTTACACTTAATTTTAAGTCCTCAACTTCACTGAATTTAATTGAAATTCTTCTGTTGTGTGAATATATTCTGCATTATCTGTTTTGAGATGCAACCTTGAATTTAAACCTCTGAAATTCACATTGCTCTAGATATTCCACATAACTTAGGAATCCAGGTTTTCTCTATAGTTGACATATTTCTTCATTGCTTTGTGTCCAACAACTCTGGATTATCTACAAACGTTTTGTGTCTTTTTTTTAACTAGCAAACATGTGATCTCACCCAGGAACTGCTGGGATGATTTCTGATATTTCACTGTCATAAATCCCTAGGAAAACATGCCTAAAATAAATTATAGTGAAGTAGATTAAAATTATTGCCCCCCACCCACCAAAAAAAAAAAAAAATATTTTCTCTATTTATGGTGTGTAATTTAGGTGTGTTTCTTTAAAAATATTCCTATATTTATGCAGTTTGGCAGTGGAATTTTATGAGAAAATGATGAGAAAAAAAATCGTAAGATATATCTGGATTTTTTTAAACCAGCTGTTTAAAATTTGGAATTTCAGATACTTGAATGTGTATGCAAGACTGAGTATTAGAATAGTTTGCATGCTCAGTTATCTTTACTGCATTAAGTTATCTTGCTGAGAACAACAGTATATTTACAGACATGTGAGAAAAGGAATAAAAAACTTCAATTTTAATCTAGAGCAAAAAAACCAACACGAGTATAGCAATTGCATTTTTGATGTTGCACCTTAAAATTTGTATTTTTGATTACGTCTTTCATTGGAATATTTCAGCATCAGTTATTAGTTAGTTATACCAGCGTAAGACCACCTATGGTCTCGGCTGATAGCTGGCATTTTCGCCATTCTGTCAGAGATAATACAGGGAACTTCAGTCATTTACTTTTCACGCAGGCAGGATTTTCCCATCAGTAGGTTTACAAGGTTATCTGTTTATAATCCTTCCTCACTTCTTGAACATAATTTTGCTCTTAACGCTAATGTTGAATGTTCTTGTAAGGATTGTCTTCATCTTTTGTTACAGAGGTTTTAAGTAGGGTAATAAAATCTAGTGATGTGGTCATTGTCGTATACTAAAAGCCTATAGTCAGACAACTCCTGCCAGAACTGAAATTGGAAGCATTATCAATGATGATGTTTTGTAAGATAAGATGGGTTTAATTATGTTTTATAAGCACCAATGAGAGAGAAGTGTACTTGTTAACTACCATTTCATCCCATTTATTCACTACATTTCCTCCAGTGTACTGTATACATTTCACAGGAAGCTCTCCAAAGACAATATTTTGAAATTAATTATTGCTATGGTTTAGTCTTTTTGATTTAAAAAAAAAAAACAAAAACCCAACCAAGAAAAAAACAACCACTGCAGACAATCCCTGGACTTCCCAAGGGCACAGTACTGGGAGCTCCTTTGATGCAAGGGGGGGTCATAGGACAGTAAGAATGCATCTTGCACTTTTCCCTGTTTACTGACCCTATACAAAGAAGAGGATCAGTGAAACTATTGCTTAATCTGTTTGCTGGTCCATCTGAATTGTGTCCTATGAGGGTAATTCCTATGCCTCCTTGTCCACAAAGAAGAACTATTGTGTTGGGTTTGATTTTTGTGCATTGGTGATGCACTTTTTGGGTTGGTGTTTGGTTTTTTTTAAATTTTTTTTCTTTTGCTCCTGAAAACACTAGGTCCATTAACTGTTGATTGGTGAATACCCTTGTTACAGTCTAGTCTACATTGTGGATCTTGCAACAAAAGGTCTGAAGTCATTGGGTAATACCAAGATTTTTAGCAGGGATAAAAATACACTGGGGACTAATAGTCAGCCAAAGCCTTGATTTTTCTTCTTGTAGCTTGAGAACTGGGTGAAATTTTAAATTCTATCATTGAAAACATTCCCAATGTATTAGTTTATACAGGCTTTTCAGAAGCTGACCTTGTGTTGGCTGAGGAGTAATGGTGACAAAGTAGCAGGGACACAAAAAGAGCTCCTCTTACCTGACTTTACATGTCCTATCATCTCAGATGTCCACACCTTATACTGTCCACATCTTAGATGAACAGGGCAGTAACTGTAAATGCCATTTAATGGAAAGAAATAAACGCTTCTGAAACACTCTTAATCTGGTCAGCATTAGGATGAGGTGCCTACTTCTCTCCAATGACTAGAAAAATGCCTAGGATAACTTCCTTAGAGTTAATGTCTATTATATAAACATTGGGACAGATAAATTCCCATTCAGAACACCTGTCATTTTACAATGATGAAAACAACACTTTGTTAATGCCAGCTGATATTTCACATAAATAGAGGCAAATATACATACAGAACCTACGTAAAATATCATTTAAGGATATTTTTTTTCTTCTAACTAGAAATTCTACTTAAAGATGAGTGCTTCTGAAAATCAGTTTTCAGGTTGTTTATGGGAGGTTTGATAGAGTTGAACAGATTCTGCATTTAATGACAAAATAATGTAAAGTTGTAATATTTTAATTCCAATGTATTTCATACCATTTTACCAAGTAGGTTTAGAAATGTTTTAGTGACACAGAAGTACTAGTTACTAAGTGACTGGCTGAACCAAGATCCAAGCTGTTTTTCCAGATATGTAAAATATTATAAGCTCCTCATTTTCAAACATTTATATATTGAGTTAAATGCAGTATGAGTGTAAACAAATCAGCAAAGTTTGTGTGACTTGCATCTTCTGAAAACTTAAAGCCTTGTGTCAAGTATATGCCAAGAAAATGATGTAATTAACTTTGAATTGGAAAATACATGTCAGCAGATTGTGATTTTTTAAAAATCATTTAGCTTTTTCAATACCTTTCTGAGAGAAAGGAATACTTTTTATATGTAATGATTTTAAATTAGAATGTTTGAATCAAATATAACAAATCAAATTCCATGATACTATCTGATATTACAGAGGGTAGCAATAGTACTTTGCAAACAGGGACTATGAATGGAAACATGTTTTAGGAAAGCTAGTACTCTGATTAGTAATGCCATTCATGTGTAGATAATAGATGCCCAAGAGGTAGTGTTTTTAAAGCAAGTTTAGTTTAATAGTTGTGTCCAGCAATCTGCAATTTCTTCAACAAATTGTTGAGTTTAATTTTGGTTCTGAGTCAATTTCCAAGAACAGCAATTTTCAAAATTTCTTCAGGGTAAGTATGAAGTTATGGTAAAGGCTCATATGTAGCAACGATTAAATGCTATTTATAATCAAGAATAATCAGAACCCCTACTGCAGGAAAAAAAGTGCGTAACGTCTCCCAGACCTTGCTGGCTGTCCAGGATAAACAGGGTATGAACCAAAGGCCATGGAGGTTATCAGAAGGATTCCGCTGTACCTCAGCTCCTTGGATTTGGCTTGCTGCCCCTTGATTGATCTGAATTAGCTGTGGATTTTAGTTAAGGTTTGTTCAGTGGCAAAAGGCCTTCCTGTGTGATGAAGAAAAGAAAGCAGCAGCATTACTTCTGTGGCAGGGCCTGCTCTGCTATCCACATCACACTGAGCTACTCATTTTTCAGGAGCTATTTCCAAGCCAAGCAAGATGGTTGTAGTGTTGACACAAGCATTGGTTTTGTTGTCAGGCTGTGGCATGTGTCTGTTTTTGGAAAAAGGAGGTAATGGATGAATGTGGAGCCTTCTTTCTCTACTTCCTTTGGACCTTCCTTGGCCTTCTGGTTAGCAGCTGACTAGGTTCTGGGTTGGGAAGAAGCGTAGGTATATAAGTCAAACCTGACACTGGTGGTTCATGTTTGATTTTGGCTTTTTTGAGTCACAGAATCATACAACAGCCCAGGTTTGAAGGTACTTCAAAAGGCCATCTGGTCCAGCGTTTTTAGTAGAATCCCAGATTGCACCACTCGATCTCTGTAGACCTGCAATACTGACCCTTACCAAAAAACACTGCTTCTGACTGTATTTTCCTACCACTTGTCGAAAAGACAGACTGCTTTCTACAGCAGCATCGAGGATCCTTTCAGAGAGTAACAGAATCATAGAACGGTGATTTTCCCCATCAGAATGAGGAAGCATGGCCCTCTGAATCCTGTGGTACCCACACTGATCCAGCGCAAGTTGGCAGCATCATACAAGATCGTGTAGCAGCGTGTAGCCATACTGCCTTGAATCTAAGTCCTTCATGGGGTCAGTTTTGTGCCCCAGCTGATAAGCATTGTTTTTTCATCATCAGTCTCACCACGCAGACTGTTGCTGTTCTAGCACTGTGGTAATAAAACCATGCTACTTATGGCTCTGGACCTTGTGTGTAACTACTGTGGCAGTTTTAGCATACTTTAGCTAATGTATGCCTACAACATTTACAGGTCCCCTCGTCTGAGCTATCCTCAAGCACCTATCTATTTATTTATTTATTTTATTTTGCATGTTGCCTTTACTGCTGGTAGATACCACCTTCTAACCACTATTATTTTCATTAACAATTGCTTTAACATGTTTTAACTTCCTATAAACAGCACTAGTGGATAGAAATATTACTGTCTGATTTTATGTTGACTTTAAATACACTGAGCAGAAGTACAGAAAGTGCGTTGTCCAAGGTGACATGACACTGTAGGTCTTTGACAAACCTACATCTAGGATCCAGTTAACCTAGGAAACAGTCACTACGCATCACAGGTAAGTTTTCTGCCCAAGTGAAAGACCAGAGAAAAACTAACAGATTTGAAATCCCTTACAGTATATATATATTTTAAAGTAGATATAAATTGTAGCTAAGTATTCCTTTACAACATGTGACCTTTGAAATAGGCAATAAAATAATAGCCACAATCAGAAAGCTGTACAGGAGGAAACTGATTATTCAGCTTATGTTTGCAATAAAAGTGCAGGATTATGATACAGCAAGAGAAAGTCTATAGGGTAAATAATGGTCTCTAATTCTGTGGTTTCATATGATTAATGTGACATTCTGTTGTCTGTAATAACTATACTATGTGCTGTACATTGTTTTGGGGAATATTTGCATAGAATATGTAACATGCAAAAAAATATTTTGTGAAAGTAGCTTTCAGATGTTATTCAAGTCCTCTTTCTTACAAATCTTACTTGTGTGATGTTCTAGATTGCGTAAGAATAAATTTCTTCACTTTTGAGAGTATAGTGTATCATCATACAACCAAAATATTTCTGAAAAATGGATTACAGAATAATAACCAAAAAATGTAAAACTTTTTTGTAGTGACTAAAATATGAATAAGAAAGGTGCATTTAGTGCCTTAAGTTGCAGATTGAACAATTATTGTTGATTATGAAAAATATCAGGTTTTATCAGTATTTTTTACATAGGAATCATTGTGAAACAGTTATGTCTGCTAAACAGAAAGATCCCTAAATCCTTAGTATAATTAAAAATATTCTGCAACAAAACTGTATGGGAACAGAAATTAAAAGCTGGTACTCTCTGACTGAGAATAAGTTTCTGTAACATTAAATATAGGTTTACTTTAATGTTTTTATCATTAATTAAGAGAATATAAAAAATATTTTTTTTATGCAGTCTAGGCTATTGAATGAAAAATGTACATGCTTAGGGATCATACTCACCCCCTCCCTCAACACCAATAAAACACCTAACGTTTTTATAGAGTTCGTGTGATTTTCAGTCAGATGTGCTTCCTGATAATAATTGCGTGTAGCTATGCACTTTCTCACTTGGTTGGTTTGAAGGTTTCTAGCATGGATCTTGTTTCTATATGGCCTGACAATAAATTGATTTAAGGAAGGAAAGGGGTATCTGATCTCATTGGTAAAAGCTTGTTAGTTTTATTAACAGCTGAGTACTTCAGCTGCTTCGGAT
Organism: Falco biarmicus; assembly: GCF_023638135.1. NCBI lineage: Eukaryota > Metazoa > Chordata > Aves > Falconiformes > Falconidae > Falco > Falco biarmicus. The sequence continues at coordinate 54,823,479 of NC_079289.1, forward strand.
GAATGCTGCCTTAATTCTTGGGCCATTTTGCTGAAATGAATAGGCTTTACTCCTGAAAGAAGATGACAAATATGTTAGAAGGCAGAGCTTAATTTTGCCCGATAAGATGAAAATATATAATTTGTTTTACACTTATTACTCTAATTTTCCAAATGTTTTGCGACATAGCAATAAACCATACATCTTTTAAGAGATTTTACTGGTCCGTATATGTGCTTTGCATGTATATTTGTGCAATTAGCTGCTGGCAGTGGGCAGTAAAATGGCTATTACATACTCCCCTTTCCATATGGGAATCAATTTCAGAATGAAATTTAGCTTATTGCAGAGGAAATGCGCTCATCCACCAGCAGAAGAGTGTCATCGGTACCAATGACCGCCTGCCTCTCAGGAGAGCCAGGGCAGTGGTAGTGCTGGCACCAGTCCTGGCAGGTGCTGCTGTGGTGGCCAGCAGCAACATCTGGGAAGCACAGAAACACTGGCCAGGAGGAAAAGGGTGGTCGAGACAACACAGAAACAGTATTTATTCCCTTTAAAGAAGAGAGGAGTGGGGAGAGAAAGGGGGAGAGCACATGCTTAGAATGTAGGTGGTTTTTTTAATTATTATTTCTTGTCTGTCATCACACGTGAGAAGAGCTAAAACATACTCGACCCCAAAGAGAAAGAAGAATAGAGTCCATTTTGTTGACACTAATCTATGAAGGGACTAGAAAATGGACTTTGAAGACAGAGAGCAAATCTGTTGGTGCATCTGGATCCAGCCTCTGGTATTATACAGGTCTCTAGTTCAGTGACACTTACGAAAACCCATTCACTTACCTTAATATTGAGTTAGCCTACACTGTGTAAGTCTTGGCCTTCAAAAGCTTTTATGCCTTTTTCTGAAGCTACTCCACCCTGGTTTGACAAAAACAGAATGCCCCTAATTTACGCCAGTAACTCCTAAAAAACTTCCCTCCATCAGGAGTCCTCAAGCCACTAACCTTAGCTGCTGCTCCTATATAATTCAAGAAATTGCATTGGTGTAAACCCCCCATCTTTTTTCTTGGAGGAATGCATTTCGTATAGGAAAATACCTGTGTTTGATGTTACAATGATAGTACAATATTTGATACAGTTCTGCTGTTTTAAGCTACTTCCACAGAAACTCTGCATTGAAAAAAACCCATGTAACAGTAATGAAGTTGAGATAAAGCACATCAGAAATTATGTGCAGCTCCAGTGATGGGATAACCATCATTTATTAGCCTTGCATAATAAACTTGATAGTGGTGTTACTTTTTTAAATTATGGATTGAGCAGTTGTGATGACAGTACTGACAATGTTTGTCAACAGAAATCCTGCTTTGATACATCCAGCCAGACATAAGGCTGAATGGCTCACTGGATTAGAGATGGGATAAAGAACAGTAAGCTTTGCATTCCTGATTCAGCAGCATTGCATTATAATTACCTATTAATCGGTATCCTAGAATTTGGTGTTGGAATAATTTGCAGTCAAAGCTATTTTGTGTAAGCAAATATTCCTATCATAACTCCTAACTTTCTCAGACAGCTGAGGTCATTAAATCATGGAAATGTAAAGCTTGAATTGACTTGAAGAGATCATCTAATTCATCACCTATACTGAAAGCAGGATCAAGTACATCCATATGTGACAGATGCTGGTGTATCTTCTGTTCTTAAAGTGAGAAAGCTTTTCTTGAGATCAGGCATAAATCTTTTTTTTTTTTTTGCTGCAAACTAAGATAATCTCTTCTTATCTGTCATGGCCACAAGGAACAATTGATCGTCCTATTTTCTATGCCAGTATCTGCCTGCTCTATTTAAATGCCTCTCCCGTTCCTGCTGCCACTTCCTCTCAGCTGCACCTCGTGGGGTCCTTTCAGCTTTCTTTCATTAAAATTGCATGGTTTGGTCTTTTTGGATCATCTTATTTTCATTTGGGGTCTCCAATTTGTCTAGACTAACTTGCCCCAAAACACTGACATTTCTCTGGAAAAGGTCCACTAGTGCTAAGTAGAAGCAAGTAAATAGTCCCAGTGTCTCATATAAAATATTTGTTTGTCAACAAATCCAAACTGGTACTGCTTTTTTTCTGCAGCAGTGTCATGTACACTTAGTGATGACTTACATAGATTTAGGGATCCATTACGAACCCCCAGACTCTATCATACTGCTGAGTTTCCAGGCTGTTGTCATTTTGTTATTACATTTGACCCCTTGTTTTTAAGTATTATGCATAGGACTATGTCAGTAGATCTCTTTGCCTTGCCAGGTTCACATGGTATTCTGGTCACCTGCACAATTATTTAGAGGCTTCCCCAGAGTCATGCCATGCCCTGTGAGTGCTGTAAGCACAGTCTCTTCTGTACTGCTCTGTAGATGCTGGATGAAGCTGGATCCAGGACCATCTTGTGTAGGGTTACAGTTCCCCGTTGTCCCACAAGTCATTAAAGAAACATCAGCAGCATCTTGTGTGTTGTTTTTCAACAGTTTTTGCATCATCTGGGGCTCAACTCATGCCACATGTAGATGTTAGGTCTGTTTGAGATGCCCTGTGTTTCTGCCTGGCTTCCAGCGGTTAGGTCTCATGTTCTAGCAGGGTGTGGTGCTCTCAAAAGGCCTGTGTCTTATCCATGAGCCTTGTGTCAGGAGATCACATGTGCCTGGATACCTCTCTCATTCCCCATGGCTTTTCAGATGTTACCGTACAGTATTGCCTTATTCTTCCTTTTGCCTCTGAACCTATTTCAAAACCAAATCTTCGGTATGACCACACTTCTGATTTCTCACAGTGGCAAAATATACATAAATATGTAAAACTTTCCTGCAGGCTCTTTTTACTGCATTTCTTCAGACCTAGCTGTAGTCTTTCATGTTGACTTTAGGAGATTTAGCATCTTTTCTTATTTCCCTTAGAAGTGGACAGAGAAAGAATCCTCTGCTCAAGGTTTATTTTCTTATGCCTTTTATTAAGATCCATCAGTAAGTGTAGAGGAATGGAGGCAGTGGGTTGATCAGCATTGCTAACACGCAGCTGTGGCCTTGCCTCAGAGGCGGTGGGTTGATTGACATGGACGATGTGCAGCTGTAGCTCGTCCCGCTAAGTGGTTAAATAGCCCTGAGGATGGTGGGAGAGGGGGTCAGATGGAGGAGGAGCAGTGTGGTTTGAATTCTGGAGGAAGGAGATACAGCTCGGACAGCAGAATCTGACTGATGGTAAAGCACTGTTGCAGCTTACTGGTTTGTTTGTGCTGCAACAAGTAAAGATCTTCCAAAGATATTATTCCATTAATTTGTTAGATCACATTAATTAAAAATAAAAATGATTTGGTCTAGCAATTAGAAATATACTTTTTTATCTCCTTAGCTAAGTAAAGGAAAATCATTGTTTCCAAAACATGACAGTAACCTAAATGGCATATTGTTAGACTGCAATGTCAACAGGTACGGGCATGTCATACATAAGTAAAAGATTGGAATCACTGATATATAAATTTGTATTTTTCCAATTCTTTTTTCTTACCTATACAAAGGATCAAGTGCTCTCAGAAGACATCCTGTCAAACTACACACAAACCCTGTGTAAAGACAGTCAGCAGAGTTGATAAGGATAATTTTAGAAATGAAGCTGAGTGGCTCAGTTTTTGCTATGAAAGAGATGTGTAACTTCAATAAATGAGAACATTTATATCTGGCTTGCGGGAAGAATCAGGTGGTTTAGTTGAGGGAGTTGTTGCTGATCTTACAGTTTCATTTTTTAATATAAATTGAAACATTTCCAGTAATGACATGTATGTTGATATTAAACCTTTCACTGAAGATAGTAATCATATTGATATAAATACATTGCACAAGGATAGTAACACTTGAAAGTAGCATGTTTTATGTTAATCCAAAATTGATAGCTAGAAATAAGTTAAAAACCCTTCTTGGGTATAATTTTTCAACATTATTTGAAATAATGGGGCTTGTTTGAACCTTTTTTATCAGTATGGCTGCAGAATATATGCATTCATTTTAGTTCTCTTTGAAGATGATTTCCACAGGAAATTAGTCTTTATTATTGGCGTTGGCCTTATGCAGCAGAATAAAGCTAGAGAAAACAAAGTTCAAAAAAGACAAAAAATACTTTGCCTGCTACATCTTTTTTTTTTTTTTTTTTTATAATGGAAACCATTGGTTAAATTACTTCGCTCTCACTTAGCAGTGTTTCTAAATTATGTTTGGGATTAAATGAACTAGCTATAGATTGAATAGATACTGCTGAGACTCAGAAGTTGGGTATGGATTCTTTTAAACATTTAAGTGAACTCCTATTATTGAACCTGAGAAATATTTGTCAAACACTAGGATTTGGCATCTGCATAAAGAAAATTTTATCTTCCCAAGCTGTTTTATTTTACATTCAAGAGTTAAACCTCCATGTAAATATGAAAAAAAAAAAAAAAAAGGAAGAAGCTTGTTTGTTCTTCAGTACATTTTAAGCAGGCTGAATTTTGTGTGCAGTATCTTTATTATTTCTGCTGAAAATAAAAGGTTAAAATATTTTAAAGGCCCTGTAAAACACACGCAAACAAACACATTAGATTATTGTAAATTAGCAAGTTCTGAGGACTCCACAATGTGCCAGGGAAGCCTTTATGAAAAAAAGAGGGAGACCAGATGTAGTTCAAAGGCCAACTTCTAGCTGCCTTGGCAGGCTCCAGTCCTGATTTGAACTCTGTGAGCTGCAGTGGAAGAGGTGATTTATGACTAATGAAAATGGTTTAATGCAGCTGTACCCCAAGGTGTCCAACAATCATTTTTTTTTGTGGAGATACTGGAGTGTAGCCAGATAGCTGCTGTTGGTGGCAGGGTAGAGAGCCTCTGGGATGCATCTTGTCCTGACTGAGAACTAAGCAGCCTCACAAGCTGTCTTCAAGTTGCTGGGTCCACTCTCACCCCCTGCCATTGACTTGTGTAATTTATTCGTTTATTTCCAGTAGTTGGCAAAACCCTTGCAAAGTATATGAAGCTGTGTATGGGTGAGGAAAAAAGTAACTTCATGTGATGCATCCTAAAAAACCCCACTATATCATGCCCTTATAGACTCTTCACTCTGGTTCTAGTGCTGAAGTGAATGTTCAGTTTTACAAAGAAAATAAAATATCTTTTTATAGTAAAAGTCATTATGCATTTTAGGTATGGATACCTCAGCTATACATCCTTCATGTGAGATTATGCCATAGAGATTATGTTTTAACAAAGATATTTCAATAGTAGTCTTCTTTCTGGTGTTTTGCTATTGGTTTAGGTTTCAGATGAAAGTTAGAAAATTAAGCTTCTCTTTGCCATAACAGGAACATATTGTGATAAATCTTTAACATACTAGCCTCTGGCAGGTAATGTAGTTGCCTGGAGGAAATTTTAAAAGCTTTTTAAAGTGCAGTGTTATGAGTAGATGGTTTGCAGTATCCCAGTTTCCCTTTGAAGACTGACTCAGAAATGTACCGTGTTCGGTCATTATGCACAGGAATATATGCTAGTTTACCTCTAAAGCAAATGAGGTTACATAAAACGAGTTAAGCAAAAAATTCAGACAGACAACTAGGAACTTTGTTGAAATGTTTGGAACAGAGAGGAAACCCAAGAAGAATAGAGTGATCTTCTCATAATACAAACTCCATTAGTCTGAAACTGTTTTGTGCAGTGAGTTGCAAATGATAGTGTCAAAAATTTCATTACGTTTACAATTTTAATACCATTACCTGTACATTGAAAATTACAGGTTGCTGAATGTGACCTCCTTGCCCATGGGGTGAGGATGTTTTGTGAACAGCTATTATCTGGATTATCCAAAGCAACAATTTTCAGCTAATGACAAACTCCAGCCACCAGCTAAGAGAGGAACACAGCAAGATGTGGAAGGGCTTGCAGGAAAATGAGTTAGGCAACATGGCGATGTAGGGCAGGGAAGAGACTGGGGTATTCAGTTCCTTACTTGTGCTGGATCTGTGCTGGCAAGACTTATCTCGGGGACAGCATCTGCAGAGGAAGGCAGCTGGCATGCTGGAGGGCAGGGCACCGTTTGGTGGGGTTGCAGCAGGCCATGGGCATGGATCCACAGGGATCTCATGCAGTAAAACACAGAGTTGTGCAACTGAATCAGCATAACCCTGTGCAGTAATACACGCAGGACCAACCACTGCATTGCAGTTCAGCAGAAGAAGGACCTGGGGTCCAGGCTGATAACAACCTGCAAGTAAATCTGCAGTGGGCCTTTGCAAGCTCCTGCTGGGCTCCAGTAGGAGGTGGATAGCCTGCTGGTGACAGGGACCAGGGACGAGGTGATCCCTCAGCTTGACGCCAGTCACACGGCATCTGGGAAACAAATCCCGTTTGGGCCCTATGGTAAGGAGTGCTGGCAGACTGGACACTGTCCACTGGGGGGCCATCGAGACTGATGGGAGGCTGGAGGATGGTCTGCAAGGAGGAGCAGAGAGAAATGGTTTGTTCAGCCTGGATGAAAAATTGCCGAGGGCGGTCTAACTGCAGTTTGCCACTACCTGTAGGACATTAGAGGGAAAATTAAGTTAGAGTCTTTCAAAAGTACATAATGGAAGGACAACAAGTGCCTTGCACAAACTGCAGTACAAACTATTTCAGTTGAGTACAAGGAATAACAATAATTAAAGCAAAAGTGGTTTATCATAAGAAAAAGCTGCCAAGAGAGGTGGTAAAATCAACTTCAATGTCTTCCTTGGAGATTTTCAAAGGTCTGCTGACTTGAAGCCCTGAGCAATCTGATCCAGTTTTGCTGATAGCCTTGAGCAGAAGCGTGGACTATTCACTTCCAGAGGTCCCTCCCAACCTCAGCTACTCTGTGATTCTTTGAAGGCAGCTAGCAGGAAGCCCCTAGAAAAATTGCAGTTGAAAATACAAAGGGGATTTACTCTCACTTTCTTTAACCTATCTAGTGAGGACAGAAAAAGATTTACTACATCAAGGAACAGAAAGTGCAGATTATAGTAAAATCAATAAATTATAAAAGAACAAACTGTTAAGGCTTATGAGTCAGATCTCATTGCAAATACATCTAAAAGAAAAACATTTATAAGCATTGTCAGTTCCCCCTAGAAATGGTATTTGATGGAGAAGCACAAACCATCTCAATACTTGTGAGACCTAGGAAGTAGTTCCTTTAAGTAAGCTTTTACTTCAGTGGCCTAAGACCCTGGAAAAAAAATCTGTCAGAAAGTGGAAACTATGTCAAATTACCAAATTAGTGTAAATGAAGTAGCACGAATATGAAGGGTGACAAAACTGGGAAGTCCAAGATACAGAATTATGCATGGCATAAAAAAAGGACATAAAATAAGTAATTTTATAAACACTTTAATAATAAGAGCAAGGAAAAAAAAGTTGTTACGCTATCAAACAGGGAAGGAAAGAAATTGAAAAATTTCAGTTTTCCTTCACTGGAGCTACTATGTTCAGTTAACACAACTAGTAAGCCGAAGAAAGGGCTAAGATGTCAAATTGGAATGATAAAAGAGCTTCTGAAAGAGCACATAGAGAAATTAGATATTTTTAAATGAGCTGGGTTTAATGAAGCTTATTGTATAGTATTTAAGTAACTAGATGAAGCATTCTCAAGATCCATTAGCAGTTCTTGGTTGTGGAGAATAGATAAGTTTCAGAAAACTCAAAAAGAGCTGATTCAGTGCCTGCCTTTATAAAAGAGAGGAAGGAAGAGCTGGGGAATTATAGACCCATCAGCATGATTTAAATTTCATAAAAAAGATAATAATACTGGAACAAATAATCAAATCAAATGAACTGTAAGCACCTGCAGAATAGTGGGGAGATGAGTAACAGCCAAAATTAATTTATCAAGGAGAAATTGTATAATACCAGTCCTTTTGTGACAGAAGAACTGTTCTTGAGAAGAGGATGAACCAGATGTCATCTGTCTTGACAAATAGATCTTCTTACATTATCTCACATGACATTTTCATAAGAAAGCATTAAAAAAACAAGAGATTATACTACTGTTATGTGAGTGTGTAATTAGTAGGGAGACTATGCAAAGTGTATCGTTCCCTGTCAAGCTGATGTGTGTTCTGTAGGAATCTGTCCTCAATCTTGTACTATTGCATGTTTTTAGTAATGACATGGACAATGGAATAAAGACTAGTCTAGTTAAAATTGCACCAAAATGGGTGGGAGGGGAGGACGAGTTGAATCAGCATGCAGGATGAAAATTCAAAAATAGGTTAGTTAAAAAACCACCAAACGCAGTTCTGTGATGACAAAGGCAAATTCTTATTTTAGGTGAAAAAAAAATCCTGATACAAATACAAGGAGAAACATGTTTAGAACTGAACCTTCTATAACCTCGATTTGCCCTTTATTGGTGTGGTTATTGTAGACTCTTTATTGTTTATATTTTTATTAACATTGCCTCAATTTTTCCTTTTCTACACAGATAATTTTTTTGCATTTTTTTTTCTAATTCATACTATAGCCATCTTTACCATACATTAACAAAGTGTATTTCCAAGAGATATCTTGCATAAAATACAAAAGGCAGAATAAAAATTATATATTAAGTTCATCTAGACTGAAAAAGGTGCACCAAATACTGATAAAATTCATTGGTGCACTTAAATTTTATTGAAGCTAAGCTAACCTTACTCTAAGATGACTAAAGTAAGAAAACTTTGGAACTAAGAATTCTGTAATGTCTGCTCAAAATATAAAGGACCTAATGATAAACTTAGGAAAGAGGCATTATCCCCATTTCACATTGGTTAGTTAAATACCACTGTGTTCTTCAAGAGAACAAAGGCAGGGAAGTTCCAAAATGCTTTATTTCAGTCAAAGCATTTGTGCTCCAGAATCGAAGCCTGAGGGCGGAAAAAAACAAGCTGAATGAAGACACATCTTCCTTTTCTATTCCAGAACATGTATATGCACTGATAGTGTGACATTTTTAAAGCTTTGAGCGGGATATGCAGAGGACCAGGAAGGGAAACAAGCAGATCACTGCTGAAGTAAAGAAGAATTTTGCCATATTAGTTCATCCAGGTTAGACTCTGGAGCCTGGATTTACCTGAACTAATTTTACACATCTGGGTATCACACCTCATTTAAGTTAGGCTGGGTCACTGTGACTGGGAATTACTTAAAGCACTGGACCTCAGCTACTTCACCTAGCTAAGATCCTGTTCTTAATACAGCAACTCTTCAGGCAGCAGTGATCTTATATTTTGTATTGCATACTTTGTATTGCAGATTATTTATTTCACTACATCATATTGCATACAAAATAATGTGACTTTCAGGTCAATCTGAGATGAGGTTTCAAAGATACAGCATAGGAAGCAGACAAAACCCACACAAATACATAGAAGTAATAGTAATCCTCTACAGTAACAATCATTACTGATTCCTTTGGAGTTTGTTTTAATAAGATTAATCATGAGGTACTCATCCGGGATTAATGTGGATGAAGTATTTAAAGGATTTCAGTGTTAACTGACCATTATTTTTAAATGTTCCTACATTAATTTTGAACTTGGGAGCATCACACACTGAAGAAGACTTTTATTCTAAGGTAGCTGCAGAGCTTCAGAAGTGTGTTTGTATAAGCATATGATTTGGGTCTGGGGATGGTTCTGTATCCTTATGGCACAAACTGAAAACTGCATGGAGCATATTTTGTCATTTGCTTTTGAACTTCACTGGAGTTGCTGAATCGAGTTATGTAGATCTATTTAAGTCAGTGAGTACCTATGCATAAAAAGATGGTATGAAGCAGGAATGAAGCATTTACAGATAAATTGCCTAAATTTTGGGTAAATTATCAACCACTGGCTTTTGAATGTTGCTTTGTTTTTAGTAACTTTATTTTGAAACTAAGCTGCATAACGTCAGTATAGATTTTTGAACCCTTAAAATTGTGCTTTTGATTCAGGACCACTCTCATACTGAGCACCTGTCAACGGGCAGTAGATTCAAATCACCCGAAATCAAAAGGAAAAATGGTGGTAGTAGCTACAAGTGGTTATCTTTATGGTTGTAAACTAGTTTCCTATTTACATCCTTGTTTTTATTATCTCATTCTTATATCTTTCTGAAACAATCACCGTTTGGACTGCCCCAATTTAGGTCTCCTTGAAAATATGTTTTCAGTTTCTGTTTTGGAAAATATTCAGTGAAATTTGAGGTCTTCCTGTAAAGTGGCACCTTTGACTCTGAGGTTATCATTCATCTTCTGTCTTTTACAGTCTCTACTGAATTAGGAAATGTATGCTTTTGTATGAATGCAGTCCATTTTTGTAAGAATAGCTAAAGGTAGAGCTGCACTGTGCACCAGAAAACAGAACAGAGGTTGCTAACCTTAGTTGGATTTGCAGCTACCATGTGTCACAGTGCAGTACTCTACAGAGACACTAGCTGGTGTCCCAAAATGCATATTAACTGTAAACAGTTAAACCAGCTACCCTTTCTAACAGAGGTATTGAAAGAGAAATGACTTTTCCTGAGCTGATGTTGGAAAGGGAGAAAAAATGGAAAACAAACAAAAAAAAAGTTAAACCCCAAAATTCATTCCTGGCAAGTGATTAGGGGATTGCTGGAGGGTGCTAGAGAAGCAAACAGAAGAGGTTATCAACCATGTTGCCCAGAAGCCAGAAAGGTTATGTTTTATCTCCTCCAGTATCTGAAAGGAGGTCTGCAGTTTGTGTGTGAGCGAGAGTATGTTCGGTATTCTATGTTTTGGGGCTGAAGTAACAGCATCTTGCTTTTGTAAGTGAAAAAGTTGGAAAGCAGACTAAAACCATAAAGCATTATCATTGTTTTGTCTTAAAGCCTCTTGGTTTTAATCATATCCTTTGTGATTGAAAACTGAGAAGAAACAAGCAAAATTTAGTGCTTGCAAAAATGAATATCCCACTTGCTCGAGTTCTTCTCAGTTGTCAAAGTCCACAGGCAGAGCAGACTGAGTTGTCCGTTTAAACAATAAATACAGATCTAGCCCAAGGTGACTAACTCAAGTTTAGAAATTTTAAGACAAATAATTCAGGTCAGATATGGTATGAAAAAGAAATTTTCTTATCTTACATCACTGGAGTGTGAAATATTATTTAGGAAAGCAGAAAGCATGATTCATAGTTTTGCAGACTCCCTACTTCAGTCATTTTGCTAAACTCCTCTACTGTAACATGGAGCAGTAAACGTTTCTGGGTAGACTTTATGAAGAAATGAAGCGTTAAATTGCATTATGTTTTGTATTATCTCTGTCTGCCACTAAACAATGCAGCATCAAATTGAGCTCATATGTACAACAGCTCTTACTAGAAAAAAAAATCAGTTCTGATAAACTCGTTCTGTAAATAGCAAGTTTTGTCCCTCATGCAACCTCAAGTTGTTTTTCTCTGCACTCTTTGAGTGTGTAGCACAGGACTGTGAGCCCAAGTTCATCAGTTTTTGAGGTCTGCAAAGATATTTCATTTAGTCCATCAAAACAGTCACATCCAGTTCCTGAGAGCTGCCTGAGGTGGGGAGGGAGGACGCTGTGGTCCAGCTGAATCGTGCCGACTGTGGCACCCCGCTGGATGCCCTCTTACATATGGGCCCCTTAGTAGCCTGTATAAGCTGTGGGTAGCACACAGTATAGGCATCAGTGCCAAAAGCTCCCGTACTGCAGGTCTGGGCAGCCTTGGTCATGTGTCAGGAAAGGGGCCATAACCCACGGTTCTCAGCCGCTGCTAAGAAGATACGTGGCTCTGAAAGTCAAACCAGCTGAACTGAAAGTAAGGATTTAAAATGCATAAGCTGGGGAATGCTAAGTCACTATCTGGATATTTTGGTAAATTAAGTGGTCTTTCTTCACAAGAAACTGGTCTACATCTTTGTGGTCACACACACACATGTATTTAATAGGTATTAAAGATACACCCTTTTCACGTGCCATCTGAAAAAAAGAAAATTGTTGAAAAGAAATGGTATAAAATATCAGACTGTTCAATGGTTTCTCGAAGTCCCTGCAAAGGTCAGAGCAATTTTAAAAGAAATTGATTGGAGTTATTCCTTTATCTGCCTCTGAGCAGGTCAGTCTCTTCTGGAGTTAGACTACAGTGGTCATACTGGTGGTAGTAAAACTTGAAGAAAATCAGGACATACTCTAGGCAAATAAATAAATAGGTGGATCTGGAATTAAATACCTGACTGTGATATACTGTTTAATATACACTCTGTTCAAGTCTCAAGTTAGAGCTGACCAATTCCAGTCATCACAGAGTTCATTATTCTTCATTACCAGCCATTTAAAGATCATTACAGTGTAAGTAAAAAGCACTTCTGGAAACAAAGAGGGACGACTGAAACTTAAAATGGTAAGCACCCTGAGGTTTTTATGTTCCCGTGCTGTGTGCCACTTTTTAGTGGCCCTTGTGACACTTTTTCTTCCATTAAACAAATCACTTCTCAAAATTTCCTGCAGCTTTGAAGGAAGTCTTCCTTCTCAGCTGTCTTTTTTTGCTGTGCACTTCATTTCCACAACTTCTTTATGCATGTTTTAGAAACTTCTCTGCTTTAACTATAAGGACTTTGAAGCTGATTTACTACTTTTATTGTCTGCAGATCAAAAATACTTAGTAAAGAAGACTATCAGAGCAAAGAGATTGCCCAGTCATTGTACAGATATTATTAAAAATTAAATAAAGGATTTTAGAAGTAAAAACTTTGTAGCAAAATCGTTCCCCAGAAGCTGCAATACTTTTGTAAAAAAACCTCTACTGATGTGAAACAGTTTAACTACAAAACAGCTGTGTGCTCTGATGGCTGAAGAAATTCCCATTTTAGTGTAATGGCTCATAGTGTTGAAAAACTCTACTAAAGATGATGAAAAAAAAGAACAGTAAATGTTTTTTATTATAAAATATGATTAACTTTTCACATGATTGGGCCATATGAAAGAGATGGAAGAGGAAAAGGTAATTTAAAAAATAATTAAAATTGATATTTGCAAAAGGTTTATTACCTTGATTTTTAATAAGGTTTTCTGCTAGCTGCTTTACTCCCTGCTGCTCCAGATTTTTCTGCTAGAAATCAATCATAGATTTTAACAGTAATTCGCCTGTCACCAGGAATTTTAATTGTCAGTGTGATCATTTATTAAAAAACAAAGGTTGATCTGCCCTCTGCTATGCAGCATGTATTTCCATAGATTCAAATCAAAGCAATTGTACAAGCATGGTTTATACAATAGAAGTAATACCGCAGGAAGAAAAGCTGCTGTGTATAAGCAATTCTATAGTGCTAATAATGTTGAAGGTGTAGATGCCACTGAGGTGTTTAGTACTGTGGGCTATGGTATACACTAACTTGGAAGAACTTCTTTTGTATCACTAGGGATATTTGAAAAGTCTTTTCACCAGAGGATTCTGTGCATTAAGAAAAAGGGACTTTTAAAGAAATTGCCATTTATCCCAACTCTGCTCCAGGCAGCAATGGAGCAGGAGCTGCCCTCCTGGAGTAATAGATGCATGGCTTTTGAAACTGAAAACCATGATCCTGTCTAAGAGGCCACATGGTTAAATTTACATAGATCCTCATTGATAAAGGCTGGAAATAAATTATTTTTTCAGCAAGGGGAAAAAAAAAAGACGACCCATAATTAATAGTAAATTGATGTCTATCTATCTATCGGGAATTACAGCTTGTTATCGTGTTCTTCAACCATGGGAAAATGCTGTTTATGAATTAATATTTAAAATATAATTTTTTTAGTAAACCTACATGCATAAAGAAACATGAGCTCTTGATTATTGGCAACATGGGCTATTCTCCTCCTTAACTTTTTTTAGGCACCTGTTTGAAGCACTGGAGCTAGAAGGGTAGTTGGCTACAAGCGCTTTACAATTAGAGGAGAGTGTTAAGACTTCAGTTGCTCCGAGGAAGTGTGTGTACATTCTTCTTCATTGTCTCTAGAGGGAACTTTAGGGCATCAAGCTTCAAAATTAGATATCTCAGATAAATGTTGGAATTGTAGCCACATTTGGGGCACTGGACTCTGTGGCCCTGTATTGAAACTTTGTCTTCTCTGACTTCTCTCTCTTAGCCTTCTTCTCTACCTCTTCTAAGTTTTCTTTCATGACAAGATGCAAGGAACAAGAAAGAGAGAATACAAGAGGTATATATGTGAAATCTTGTTTACTGATCTCAAGACTATATATATTTATACACAGTGATGACTTATTGAAAAATATGCAAGAGTTTTGAGTGCAGTGTCACCTCGCTCCCATATGAATGGAAACTGCAGCATGTACATCCAGTCATCTAAAGACTGAGATTGACTGTGAAACTTGTTAGTCTATGTAGGTTGCTGGGTCCCCTTTCACGTTTGCCTTACAACAACCTTACAATGGTCTGATTCTGTTTAATCACATGGAATTTGACTGCAGTGAAACTGCAGCAGCACAGGTATGATCTAACACAGCCCATTGAAATCATACAAGGGTACTTATTAAAACAGATCACTTTGTACTAAACATGCAAATAAACAGGCATCATCGTTTAGTAACCAACAATAACTTACTTTTCAGCATAATTGTCTGCACCTGCAGTGGTTGTAGCTTTCTCTGGAAAGGGCTTTCTTGGACTTAATAGAGTCCTTCCTATAAGCCCAAAATCTGCACTGCTATGGAAGGAGGATATTGGATGGAAAGGATGAAAGCACTCCTGACAAGTTCTCGGAAATGTGTGTGGTGCCAGTGACAAATAGCCTAGCCCAGAATTCTTTGCGTGTCTACTTTGTAATATCTGGAAGTACGAAATTATGGGGACAATGTGATGTTAAAGCAGAGATCTCTTTCAGATATTCTAGGTATGGGAGAAGGCAAAGCTGCAGCCATGCTGACAGCTAGCATTCGAAGTCTTTCAGCAGGCTGATTACGAAGAAGTTCTACCAGGAACTTGTTTCAGAGGCTTGCTTTCATCAGAGATCTCCCACCTCTAGCAGGGGAAATTACCTAGACACTGAAATATAGCTGTTGTATGAAATAGAATAAAACTCATTCCCGTGTCCTGCATTTACCAGGTTTTGGCTAGCAGGATATTTAAACTTGGGAGTTTAAAACATCCCTCCAATAGAGATTAATGTTAGACTGGCAACAGTGATACCCAAATAAAAAAATACTACTGTGCAGCATGTTGTCTGGAGTCTGCAGACTGCACAATGAGTTCAAAGAGCCAAAACTGTATCTTCTCTGGACACTAACCAGCTTTACATTTCCATCTCTGTTGGTGGGCACTCTATTCTGTTGTTCTTTTTTATTCTTTTATGTTTCATTAAGGTTTTCTTGCAATATTTACTGAGGCCAGGTTCCCACACACTTGGGTGACTGCCAAAAGCTCAGAATTCCACTTAGCACAAAAAATTAATCTAGTTCTGATCAAGAAAAACACTTTATTAGTGGAAGTGATAGTTGGATAAATTTTAAAAGGTAGCCTTTATTAAACCCTCTCCTTTTCAAAGGCTGGTTTTAAATTAAAAACAAAGGTTTATGTAATCTATTTTATTATTTGTATGGAACATCGCTTCAGTTAAAATTAAAACGAAATGCTATTAAACTAAGCAGTAGTCTAAGTCATTTTTATATGACTCCTAGCTCTTAATAAAAACATAGCTGTTTGTGTAACTCAGTATAACGCTGGATAGCAATAAAATGTCTTCCTCATTACAGTCAATACCTATGAATAGCAAAGACCTGCAGCGTGCCACGGCCTTTCTCAACAGGCAACCTCACTTGGTGGTAAGGAAAATTGCTATCATCTTGTCTGAAACTATTTTAGCATCACCCTGAGCTTAATAGAGCAGTCTTTCATTGCCTGTTAACAAGCTGAGCTATTGCCAGAAAGTGTTTAAACTGACAAATGTTGTCAACACTCTTTCCTTGCAAAGATTATTTTTTTTGCTGTGTTTAGTGTGTTAACATTAGTTTGAATTCTGTCAAAATATATGTTGAATATTTTATCTAACAAACCAATCAGTCCATTCGTTAGTTCAGAGTACAGAAAGTCTCTAAATAACAATAGCCATATACCAGTTTGCTGGTGGTAGAGTCAGAGCCTGTATGCTGACAGTTAATTTAGTCATGATTTCAGGTATGTTAAAATGTGAAGCAGATGCAGACATTAAGGGATGTATTGTGTAGCCCAACCTTTTGCTCAGTAGTCAGTTGTTATTCCTATGCAATACACAAGACAGTGCTGTAATTGCGACAACCCACATATATCAAATGTGATGGAATGACAGATGTCTCATAAAGGCCAGATGTGCTGACATTCTACCAGCATTTATAGTCATATATGTACTTGCAGCTGCATATGATGCATACTGATAGTAGCATGCATAAAATAGGACAAATGAAGGTACACAATGTTTATGGAGGTTTTGTGTAAAGAAATTCAAGGGAAGAATATTCCATTGCTCTGTGTCCTGGGAAGCAAAAGATGAAACCTAAAACTGTCCAAATTTGGTAAAAGGAGAATAACAAAACATGGAGGCTTTTATGATTTCAGCAGTTGGGTGTACGACAAAGATGCATTATTTGTCCTGCAACAACTTTCAAATTACACAAATGGTCAAGCTGGCTTTGACCATCTTCCCTCCATTTTTGTAAAGCTTTCACCGGCAGTTAGAGACAGGAATCAGCAAGAGGATGCGCTGAAAGGGGAGGTAGGCTGGTGTGCGCTGCTGTAGGTAGCTTAGTTCCTGCTTTATTTTATTGCAACCTCAATTCCGTAATTTATCACAAGGTAACCCCCCTTCATCCCTCATGGCACAAAGCTATGCTGTAGTATCATACTTACCCAGCTGCCGACTTTGCTGAGCGCACTTCAGGTAGAGCTGGTGGATGATACGTATTATTTTTTGAGTATTGTAGAACTAGTACTGGTTTTGCTTGTAAGCTTTACAGTTAGGATTTTACTTTTCAGTAAGTCAGATAAAAGGAAGCCATAGTTTTTATTTTATACGTGACATACTCATTTTATTTTCTGCACCTCACCAGAAGCCTGTAGCTTCACCAGATTTCCTAGACTGTAAAGTGGAGGTGGATGTGAAGGGGAAAGAAGATGCAGTTGTTAAATCTGGACCCTCTAATTTCAACTGGTTTTCAGGAAATAATTATCAAATTAATAGTGTCTCTTGATTTGAGCTGGAACAAACAGTTATCAAGCTCTTTAGACAGAATCTTCTATTTTCATGCAGTCCAGAAGTGACCAAAAAGCCCCCTGAAGTAAATTAAGATCCTTCACTGAGAGTTCAGTTTTCATTCCCCTTTCTAACATAAACTTAAGTTGTAGCCTTTCTGCAGCGTGGTTAGCGTGGGGGAAAGTAACTCTTTAAAGAGAATTGTTTTTCATTATGCTTTAAGGAATGGCTGGAATACTGCAGTGATTAAAAAGGAGGAAAAAGAGCTAATTAAATACCTTTCTTATGCTAGCTGTGGGTTCAAATCCATATTTCTTGCTTCTTTCCTCAAGATACCCAGACCTAGAAATAAAGATTCAGAGGAAAAAAAGAAAAAAGAACCCACCCTAAAACATAAAGAGATATAGAATCTTACAAAGGGGGGAATTGTCTTCCTTTCATATTTGAAAAATCACATGGAATCCAAAGGAGGATAGAGCAGTGCTATACATCCCCCTTGAGAAACAGTCCTCCTCTCTATCCTGGGGAAGGAGGCTTGTGCATCAAAATCAGGCTGGCGCTACAGCAAGCGTCAATACAAGCACTGTATTAGTTGAGACATGGGGAAGAGAAGGGGAGTGAGCAATCAAAAGGGAAAGATACAGGAAACTCCCACTTCATTTAAAACACTTCCAGATTACTAAGTTTCTGAAATAATGTTTGAGACAACTCTGAAATTTCATGCATTATAATTACATACAGCGAAGTAAGATTCAGTTTTTTCAGGAATCTGATCTCCATTTTGCCTTTCCATGTCTATGAAATGCCAGTGATGGTTGTACATACAGCCCTCTAGGTCGGGGTACCAAGTTAAGCTGAGTGCTGTTGCTGCATAATAATTATGCTCTTCTGCATAAAATGTTCCTTATATTATGGGCCAAGAGTTTCCTGTTTCCCTGAGCTATGAGAAAATTTCCCTGACAATTTTATGCAAAACCCTGTAATTTCCAGTAGCTATGCTTCTGGTATCATAGAGACACCAGAAGTTTTAACTAGCTACACTGTGCAGCTTGTGAGAGAAATTTGGGGACACATCATTTAATTTCTAGTTCTTCCTAAGCAGTACTTGAAAGACACTTTCTAAAATGCCAAACTGATTCATTTTTTTAAAATAAAATACATTCTTGTTAGTTTCATTTATAACCTTTTACCTGAGATTTACTGTTGATACCTCATTTTGAATGGGTAAATGAAAAATGGCCCAAACTAAATGATCAAAAATAGTGTCTATGGGGGGGTTGGTGGGGGCATGGTGGGGGGTGGTGAGAGTGTGTGTGGGTGTGGATAGAATGTAAAATGTTAGTATACTGTAATAAGTTTGCATGCCACTGGGGATGAGAGCAATGTTTTTGTCATCTCGTCCCCAGGACTAAAAAAAATGCAGAAAGCATTTATATACAGTGTACCATAAACCAGTTTGGAAGCAGAAATCTTTTTCTTCATAATCACATAATTGTAGTTTTGTTCCAAAGTATGTTTATCCACACTCAGAAGGTTTTGGAGTCTAGTTTGTTCTAAGTTCTGAATTGAACTTATAAACATTTACACTTACTTTGAACAGATTTTAATTTTTGGAGAAGATTCTCACTGCTAAACAGAAGCATTTTCATTGAAGATTGCATCTGCTGTAAAGGAACAGCAAATGCAGCAAATGGTTGTTAATATCAGTGAAGATATTTGCACATGGGGGCTTTTTTTCTGGTTTTTTGGAAGTTTGCATAAAGCTTCTGGAACATTTCTCACCTTGTCTTTCTGCACCAATACACTAAAGCCTTTCCAGAACAGCAAGGATGCTTTCTTAGTGCTTGCATTGTGTGCATAAAATTACCATCAGATTCCTTTTCTTCAAGTAGATCTCACATGATCTTTCTGAGTAGCTGCAGAAGTAAAATCAGACAGCTTGCTGGCCACAAAAGGAAAGGATTTGCTGGAAATTTCAGGGTGGCCTTAGCAAAAGAGTAATGCTAGGGAGTCCAAATCATATAACAATCTCAAAAGGGTGGGAAACAGGGACAAACATAGGAGCTCTGTCTTCTGAGAGCTGGACTGAATCTGTCTATTCAAGGCTGCCATTCTAATTGCCTAAGAAATCCTTCTTAAATTGCCTTTGGCTGCATGCAAGTGAAACTTCATTTAAAAAAAAGACAACCAAACAAAAAAACCCCAAAACCCACCACCCTTGAAGTTTTAAGTTCTCTGTGGTCAGTCTGTGGTTTGTGCTGTTTTATACATTCAACTATAAGCAGTACAGTTGGCTGAAGAGAGAGATATGCCAACAGTCCTATGGTTTGGAAGTGGATAACTGACATCTACAATATACATTTGTTTTCCTGCTTCAGTTATTCAGTCTCTTTTGGAGAATTAATTTTACAGTGTGATTACAAGAAAATGGATGCATAATGTAATGATAACCAAGGTAATGCTGAGGTCTACTGGGAAGGAAGAAGATTTATTTTTGAATTTGTTTATAAAAATTTGGCCTAATTGATATCTCAGGACTGTGTCTGGAATTTGGTTTCCTGTTTTGAATAACAGTTTCACTGGATCTGCTGATGTGAGAGCTGAACCTCTCAAAAATGCTGACGTTAATTTTCAGGCTTTGAATCCGATTTTGAGGGAAGCTTTTACTGTGGGGAGTTGAATTAGGGCCTCTGAACTGTATAGTCTCTCATGACACACCAGAAAAATGCAGTAGCTTATTCTAATAGGGCTTGTGTTATCAAATGCTTGACACTTTTTAAGCTTTATAAATGCAGTTTCTTTTTAAAACCCTCTGAATTCTTGCTACTCGATGCAAATCTTGCTTGGACCAACAAAAATTCTGATCCTGCCTCTTCATCTGGAAATACTGAATGGAAGCAGAAGCCCATGTTACTCCTAGGTAAATGCCCAGGCTTTCAAACAGGTTGCAGGGAGAAGTTTAAGGGCCACACTTGTGCTGACAGTTTGAGTTTGGAGTGCTGTTAAGGAGTATGCTATCTCACTGCGTTGCATCTAGAAATGGGGTTGCACCAATAAGCCACAAACGCTCTGCTGCTTTTCTGTTCATTTTCATGTAAGGATTGTGTTTCATTGCTATCTCAAAATCTGTAGCTTTTGGTTCTCAAGTAGATTTTTGCCCTTCATATAGTCTGCACTTTAGCTATTATCGTAGAAGTATAATTAATCAGTATGATTTTGAGCAGTGGTCATGCTGAAAATCCTTGGTGGAACTGTGTGACTACTGGCCTTCTGAATTTGCTGCCTAAAACCAAAAATTCACATCTAGTATCTTCAAGGTCAGACATCTGAAGCAGGCAAAGCATTTTGTGTCGATGAAATATTTCAGTAATAGTATATAAATGGCGATTAAGTGTTATTGACAGTCATTGCTAAATTATTGGCTTGCTTTTGGTGCTGCTGCTAGGAAACATCAATTTCTGCAGACTTCTTGCACAAGTAAACAATTTCACATAAAAATTCAGTGATCACATAGGGAGCTGCTTTCAAATATGTTAACCGAGGCTTAAATCGTGTTTCATTTATGAAATATGAAAATGTGGTATTTTGTCTTGCAGGAGTCATCCTTTTTTCTAGGGATTTGTGGAAATGAATTCACAATACTATCAGATCATTTGCTAAACATACCAACAAATAATCTTATTTCAAGCACCAAAAGTAAGTGGTCTTTTGTCTTGGAAAATGGGTTAGTCCAAAGCCTATTAAACTCAATGGGAGTCATTTTATTGACTCCAAACAAAACAAACTTTTGCTTCACACATTTTCAGCTTTCCTCCCTAAACCTTCTGCTTTCTAGGCACTCCATACCTACCATAATTGATTCACGTACTGCATAATATAACAAGATATTCTCCACACCTCTTCTGCCTGCCATCCACTTTCCTTTTACTCATGCACTTTCCTGGAATTGTCTGTTTTCTGGTATTTTCCAGGTAGGTCACTTTTGTTCTGATGGGTGTGCTACATCTGTACTACAACTCGGTGTGTTGAATCCCTAGCATGATTCACTATGTTTCTTAAATGTAGATAGTGTCAGGAGAATTAACCAGTCAGAACTACTAGGTATGTTCATTAAACCCATGATCATAGAAATGCAGTGAGCGGATCTTTACCTGTCAAGAAAGGAGATCTAAACCCATCTCCTTGGTAATGCTTTGGATTCCCCAGTGCAAAGCTGTGTTTTATAGTCACTGAAAGACATGTCTTCATCCCTCAGCCCTATCATTGCAAGCTCTGAAGCTGGTATTTTCTAAGGAGAGAATGGTTTGTTGTGCTTTGGATATTCTGGAAGTTGTTTTGAGGAGATAAAGCACTTGTTAGCATGTCAAAATACCCACTTCTATAAACAGACCTGGATGAAAAATCCTGGCAATCACCCCTCACTCAAATCTGTTGAAATTAGAAATACGAAAAAAAAATATTGTTGCCATGCTGACTATTTTGCATGTTTTATTTCTAAGAACTGATCAATAAATGAAAGAAAAAAATGCTGTATTTCCTGATCTCAAGATGAAAACTGAAAGGTGTTTGTATGTCTGTAGGTATTACATAGAGAATAACATTTCCTACATGCCATTCAGGTTCATTTTGGGAAAGAACTGCTTCTTGGCAGGAGTGTTTGCTTTATAACTAATCTCCTTTCTTGAATGTCAGTAGGACTTTGGATAGATTTACTTGTTCTCCTTTAGTCCTTTCTGCCTTATTAACTTCTACTTTTGTTAGGGCTTAGTT
The DNA here is from genome assembly GCF_023638135.1 of Falco biarmicus. Classification (NCBI taxonomy): domain Eukaryota; kingdom Metazoa; phylum Chordata; class Aves; order Falconiformes; family Falconidae; genus Falco; species Falco biarmicus. The sequence continues at coordinate 54,845,458 of NC_079289.1, forward strand.
TTACTGTTCCTCCAACTGAAATAGACATTTCCTTAAGGGAGCAAACATAACTTTGATGGGTCAGGTTTAAATTCCTGCATTTGACGGTCACCGCTTGAGTGAATGAGGTGGTGTGTCACGCTGCCCTCCTAACTGATGACCTGCTGAGAAGTCTCTCCATCCAATGTTCACTTACATCTTGTATCAGCCTATGTACTAATATATCTTCTTGTCAATCGCCACCATATTTTTTTCTAAATACACCACTTTTGAACCCCATAAGCTAGTAATGAATCTAAAACCTACAAAAAAGCTGTAAGGTTCATAACGCTGAGGTGTGGGTGAGCACAACATATGGTGTTTTCCATACTTCTAATGTGAGTAACTATAATTCACTCTAAAGGTGTCACAAATGTTTAGGCATAAAATAAAGCCACAGTTTCACTTAAGCAGTAAGAGCATGAAAAAAGGTCTCAAGATTGATGAGGTAGAGTAATGCTGAATGACAGCACTAAATACAGTCAGGTTCAGCTGCAGAGAGAAAGAGATTACAGCATCTTCTGTTTCTACTGCCCCTTCTTTCCTTTTTGCCTTTTTCTCTCCCCCCAGGGTAAAATGGGAGTACCCATGCAGTGCACTGCCCAGCCCTGTATTTCCCACCCAGTGCCCCCTGCCAGTCAGTTCTGTAGCTGGGAAAATTCTGAAACCTGCCGTTATTCTTTCATGATCTGTTATGTGAGAAACGCTGCATTCCAGCCAGTAAGGCATAACATTCTAATTAATAACTTTACTGTTTGTGTTGACAGAATTACCCTCATATTAATACTATTTTCAGTTAGATAAAAGTTTTACCAAGGAAAAAAACCCCAACCAACCAACCAACCAAAACTCCCCAAAGAACCCAAAAGAAAACCTCAGCAAGTTTGCCAGTTAAACCAAGCTGAATGGTGTGGTCAACACGCTGGAGGGAAGAGATGCCATCCAGAGGGATCTTGACAGGCGTGAGAGGTGGGCCTGGGTCAACCTCATGAAGTTCAACAAAGCAAAGTGCAAGGTCCTGCAGATGGGTTGGGGCAATCCCAAGCACAAATGCAGGGAGGGCAGAGAATGGATTGAGAGCAGGAGATTGAGGATTGAGGAGAAAGTTTTGGGGGTACTGGTTGATAAAAAGCAAACTTGAGCTGGCAATGTGCACTTGCAGCCCAGAAAGCCAACTGAATCCTGGGCTGCATCAAAAGAAGCATGGCCAGCAGGTCGAGGGAGGTGATTCTGCCCCTCTGCTCCTGTGAGACCCCACCTGGAGCACTGCATTCAGCTCTGGGGCCCCCAACAGAAGGAGGACATGGACTTTTTGGAGTGAGTCCAGAGGAGGACCATGGAGAGAGCTGGAGCACCTCTCCTGTGAGGACAGGCTGAGAGAGTTGGAGTTGTTCAGCCTGGAGAAGAGAAGGCTCCAAGGAGACCTTATAGCACCTTCCAGTACCTAAAGGAGGCCTACAAGAAAGCTGGAGAGGGACTTTTTACAAGGGCACGTAGTGACAGGACAAGGGGGAATGGCTTTAAACTGAAAGAGGTTAAATTTAGATTAGATACTATGTATTAGGAAGAAATTCTTCGCTGTGAGGGTGGTGACTCACTGGAAGAGGTTGCCCAGAGAAGCTGTGGGTGCCCCATCCCTGGAAGTGTTCAAGGCCAGGTTGGATGGGCCATGAACAACTTGGTCTAGTGGAAGGTGTCCCTGTCCATGGCAGGGATGGTTGGACCTAGATGATCATTAAGGTGTCTTCCAACTCAAACCATTCTGTGATTCTATGATTGTGTGTAAATGAGATCCTGTGTGCCCTCGGACTCTGATAACGAAGACAACTTTTAAGTAGGGTTTTTGAGAAGATGACCCTTATTAGGGATGAAATTCTCTCAAATTTTCCATCTGGTTCCTATCCTTTAAAAAAATCTGTTGGTCAAGAGACTTTAATTAATGACTTTATATATGATTCTAAAGTCTTTGTAACGAGCAGATGGTAACAGATGCTTATGTCTGGTAGTAAGTCAAATATCTTACATTACACTATTTAAATACATCAGAGATAAAGTTTTTGGGATCAAAGTTTACTTTAAACTCATTGTCATTGTTTCTGTGTATGATGGATCTGTACCTTGGGATCCTGTGATAAAAAGCTTTTTAAAAGTTACATCTGAACTATGTTCCTAGAATTAATTCTTCTGTAAATGGTGTGTTTGATCCAGTATTATTTCCATAGTGGTTTTTGTATGTGTGTGTATATATTTTTGTTTGTTTGTTTTGTTATTATTATTATCATTGTTGTTATTTTCTCCAGACTTCCAATAAGTATGCTGAGGTATGTGTCATTTTCTTTCATTATTGTTCCAACTACAAGACATAGTATAAGAATGTGTGTTCATGTAAGGAAGGTAGGTGGCTTCAAAGGTGTTGAATGGCAAATACAGAAATGCTATATCATAAGAAGACAAAACTATAATTTCAATTAATAGAAAGGTTAAGAGTCTAGTGACAATAATTAGATTGAATTTTTGGATCAATCTAATGCCTCAATTTAAAATGGCTCAGTTGGTAAAATAAGTGTGGTAACACAGTTCTGTAAAAATACACTCCCAAGCAGCTAAGCAGCATCATTTTCCAGATGCCAAAGAAACATAATAGTATTTCTAAGGACTCAAATGACCAAAGAATGCCTAGGACTGAAGCTGCAATGACATTGAAAAAGAGGTGGTATGTCAGCAAGGTGACTGAAGAAAGATGAGGCTTCCCCAGTCATCTGGAGAATGGAAAAGGCTTACAGAAGCACAGGAGCTATACGTGTATAGATTTTTTAAAAGGATATCTATCCTTTGAAAAGTTAGTTTATAAATGAAACTACAGTTTTTTCAAGAAATGTTATCATGTACCCATGTCCAAGTGAATTTAATTTGGATTTTCTGAGGACAATTTGGTTGTTACATACGGGGACTGCAGCCAAAGACCCTATCTGACTACTAATTTGAGAAGATGCTCTATGTCTTTTGCTGTGCCTGCATGACCTGGGAAGCTGGAAAATGCTTGAGCTATGCCAGAACTAGTTGGAAATGTGATTACTTCAAATTTATACGTGAAAAGAGCGAGGAAGGACACTTCTGGTGATCTGAGGGGGAGAAAGTTCACTAAATTCTTAAAGTTAGTTTGAATTCTCATGGATGCCATCAGGTGCCCAAGTACTTAAATTGCATAGCTTAAGAAGCCAGTTGATCATATTCCAGCAGCGCTTTCAATCTGTACTTTTCACTTTATGCTCTAAGTAGAGGAATGAAGCTGTACTTAAAGAAAGATTATAAACATTCTGATTGCCTGTAACGGGAGTGATAGATTTTATGTTGTACATCTTTTCACAGAGTTTTCTCAGGGACCCTTTCCCTGAGATTTTAGGATTTTATGGATTGATTGCTAAAGCTTAAAAAAAAAAAATTAAAAAAAAAAATCATTTGTCAGGACCATTTTTGCTGCTTCTTGCTCTTCTGTCAAAATAATATATAGACTTCAGTAAAAAGAACATTTGAAATATGTAAAAAAGGACTGTTCCTTCCCTACTGTAAAGTGCATACAATTATTTTAATATCCTTTTGCTTATTATAGAGAAGAGTATTACGTTATAGAGAAGTGAATACGCAGGTGAAAAAGCATTTATAAAGGATGGAGGAAAAGATGTTACACGGGTGAAAACATAGGTTCAGAATGTCAGGAATACACAAGCTGTGTGTTTGGGTATGAAAGGCTGTGTCTTTTACAAGGTGTGCTGACAGAGTCTGCAAGGTGGAGATATATTCTGAATATAAGTAACCTCAGAGCTACCACTTGAGATAAGTCTTAGGTTTTGTATCTGAGGAGGATCGAGTTATTCATAGACATACAGAAAAGAAAGAGTAAAGAACTCTCAGTCTGAACAGTAAAACTAAGGGTTCTCTTTGAGCCTTTATTATCTTAAACCAATAGTTAAGAACTTCTTGAAACATATCAGAGCATGATCTTAAAGCAAAATTTGAGAAGTAGAATTAAAAGCAGAAATTAGTGATCTCAGAAGCTGAAAGATGATTATTTCAAGAAAAATCTTGTGTTAGAAGTATTTGAAAAACAGAAGGGTGAAAATATTGCCTTCATTCTGCTTTTGGCTAAGAAAAAGCATAAGGAATCTTTCTGGGAAAGTTGTGTCCGCGCAGTGCACGAATGGAAGTTATGCTGAAGCAGGGGAGCTCCAGACACAAAGTATAATTAGAGAAAAATATGAACTCAGAGATAACTGTAACAGAATATTTAAGATGCTGGTGTTAGGGAATATAGGTTGTTGATTATGACTTAATTCTGTTATGTTTTTTATAAAACAAATAACTGAGGGTTTAAACAGATATTCCTTGCCTAAAGAAATTATCCTATCTGTCTTCTGTCTAATTTCTACATACCAAGTCTTAATTTTCATCATATTAACATTGCACCTCCATGCACTATTAAATAAACTTAAGATTTTAAAAAGATATATATATATATATATATATATATATATATAAAACGTTATCTGCTCTAAGACCGTAAGAGTAATAGTGCTGGATCAGTACAAAGAGACATGTAGTATATTCAGATATTCAACATCTGAAAGCCACCACTATCCAGTAGAGTATGAAGAAGAGTAAGAAATTAAGGGAGCATACAATGATGTCCCTGACTACGTGCCCTTACTCCAGCAATTTATAGGTCTTGTGTCTTTTTTTCTTCATAGTCCTTAATTTATTTTTTTTTCTGTGATTTTGGCAACATTACATTTCACATTACAGTAGATTTGATGATAGGACATAGCCTGATACAATCCTTTCCATCATTTCTGTATGGAAAAGATAGGTACAGGTAGAAGCTGACATCTGCCTCAGTTGTAATCCTACCTAACCTCTAGTTGCAGCAGGGAACTTTCCTTACAGATCCTTGACATAGTCTATTTCTCTTTGCATGATTTCCTTGTATAAAGTACTGTTCTTTTTTAGTTACTATGATTTACCATCATCAAAAAAGGCAGGAGAGATGACAAAATTTCAAAGGGTGACAAAAGATTAGGATTTTGTGCCTTTGTTTCGTGAAAGGTGAGAAAGTAGTATTTTTGGAAAAGATTCTGTCACTGTGTTCTTTTTTTTATATATCTTTATAGCCTTGAACTTTAGTAACTGTTTGGATACACAGCTAAATATCTCTCAGATTTCAAGGATTTGGTCTGAGAATCAATATTTTAGTGTTGGACTTTGAAACTTATTCTTCAAATCTCAGGACTTAGAATAAAACCCCTAAACAGTTACATGACATAAGGCACATCTTATTGCTCCTGTCTTGAAATGCTATGTTGTTTTTTTTTTAAAGGATTTTGGGATTTTCAGTGTGTCTTTTTAACTTTTTTTAGTTTTAGTTAGTTTTGGTTTTGAAAAATCTGTTAAAACTTAAACTGCGGCATTTCTCATAAGTGACTTTCTGAGTGTCTTTTTGAAAAGCAAACCCATTATATTTTTCTTCAACTAACTGGCTTTCCAGGAATTGGTATTCTTCTATATAATAATCTACTATATAATGCATCTAATGTGCCTTCTGAGCACATGGCTCTTGAATATTTAGTAACAGCAAATTCTCCCTTCTATATTATTTTGGTGCAGTTGATATATTTTTATTTTTTATTTAACAGGGTAATTTAATGTAGTTCATTGAAAGTATTATATGGTAAAGACTAGGGAGATGAAGAGTAATGCATGCTTTCAGAAGTCTGCTGTGTCATCTTTGCTTAATCACAACAAATACGTGTGTGTTGCCCCCAAAATCAAGATTTACTGGCAGTCCAACTTCGTATCTGAAGGATTGCTTAGGATTTTCTGCATTTTGTCAGTGAAGGTTGCAGAGGGCTAAATTAAAAAAAGGCAAGTCCATAAAAACTGCTCAATCCCTTTTGAGCAAGATGTGACACAAACAGCACTAATCCATGTCATTGATAGCAGATATGCCTGTACTTGAGTGAAGTTCAGACATTCATTTTGATTTTGATAAACCTAGTCATGCTGATTATGGAATGTTTTTGAAGCCATACGCTTGCAATTTGGACTTGGTTTCCACTACTTCAAAGAAGCAATATGGTTTACGCAGTCAGAAGAAAATTGCTTTGGTTTGGTTTGGTTTTAACTCCCGTAAATACTCATTCAGTCATGGAATAAGAGGGCTGACTTTAGTTGAGTTATATCCATAGATATGCTATTTGGCCTAACAGCTGACACAGAGAAACACCATGTTGAACAGTACATCTGTTTGAAAAATACACCTTTCAACCTGCCAGGGCTCAAATTGCCAGCTGTAATGTGGAACAGGGAATCAGAATAAGAGACACAAGTAGTATGAAGGCAGGAAATCTTAAAATGCCCTGGTGTTCATTCTTCCATAAAAACCCCAAAACTTTCTTCCTGTAACTTCAGTTTAAGAATCTTTATTTCTGAAACAAATAATTCTTAATAGTAGAAGTAAGGAGAAAGCAAATCTAGTGGGGCATGCAGAATCCTAGGGACTAAGGATTACTGTTTGACTAATGTGACATTGTTGAATTGAACATGGAAAATGCGACTCCCAAATTTTGCACTTGCTAGAATGCAAAATAGGCGATGTAGCTGGAAAAATACATTACCAATAGGAGAATTAAAAATCGGTGCTTGAATCTAACGTACCCAGTCATTGCAAAATAATTCTTGAACCTGTCACAAACAAAGGAAGGATAATTTTTAACATGTGCATAAGTTATTTGAAGTGCCTCTAGTAAATGTTTGCACTTACAAGAAAAGTGGAATTTGGGCCCATGTATTTCTATATATCTTAAGTTCATTCTTTGGTGATACTCAATCGTTCTGTAGTTTCACTGTGTTCAGCCTATTTTAGGGCATTTTTGTGTTAGCTGCCAGACATAACCGTCAATTATTTTATGCAAGTTGATAATATTGGGTTGTATTTTATTTACAGAATATGTTTGGTTTATAAATAGCTCTGTTATGAACACCATAGCAGATGTAGCCTGTATTTATGATAATTGGCTTTGAGTTATACAAAACAATTCTTTTGCTGTACTGTGTACAGAATCTATAGAACTATTAATCTAAAATTTGATGAAACCCTGAAATCACTAAGAAACTTCTTACAGGCATCAGAGAACCTTCCAAAGCCAGTGAAGCATCTAACCATATGTGGAAATTGTTTCCTCAAGGCAGGCAGCTTTCCAGTGGGGTGAAAATTATCTGAAACTGTAATTGTGATTTCATGTTTGCTCATGTCCCTTTTGCATTATTTTATGACCTGTGGAAGCCAAAATGGTGGACTGTAGGAGGCCCCTGGCTCATGTTTGCAGACATTTTGCAGGATGACCAAAAATGATCTTTAGTTTCTCCTTTGCTGCCATGCCTAACATTCGGTTTTACTAATACAGTGCTGTTGTTTTCACTGTAGAACATGCACGGGGCTGTGAACAGCAGTGGCATGGGAAGGTTTCCCTTTCTGCTGTTCCATGTGCAACTTCCAGCACAAAGAAGAGTGTACAGCCAGGATGGTCATTGCTTCAGCAGTTTCCACGTGTCCCATTTGCAAGCATCCACTATGAAGCCTGAATCCTAGTTTTTAACTCCCCAAAAGACTTCTATGGTTTTAAAGGATGCTGAAGTCTCAGGCTCTTCACTACTCTAGTAAATGTATGTTGAGGGTCATTCAGTGACCCTGAGGCCGCTGGGAGGAAGACCATGTCCAGAGCATCACAGCCCAGCTTCACCATCATGGGTGCTCCCAGGGCAGTGGTTGGAAGAGTGCCAGGAGGTACAGGTGAAACCGTGACAGCCACCCTCACCATTTCACAGTACATACATTCAAATGATCGCTTATTTGATAATTTCAGAACCTGAGTCTCAGCTGATAGTTATTAGCAATAATTTCTAAAATTGCTTTGCTTTATATATTACATGAGTATACTAGTAGAGTAGAAGACATGTACCCTATCACCTACTGCATACCTGAGAGTTGGTTTTAAAAGTTGGCAAATCTGTAAGGGTGAAGTCTTGTTGTCTATCATGTTGTTCAGTCGCCAGAAATTATTTTTTCATCTTTTTTATTTCTTTTTTTTCTTTTCTTTCATTAACAGCTTTTAGGGAAAATGTGTTTATTTAAAAATACTTTTGGAGGAACTATTCAAGATTTTAAAAAAAACAAAACACAAAAACTCAAACTACATCGAAAAGACATAACAATAAAGTCTTTCCTTAGTTATTTCAGTGTCCTGGCAGGTAACAGGTTTAATAACACTGTGCTTTCTGCCTCAGAGCCCCTGGCTTGATAGTTTTCAAGAGGCATTTCATCTGTTTCTGGTGCTAACAATTGTACTTGAGCTGCTCAGAGTGGATGCTCTAGTGACTAGATCTATCTATTCCTAAATATAAGCATTTCCTTATTCCTTTCCTCCCTCCCTTCCTCCCTCCCTCCCTTCCTTCCTCCCTCCCAGCCTTCCTCCCTTCCTTCCTCCCTCGCTCTTCTCTCATGAGAGACAGGGAACAGTGTTGGTGAATGAGTCATTTTCTTCCCTCTTACTTAGTGTTTCTCAATAAACATTTTAATACATATGTATACATATATTTTATACAAACACAACTATATATGTGACATTTCATATGCTTAAATAGATAAACATATATAAACCACAAAAATACATATATATATTAAAAGCACTTATATGCATAAAATGATACATACAGAAAAATGTCCTGACTTCAGGAATTTCCCCCCCTGTAATTAATCTTCTAAAAATAAGATCAACAACATTTTGTATACTGTATCATGACAAATATTAAACATTGGAGCTAATTCCTTTGTTTTGCTGCTGTGTTTCATGGCTCTGCAGAAGCCAGGGCAGGCAGGAAAGAGCACTTAGGTGTGCAGTAAGAGGAGACTCCCCTCCACCCATACCTGCTGTTAGCTTAGGAGGTCTTCCTGGTGACTTTCTAGGAACTGGAGCAGTCAGACAGACTGAATGAAGACTGTGCTGATAATAAACCAAAACGTAACACATAGGACTAGGTGTAATCTCCTTCTGTACCATATGTTCAGACTACTATAATGAGAACTTCTAAGATACCAGTTCTCAATTTTCTGGAATTCCTGGAAAACTCACCACAATTCTCTCTCTCAAGTAAAAGTACTTAACTACAAACTTTTTTGATTACGTGCTACCATAACCATGGATATCGTAAGGACTGCTCTGTTTCTTTCAACTTATTAATGACATTTAGCTTTTAAAGTACAAAAAAAATTTCTAAGTGCTGAGTTGCTTCTGCAGATGTTTTGAAAAGTGTAAAATCACATTATTAAAGTCACAGAAAAATTGAAGTGTTAGAAATTACTTGTATTCCTGTATCTCCGTCTCAAAACAGAGGATATGCTTTGAGAAAATTGTCTGCCATCTAACTGTTTCTGAAATTATAAGATGTGCCATAAATATGTAGCCATAACAAAGGTGAAGCATTTAAAGCACCAAAAATCTTTCAGTAGGGATCTAGACAAGCCGAATTAATTCATCTTGCATTTGTCTTCATAGTAAAAAATATTGAGTGCTATTAAAGGAAATGATCTGCAAAAAAATGGAGAAGTATAGTTTTGGGGCAGGAGACAAGGCACTGAAATTGTCTTCTGAGGTAACTTACTTGTGTTATGATTTCATTTAAGAAAACTGAATGGTTATTACATTTCTACATATTCAGGAGTAGGTAAATATGTTAACACATTTTGTTCCCAGTGCCATGAAACAATACCCATTTCAAAAGCATTATATGCATACCTTCTTGTACAATTTTTTAGATTTAATTTCTTTTTTCTGGATTGATATCTTTTACATTGAATTAATCAGAACTTAGAATGAAAAGTTAAATATTTCTGCATTGGATTGTATGGTTTAATAACAGGAATAGAAAAAATAACTTACTTTATTCCACTAGCTTGCTGAAGTAAATGTTCAGGTTTACAATATCTGCATATATTCAGAGTTTCTGAATATTTTAAAACTATATATTCATTGGATTTGCTATAAAGTTTAGTTCAGTACAAGGAGATGTTTCAAAGTGCAAAGTATTGGTGTAAAAATATTTGTATCAGAGATGACAATAAGCAAGTCACTAACATGGCCTCAAAACATTACAGTGCCTACAATTTATTTTCATGTTTGTGATGCTCTTAGGATTACTTTAGGGACATCGTTAGACATGTGCTTAAATTTTATTTCTAGTAATGTTGCTTTCTGATCTGAAGTGTAAAACACAATCTTAAAAGCACTATGAAGATACACATCTACTTTAGACTACATTTCATACTATTGTGCATTTGCTGTGAAGCAGATGGTATCTTCAGTAAGTATTCATGAAGGGTATGCTTTGCATCACCACTAGAAAGAATTAAGTATCTTGTTTGCTAGTCATATACTGTTGAAATCTTTTTGAACCCTTTTGTTCATGGTGTAAGTGTCCAATGGGATAAAATTAATCCCCTCAACCATATGTGTTATGCAGCACAGAGATTATAATATGATTTTTTTTTTACTTTTTCAAAGTAACTTTTATGATTTTTTTCTGCATATAATTAATGATTTACTGAGCATGTGATAGTTGAACTCCAACTTTTTTTTTACTAGTTTTAAAATTAATGTCATCCTTTTGATCATCAAAAATACGAGATTTTGAGATACTTGAAAATGCCTTATTCCCTAGCAGTGTTTTCAAAAAAATGCTATAAATTAATTTCAGACCTTTGAAACACATTGTTCAAGTGAGTAATATGATAAAGTGCACTTTGTTGCTAACCCCTCAGTATATGACTTTTAGCAGAAAGAGCAACAATCTGTCTAATGTGTGTAGCTGAAGTAGTAAAAGCTATGAAATAGAGTAATTTGGGAAGGTAACAGTCTCCAGGAGGTTTGACTAAATATGAACTTACTTCTGTACTTGAAAAAAAGTCTTAGAAAACGTATGTTAGTTCCTTGGCCGTTGTCCTCTGTTTTTGAAGCCCATTAGGTTGCCTCCTGCTGCATGAATGAACCCAGGGACCAGGGTTGCTACCTACAGATCTGCCAGAAGCAGATCTCAACCTGCAGGACCTGCTACCTGCAGCAACAACCCTAACATAGCTGTTATCATTTCCAAGCAGAAATAACATGTCCTTTCCAGCTGTTTTATTTGGAATGGCAGGTTTCAAGCTCAGTGCTATCTTCCCTAATTAGGAGGCCTTGAAGATCTTAGCCTGGGGGTTGTTCAAGCAAAAGGTATTCTCCAGCGCAAACATATTTTATCTCCAATACAAGTATACTGTCGTTGTCTAACTGCAGTTAGTTATTACAGAGACATACACATTTAGCTTTGGGCAAACACCGTGAGCAGCATTTGTATTCAAGACAATAGGCACTCAGTGTAAATTCCTGTCTACTATGCAAGGTGCATCTTTTGATCTTTTAGAAAGAGCTGGAAAATTGGATGGTATTTGCAAAAGTCTTTCAGCTGAAAAATGTCAATAAAATGATCGTGTTGAGACCAGTACATGGAATTGACTTCTTGGAGGAGCCACAGGGATGGTTACAGGTGCAGGAGTGAATTGTGTAGCTTACGTGGACTGAAGTTCACAGATGAGAAGTTGTGCACAGGCTCAGCATCTTCAGGCTGTACCACAGTCTCTCATTTGATGTGGTGAATTGGAGTGGCAATACCAGATACAAGTTTTCACACTTTTTTTTTTTGTGCAGTGTGTATGGAAATGCTTTGTAAATACTTTGCCTTCAGCACCATAGTAAATACATAAAGGCAACAATGAAGCGTGATTGCCCTGTTATGGTTGGTGCATGTTAACAAATGGGAGTAAATGCGTAACATCATTTCCTACTGAAACATTCTTTCACAGTCTGGCTCCCCACAAATGCTCTTCCTGTGCAGATTTTGCAAGTCTGTGGTGTTTAATGTGTCTCTCTGCAGGTCCCTGCTCTCTATCCACACTACTTCCATAAATAAGTAGAAATAATTGCTAGTGGTTTAAAATTATTATCATTCATCTATTTGTGTGTGTTGTTAATCCATTAACTTGAAAACATTACTGTTGTCTTTTTTTTTTAAATACATCTCAATGAAGCAGTCTAATGAGTATACCTGAGTCTTTTTTCCTCCTTCTTAGACGTAGCTACTTTGAATGTAACATTCTTCAAAGTATATTCTTTTATTAATCCTATAAAAATGTCAGAATGTTTGTGAAATACACTTGCAGGTGCTGTACTGAATGCAATATTGCAGGGTTATAAGGGTAAGCTGATGGTTCATTAAAAGGCTGGTTTTAATATAGAAGAGAAGTAATCAAGTAGAAATGAGAAAATAATCCAAATGGAAATACAGAGGAAAGGGAAAAAAAAGGCATAAGGAAACATGTAATATCAGTGATAAGAAGGCAGGTGTATCATATGTAGGAAGGAGAAAGTAGCAGATTGGTGAGTCCACTGCTAGAAATACAAAATATAGGTTTTCCTGACACCAAATTAAGATCTTCAGGTTTACTGATTGGTATGTGTCGTCTTTGCTGTTACTGGAGTAGCCAGAAGCATGTAGGAATTTAACAGTGCCTACCTGAGCTGCAGGGGAGGACTTCAAAATAATCCTGCTGTTATTTGCACGTTAATATCTTCCTATATTTTTCAGCAAAGTATTTCTCAGGAAAGGTTCCTTATTCAGTGGCCACAAACGAGGGAAGCTGATAGTGCTGCAATAGCTGCTGAAGATACACATATCTAAAGATAACATGTAATGCTTGAGACTGATTTTCTATGTTTTTTGTTGTTGTTGTGTTTTTTGGGGTTGTTTGTTTGTTTTTGTTGTTTTGTTTTGTTTTAATACAGGGGATCTTTTTAGCTATAGGACGTACCCATTAGCTATCTGGGATTTCCATGTTTGAGTTCTGGAATAGAAATAGTTCATATTTTTATTTTGATTTCTGTAAATATTAAGCAAAGATAACGGTTAATGATTAGCAAAATCCAGAAGATAGATGTTGTTTTACAATGCTTGGAGGTTTCAGGGCACAAGACATTGACATAAGAATATATGTAGGAACATTATCAGATTAAACCAAATGTTCAGCCAATTTGTATCTTGACAAATTATTAATACTGCATTGAGAGCCTAGGGAAGAGCTTAAGCTGAAAGCAACATTGCACAGAAATTTTCCCAGGACTTCCTGAGCCGTAATGGTAGGCAATCTATATGCATCGTCTTCAGACCGCTAATAATTTAATAGATGTCTGTTATATCTCTCTCCTCTATTTATCCCTCATCCAGGCTGAAGCATCATTGACTGTTTTGTAGTTCAGGTACAAAAAAACCTGTAAAGAAGCCTAATATCTTAGGTGTATTTTAATAATCCAAAAAGGCAAAACTGTGCATTTTAAGCAGCTGAATTGAAAGAGGTCTCTCTGGACTTTCTCGCGAGCATTATCTGATTTTGCTCATTTAGGAAGTGTATACATCTTTAAGTCTATCCTTTATAATTCTTCCTAGAAATACAGGTCCGATAGTAAGTAGCAAATCTAAATGATTTAAATGTGATCTTTGTGGTAATTAAAATTCAAAAAAATCATAGTTCCTTAACTGTGCTTTTTGACATGCACATAGCCAGATAGGGCAAGATCGCCTTACGTACTTTGAAGCTTATTAACTGACATGGTATGCTATTAACAGTGATGTTTCCAAACATGATGTTACTGATGGGCTTTATTACTTAATTCAGTTGTTCAGACCTAATTTTTGGAAACTTTTGTCTGAGTTTGTAGATGGAAATGTAGATGGAAATTAACAATGAGACTAGAAGGAGTGAAAAAAAATTAACTTTCTTGACTTTTAAGGTTTGGGATTTTTTTTACAAGATAAAGTAAAGCAGAATTAGGAAGATTTACATTAGTTCACAGATTTCACACAGGATTTGCCGTTTTCCAAGTTCTAGCTTTGTGCTGAGTCTTGTTCAACAAATACTACTTAGCTCTCAGTTTGCAATTTTGAGCTGGATTTGGAATACATTGTTGCCAACTCTTTCTATATATAATCTTACAGTTTATTGATTCTGTGGAAACCCAAACTATGGGAAGGTGAGAAACAGAGTTAAGCATTCTGCAGTTCCCATCTTGCTGTGATTCCTTACCACAACATGTCTTTCTTGAGTGTGCAGGGGAAGAAATAGCATTAGCACCCTCCCCCAGCATTTTGGAGAGCTTAGCCAGATCCACATCTTCTCTGAATGATGCTTCTTTGATGCTAAGTAATTGTTGCATGAACAATTATGGACAAAATACTTGTTTAAAGAAAACCAGCTACTATGGACCTTGGTATAAGGTAGTACTTGTGCTGGGAATGAAATCACTAAAGCAGTCGATTGCTGTCTGGATGGAAATGGGAGTCTCCATTGTAAGGTCTTTGCAATGGTATTGTTAGATTGGGCATGACTCCCCAAACTGCTCTTCTGCTGACCTGTTGTACTAAATGACCACTCCGGTGCGTGCATGGTCTATTTTCAGGAGCATGACATAGAAATGACATCGAAAACATCTTCTAACCATCTTAAAAGAAAGTGTGAAAGACTGTCCTACATTAACATTTCTGCATCGGTGGCAATCTTCTACAGGCTGTTCTCAAGTGGCTTACCTACATATGATTTGATCAATTCCCCAGTAGGAGCTGACTGGGGCACTCTACTTGGGACATCAGTCAAGGCATTTAAGCTCACAAATTGAACAAGGCACAGCAGCAGCTGCCTGGGCGAATCTGTAAAACCCTCTGAAATTCCCACCTGGAGAGCTCCTGTAACTGTAGTTCCTCAGTGAAGTAATTAATCATGATGGAAAGGGGCTCAAAGTCCAGTCAGTCCCTTCGCTTCAAGTCAGTCCTTTGTTTCCAGCCAGCTTGTTAGCTTATCTGTGCAGCAGACTGTCCTGGGAAGTCCTGGGCCACTCAGGGAATTCCTTACTGGGTGTGCACACGGCACAGCCATGATATCCAGCTGCACCATGGTTGTGACTGTGGACCAACTGGAGCTTCATACTTTGAGTTTACTTTCCACAGCCCATGCCACAGAAGAACAGGGGAGGTGCCTCAGCTGGAAGGGACATGGAAGGAGGATAGTCACGGGATTTCCAGCTCCCCCAACCTCTGTTACCTCCTGCAAACTTTTACTTAATATCTGCAACCAAATTGCTGCTCCACCCACAAACTGAAAATATTTTGCCTTCTTCCATTTACTGATATGACCGTGTTTCTATTCTTAGGGGCTGTAAAAAGTCTCAATATCCCACCAAATTCTTGCTTTAGGACCCTGTGGCATAAGGAGGAATTCTGGATTTGTAATAATATTTGCACTGACAAATATCTTCAGGTCTATCTTCAGTTTTAAGGGGATTAATTAGATAACGGCCAGCAATTAATTTTGCTAAATTATGTGAGTTTTGCCAGTTATCGTAATAGGGCTGGGTCTAGAGGGTACAGTAAACTGAATATGAGAAACAGCAGTGAAGTCTTTTACTGCTATCATGTCATTAAGAGCATGCCTCCTGGTTTCTTTAAAATAAAATCTGGATTAAAATATCCACACAACATCACTCAGAAAAACTCATAGTATATCTCTCTTACTAGAGAGAGCTGACAGCGACACAATTCTTGCGTCAACACCAGTCTGATTTGCTTTCATAAATTTAAAATACCCCCAAAGAGCCCTGCAACAGTTAGACCTACTCTTCCGTGTCTTCTTGCGTTTAGTGAGGATATTTTTAACCATCAAATGAAGCTTTGTTTTGAATCATCTGCCTGGACTGACAGCTTGACATCTAAAATGAAGTGTTGTCCCATCTGAATAAATATTTTAAAAATATACCATTCAGTTTGCTAATGTCATGATTTTAAAATATGAAAGTATAGAATCAGCACTGTTTCAGAGAGCTCTGCTTTTTTTTTTCTTTGACTTTTACTAGTCCAGATAGGTTGACACTCACGTTGTCATTATAATACTTCAGCAATACCACTATATGCAAATATAATTATAAAAAAATACAAAATTTCAAATTTATCAGAGTATTACACATTATTTTGTCCTTGTCTGCCAGTCTTTCAGTAATGCACAAAATATCAGTGTCGCTCCTTTAAACTTACTGCGGAGTTGGTGCACTTTGAAATACATTCTTCCAGACAATTTTCTCCCTACTGAAATTTGAACCCCATTTTATCTAGGGTTTCATGAAAACCTCTGAATTCCCATGTCCTTGAGGATGCTACTTAAAATGACAGTTCTTTAACTGTTAGATTGGTGACAAGATGCCACTAGTGGAATATTTGGTATCTTAAAAAAATATTATGCAAACCTTCTACCCCTCTGGGAACATTAGCTGCTGTTTACCACACTGAGATTCAGAAACAGCTAGTAACATGCCCCCGCTGAATTATCCTCAAACGTGAATACTAGTTAAGTGCATGCCTTGCTGTCAACAATTTCAGTTGACACAGTAAGTCTTTTTTTTTTTGATCTGAGCAAAATTTAAGTTTAACGTAACCTGGAAAGTTGACCCTTTGCTAATTGGCAGATATGCCTGGGAAATGCTGTAGCTTGTATGCCAGAGAAAGAACACAAAGACTGCCAATGAATACGAATATAAATTGATATGAACTACCACGCGTGTTTGCCTATATTAAGAGTATGTCTGTGATATATTTAACCAATTAACTATGTCTCTCAGTTTCTGGTCCAAAGGCCTTTATAGATTAGTATTTTTTGTTTTGCTTTGTGTTGTTTTGTCTGACCACTCTCTCTCTCTTTTTTTTTTTTTTTTTTTTTTTATATGGATGATTCCAGTCTTGCTGCTTTGCCAGTAATTTTTTTTGGTTTTGTTTTTTTTTCTTTTTTTCTGAGTTGCTGAAGTAGCATGATCTAAAAGCAAAACATTCTGTACTTGAAACAAGGACCTCTCACATATGCTTCACTATTGCTGAGGACATACTCTCTTACATGTTTTTAAACTTGTACAAACCTTTAATTGGCAAAATGTTTTGAATTGGTGCAAAATATATTCAGTGGTCTGTAGGGCTTTTTCCATTGTTGATTTTTGGATATGTACTTCTAATGACGTGTGCAGACCTACTAAATTGTGGTGGCCTGGTTACAAAACATTTTATACAAAATGTTTCTACAGTGTCCTACTTTTCATAACTTGGCTCCTATCTTTTCATAAGCAGGTTCAAGCTCACTGCCTGCGGCCAAAATTCCTTGCATTCATTTGCTGCGCTCCTCCTCCTCCACTCCATATCATTGGGGCCCTCACGTGCCATCCTTCTGACTCACCAGTTTTATCCTGCAGAAGTGCAGCTAACATCTCGTTTTCTCTCCTGCATTGGTGGTGGTTGTTCCTTTACCAAGCAAGGCAAGCAACTCCATATGCATCCATCCCCACAGTGCTATTTAAACTACTTCCCTTCGATTTTCACCCTCCCAACTCTTTTCAGGGTTCTTTTGGATATTGTTATATCCGAAAACTCCAGTGTGCCTCATGATGGCAACCTTCCCTGGCACAGATTCCTGAGTCTCCCTTACCTAGGACATCTGGAAATCTCCCATTCCCCACATCCTTAGTAATGGTGGCCATGCAGGATGGTCTTTCAGTGTTCATTCAATGAAAGTAAAAAGGGTTTTCTTCAGACAGCTCCTTCTTTTCTGTCACTCTTCCTCCTTTTTGTCCACTGGGAAGTCTTTGTTAGTGCCTTACTTCTAGTCTTAGCTAAGACATGGTTTTCCTTACTGAACGAAACTTTTTTCTTCAAGCAAAAAGTCTTTGACTCACATTATAGTTACATAATGTCAGATAGAACTGATTTATCTATACAGTAACTTCTTAAAAGTCATGGAAATATTAGAAATATGTGCAAAATTGAGGTCTTTATTTTCCAGCTATGCATATTTTAATTAAGTTGTTTTCCCTGACTAATGTCATGTGAGTAATAATATTTGAATGAAATTGCAGTTGTTTTTCATAAAGAAATGGAGGAAGTCTGGTCTGGATTGAACAACCAGAAGAGACAGAGTAGATTAAAACTCCATGAAGCAGAAATCCATATAGGGTGATAGAAATTGGTAAGACACTTATTGCCAGAAACATAAACATTAAAATATATCCCACTCGCATATCCATACTTGCAAATACACCAAAGCAAATATGTCAGCATATAGTACTGAACAAACTTTTTTTGGTTTTTTGGTTGTTTTTTTTTTAATTGGTGGAAGGGCAGTTGCTCAGAATACAGATTATCTGAAAGTGCAATCAAGACATTTTTCCAAAGCTAATGTAATCTTGCATTGACAGCACTGTACAACTATACTGCATAATGGTAGCCACTGCAAAATGCTGAAGCAGGCAGCATCTCACACCGACTCTGTAATCATGGAATATAAGTTAAAATTAAGTAATTTAAAAGCAGTGCAACTACATTTGTATGATCCAAACTGTATTCCTGCTGAGAAATGTTCTGCCTTCAGTGTAATGTTGCATTTTTGTTAGAACATGTGCATCATGCTGAGCTGCCTCATGCAGACACAGGAGCTTGGTCAGCATTAGCTTCAGTATCTCAGTGTTCTGCAGTGTGGTGGAAGGATGCCCTGTGGAGTCCCTTGCTTACAAATAAGAGTGCTTTCTCTGACTCTTTAAAAAAGATGTGTTTATCAAGTGTGCCACAGAGAAGTCTGTGTGATAATGACTTCCTTTGACTTTCATGTTTATGATTAATTATAAATTATTGATATTCTCAATATTTAATTGCTGTTAAAACTCTCGGAGTCATCTAAATCTGCAAAGAAGCTAATTTTCTGTGCTCCAACAGGACATTCATCTTCCGCCAGCTACATTTGGGCAGGACCTCTTGAAGCTGAAAACTGCAGTATTTTTCTTAACTTACAGAACGATGTCCCACTGGGAGACATCAGCAACATAAATACTGTACTGGAAAAAAAAAAAGAAACATAATTGCTGCTGTTCATGTTGATATTAAGCTTCACATTTGTCTTCTCCCCTCTGATTCTCTAATTCAAATGTCTTGTGTCTGTCATCAAGCAAAAAGTGTAATGAATCTTGTAACACAACAAACTGGTATGTGAATCGAGTTGTGCAGAGAGCCAGGCTGTTGTGCTGGGAGAGCGTTTCCTGAAGGACATACCAATTTGTGCATTGTGCTTGTATGTAATTCTGCCGTGACTAGACAGATGGGTGGCTATAAATGAAGTATCTTCCTATTCCCTGTGAGACATATGTGGCAATGGCCTTCTTTAGATGTTCCGTCATGGCAGTGCACACAATTAGCTACAGAATATTAGTTACTCTGCAGGATGCAAATCAACATCTTTTGGTAACTGTAGTAAAGGCACAAACCTATCAAATGGTATCAAAATACCAGATTTTCACATATACCCAGCTTGTATTCGTGATTTGGTTGCTCACCAGCTGAGTCAGGGGGAGAGAGTATAATGAATGGACAGTCTTATGTTTATTTGTAATGAACCACAATTTAATGTTTCCATCTCCTTGCCCATTTAAATGCAAAGGAGCACATTTCACTTTGTAATGAACCACATACACTGATGTACCACTTCAATGAAATATCAATTTCTTCCAGAGCTTCTCATTGAGGTGTAACAGTTTCACAGTAGAGACTGACATTGTGGTTAAACACTAGTAAGGATCTAAGTCAGAAGTAGGTCTTTAATGTCCTTTATACAGGAAAGAGAAATGCATCCTGCTGTTAAATTTAATATTTTTTCAACATGGAGGATTTCCCTGAAATTCTTTGTGACTTTAACTACACCAGTTAAGTGCCTGGCTATCTGTTATGAGCTTGCTGGGTAGGTTGCTTTAACTCAACGATAGGTGGGTTTGATTAAACACCTTAATCTGATATGTGCATATAAAGAAAGACCTGATCTCTGCCAAGGATCATCAATAGACTGAGGATCTGTCATTTTGTTCTTACGACATGAAGTCTAACTCATTCCTTTTGCAAAATCCTGCTTTGAATCTGAATGCCTAGCGAGTGCCTTTCACCCCTAAGAATCAGGCTCTAAGCCGGGACCTGAAACCCCAGGACATGACATAATTTTGGAAGCACAGAAGGCCTTCAATAGCCTCTGTAAAATGCCTGCCTTTCTCAGTCGCTCTACAAATGTAGCAATTTTGCTCACGCTTATTTTATTGTGAGCCATTTTGTGGAAAGATCTAGATCACTCTTCTTGCATCAGTTCTGTCTTAAACAGCTAGTCATCTCACATTTTGCAGAGAGAATAAAATTAATAACCTTCTGGAGGAGCTAATTTCTCTTTATTGATTATAAGGGAGCATAGGGATGACCGGCTAGATGAAGGTGTCTGAAAGCTTGTTGTGTAAATTAGTGTTTGATAACCTTACCCTTAAATACAACAAAACCCTTTAAAGATTACAGTCCATGCCTTCATAATCTGTTTTCTGTTAGCATTTCACTCAACAGAAAAACATGTTTATTCTAAAGCTCGGATATGGCTTTTGGAAGGACTGAGTCGCCAGAAATTTTAAAATCGTAATACAAGTTCATAGCTTACTTTGTTCACATACACTTTTTCACTGCATTCAGGCAGTACCCATACCCATAAACAGAGCTTCCTCTCGCCTACTCTTAGTTAACAGTTCTGTATGTTCAGATCTGCTTTATTTTAAGCTTTCTCTTGATATGTGATGAAGTATCACAAATTTGCATCCAAATCTTACAATTTATCATGTTAAGCCCTTAGAGAAGACAGACAATATTATGTTGTTAACAATTCACTTTCCTCTTTCCACAAGAACTTGCTGATGAGCCTTGGTGATATTGTAAAAGTAGGAGAGAGGCAAATATATCTATCCATAGCATTTAAAAAGAAAAGATCTTTGAGAAAATGAGTCTTCAGCATGATATGCCAGGAATGATCTTGAGTGTTTGCTCTATATTTCTGGAAAGCCAGAAAACTGATCTCTGTAACAAAGTCAGATAGAGACCTTTTACAGCAATGCAAGCATGACACTTCAGGGAGTCTGAGAGCGGAATAAGCAGTTCATGTAGATATCCCTACTATACTGTCACAGTTGGAAATGTTTGATGGTGTTACTCATGGTAGATTTCAGAGTGATTGTGTTTTGCAAGTGTTTTTTTCAGTCATTCACTAACAAGTCTATTAAGAGTTCTGTTTATGTTGGGTTTGGTTTTTTTGTTTGTTTCATACCTACTTTGCAGCAAACTTGGATTTGCTTTGGAAGAATTTTCTGTTCTGTGGTTGTTGAGATAAGTAGCCCTGTCTTCTGGAGCACAAATGTTCCTTTCATTTTTTTATTTTTTAATAATGTTTTATTTGTTCTTCTATTTAGGGCAGCATTTACGGTTGTCCAGTGAGGGAAGTATTGAAGGGTTAAGGCTTTAGCATTACCCCACTTGAACTCAAGCCTGTTACATTACTGCAACACTGCAAAATTTCAAACCATCTGTTAAGTTCCTTGGGAGATTCATGACTGAAGAGAGTTCTTTAAAGGGAATAAAGCTCATTCTGGCCCCAAGCCTCTTCCAACATAGATAACACTGAAAGCAGTTTAGTAACTTAAGCATTACCATCATCTTGTGTTGGGCTTTCCTCTCCAAAAAAGGAAAAAAAAAACACCCTCAAATCCGTTTTTTTATTGTTAAGAACCATTGCCTTCTTATGCCTTTTTTTTTTTTTTTTTTTTTCATTCTCGTGCTGTCTTATCTAGTAAATTTGTTCAACTCTAGAAAGGTCTCAAAAGCAGAAATGCTAAAACAGAAGCACCTGCAAGAATTCTCTTCAGGAATGAATTTTCTCTGCTGATAACAGAAGTGGTTTCTCACTCAGTGCAGAAATTGGTGTAAGTACGGCAAACCCAAATATACACTAATAAGATTAGAATCATATAAAGCTCTTAATTTCTGCAAAGAATCCACTGGATCTAGTAATTTTGTATCACCCAAGTGTTAATTTTGTAAGTGTAAAGTCAATGTGAATTACTGCTTTGAAGCAAATCAGGTTTATTTCCGTTCTGTTTGAAGACAGTAGTCTTAAGCTATTTTTAAATATGTTGCTTCTAGTATAGCTAGTGTACATTAGCTATATCTAGGTGTAATAAACAGGCTAAAAGTAGAAAGTCACCCAGCAATTCTTTGTTTAATTTTTTAAATGCACATAGGCTGGTAGTAGGTATACCATGCTGAATTTATCAATACAGCCTTTGCATTCATTTGTCTTGCCTGACAGCAGCTTCATTCTCTTGCTTGGCCTTCGGCCAACTCAAATTAACCTCTTACACCAAAGCATGTATTACAAGGATTATGCCAGATCTGTATGGTATTGGCAAGTTTTTGGAGAAAGCCTTGTGCCTCAGAGGTCTAACATGTTGAGCTGATTTGGAGTGACTGTTAGGAACCCCATTCCTGTTCCCTACAACTGCTCATTCTGACTGTAATTCAAAGAAAGCTTTTCCTCTAGCAAAAGAAAAAAAGAATTTTTGAGTTGGAACAGCCTCATGTCTCTTCCTTTGAGTATCAGTATATTATGAATAGATGCCTTATGAATATAAAATCTGTTCAAGAATTATGGCAAGCTCAATTTTGTATCCAAATGACTGGCTTTACATGGTATTTGTGAAACATGTTTTCTGTGCTTTTAAGTTCAGGTTATAGGTTGCTTCCATTAGCAAATCTAGAACAAAAGTTTGACTAACTGATTATTTAGTGGAAAACTTTTTAAATTATGACAGGCAGGCTGCTGGTCACTTCATCAGTTCCTCTGATGCTTTTCTACTGAAGCCTTTGATAACTGCTAATCCAACAAAGCTTTAACATTGTTTTTAAAATCAGCTTCTCAATTTTTCGGAAACCAGCAGATGCTGCTTTGATCCCCTTTTGCACCTCTTGTCTTTTAGTCTTATTTAAAATAACTGTGTCTGTTTTGGAGTTTTTTAAACACGCTCGCATCTGCTCCTTTGTGGTTCATCAGAAAAACCTGCTCACAATTTTATCTTCTTAGAAACAAATTCTGTGTCTCTTACCAGCATTTCCCTTTCTTGATGTGAGAAGTTAGCTAGTAATTAGAGTCCTGAGGATCTTTTGTGTTAGGGGAGAAAATGACAATGAGGTTGAATCCCTCTTTGTACTTCCTTTGTGAAATAAATAGGGTTGTGTCAAAGTACTGTTCCTGACGCACAGTGTGAAAGAGGGTGTGCTTTTATTCGCCGATAGAGTTCTTCCACCTGCCTTCTTTGTTGCCTGCTGCCTCTGCTTTTCTCTGCATTTTTTTAATCATCCTACCTCAGAGACAGGCAGGCCTTTGTACAGTCCAGTGAAGCTGTGGAAACAACGTGCCCACATGCATCGGCCTGATGCCTGCCTTTGGGCAAGGAAGTGGCCTGGGTTTTTTCTGTCCGGAAACTCCTGTTTCAGCAGTCTCCTTCCCCAGAACTGCTGAGGGGCTGTCCCAACCATCTGGGAAACAGAGCATTGGCAACAGCCCCTTGTTTCCAAGTCATTTAACCAAAGCGTAACCTCTCTGAGAAACTATGTATAAAAGACAGTTGGGGTTGGGCAAGATGACTTGCAGAGGTCCCTTCCAACCTCAAGCAATCTGTGACTGATTCTGTGATTGTGAACAAACTCTCTACAGAAATTCCCAGATGAGAAACATGGTGGCCCTCAGGTATCCACATAAAAAGGGGAACTAGAATCACATCTCCAGACAGTATCCCACTGAAGATCTAATTGCTATCTTCAAAACATTGCCTTCCTCCCTGTTGACTACAGTGGAAGTGTCCCAGCTATCTGTTAACACTTTGCTTAGATTGTGTGATTCTCCCTTGATCTTCAGGTATAGACGTAGGTAGTAGCATTGTTTGCATGCATTTGAAGGGACATCTGATTTTAAAAGTCACGTGTTTGAAGGATTCCAGTTACAGTCTGGAATGAAGGACCTAGAAGCTATCTGTATTAATTCATCTTCCTGTTTGATCTGATGACTAAACAAACACATCACCATCCCCTCCTTCAAAACTGATATTTTTCTGCTAGAGCATTTGTTTTCTTTTGGGGTTTTCTACGCATCTCTTGGTATTAAGAAATGGTCTTAATCAGTTTGAGTTTTGGAACAAAATAAAAGGCAATTAGTAAAAGCTAAACTCTGTAGAATAAAGATATGTTCTATCTCTAACAGAGAATTTAGAGCAAATTTCTATAGACAGGGTGAACACTCATAGCATGAATTTCTATTTCATAATACACCTACCTGAATAGTTTGGGAATAGAAAGAAGTTTGTAAATCGTATAAATTTTTCTCTATCTGTAGGCAATATGTAGGTCTTGAAAGCAAAGCAAGAAAGGAAACAATTTTTTCACTTATAAGACACCTCTGGTATTTCACAGCTTTTCCTGGTACTGTACTGGAGTAACCCCAGTATCTTTTGGAATGAAAACAAGAGTATAATATGAAGTTACATGTCTGAATCAGGGAGAGCAGCAATGTCCACCTGTCTCCCAAACATCACATATGAGCTTTGTGACCACCTGCCTATTGGATTTAGGTGTGTATGCACTCAGCACTTTGTTTCTCTGGAAAGCTTCAGTTCTACAAGCCAAATGAGAAATTACGTTTGTTCAAAAATTCCAACTTTATCTGCAATATTTTCCTTTGAACTACCAGCCTAATTTATAATAGAAAAATGGAGATCCATGCTTTTCTCTTTTGTTGCTTTTAAATATATTTAAAATACGTTTCACATGTTACTACCTGAAAGAAACACAAACCCAAAAGCTGCTTCTTCAAATTCCCCCTTGTAACTGCTCCTCAGTCTTTCACTATGTTTTTAGTCAGTTATTCTGTTTCCATGGAGGTGTTTGACTTAGTAGACATCTGGGTCGGGAAACAAGAAAAAAAAAAAAAGACACAAAACTAGAGTGTGTATCTTATCTGACATATTCAGAAGAAAAACACTTTTTTCTTTCATTATCAGGAATGTAAAAATGTGCACATTTTGAGTGTTTTGAAAGTTTCAGTTACTCTTCAGGCAGAAGTATCATTACTGGAGCACTTCAGCAGTCTTTTCTCCCTGTTGAATTGTAAGCATTCAGCAGATAATGGCAGCTGCAACAGGGTTTAGTTTTCAACCCTTCCTTTGTTGAGAGCAAAATAATTCCCTGTCAGTGAAAATAGCATTAACATTACTTCTCTGTATTTGCGGGACTTCTATAATCTTTTTGTGGTTGAGGACACTTTGTAACACAAGATTTTCCTTGTTGTTCAGGTACACTGTGGCATGATCACAGCAAAAAGATTTATCAATGAATCAATCTCTGTATGCCTATACAATGACTCATCAGTTAATCAGTGTGCTAATTTAATTGCTACTTGCCGCTTGCCAGATTGGTAAAGATGCCATTGTGGTCCCCATAAATTAAAAATAGTATTGTGCTAATGTAATAGCAGTTGTGATTAATTATTCATAAATTCTTATTTATGTGATTATTCTTTTGACTGTGATGTAAATGATATTTAAGCCTTAGGCTCTATTTTTGGAAAACTTAATGGCAAAGAAATAACTGCAACTTAACCTGAGGTGAATTGAATCTCTAAGGAATAAAGGGAAAAAATAAAAGGAACTGTGATCCACATCCTATTTTTTTCTTCAGGTCCAGGGACCATTAGACAGTGAAAAGGTTAATAATTTGCATCTGGAATAACAAGTTTCCAATTGTTCTGCTTTAAAAATGCATTTGTTACCTTCTTGAGTGCTGGACATTACCTAGATGATTTTTATATCTTTATAGCCCTCAGATAATACTGAGACATACACAAAAAGCAAAAAGGTGGGAGTTGTACCCATAAGAAAATAATTCAGGACAGAAATAGCTAACTAGAGGTGACAAAGTAAGTCTTTGTCTGTGGACTTTTGTATTTTGCAGTGATTTTCTGCTGATTCTAGTAGCAGCATTTCTTGCAGCAAGGTAGAGCTCTGCCTGCTACCCCTACACTTCCACACCCAGAGGATGCAAAGACACTTTCAGGTGTTTCATTGCTAACACTTATAAAAAGGAGGGACACTCAATCTCTGTAATTCTGGGATTTGGGTCATACCATCTGGCACGATAAAAGGTACCACAGTCATTCAGGGTGAAAACTGACCAGGATCCTTCATTAGTGTGGACAGTGTGGATCATTCCTTGAGCAACATTAAGGTCCCGTTCAGGCCAGGGCAGGTCCTTTGACCCTGATTCCCAAGCTGTAGTGTAGCTCTCTACCTTCCAATTCACTTTTCCTTTTTCATTATATTCCTCAAGGAAAAATGCCCAAATTTTTTATCTAAAAAAGTTGTGTCATCTGCTTGACACAACTGCTGCTGTGCAGCTGTAATTGCACTCACTTCTTTGGTCTCCCTAATTTCTGGAGAACTGTATCAGAAATCCAGGCTGGTGGAAAGCACAAGGTGCTTCAGCAGAAGTGTTGACATGTCACGAGTCATACAGAAAAACAGCCACTAGATATGGTAGCTGTAAAAGGAACTGAACTAAGGAGGGTTTCCATCTGCTACTTAAATTTAGTTTTGTCTGCTCTCTTAAGGTGACCATCCACAGCATTCTAACTAATTAACATCAGTGAAGACTGCATAGTCTGAACCCCAGGATTATACTTTTTATAATAGCTGGCACAAATAGCCTGACCAATATAATAAAATAGAATATGTTCTGGGGGAGTCACCAGACTTGAAGGGGTAAATTATTTTTGTGAAGAATCTGCAAAATCATGTTTATTTCTGCTGCTTTGGGTTGCTATGATAAATACATGCTTTTTTTGGAAAGAAAATTAGTAATATAACTGAGTTATAGAAAAAACAGGTTTTCTTTTTCTTTTTTTTTATTAAAAACAAAACCTCACATTTGTCCTGCACTGCCCCAAAGTGCAGGCATATCGCACAGTCTTTTTTGAATCAGAAGCTCTACATCCCTTACCATCAGCTACATGAGAACAGTGGGGCTTGCGTTTTTCTCCTTATAACTGTTAAAAAGGATATGAACTCATTTCCCCAGCTGCAATTTAAGGGAAAAAAGGAGGGATATCATGTAATTACCAGCACTGGAATCTTGCCAGAACGCTGGACCTTATTTCCCTGAATTCCTCAAAAAAAGTGTCATGGGACCCACTAATTATGAACAATCAGGACCACAGTTCCATATCTGACATGAAAGACTGCCTCCAGCAACACAGAGCATCAGTCTGGGCATTTGCTCAGTACTGACTCAAAAATGCTATCTAATGATTCATAGCCATATTTTCTGTTCTATTTTTTAAAAAATTTGCTATGTACCTAGAACTTGTCACAATACCTTAATAAGCAACATATGTACATTTTACAACACTCCGTTCTACAGTCAGTAAAACAAGATCATCCAGTACATATCATCCAGTCTATATTCCTTAACACCATTTTTGCAAGAGAAGTATGTGGAAAATGTAGGGCAATATTTTTATCTTTGTTCATGTGATTTCATGTGATAGAAAGTAGGATGGAAATGGTACTTTAATTGCAAGGAGTTTTAAAAACATTCGTGTATTATAAACAGTTAGAAATTCAGCAGCCTCCATCCGCGCCCCCTCCAAATTAGAAAGCAATGTCCAATCACAATATCCTGGCTATGAAATGTCTCAGAGACTCTGTTTTACAACTGACTGACAAACAATACATCCCCACTCCAGTGATGAAGCTGAGCAACATCTACCAATGAAAAAAAATTACTTTACAAAAAATTTGAATTTCCTCAGAATGTAGGTAAAACAACCCCTGTTACTGTTTTGCAAAAAGGAGTCACTAGTAGTTCCAAAGAAGAGGACCGTAAACTCAAAAAAAATCAGAAGTGAAAAAGGAAATTGAATGACCTTGCTCTCATAGAATTATTTTTACAACATACATGAAACAGTTGATGAAGTGTAGTGGGTTTGCATCGCAAGGTTTTCATGGGGGGTGGGGGTGGGGTTGCAGTGGTGGCTTCTGTCAGAAGCTGCTAGAAGCTTCTCCCATGTCCAACAGAGCAAATGCCAGATGGCTCCAAGACAGACCTGCTTCTGGTTGAGGCTGAGCCCATCAGCAATGGTGGTAGTGCCTCTGGGATAGCATATTTAGGAGGGGGAAGAAAAAAGCACAGAAATTGCAGCTGGAGAGAGGAGTGAGAATATGTGAGAGCAGCAACTCTGCCAGCACCAAGGTCAGTGCTCCAGGCACCAGGGCAGAGGTTCCCCTGCAGTCCATGGTGAAGACCCTGGTGGGGCAGGCTGTGCCCCTGCAGCCCATGGAGGTCCACGGTGGAGCAGATACCCACCTGCAGTCCATGGAGGACCCCACACCACAGCAGGTGGATGCTGGAAGGAGGCTGTCACCTATGGGAAGCCTGTGCTGGAGCAGCCTGTTCCTGAAGGGCTGCATGCACCCCATGGGAGGGACCCACGCTGGAGCAGTTCATGACGAACTGCAGCCTGTGGGAAGGACTCATGTTGGAGAAGTTCATGGAGGACTGTCTCCTGTGGGAGGGACCCCATGCTGGAGCAGGGGAAGAGCATGAAGAGGAAGAAGTGGCAGAGACAACGTGTGATGGACTGACCGCAGCCCCCGTTCCCCGTCCCCCTGCGCTGCTCGGGGGGAGGAGGCAGAGAAATCGGAAGTGGAGCCCAGGAAGGAGAGAGGGGTGAGGGGAAGGTGTTTTTAAGATTTGTTTTTTAGTTCTTGTTATCCTACTCTGATTTCAATGGTAATAAATTAAACTGATTTCCCCAAGTCAAGTCTGTCTTGCCCATGGCAGTAATTGCTGAGTGATCTCCCTGTCCTTATCTTAACCCAGGAGCCTTTTGTTGTATTTTCTCTCCCGTCCGGTTGATGAGGGGAGTGGTAGAGCGGCTTCAAGGGGCACATGAGTTTTAGCCAGAGTCAAACCACCACATGAAGATAGAATAAATGGATCACAGTTGATGTGCCAGTTCAATGAGCTAACTTTGTAAATTCCTTGAGTTGAGGTGTCTAGGTGGAAGGAAGCATGTATGTGTGAAAATACTCCTATCACAAACTGAACAGCTTTAGTTTACTTTCAGAACATCAGTTGTAGAAAGCGTAGAAATCATCTTTATTCACATCCTAACTAATTAGAAAAACTCACAAAAGTTATTAGATAGAATATATATTTACCTTTTAATTTATCTCATTCCCATTTATATGCAGAGGATGTGGTAAAATCAATGATCTGCGTGGGTAAATGAAATCAACATCAACACATCAACTTCATCAACATGAAAACAAAATCAACACCAGTGCTGCTTAGTGAAATAGTTTTGGAAATCACTTTGATTTCTCGGGTGGTTTTCTGTTTTAGAAATCATGCTACTTAATCTTTCCTTTTCTAAAATTCCTGTCAAGCTGTTAACTGTATAAAATAGAAAGATCCTAGCTACCTGGATACCTGGAGAGGAGGTGGGCATCTCCATCATTTTCCTGTGTCAAGGAGGACTGTGCATAAGAAGGTTCCTTTCTTCATATGAGGAATCTGTAACCATTTTAAACCTCTGTTTATTCTACCTCACTTATTACGGACTTTAGCTTAAGGCTGGCTTGTCTTTGGTTTAAAGTCAACTCCTATTCACTGTAAGACAATAACAACATAAAGTTGTATAATAACCATTTTAAACAAGAGTTGCACCACTTTTGGAAAACTGGTTTAAGACAGCTGAGGTAAGAATATTGTTGTGTCCAGCGAGATTGGAGGCTGTGCGATTGTCTTGAATAACTCTTGGTTTTTTGTCTGGTGCTCAGTGCAGTGAGAGCCTTTTCGAAGCCATGTTGAAGTGCAGTGGACATCAGTACCTTTAAAAACTGCTCACATAATCTCTTGACTTCAGAATTTAGGAGGATCAGGCTGTTAGCTTCATTGCACACAAAGTCCTTTAAAGAAGCTTGCATGTGTGAAAATAGGACAGAATAAGACAGGCTTTCATCTGAATTTAATAGTTACTTTTGGCAGAAATTTACTTTAGCAACATGGTTATCCAGGCAAATTCTTGTCTGTTTGTATCAACTAAATTTAGATTATATTTCTCTTTGTGGGGATGTCAAGTGAAAGCAGGTCATGACAGATGTATTCACAGATGTAATCTTCAAGTTTTCAAGATATACATAGGTGGCCTCCTATAAGGGAGATCAAAATTTAACAAGCTAATAACAGATGTATAGGAAAAGTGGCATTCAACAAAAATGCAATTATGTGTTGTGCAGAAACTTTAATAATCTGGAAAAAGAAACCTGATAGCATGGTGTTGTAGAGATAGTACTACCAAGTGCCTTGGTTTGCTTACTTGAAGTAATGGTTGTTGTTATTATTGCATTGCTAACTTTTAAACAATCTATAATCCACCCCTGGAGCATTACTACAGTGATGCTCCATGGAATGATTTAAGTGGAATAAAGATATATTAGTCTGTTAATTGTTAGGAATTTAGTTGTAATTGTGAGATACTACTTCACTGGACGTGCAAAAAAAAGGGGCAAGTAATGAAAGGCATGCTTTTACTGGGAGGACCCACCTCCTCATTTAGCCAGTCAAGGATTGTTATTCCTTTATTACCCTGTAATTTGAGGGCAAGTTCAGTGAACAACTGTGGAGGCCATTAGGAGCTGTCATGGAGAATTTATTTGCCGTTGAATGGAAGGTGGAAGCAGTACAGCAGAGGCTGTGTTGCTTCAAAGTGGATAATTCTCCTTTTGCAAGCTTTTCAATACTATGTTTATTGTTTCCTAGTATGTCTCCCTAGACTGTTCTTTGTTGCCTTTCCTGCTCTTGTCAGGAATAAAATTTATAGAAGTGTGACCCAGGAGAACCAATCTTATTTTGTGTAGTGACTACGCTAGCAGCCCACAGTGTGTCTTACTGGAAGCTTGCACAAAACAGTAAAATCCACACCTCTTCAGAAGCTAAAGGTGTGACATTTTTATTCTTCGCTGCTGTAAAATACAGGTAGTTGTGGTAAAATAGACTCTTTCTTACAGTGTTTTAACTCCAGAGCTCACTGAAGTTTGTAAAAGCAATTTAAGTCGGTTAAGTTGTTACATCCTAGTTTAACAACGTAAACGTCTGACTTACTGTTAAAGCAGCTGTTGCTTTTGCGTTTCCTGCAGTGTAATAGATGTCCTGAACACAAGAGAAAAATCTGGTCCTTGCTTTATATAATGCATTATATGAACTTATAAGGCAGAAGAAGGTATGTTAATTTAGAGAAGAGAGTGACAGCAATGAGTTCATCCAGTTGCAAACATGGGGGACATTTCTCCTGGAAGAACTGGTGCTCCTCAAGAAGTGGAACCAACAGTTTTGCTCTGACTGTTTTTTTGAGGGTAAGGATGGGAGAGAAGGAGATCCTTTTTTTACAGACACTGTATATTACATGTGAAAGATATCTGTAAGTAAAAATAGAATTTCCGAAGCTCATGTCACCAGTACTGTATGTAATTCACATACCCTGTGGATCTGCTGTGATACAGGAATGTTTGAGGAATGTATTCTATTTATTCTAAATTAAATCAGTCCTTGGGTTTTGAGCTGCTTTATAAGTATGCACTTTCCCTATCAGACCTCCTCTTGCAAATGTCTCAGAGGAAGAAAATTAAAAAACATAAATGAATATGAAGTGCCTGAAAAAAACCTTTTTCAGATACAGTCAGTCAGTGACTTCAAAGGCCTTAAGGTCATGGTCATCTGGGGCTAAGTTTGGGTCCTGTGTACATCTCTTCCCCAGTTAATGTTGCTTTGATTACCACTCCGTATTCAAAATTTATGGGATATTATTGTGGCATTGATACCGTTTATTCAAGTAAATAAAAATTGACAGTTGTTGTG